>NC_083401.1:93219569-93844569 GCF_020745735.1 Hemiscyllium ocellatum
AAACAATAGAAAGTGAAGAAATGGAGCTTCAGTTCACACTCTTAGTTGCTATTCCTCGCTACAAAGGGTAAAGACTGCAGACTATTGACAACAAATACAAAATTGCCTTTTTTCCAAACAATTATAGTGAAAAATAGAAAAATCAAAGGATGATTTGATAGTCCTTTAAAATAATATACAATAATTTGGAAGAAAATGTAATTATAAATTGTAAATGTAAAACAATGTAAATACTTTTGACTAAAATTGAAAGACCAACCATTATATTTTTCCATTAACTAATATTCAGTTTGAAGAAGAGTCATATTCAACTCAAAATATTAAAGGCAGAATCTTATGAGAGTCTGTGCAATGTGGGTTATATTGAAAACTCTGGCGAAACTATCTCTATCTTTAACGCTTTTCGCAAGCAGCATGGTGAGTTTCTCGTTGTGACCATTAATGGGGGATTATTGCTTGTTAAATGCCTTGATAGTGCAACTTCCCTCATTAATTTTCAACTTCTGATCTTACCAAACTTGCCAAGTAAAGTGAACATTGAGCGAGTGCAACAGAGACTCCAGAGCAGGTCCCTGGAGAAATCAGCTCATTGCTGGCTCCAAAGGGCTACCATTTTAGACACCAGGCACCAACATGTCAGGGCATTCTCCATGGGTACCAACCACAAGTCTCCCACATCCATGAACTTTGATATCTGACATGTGTCAGCCTTTGAGAATCCTTGTGACAAATGTCTGATCTACTTAAATAATATATCAGCACTTTAATGCTGCACCACAGGCTGCACCAGCAACTATCATAGTAATGCTGCAGCGAGGACACTGTGTGCTCAGGGGCACACACCCAAATCACAGACTGAACAGCGTTGATGGTCTGTTCACTCACTATCATAGCAAACACTCACTCAGAGCATATCTGGATGCTCACAACATCCCTGCCTTACATTGCCTTGCCTTGTCTTTTTGCACTTTGCCCTCTCAGGATGAGATGCAAGGTTTACATTACTTCTATCTTGCCTTGCCATTTAAGTCAGACACAAAGGAAGGAAGCCTGTCATGGTTGTTGGCAGTCCCCAGTTAATTCAAAGGGGACAATCATCATTTGAGGCATAGTAAGCCCAAAGCAGCCTCCAATATCAATCTAGGGGCTTGGAAATGGTCAGAATCAGGCTGCTCTAGAAGGCAGACGGTTGGGATAAAGAGGGCATTTTCAGATTGGCAACTTGTAACTAGTAGTTTGCACAGGAATCAATGCTTGGGTCACAATTATGTGCAATATATGCTAATAATTTGCATGAGGAAAGTAAAGGTGCATTAGACAAGTTTATAGATGACACATAAATAGATGATAAGGCAAGTGGTGAGGGTGACATAAAGAGTCTGCAGAGAGCTGTAGATTAGCCAAGTGAATAAGCAAAAACTTCGCAGCTGGATTATAAGATTAAAAAATGTGAGATTATGCACTTTGGCAGAAAGTATAGAAGAGATGAATAAAATTTAATTAAAGAAGAAATGTAGGAGCCGCAGAATAGCTCTTTGCAACTGATCAAGAAGGCAGCTCAGCATCCTCTCAAATGCAACTAGAGGTCAGCAATAAACGCCGGCCCAGCCAGTGATGCCCACGTCCAACATGTTAGTAAAAAACAAAAGGATTTGGAGGTCTTAGTGCGTGAATCACAAAAAGAGTTTAAAAATAGGCAAGTCTTGATGAAAACTATGCAAGGCACTAGTCAGACTACAGTTAGAATACTGTGAACAGTTTTGGCTCCTTACCTAAAGAAAGATACACTGGCATTGGATGCAATGCAGAGAAGATTCACAAGGATGATCCTGGTAATGGAGGAATTCTTTCATGAGGCGAGGCTAAGTAATTTGAGTTTGTATCCATTGGAGTTTAGAAGGACGAGCACAGACTTTACTGAAACATGCAAGATTCTTATGGAGTTAGACAGGGGAGATGTGGAGTTGTTCATCCTTGTGAAAGAGACCAGGATGAGAGGGCACAATCTCAGAGGAAGGAATCACAGAGATGAGCTGGAAGTTTCTCTTTCAGAGTGTGATGAATCTGTGAAATTCTTTACCACAGAGGGCTATCACAGTGGGTCATTAAGTATATTCAAAGATCGGGATAGTGAAACATATGATGAGTAAAGGAATATGAGTAAAAGGCAGGAGAGTGGAACTGTGAGTTATCAGATCAGCCATAATCTCATGGAATAGCAGAGTGGACTCAATGGGTCAAATGACCCTATTTTGTTCCAACATATTATGATCTCTCCATGAAAGAGATGGGCAGCTCAATACCCATCTTGTGTCTTTCTGTCATACTGTAGGCTGCTTTCCTCCTGTAATGAGTGAGAGGCAGGTATTAAGGCAGAAAGTGAGTGACACTGCTGCAGGAATTGTCCTGAGTGAGTGAGTAGGCAGCACAGAGAGTATGCAGTGTTACTTGTGTCAGTGGTTACAGTGGGTGGCAGTGAGTGAGGATGTTGCAGACATCAGTTTGAAACTAATTGATTTATTTTAGATGCAAATGGGTCTTTTAGAGTAGGAGCGCAGGGAACATCTTGCCTCACTAACTTGATTGAGTTCTTTGAGGAGGTGATAAAGATGATCGATGAGCCAAAAGCAGTTGATGTTGTCTACATAGACTTTAGTACAGCCTTTGACAAGGTTCCTTATGGCAGACTGATACAAAAGGTGAAGTTATATGGTATCAGGGTGAACTGGCAAGATGGATACAGAACTGGCTTTGTTATAGGAGACAGAGGGTAATGGTGGAACGATGCATTTCAGAATGGAGGACTGTGACCAGTGGTGTTCCACGGGGATCAGTGCTGGGACCTCTGCTGTCCATGATCTACATAAATGATTTGGAAGAAAATGTGACTGGTCTAATTAGTAAGTTTGCGGATGATACAGAGATTAGATTACTTACAGTGTGGAAACATGCTATTTGGCCCAACAAGTCCGCACTGACCCTCCAAAGAATATCCCGCCCAGACCCATTCCCCTACTTATATTTACCCCTGACTAATGCACTTAACACTATGGGTAATTTAGCATGACCAATTCACCTAACCTGCACATCTTTGGATTGTGGGAGAAATCCAGAGTACCCAGAGGAAACCCACACAGACATGGGGAGAATGTACAAACTCCACACAGTCACCCGAGGTGGCAATCAAAGCAGGGTCCCTGGTGCTGGGAGGCAGCAATGCTAACCACTGAGCCACCGTGCTGCCAAAGATTAGAGTTGTGAATAGGAGGAGGATTGTCAAAGGATACAGCAGGATGTAGATCAGTTGGCGGCATGGGCAAAAAAATGCTGAATGAAGTTTAATACAGACAAATGTGAAGTGATGCATTTTGAAAGGTCAAGTACAGGTGGAAATTATACAGTGAATGGCAGAACTCCTAGGAATATTGATATGTAGAGGGACGTGGGTGTGCAGGTCCACAGATCACTGAAGGTGGCAGCACAGGTAGATAAAGGTAGCAAAAAAGGCCAATGGCATGCTTGCCTTCATTGGAAGGAACATTGAGTATAAGGACAGACAAATTATGCTGCAGCTTTAGTTAGGCCACACTTGGAATATTGCATACAGTTCTGGTCACCACATGAGCAGAAGGATGTGGATGCTTTGGATAGAGTACAGAAAAGGTTTACCAGGATGTTGCCTGGCATGGGGGACTTTAGTTATGAAGAAAAGTTGGGTGGATTGAATTTGTTTTCACTGGGACACAAGAGGTTGAGGGGGTGATCTGCTAAAAGTCTATAAGAGTGTGAATAGCTTGGATAGAGGGGAAAGTATGATGTTTTTTTTCCCAGGGTGAAGGGATCAATTACTAAGGGACACAGGTTCAACTTGCAAGAGCACAAGTTGAAAAGAGATGTACGAGGCATGTTTTTCACACAAAGGGTAGTGAGTGCCTGGAACACACTGCCAGGGGAGATGGCAGAAGCAGACACACCTGGGCAAATACATGAACAGGAAGGGAATAGAGTGATATGGATCCTGTAAGTGAAAACATTGTGGAAGGGCAAAATGTTAGTTAGTTTTAAGAAAATTTTAAGCTCAGGTTGAGATTCTGGATATAGGTTTGCTCGCTGAGCTGGAAGGTTTGTTTTCAGACGTTTCATCACCATACTAGGCAACATCATCAGTGAGCCTCTGAATGAAGCACTGGTGGTATGGCCCGCTTTCTATTTATATGTTTAAGTTTCCTTGAGTTGGAGATGTCATTTCCTGTGGTGATGTCATTTCTTGTTTTGTGTCTCAGGGGTGGTAAATGGGATCCCAGTCAATGTGTTTGTTGATAGTGTTCCGATTGGGGCTCCAACCGGAACTCTATCAACAAACACATTGACTTGGATCCCATTTACCACACCCTGAGAAAAAGAACAAGAAATTACATCACCACAGGAAGTGGCATCACCAACGCAAGGAAACCAAAATGGAAAGCAGGCCATGCCACCAGCGCTTCATGCGAAGGCTCACTGACGATGTTACTGAGTCTGAAACAAACCTTCTAGCTCAGCGAGCAAACTTACATTCAGGGTTAACTGTGTCTGCAAAGGCTTGGAGAGCTGAGGGCCTGTTCCTGTTCTCTATTCTTCTCTGTTCTTTATAATTAGAGAAGCCTGGGCCTTGCTGGGAGGTGGGTGCTTTAACAGAGATACAGAGAATGGGAGATATTGGAGAAAAGAGGGTCACACTTAACATTGGCAGAGTGGAGAAGATCATTGACTTTTTTTCTACAGTGTTGGGCATTCCTGCAGATGGCTGAATGTGCCTCTCACATTGAACCAGGTTGATATAGTCCAGTGTCAAGACCTTCATTGTTCCTCCTGGGGCAAGAGTAAGTCCCACTTCTACATGAATCCATTCAGCAGTATCTTCAGGTCAGTGCCCACAAAACAAAGTGCCAGTTTCCCCATCTGCCACATCTGGGGCAAAAATCAGGAAAGGTACTGAACAACTCTGGTCTGACAGTGCTTGTCCAGATACACAATGGCCTTTTAAAGATGGCATGCCTACAAGGCAACTGGTGACTACCTGGATAGCCACAGAGTGGCGAGTTGTTCTGGGAATGCTTGATGATGATGGAATCACATGTGAGGGACACCGTAGAGGTGGGATACACTGTTGATGTAGGGACTTTGACAAGATACAGTGAGTACCTTGCAGTTTCTTCCAGTACCTTGCCACATCCCATGGCAGAAACCCTTCCAAACAACTAAATGCAACTCTGACTTAGCTAACGAAAGTTAAGATGCAGCCTTGTCTCTTATTTGCCTCTCTGCAGATTCTGTCAGACCTGCTCAGTGTTCCTTGCATTTTCTATTTTTATTTCAGATTTCCATTATCTGTAGCATTTTGCTTTTAAAATAATTTCCCTCAGCTGCTTTACACTAACTTTCCTCTCAGTCATTCCTGACCCCTCTCCCTCTTTTTCACTATCACTCCCCATTCCCTCTGTCATTCCTTACTAAAGCAATTGTCAGTTTTACAAATTGCATGTTTGTTTTATTTAGCATTGCTCTCAATTGCTCTCTTTATCTCCCTCCCAGGATGTTCCTTCCATGCCATTGTTACTCGAAAGGGGTACTCAAACCTTTAACCAAGATATTCTTCCCCAGCATGAAAGACAGAAGTCAGCTCAGACTGTAATTAAACAAACCTTCCTTTACGTAACTCTTTATGTACCAACACTTAATATAAAACACATATTTGTTGACATCTTACATCATCCAACTTAACCTCAACTTTAACTCACTTCATTTAACTTCACTCGACCTTAGCTTTAACTTAATTCACATTTAACTCTAACTGTACAAGTCTGGCTTGAAACAAATACCCCAATTTGAGGGAAGCAGCCAAACTTTGCTCTTGCTGTAGATTTTGCCTCATGGCTCTTTGTCTCTCTAAAGATAACTCCAAGGCATGTGCTTCTCAAATGTTGGTCTCAAGGGCTACCTTGTCTAAGCTGGTAACTTTTATCCCAAAGTTGCTCATTTCCCAGAAACGTCTCTGGCGCTCAGCCAATGAATTAACCAAACCAGATCACATTGTTCAATCCCAACAAATGGAGTTTACTGGTAAGCACCTCCCAAATGTTTATACCAAGTCGTAAGCAGCCACATACCATATTCCATATATGTATGTCTAGCAGACCACGATGACACCTTATTTATTCGGTTAACACAGGAAACTGCAGGTCACAGTCTACAGTCACAATATATCCTCACTGCAGTATAACCTGGATCAGAGATTAAACTAGCTTGACCAAAGTACCCAGCATGCTTGATTGTTGCTCTTAACTAGTTTTATTGTCATTTTCCCGCTGGCCACCTGACTGCATCATTTTGCTCTGCATGGGGTGTTTCTTGTCCAAACTACTCTTGCACTCCCTCCATTACCTCACCGTGTGTGGTCAGCCATTATACTCCTGTAGTCTGGAGGATTTGCAGGCCGTTTGTGGGAATCTCTGTATGGCGAGATTCATTGTGCTCCATGTACCAGTTCTGTGCCATTAACCTGATCCACCAATTTCCGGGCTACTTGCAACTTCCAGACAGGAGGGGGTCCAAGTTTCACACCTATTTAAGATTGGCACGGTTGCAGCACCATTTCCTTCTCTACCAAGGCTGCTCCTTAATTTCTGACTCTATCACATGATCTTTGGCCACTCAGTGCAGAGGGAAGTGGGCAGATTGGAAGATTTCTTTGCGGGATTATTCCTTGTCCTTACCAAGGTGGACATCAAAAGTTCCAGGCAGCTGGTGGCTGAGACAATTATTCAGCCGAGATGCCTGTTTCTCTCCTACACTGACGTCTGTACTGGACATTTTAGGCCTTTTGAGGCTAGAGGGTATCGGGGGAGTGGAATGCAAATATCACACCTTGGGATTAACTAACTTTTCTGTAAATATTTTGTTTCTCTAAGTTACGGTGTATCACAAGTATCTCATTTCATAAGTGACAGTTAGCTCTTTGTTATTGCCAACTTTCTAGGCTGACAATACGAGATATAAAGCCGTGCATTCTGCATAACAAACACAGATCACCAAAGTTATTATATTTTTTCACATGATATATTCCAACTCGCAGACTTTACTGGGGCTCACCAAGATAAAATAATAAATCACAATCCATCCAGTTACACAAATGTCCCCACAAAATAAAAGACCTAGTTTTGCACAGTGTACATCCTTCTTTGTGTCTCTGCAATATGGTACAGTTCTCAGATTTAATACATGCCACAATTTAATACTTTGACAACATTCCCTGCCCAGAGCCACAGCTGAAGAGCAGTTTCTTGGGTGACATACTTGATGTCAGGTGTCAGCTGTCAAAACGTAACCCAATAAAAATTAGAGCCTACTAATCATCGAGAAGCCTACTAAAAGGTGGAAAATGAGAGAATTTACCAATTAACATGCAAGCTTTTGGTGTTTTTCTAACTGCTGTAGTTCTCAAAGTGTTCTGCTGTCATAAATGAAATGTGCTGTTGATAGGATTTGAGATGTTGAATGGATTCTCCATTCTCCACCGAATTTCATTAAATGCAACTTACAAGTAAGCACTGATTTCTGCACAGTTTCTGAAACAGTACAAGATGTTTTTCCATGTTGAATCCTGCATTGTTGAAAACAGCACTTCAACAGTCAATATTTCAGTGATTTTCAGTCATATGCCATGCCTCTAATAGTTCTTGGATTGTGATGTTGACACACTGCATAGCATCTGACTGCCATTATATTGGAAATGGTTTGCACAGGTCAAAACACACTGCAACAATGACATGCAACTTGCATACTGTGTAGCATATAAATCATTTTAGAAACAAAACAGATGGAATAAAGGGGATTTTCAAACATTGGTTCACTATTAAGTTCTTTGTAATAAGACTGGAATGAATGGAATGGAATTTAACAAAAATACAAGATATTATAAAAAGAAATAACTTTTTGAATTGAATATATCATCTCAGATTTGTGAACATTTTGAATTTCATATCTAGATGGCTATTAAAACTACCATCCATCCCAAATCTCTATCCTCTGATTTAAAAAAACTATTATGGTTATTATTTTCTTATAATGTTGTTTTATATGGATTTATTACTCAAACTCTCAGCTGGATATAAAAGATCTCGTGACTCTAATTCAAAGGCAGCAGTGAGTCGACCCGCAGCCCAAACCATTATTTATCCTTCAATAAACATCACAAAGATCAATTATCTGATTATTATCACATTCCTGCTATGAGAGTTTCCTGTATGCCAATTGGCTGCCACACTTCCTACATTACAGCAGTGATGACATTTCAAAAGTATTTTATTGACAGTAAAATAATTTGTCACATCTTTAAGTCACAGAAGTTATTGTGTAATGCCAAGTCTTTCTTGAATTATTTTATGATTGCTTTGCATGAGTTAACATGATGATGTTTCCCACGGTCTATTGGCAGGAGCTGGAATCTGATTCAGAGAATGGAGCAGATGTGATTGCAATCAGTCAAAAGCAGAAAGTTCATCTTGTTCATTCCCCACTTGGAGCCACATCCCCCATGGCAGGTCCGGGGGCGAAACCAAAGACTGGGGTAGGTTTGGATAATTTAAACACCAGATAATTCTTAGTTTAGACAGATGGGTATAAATTGCAGAAATATTTATGCCAAGATTTTCTTTATCTCTGCAAACTTTTTGTGAAGGATCATATTTTCTTTCCTCTGCTGAATTTAACAAGAAAATGCATAAAACATGGTCTAATATTGGTGTTAGACTATTTGGCCATTTTTAACATTGTCCTGATCATCTCCAACCTTCCAAAAAAAGAGGCAGTTGCCATTTGTGAAACATGATGGAAGTACAATATCTCCATTTACCTTTTGTGGCCTTATTAAAGTTATTAAAAGTGAACTTACGCAGCCATCTGCAATCGCAGAAACAAATAAAAATTAAACGTTTTCACAATGATGGCATTGGTGGAATTAGTGAATGGAAAAATCATAAAATATACCTAAGGTGGTAAATCAGGTTTCTTTGAGAGGAGAGCAGTTCCATGTGGTTCAAATAGAGTGCAGCACATTGATTTATCAACAGAAAGGAAAGGGCACATAATTCCCAGTTGTTACTCTTCCAAATTAGAACAAAAACAGAAATTGCTGGAAAAACTCAGCAGATCTCAAAGCATTTAGAGCTATAGAGATGCACAGCACGGAAACAGACCCTTTGGTCCATCTCTTCCATGCCGACTAGATAACCTAACCTAACCTAACCTAGTTCCATTTGCCAGCACTTTGTTCATATCCCTCTAAGCCCTTCCGATTCATATAAACGCTGTGATTGTACGAACTTCGACCATATCATCTGATGCACACCATTTCACGCATATACCACCTTCTGCATTGAAAACATTGTCCCTTAGGTCGCTTTTGATTCTTTCTCTTCTCACCCTAAATCTATGCCCTCTAGTTCTGGACTTCCCCACTCCAGGGAGAAGATCTTGTCTATTAATCCTGTCCAGGTCCCTCATAATTTTGTAAACCTCTATAAGGTCACCCCTCAGCTTCCAACACTCCAGGGAAAACAGCTGCGCCCTAATCAGCCTCTCCCTGTAGCTCAAATCCTCCAACCCTGGCAACCTCTTTGCGAATCTTTTCTGAACCTTTTCAAGTTTCACAACATCTTTCCGATAGGAAGGAGACCAAGATTGCACACAATATTCCAAAAGTGGCCTAACCAATGTCCTGTACAGCTGCAACATAACCTCCCAACTCTTATACTTAATGCTCTGACCAATAAAGGAAAGCATACCAAATGCCTTCTTCACTATCCTATCCACCTGTGACTCCACTTTCAAGGAGCTATGAACCTACACTCCAGGGTCTCTTTGTTCAGCAACACTCCCTAGGACCTTAACATTAAGTGTATAAGTCCTAAGACTTGCCTTTCCAAAATGTAGTAACTCACATTTAGCTAAATTAAACTCCATCTGCCATTCCTCAGCCCATTGACCTATCTGATCAAGATCCTGTTGTACTCTGAGGTAACCTGTCTTCGCTGTCCACTATACCTCCAATTTTTGTGTCATCTGCAAACTTACTAGCTATACCTCCAATGTTCACCTCCAAATCATTTACATAAATGATGAAAAGCAGTGGATCCAGCACTGATCCTTGTGGCACAACATTGGTCACAGGCCTTCAGCCTCCACCACCACCTTTTGTCTTCTACCTTCAAGTCAGTTCTGTGTCCAAATGGTTAGTTCTCCCTCTATTCCATCAGATCTAATCTTGCTAACCAGTTTACCACAAGGAACCTTGTTGAATGCCTTACTGAAGTCCATTTAGATCACGTCCACCACTCTGCCCTCATCAATCCTCTTCATTACTTCTTCAAGAAACTCAATCAAGTTACTGAGACATAATTTCCCACGCACAAAGCCATGTTGACTATCCCTAATCAGTCTTGCCTTTCCAAATACATGTAAATCCTGTCCTTCAGGATTCCCTCCAACAACTTGCCCACCACCAATGTCTATAGTTCCCTGGCATTTGTGGAGAGAAAGCAGAGATAACGTTTCAGGTCCAGTTCTAGAGAAAGGCCACTGAACCTGAAACAATAATTGCTACCAGACCTGGTGGGCTTTTCCAGCAATTTCAGTTTTTGCTTCTGATTTTCAGCATCCATAATTCTTTGTGTTTTTTATCTCTTCCAAGTTGAGTCAGTTAACCAGACATGAGCAGGTATGCAGACTTAGAGGAAGGCGTTAACTCTGGTAGACATTTGGTGCACAGAGACCTGCAAGAAAAATCAACCATCCATCACAGTCTATTGTTATTGCTCTCAACTTTGAGGTCAAAGTGACCTTTGAAGAACCTGTAAAGGCTACCACTGGAGTACAACCATTGGTTGTTGCACACTCAAATTTACCATTGAAGTTGTGATATCTTTGCATTATTGGGAAGCAGAGTATTCTAATCCAAAAGGCAAAGTAGACATTTTTTTAATTCAGCAAAATTGTTGAAGAAGAGTGAATAGGTGAAGTTTGCAGTTGTTGCGCTGTCACCAGTTTCATCAAATATTAATCGTTGAACAATTAATTTTGCGATTCTTGGGGAACTCTGTAGGTTGATTGTTTTTGTCTTAAGTTCATTGGACAGCACTCAGAATATGGGAATCTTTTCCCTTTCTGCAACCTACCGTGCAAAGGTATTTAAATGGTTATTCTAAGCACTGTGACATTCCCAGCGCACCTGTCCATGCGCTGAAGGACATCAGGCATTTCACACATAGACCAGGGCTGAAACTTAATGTTCGGCCTTGTTCCTGGATATTCTTAAAATCAGGAAAAAACAAATATGATTCTCACTACCTTTGCACTATCAGGTTCCCAGTCTGAGATACTCCTAGGAGATTATAAATTCAGTTTGTAGTGCATTTTCTTGCTTTAAATCATGTTTGACACCTCATCAGATGTGACATTCCTGGGTGTCTCTCTGTCTCTCTCTTTCTCCAGGCAGTCACTGAACTTACATCTACAGTCAACATTTGGCTGTATATCCTTTGTTCTATTGAAAATGAATACACAATGTAATTAAAGTGTGACATTTTTATGGCTAATCTCGGTTATTACCTGTGGTCATGACAATTCCCACAAGATACCTGTCACTTTATTGAGGAGGTTATTGCGCATTTTATATTTTGTTCTCTGCAATCTTGATGAGGTGTTGTCTACACTAATGTTCTGTTGAAGAGTGATGCTTAGATAAATAGGGCAGAGATCGTCCTTCAACATGGCCCTTTGGAGTGATGTGCAGTTTAACTAAAGCATTAGGAATGCTAGACATCAATCATTCTTTATTTCTTAATTTTTTTTCTGCCTTTATATTCTATGTTTTTGTCTATTTTTCTGAGTTTTAAGATGGGCAATACTTTGCAATACTCTTCATTGTAATTTGTAACAAGATACACATGACAATAAATAAATCAAATCAAATCAACACCAAGACAGTGGGCAGAGAAGAGGCGACATGCAGCAAAGTTGTTGACACTGCACTGAAACTGCAGCAAGACACTTCTAACGAAGAGCAAAACTAAATTTTTGCTGTTTACACTGACATAAAACGTTTACAATCCTGCACAGTATTTTCATGCTGTGCATGGATCTGTCTTGCTGCGAGCCTATGGCGTTAAAAAGTTCTGGAAGTGTAATTGGAGCTAAAGTGCACTGTATGTAAACAATACCCGCTATGGCAGTAAACAGAACTGAGCCCCAAAGAAGAGATTGAATTAGCATGTCTGGCCTAGAAGTTTTACCATAATGAATTATCATGTTTCTGCTTGAGTGCACTAGTAGAATTTATAGTTTTGAAATTTATAGTAAGTGAAGCTTATAGGGAGTGTGGGGCATGGCTGAGTCTGAAAAGGCTAGTGTCTTTTTCGTTTGGCAGGATTTGGTTTGTGAAGAATCGGGTTTTTAGAGATGACTAATGCCCCCATTACACTTTGATTACTACATTACCAGTGTTGCATTGACAAGGAGAAGACATAAAGGCATTCAGATGTAACCAGCTGTGTAATTTAATTTAACCCTCCACAGTGTTCCTAATGTCTTGAATTATTTGCTCTCTGCTCTGCACCAGCAAACGTAGGTCAGACCACACAGAGGTGACAGCATGGAATGTCTCTCTGGTTTACAGTGACATTTATCAGTAAGAACTGAGAGCACCAATTGTTTGAAGGCTTCTCATCAAGACAAAAATATAACTCCACTGGAAAATAATTGCAATGGTTTGGCTGACAAATTTAGTCCTTGGTTGTATGATCATGTATTGTGCTATTGAAACGAAAACAACTAAAATGAGCTAAGTACTGCCACAACAGGGTCACTGCTTGCTGTAACTGGAGCCAAAATATTAGGCAATGCTTTTATGTTTTCACTGATGTTATGTTGTATTCTACTGCCTACAAGGCAGGTGAATGAGTCAATTCCTGGTGAAATATACGGCTAACAACAAACAGAAGGACAAGGTGGGTGCTAGACAGTCCCCTTGTTTACAATATACTTCAAATTGGTGACTGGGTACAGATGTGGAATATCCAATCAGTAACAGTGCAGAAATGTGAATAGCCAATCAGTAACAGTGCAGAAATGTGAATAGCCAATCAGTAATAATGGACTATCCAATCAGTGATAGTGTAGAAGTGTGGGGTAGCCAACCCAAAACAGGTTTGTCAATTAACAATCTGTCAGTCCATCAAACCCTTGGGACTGGATGGAAGTTTAATTTTGTGAAACTCAAAAGTTTGAACCCCATATCAAAGTTTGTGGAATAGAATTAAAGCTTAGACAAACATTTAAAGTTTATGTTTAAGTAAGCCAACATTTTGATATGTAATCTTTGGCTAATTTGTTCCATATTTGTTTTCAACCTTGTAAAATTTGCACGTTGGAAGTCGTTGCTGGAAAACGTCTACCGTGTCCTGTACTTTTAGAACTGAACAGGTCGTGCAAGTCTTTGGCTCAATTTCAGCTCTGTGTTACTTTAGCTGATCTCAGATATAACAGAACTGATGAAGGTGGCAAAGGAGCATGGTGCCCTCACCCAAGTCGAAGGAGGATCAACCACAATTGATACTCTTAATGGCTCTTCAGTGGCTTTTGTGATGGTTGTGAGGTGAGGATAGAAAGGTATGATAACCACCGTGACTCGTGCCAACTTATTCACCTGAATCACACACGAGAGACTGACAGTTAAATGAGTTACTGGAAGCGCAGCTGCAAATGCAAAACCATCCTTCAGCATGATGTATTACCTTCAGGAGAGCAGGCTTTGGGAAGGAAAGTAACTGCAGTGTAACAGATGTAACATCCAGAGTACCATAAACATAGCACATTGACCCAAGGAGTTTGGATTGCAATTGAGCCTTTCCAACAGCTTTTTCTTAATGTTGTGTCACAGTATTTTAAAATAATTAATTTCCACTATTCTTCTCCGCCACCTGAAACTCAGAGTTTAATTCTGTCTTTCAGCAGATTTTTGTTCAATTTTGATTTGTTTAACAATTTTAGCTTGTTTAGAATGTGGTGGTCATGTGGAAACAATTTATCTTTATTTAGACAGTTGTGCTCATTCTGTTGCCCAGACATTTCAGGTTTCAGAGCACATGAGTTGTGCTGTGAGGTTGATTTTGATCCTAATCCTGAAAACAGGACAGGGAATATTTCTGACTCATGCACCAAAATTAAAATCAGCGGCTGGGCTGCATGTATGGAATAGTGCTGTCAATGTCAAACTCGGCTCGTTTTCTATGTGTCAACTAATTAACTTTATTGTTTTAAACTCTCTCTATTGCTTCACTCACAATGATTTCCTCCTGCACTGTGCCATGGCACATATCCACTATTCCTCTTGTTCTGTTCCAAAGTTCTGTAATCACTGTTGAAGCTGCTGCTGTCTAACATTACCTCTCTAAATACAGCTGCCGCCTTGCCACTTTACCTCGAGAGCCACTCTCTGCTGCTGCTTTCTGCTCCTCTGCCAACTGTTACGTCATTTCTTTAATTGGTGTTTGCTTTAATGCTCCAACAGATGAAATGCCTTGAAACTTGTTCCATTCTTTGTGACGAGACATAAAAATGTGAAGTCTTGCTTTAGGGTGGCACGGTGGCACAGTGGTTAGCACTGCTGCCTCACAGTGCCAGAGACCTGGGTTCAATTCCCGCCTCAGGCGACTGTCTGTAGGGAGTTTGTACATTCTCCCCGTGTCTGCGTGGGTTTCCTCCGGGTGCTCTGGTATCCTCCCACAGTCCAAAAATATGCAGGTTAGGTGAATTGGCCATGCTAAATTGCCCGTAGTGTTAGGTGTGGGTGAGTTGTGCTTCAGTGGCTTGGTGTGGACTTGTTGGGCCAAAGGGCCTGTTTCCACACTGTAAGTAATCTAATCTAAGATGATGCAAATTTTAGATTTAGAAATGGATAAGAGACAGCTAAGGGCAAAAGCTGACTGAGGGCCATGCCTGAGGATGTTGCTTGAAATTAATTTATGATCATCATGTTAAGGACTTGAGCAGGTGACTGAGGTCTGTTGTGCCTCTAGAGGCAGCACACTGTACCAAAGTGGACCAGTCTGGCAACTGCCTTACTCACAATGGCTATCAAGTATGTCATAGTAAGAAGTAGACAAGTAAGAAGTAGAGGAAGGTGGTCAGAGTCGGTCAGAACAGTTTACAGTATTACTTGGGAGGGAACAACGGGACTTATTCAGACTTCATATTGAGGAAGCATAAGGCATTGTCTTGATGTTTTTACAGTGGGCTTCAGCAGTTATTAAAGAACCATTGGTTGTTTATCTCTATGGCTAGTAAAATGATTCAGTGCTTGTTCAGTGCGAGCTCCAACTAATCTTAAAGAATTTAGCAATTTGTTGAAATGAATGAATGCGACCTTATTTCAATACTGAGAGTCATTCAAAGAAAGCCCCAGCTAACTTAGTAGTGTTGCGAATGCAAGCACAGATCACACATGAACCATTACATTTTTGCAGTGTTTTGAACCTGGTAAATGGATAGCATGCATGTCAATTTATACTCCCTGATACTCCCTGATAACTTAAACCGTAATGGCATTACACAGGTGTGAAATATTATTGAGTGCAATTCAAGCTTAAAAAATATTGACACACTGGGGAGCTATTGGTTCAGCTCCAAAATGAATAGGGATGAATCAGTGCATTTCTTTTGCTTTACTAATATGTTTGCCATTGCAGCTACACGCTTTTTCAATCTGGTTTTAAAATATTTATCTGAAATTCAAAAAAGTTTAACTCTGGACACTGTTAATGGCATAACACTCAAGTCACAACTTGCATCATTGTTTACACATGCAATCTTGCAGCATCCCCCTTATTACTCTAATGCTCCCATTAACAATGTATTGTTGCTGACAATCCGCCTCATTGATGAAGTTTTAAGCAAAATGCTGTTTTGCAGAATCTCTAAGATTCGCAACGAGATGTATATTGTATGGAGGTGGTAGTATTTGGCACAATATATAAGATACTTAGTCAAGGCTAGCATCTTTTCTAATCACCAGTGAACATGACACTGTAGTGACTTGTACATGTCAGTAATAAGACTTGTTGTTCTCACCAAGCTTTCCTTGTGTTCCAAGAAATCGTATTGGCCAGGAACTGTGCAGCATACCTTATGATAAAATCATTGCAAAAGAGCAGTTCTGAGGTTTAATTGGCTATAACATGCTCCAAAAATTATTTTACATAACAAAGTTATTTGTAAAACTCTTAGGAAAAGAGAGCTATCTTCGTGCCTACATAAGTAACCATGCAACATGGTGTGACTAATTACAGCAGACAATGCCTGTATCACCAGTTGAACTTTTTAATTTGTTGTCAGCATTAGTGAAGCAAGCAATTGTATTAAGCAACAGATTACAGACTTGAGTCCACTTTAGCAGAGATTACATCCCAAAGACAGACTTTTACTGAAGCCTTGGGTGGTCAGCATTATCAGACTCCTCAAACAGTATAAACTGAGATTAAGGTTAACAAATACTCATCAACTGGTACCTAATGAAAGCCCAGATGCCTTAAATGTGCCATTATCTTCAAGACTCATGAAATCTATTGATATGAAACTCTTCAGTTACAAAAAAAGCTGAGAATCACTGATTATCAATCATAAACTACTTCCCCACTTAGCAATTTTATTCCTTTAGAAATTACCTCTAGCATGAACCCTTGTGTTTTGCTTGCTGTACTTTATGCATTTGTTAACCTTCATCGTCACTTTTAATGATCTGTATAAGTTCACTTTACCCCATTTAGACACTTGTTTTGCTGGGTGGGAATGTGTGGCTTCTTTATTCTTCCTACCAGCATGTACTACTTCTCAATCTCTTATATTGAAGCTCAGTTGCCAATTACGTGCTCATAGTGCAAGCCATCCTATATGTTTTCACAGTTCTGTTCTATTTTAAGGACATCCCCTAATTTGATGTTACCTGTATATTTTGAAATTGTGCCTCCAATTTCCTAATGGTTTATGAAATAGGTGAACATCAATCTCAGCACTTGTCCGTGTCAAATCCTAATTCCACCTATTTGATAATCTGAGTGATTGTATTTGACACCTACCCTCTGGTCTCTGTTTTCTAACCCACTTGCTATCGATTTTGCTACTGGTCTTCTGACTCTACATGCACTGATCTTATTCATCAAATTTACAGTGAAATAGCAGGGCAAATCATCTTCTGCCAATATTCAAACTGAACAAGAGCAATACATCAACATATCCTTCTATTCCTTTTTCTGATGTGCTTATCTAGCTTCCTCTTAAATACATTTATGCTATTTGTATCATGTATATCAATAGATATAGCTTCTTTAAGTGTAGGAGTTGGTGGTATATGAAACTTTTAACCACTGTTATATAACTTGAGTTCTCCTAATTAGAATATAAAATGCCAAGTTAACAAACTAAATATAAAGAGTGCCATCATCCTCTGCCATAGCCTATTACATCATTAAGAAGGAAGTTGATGAAGTTTTCACTCTGAGATGTAATCATTTAGAAACCTGAACAGTACTTGTATTTAAACCGAACAGTAAGGGAAAATGAGCCATGTGCAGTCTTATTAGCAATAGGTGAACAGGTTGGTACTGCTCACTGTTTGAAACTATAGTCAATTCAGTTTGAGAGAGCTTTGGAGAAACCTCCTGAATTAACGCGACAGAGATACCCAGGCAATCAGGCATTCTAATTTCATTACTCTCCATGTGTCAGTCATCGTCTCCCTTAGCCAAACTTAGTAGGTAGTATGGAATAAAATCTGGGCATCGAGTACAAGCTGATGATAAGATATTATGTATTCTTCAAATATCAGTGTTCAACATTGATTGCTGGGAAACTGGAGATGTTAATAAGCAACAAAAAGAATAGTTTAGATTGAGTCATAGAGATGTACATCATGGAAACAGACCCTTCAGCACAAATCATCCATGGTGACCAGATATCCTAAGTTAATCTGGTCCCATTTGCCAGCATTTGGCCCATATCCCTCTAAACTCTTCCTATTCATATACCCATCCAGACGTCTATAAATGTTGTAGTTGTACCAGTCTCCGCCACTTTCTCTGACAGCTCATCCCATCCATGCACGACCCTATGTGTGAAAATGTTGCCCCTCTCGGTCCCTTTTAAATTTTGCCCCTCTCACTTTAAGTCTATGCCCTCCAGTTTTGGACTCCCCCACCCCAGGGAAAAGACTTTAGCTATTCACCCTATCCATGCCTCTCATGATTTTACAAACCTCTATAAGGTCACTCCTCAGCTTCTGACATTCCAAGGAAAACAGCCTCAGCCTATTCAACCTCTCCCCAGGGTCAAACTCTCCAACCCTGGCAATATCCTTGTAATTCTTTTCTGAACCTTTTCAAGTTTCACAACATCCTTCCCATAACAGGAAGGCCAGAACTGCAACAGTATTCTGAAAGTGGCCTGACCAATGACCTGTACAGCCACAAGGGAGTTCCTCAACAATGTTCAATTTGTACACTGAAATATTAAGACAACAGTGATGATCAGGGAATCCAAGGCCTGGACATTGGAACTAGCTACTAAACAGCCAGCAGTTGACCCAGTTATTAGATCTCCATCATCAGCGTGCTATGATGCATAATCATAAGATAACCTCCAACTTGTGGGTTTATCTTTGGATTTGCATTGCCAAAGTTTCTTTTGAATACATTATCTTGATTTTGCGTCAAAGGTGGTTTTGTAATAAAGAGGAAGAAAACTTGCGCACGTTTGTATATGAGCACCTGTCATGACTTATGAACATCTCAAAGCTCTTTCAGCTGCTGAAGTGTACCCACTCTTCTTGTGTAGGACATGCAGTATCTGAATTTTTTATTCATTTGTACATGAAAATGGTTCTACCTAGACCAGTATTTATTGCTCTCATCGCCTAGAGGACAGTGCCAGAGTTAACTACATTGCTGTGGGTCTGGATTCACATCTAGGCAGACAAGGTAAAGGACATTAGTAATTCAGATGGGTGTTTTCCATCTGTCAACAATGAATTCATGATCATCATTAGACTCTTTATTTCAGATTTTCATTTTATTCAAATTCCACCATCTGCCATGGCAGTATTTGAACCCGAGACCCCAGAACATTACTTATGACTCTGGATTAATATTCTAGCAATAACACCACTAGGCCATTGCCACCCGATTCTGCCTGTTGGCACAGCAAGATGGACCCAGCAGCACAAGGTAATTGAGCGAGGCTCTGAACCTGTCCAGGCTTTCAAGCCGATTTATAACAGATTACATCACTCGACTGAAAATGCCAACACATAAACATGAGTCTCAGAACTTGCAGCCCAAGGGAGAACACCCAATCCTGGGTTGCACACTTCACACTGTGTTACAGACTATGTAACTATGATGGGACTTTCTTGACAGTCATGCAAGGTGAAGACCTATCATTTATACTAGTGCAACTGATCAGTATGTCCAACAAAATGCTGGGGCCCCAAACCAAGCCTTTGCAAATCCCAATTCCATGTGTTCTGTTTTTAAACACCCTGGTGATGCAGATTAATTAATATAATATCCTTGTGCTCAGTCATAGACAGCCCTAATGAGTAACTTAGTCTTTTAAAACCATGTACACATCAGGACCTTCAGAGCAGAAAGGGAAAAAAATGCTGAAAAATAATGTTCCCTGTAATGTTTATTTTGCTGCTTAAAAACATATTGTGCATCATTAGAATAGTGTACAGAAATCCTCTACTTTCCAAGTTATTTATTTCATTGTGCTCTTCACATAAATCTGAAAAATGGGCATGACATATCCCTTATTTGATTGATAGATACTTATTAAATAGTGAGGAAAAATATGTTGTCTGCACAAAAACTAATGATGTTAATGTCTGAAATGACTGGTTGTTCTCAAGCTCTCTCTGCTCTGGCTGAAGAATTGTTCTTAACCTTATCCAAGAAAAGCCAGCAAGGTCCTGCAATCTGCCAAGATCAAAATGTGTGAAGTGATGCAAATGTTACATATGTGTAGTGACATTTACAGAGACATCATGAGGTTATTAAAGTTTGAAAAGATGTAAGCCTTTCTGTCCAAAACTGTATTGAAACATTAATTACAGTTTTCATAGTAACACTCACTAACTTTACGGTACAATTAATTAAATTCTAGCGCTATGCTTAGCTGCTCTAATGTATTCACTAAGAAGCTGATTTTGTTTCCTGCAAATGTCGGACATAAAGAATCTATGAAGCGCGAATCTTTGATTTACCATTTTACTATGTTAATTCTGTTATCAATAAATTTAGAGGTTTTCATAGTTTTCATAGTTCTTAAAACTTTAATTAATTTTGCCACTTCTGTGAGCAAAAATAATCTCTTTGTCTCTGTTTTGGCTATTTCTGTTTGTCTTTAACAACATATTACAAAAACTAATCAATGGATTTCAATAAAACTTGGTACATAGATGGGGTGTGACACAAAGAAGAGCTGCTTATCTTGTGGTAAACATGCAGATCCAGATCCAGATTCTAGAATTTTCTAAATGATCCTGTAACATTGGAAGACAGAGTGAATTAATCAATATTTAAGATATTGTTGGTTAGAATGTCACTGAATATTTTTAAATATTGTGATTGCCTCAGTTACTCTGGTGGAATTTCCCACAGCGGTCAAAGTGTGGGAATTTTTACAACACGTGGGATTTGGCCAAAAGCTCCTCAGTGAGATGGAAGGTCTCAATGAAAAGACTCTTTTCCAGCTTGTCAATGTTGTTGAATGTCAACCAGACTCAAAAAGAAGCTGCATTATTGTAATAACATTGAGTTAACACAGCATGACAGAGAGATGCCCTCGACCAAGTGCCTGCTGACTTGTTGAGAATTGTTAATTCTGTGGTATTGAAATTGTGTTGATAGAGACTGCAGTTACAAAATTGATTTCTGATCATCTGTAATTGCGTGAGGATGGGTTGGGTGCCTGTAACATAAATAACATACTGGATGCTGACTGGTTTCATAGTCACAGCTAGACTTGCTATTAATTCCAGGTTTATTATTTGAGCTAATATTTCAACGTCTGCTGTAGGGAATTTCAGTGCAAGTCCACAGTGCACTGGCTTGGGTAAAACTCAGAATCTAACCATCTCCTCTTAACATTCAAAGGCATTACTGATGCTGAATCTCCCAGAATCAACACCACGACAGGAAGAGAAGACAATTGAGTGGGTTGATGGCAAGAAGTTGATCACCACCTTGCCATTTTGGTCAGGAAAGCCATTTCATCACACCACCGACTGAGAACCTTTCCACACCAGAATTAAGTCCACTCCCAGCAGCTGGGAACACTGGCAGCTTTCTCAGCCAGTGAAACTGAGCTGCTTGCCTGGCGCATTGAGGGAATCTGTCCCAATCAGGGGATGTTAGGGGACATGGATATGATGCAGCACTGAAAGCCAGCTCCCTCCCCTTGCTTCTGAAACTCCTCTCTCCATAATCCCGTTTCATATTTTCCCCACCCCTCCCCTCCCCCAAAAGGTATCTCCTGTGCCACTGCGCAGGGACCTCTTGGTTGCTATGCAACCGGCACCCATTGATGGCTGCTGTTTCAGTGGGACATCGCTGCCTGTGAAGTGAATTTGGCATTTAACTGCCTGGTAGGCACACAATCTGGGAACTTTCCAGTACTTGGTGGAGATGGGAAGGGAGGTGGCATCCTGCCCGTTTTTACACCCATTATCACAGAATGAAGAAAAAGCAAAAGCTTCCTCCAGTTGTTTCGGATAGAGTTCTGGTGAAGGTGACCCTGCTTAGATGGGTGGGATGCTAAGTCAAATACTAAAGATCATGAGCTCTAGCTAGCTGGAAACATGAGCAGCAATGTTAAGGTGAAAGTAATCTAGAAAGAACAAGAAAGCAAAGTGAGAGGAATTGAGAGTCTGGCAGAAGTGATTGTAGGTGTTGAAGAGTTTACAGGCAGACAATTGAATGAAGGGACTTAAATGCAAGGATTAAATGTGAAGAATTGTGGAACCAAAATATTAATATGAATCAGCAAGGCAAGATGTGATGGGAAAGTCAGACGTTGAAGGATCAGCTACTAGTAGTTTAATTTTCATGAGCAGAGTTCCTGGGAAATTAAAATCTGAGAATGAGAAAGCAATGTTGCTTTTAAAGGCTTTTCTATGAAATCTGTGCAGCCAGAGGGAAAGGAAAATATTTCTCCACTCACCATTTGTGGTAAACTTGCATATATACATAATTTTTATGACATCCAGCAGGCGTGGGGAAACTAACAAACTTAGACTGTGAAGATCCAAGGCTGTTTTGTGTTAATTGGTCACAGCTTGCGGTGGTAGAAAGTGAATTAGTGTCTCCTGGGCCATGGATAATCTCCTGTCTCTCACTGTTGTAAGTGCATCTCTCTAAGTAAAGAGAGCACACATTCAGGCTCAAATGTAATTCTGCTCAATTCCTGAATGTTTGTCAACACTTAAGATCAAAGCTGAAAATGTGTTGCTGGAAAAGTGTAGCAGGTTAGGCAGCATCCAAGGAGCAGGAGAATCGACGTTTCAGGCATGAGCCCTTCTTCAGGAATGAGGAAAGTGTGCCGTTTTCTCATTCCTGAAGAAGGGCTCATGCCTAAAACGTCAACTCTCCTGCTCCTTGGATGCTGCCTGACCTGCTGCGCTTTAACCAGTAACATATTTTCAGCTCTGATCTCCAGCATCTGCAGACCTCACTTTCTCCTAGAACACGTAAGATCAAGTTAATAAAAGAAAGGCCACTTTTGTGAACTATTCGTATGTGTCTAGAACTATAGAACTTCAATACGTTGTTTTGAAAACTCATTGGAATAAAAGTCATAGGTTAAAATGTACAAGCGTAACAAAAGAAACATTGACAGTCATTATCTCTCAGGTAAGCTCAAGAAAAATCTGTGGCTTTCAAATGTCTGTAAATATTTTGATTCAGGTCTTTCTCAGGGGAAACTTATCTCAAGAGGGTTGGAATATAAAAGCACCGTTGTGCTACTGAGACTTTATAAAGCTCTGGTTAGGCCCCATTTGGAGTACTGTGTCCAGTTTTGGTCCCCACACCTCAGGAAGGACATACTGGCATTGGAACATGTCCAGCAGAGATTCACACGGATGATCCCGGAATGGTAGTTCTAACATATGCGGAACGGCTGAGGATCCTGGGATTGTATTCATTGGAGTTTAGAAGATTAAGGGGAGACTTAATAGAGACGTACAAGATAATACATGGCTTGGAAAGGGTGGACGCTAGGAAATTGTTTCTGTTAGGCGAGGAGACTAGGACCCGTGGACACAGCCTTAAAATTAGAGGGGTTCAGTTCAGAACAGAAATGCGGAGACATTTCTTCAGCCAGAGAGTGGTGGGCCTGTGGAATTCATTGCCACAGGGTGCAGTGGAGGCCGGGACGCTAAATGTCTTCAAGGCAGAGATTGATAGATTCTTGTTGTCTCGAGGAATTAAGGGCTATGGGGAGAATGCGGGTAAATGGAGTTGAAATGCCCATCAGCCATGATTGAATGGCGGAGTGGACTTGATGGGTCAAATGGCCTTACTTCCATTCCTATGTCTTATGATCCTATGGTCTTAAACAAAATAAATAATAGAAATAAAAACCTGACAGTAAACATGCTGCCAATTTTTGACACTTAATTTACTCATTTTTCCTAAGAAACGGATTGCTGAAGAATGTTTACGCATTCTTAGATTAACACGATTCATGAGGTAGTCAGAGGAATGATTGTTTTTAATTCTGTTTTTCAATTGTTCTTTGTAATTCATACTTGTCAATGAAAATATTCTGGGTAGCAGCAATTTACAAAATTAGGAGCAAACTTCAGCACTTCATATAGAATCAGAGAATCCCTACAGTGTGGAAGCAGACCATTCGGTCCATCAAGGAGAAAGTGAGGACTGCTGAAGATCAGAGCTGAAAATGTGTTGCTGGAAAAGCGCAGCAGGTCAGGCAGCATCCAAGGAGCAGGAGAATCGAATTTCAGGATTCCTGAAGAAAGGCTCATGCCTGAAACGTCGATTCTCCTGCTCCTTGGATGCTGCCTGACCTACTGAGCTTTTCCAGCAACACATTTTCAGCATTCGGCCCATCAAGTCCACACTGACCCTCCGAAGAGTAGCCCACCCAGACCTTCTATGCCTGTGACCCTGTAATCCTGACAAAATATCTTTATCTCCAACAGTGATTTTAGGAAATTAATAATTTTAGGAAATAACTATAACATTGCATGGTGTGCACCTTGAATGCTGTTCAGACAAAGAAAGTCTTACAAATCAATCACTTTAAACTTTTTATTTAATTTCCCAAAAACTGCTAGTAATGATGTTTCTGTTACAACATATTATTGTTAGAATTTAAATTGCTTTCTTCCTTGAAGATATACTCTTACTGAAGGTATGGGGTTGAATTTAAAACGTCCTGAATGACATGAACTCTGGTGAGATTTGCATGTGAATCTCAACATGGGGAGCAACTCACTACATCTTTTGTCCATCTTGTCAGATGGTGAGGTGAGTTTCTGGATTGGCCGCAGTGAGTTGCCATTTAAGGGGAATTATAGCTTGTTAAGCATCCTGTTAATAGCACAACCTGTCTCATTAAAAACTAGCCATTAAGAATTCTCCATTTGGAAGTCAGAGCCTGATGACTTGAGCTCACTACTTGCTCTTAAGGACTACCATGTTGAATATTAGCCTCTAACACCTTGGGGAATACTCCATCGGCATTGGCATTTGCATTCAACATGTGCCAGCATCTGAGTACCATCATGGCACACTTCTGATCCACTTTCAGGATTCTTCTGCACTTTAATGCAGCATGCTGGGGTTAAATGGCTATTATCATTATAATGTTACTGCATGGACACATTGTGCAGGGACATGTACTCAGTTTATGAACTTGACCAGCAAAGGCTACAGACAGTTCACTTGCTCCTGTAGTGTTCAGTTACTCCAAGTCTATCCTGGATGCTCACAACTTCCCTTCCTTGCAGTAGCTTGCCTTATCTTTATGTTTTTTTGCCCCCTCAGTGTGAGATACCAGACTCACAATTGTGCAGGAAGCGTGTTGTAGCTGTTAGCCATCACTAATTAAGTCAAGGGAGATTGCATTCAATCAGGTGGTCCTGACACAGTAAGTCAAGGGCAGTCCGCCAACTGTCGTGACTGTATTCTGAGCTCTGGAAGGAGAGAGAGAGGCAGGTATTATAGGAGATGAACTGGATGACATAAATTTTTGACCTGAGTGAACTGGTGCCTTGAACATGTGAGTACACACCACAGACGGCATGCAGGGTGAGTGGTGTCAATGGTGGGGGTGCGTCAGAGTGAGTGGGGAAGGTGTTGCAGGCAACAATGAGAGTGATGGGGAGTCAGCCTTTGTGGAGATGGGTGGGTGGTGCAATAACAGAGAGAGAGTGTGAGATATCAGAAAGAAGGTGGTAACATTTACATGGGAAGAGTGGAGAAGGTCATTGATCTTCTCCCTACAAAGCCTGGCATCCCTCCAGATGGTTGAGACCACACACACTGGATGGCAATCTCAGACCAGGCTGGCATGACCCGGAGTCATGATGTCCACTGCTGGTCCAGGAGGAAGAGGAAGCCCAGTCTGTGCACCACCCCATCAAGCAGCACCTCTTGTGTCCTGCCCAAAAAGCAGGGTGCCAAGTGTGCTTTCTGTGCCATGTCCAAGGAAAATGTCAGGAATCTTGCAGGGCATCTTAGGGCTGCCAATGCTAGTCCAGATGCACAACGCTGCATGATTGGGATAGAATCAGATGAGAGGGATGTCACAGGGATGGGGTAGGTGGTGTACGGAGTGAGTTTGGTGTGATACAATGAGAAAATCCACTCACTTTTGCAGCAACAATCCTTCCAAAAAGTTCAACCCTGCTGGCACTTCATCAAGAATGTTTCTGAACTCAAAAACTGAAATTCACATTCAGCCTTAACCAGGAATAACTACCAGGTTGAATAGGATGAAATAATCAGAATTTTTTAACCAAAGAATTAGTTGTACAAACTATTGGAACTAAAGTGTTGTATTAATTGTGAAATCTTTACTTCCATCTTATTCTGAAGGTGATGGTTGTTTCTAGCATATTTATCAGATCATGTAAACTCAGGAAGCAAGTACCTTTGGTTTATTGTCACTTGACTGCATTGCGATTTATATCACAGTAATATGTAACAAGAAGTCTATTTACGACGGCTTGTAAAATTTCATGCATCCAGTTTGCTACTGCTTACTTTCAAATGTATTTACTTTGTAACAACACTCATACTTGGCGCAGTGAACACACGTGCACGCACATTAACATACACTGAAAAAATTAGCAATTGAATACCACACACTGTATGAAGGTAGTTCTCCTATAACACCATAGTTGCATTCCCATGTGACGCCATGTTGCAGAAAATTGTGCAATAGAGATAATGGGGCCTATGGGAAAAACAGGATTGGGGCAAACCACCAAAAAAGCCAGTAAAAATTGAAACGAAAAATAGTAGTTAGCCTAACACAAACAATAGCACAGTCTCGGTAAATTTTGATCTGTTGTAACAGATCTGTTGCCTAATAATGTGTCATGCAATTCATCAGAATCTTCAACTGATTACTCTCAATTGGCATCTATACCTGCTGGCTGCAGTTCTAGCCTGTCTTCTGATCCCATCCAATGGTAACACTGCACAAGTCAGATCCCAGAACAAAACCTGTGTTGATAGACAAATCTTAATTTCTTTCGCTACCTGTCAGTTTTGTCAAGTTTCTTGAAGGATTTCACATCATGATGTTTGGGGATATCTCTCACCTTATTTTACAAAACCCACCTGATTTATTACTTACCTCATGCTTTGGTGGCTCTCCCACACCATCATACCATGTGCCATTTCCAAAACAACTCACCACTTCCTGAAAATCTCAGAATTCAACAACATCCATGGTGCAGCACCATCTTCAAAAAGATAGTGTACACCCAGACAAGAGCTGCCCTGTATGGTTCCTGACATTGGCCCTGGACATGGCAGACAATGAAAAATTAGTGCCTCTCTTTGTGGGCAGTGATATGCAGATGCTGCTGATGGGGAAGGGTATTGGGTGATGCAGAAGCAGGATGTCTTTTTCTCCCAGGTCAACAGAGGACGCTATTGTACTGGAACCACACTAAGTTGGACTAGAGTTACTAGGTAAAAACAATGACTGCAGATGCTGGAAACCAGATTCTGGATCAGTGGTGCTGGAAGAGCACAGCAGTTCAGGCAGCATCCAACAAGCAGCAAAATCGATGTTTCGGGCAAAAGCCCTTCATCAGGAATAAAGGCAGGGAGCTGGAAGCATGGAGAGATCTAGCTTATCTCTCCATGCTTCCAGCTCACTGCCTTTATTCCTGATGAAGGGCTTTTGCCCAAAACGTCGATTTCGCTGCTCGTTGGATGCTGCCTGAACTGCTGTGCTCTTCCAGCACCACTGGACTAGAGTTACTGTCCAGGCCAGTGCAATCTCAACTATCTGAAGGAATACACAGAATGTAGGAAGATGATCAATGACCTTCTGCCAGTGAGAGTGCCACCGTCTTCTCGTTGATACCTCACACTCACTCTCTCTCTGCCAGTGTATGAGCATTTCCTGCAACATCTTCCCCACTCACTCTCATCCTCACTAACATCTGACCCTGACTAGCCCTAAATCTCTTTGGCATAGCCTACTCACCCTCTCAGGACATCTCCACACATTCACTAAAAATAGCAGTGTGCCATCCAACCGCCTCTCCCTCACCCACTATGTATTTCTGTACTCTGGCCACCCTGAGCAGCTGACTGACCATGTCCAAGCCCCTGTACTGGTATTGTTTGCAGTTGGTTACCATTGTCATTGTCACTGAAACAGATTCACATGAGTCTCTAGATAATCTTTAATATGTCAACGTATATCTTAAACAAGAGGGGACAAAAGCTCTTATTGCAAACAACAGAGCCAAGTTTCAAACTGTTCTTCAATGCTGTCCTTTTACTGTTAGTCAATTCCAGTTAAATTTCACTCTTTTCTCAACTCTTTAAGTTTTAACAGATTGTTCCCAGCTTCTTGTCCTCAGGTTGTAGAGACATTCTCATGATGCTTTTCAAAGTCCACTAGCAGAAACATTTCACAATACCTTTCACAAAATTCATCACAAGAAAGTGCGCAAGCCCATCTGATCCAATATTGAATCCAGGCCTCCGCAAACGATGATACCTGGGAATGAGAATCGCGTAACAGTGAACAGGAGTGCGCATTATAAAGAAAAGGTTAGCAATTCACAAATTACATTACAGACAAATTGCATTTAATAAAAGTGCATTATTGGAGAATTTCCTGTATAAGCAAAACAGCAAAATTTAAAATAACTTGTGGATGATATTGGAATAAATTTATTCCGTCATTCAAATAGCTGACTGATTTTATCTTCCCCTGACTACCTTTCTCTATTCTTGCCTTCTGTTCTCTGAAGTTATTGGCTCCTTGATGTTACTCCAAATCAGTAAACATCCTCTATTACCTCACCCACATGACCAAGCCTCATGCCCAGGCCTCTGCCATGATTGTTGTCAGGGTACTGAGCAGTGGAGGACTTCATTGAGCCCAACCCTGTTTTCACTCGCTGGCCACAAACGTGGGCTCTTGCTGTCAGAGTTATTGCGGTTTCTCAAGGATTGAAGACAGTAACTAAAATTTCCCTTCTCTAATCTAAGATGCTGCTTTCTTGGCCAGCAATATTTCCTGAAGTTAAGAAACAAATCACTTTATTATCAGATGTGTGACTTTAAGAAGAAACACAAAAAGCGTTAATTCTCCAATCATGAGCTGACGATAAAGATTCACATCAACAGCAGCAGGTATCTGACACTGTTTGCAGCAGGTTCTGAAATGTTTTCATGTTCCCTGATAGACAGAGGGGGAAATTCATCGTCAGCACAAACTCAGAAAACAAACCCCAAGCTGAATGTTAAATGGCAGTGACTTAGCAGCATAATTCTTGAACAGCTGATACCACCTTTTATGTCAAACTCACATTATGAAATCTTTGACATTGTGCAGCTGTTACATCAGAATAGACTGTTCTTTGTCACTCTGAGTGAGTGAGCACTTCTGGTCATTAGCTCAGGTAATTTGGTGAAACATTAGATGAGTCCCTGGAATTGGAAGAGGTGGTGGTTATGTTGGTGCTGTGGAAAACTTGAATCCTGTAGTCTAAACAACACAGACTGGAAAAGCCTCTTGAATGGAAAACATTGGCCTAGAGTGAGTCATCCTTCAGCAAGCACATTGAGAGGGAAAATTTGTGTCGACTAGCTGAAACCGCCAAAGTAACGAAGGGAAAGTACAGCTGATCATCAATTACACGATTTGAAAGAAAGCAGTTAACTGAAATAAAAGCAAATGCACTGGAAATAATAATCAGGTTGGGCAGCATCTGTAGACAGGGAAACAGTGCTAACGTTTTGACTCAAACATAATGCTTCTGTAGAACTGTGATTCAGAGATATTCAGAACAAGAATCGTACTTGACTGAAAACATTAACACTGTTCCTCTCTTCTCAGATGCTGCCCAACATTTTGAGATTTTTCTATTTGTACTTCAGATTTTTATCCTCTGCAGTATCTTGCTATTAATACACCATTTATCTGTTAACCATCCGGAGTTGTTTTTGTGACACAAAAGAGAAAGTTGAAAATACAAACTTTTCTTTATGTCTCAGAGAAATATTTAACTTAGAACCTGCAGCTGAACATTGATCATTACATTAATTCCATTTTAATGCATTGTCTTGAATTGCAGGAATTCTAATCCTCTTCTTTCTAATTACTTAATTTCAATTGGAATTCAGCTGGAAAAAAATTTGTTCTATAAAATAATGTTTGTGAAGGGGAAAACAGAAACTGCATTAGGTTTCACCCAGTCTGATGATGTTACGCAGTCCTGGGTGGAGAATCAGAGAGTCCAGTTCTAGATCCTAATGGGGACAGATATGTTATCCTAAGGTCTAATGCTAATGTCCAACTGGCAGATGTAACTTGCATTTTTATGTACTGCCATTATGTAGTAAACTACAGCTTGTTATTAGGGTAAGTATCTCTTCTTGTTAAGGCTGTTTCAACACCTACCACAAAGAGACCCTTAGACCCAGCGCGGCAAAGAGGACCAAAGGCAACACTCCATCCCAAACCCATGCTTCTAGTGGTTCATTCATCAAACAAAAAATAATCATCTCAAATTTGAAAAGATGTAGAGAATTCTGTTGCTACATTTGTACATTTGTACCATAAAATTCAAACTATTAGTTCAATCAAACTCATTTTTCATCATAAGTAGGTCATGACCAATAAAATGTCCTTTTGCAAAATGGTTCAAAAGCAAAACAAAGCAGTTACTTCTTTCAACAATCCAACCTCACGTTGGTAGAAAAGGCAATGACATTGTGGAAGAATTTGGAAGCTACGATATTCTTGTCATGTGGATCAGCTATTCAAAAGTCACAATACAATTCACACCAGACCCAGACATGCGGAGACAGACAACATTCCCACAAAATGTTCTGACAACAAACTGTGTGATAATATTCCTGCAGCCTCCTCTTATTACAACCATGGAAATATCTATGAAGGAAATGTTTGTGGAAGCTGCACCCAAGAGAAGGGCAAGCTGTCATCAATGAAATATGTCCTGAATATGATAAAAATAAGGAATGAATTACAATCATGTTTTCACCAACATAACTTGGTGGAAAAAAAATCTCCTAAGGATTAGGATACCTGAAACCTCGAATGTTTTGTTGTTTTATTGCTATGCTTGTAGTAGACAGAGAAAGCAGGTCTACAAGTCTGAAAGATCTGTGCTGTTTATTTTAAAACTTATCTGTATCACGTTGATTTGCATGATACCACCTATTACTGATGACTTGAACAAAGGGTAAATCTTGTGTTTAATGAAAATAAAACTCAGGAGAAATGGATAAAAGGCTGCCAAATCTCCAAATTATAATTTGACACTGTTGCAAGAAGTCGAAAGCAATCCTCAGGTACCTGTATTCAAAAGCAAAGTAGGTTGCCAAGTACTTTTCAGGCTGGATATTCAAGGAAACAGCTGCATAATGCTTCTGACACAAGCATAAATGACTCCAAGGCATGAATTCCTTTGTTGCACTGAGTTCCTGTTACATCTATTGTTAGTGATATAGGAAGTCTTGTTGTGCAGATCATAAATCAATAAAACTTTGTTCATCCTGCTGCCAATTGAAATAATTCTCAGGAAGAAATTGAATTGAATGAATGCAGTGAACAGTTAAGACTAGAGGATGAGGCGCTCAATCCCCCTCCACCCCTCACTACCCTCAGCAACACCCCAAGCCCTACAACAACAACGCGGCCCAGTGCAACTGCTGGAGAAGGCTGACAATTTAATTAGACCTGATCTTCCACTGTACAATATGTTGTTCTGCAAAAATAGGCTGCTTGTATTTTGGAGGTTTTCTAGCCTCACAATGCATTCCAAAAAAAATAGTTTCTGCAACATTCCCTAGCCCAACCTGTAAGAACTGGTCTTTAGGGTGCATATTAATTAGTGCATTTGGATGGTGTGAGCACAGTGAAATGGCCATTTATACCTCCAACTAAGGTACAACTTAATCACACTTTAATATAATTTTTAAATTCATTTGTGGGACATAGGCTGGCCAGCATTTATCTCCCATTCCTAGTTGCCCTTGAGAAGGTGGTGGTGAGCTGCCTTCTTGATCTGGACCAGTTCTAGGTAGACCCATAATGCTGTTGGGGAAGGAGTTCAAGGATTTGGAGCCAGTGACAGTGAAGGAACAACAATATATTTCCAAGTCATGATGGTGAGTGTTTTGGAGGGGAACTTGCAGATGGTAGTGCTCCCATGTATCTGCTGTTTTTGTCCTTCTTGATGGAAGTAATTGTGGGATTGGAAGTTGCTGTCTAAGTATCTTTGGTGAATTTCTGCAATGCATCTTGTAGATAGTACCTACTGCTGCTACTGAGTGTAAGTGGTGGAGGGGGTGGATGTTTGTGGATGTGGTACCAATCAAGTGGGGTGCTTTTTCCAAGATGGTGTTGAGAATGTGAAGCTGGAAAAGCACAGCAGAGCAGGCAGCATCAGAAGAGCAGCAAAATCAACGTTTTGGGCATAAGCCCTTCATTCCTGATGATAGGCTTATGCCCGAAATGTTGATTGTCCTGCTCTTCCGATGCTGCCTGATCTGCTGTGCTTTTCCAGCACCACATTCTCGACTCTAATCTGCAGGCGTCTCTTTTTCCTGGATGGTGCCCAGCTTCTTGAGTGTTGTTGGAGCTACACTCATCTAGGCAAGTAGGGAGCATTCTAACAGATTCCTGATGTGTGCCTTGTAGGTGGTAGACAGGCTTTGGCTAGTGAGGAGGTGAGTTACTTGCTGAAGTATACCTCATTTCTGACCTTCTCTTGTAGCCACTGAATTTATATGGCATATCAATTGAGTTTTTGGTAAATAGTAGTCCCCAGGATGTTAATAGTGTGGAGATTCAGTAATGGTAACGCCATTAAATATCAAGATCAGTCATTAGATTGTCACTTATGGAAAATGGTCATTTCCTGGCATTTATGTAGCACGAAAATTACTTGTCAGTTGTCAGCAGCTGAACATTGTTGGGCTGAGAACACTACCCTAACAAACTCCTGCAGAGATGTCCTGGAGCTGAGATGACTGACTTCCAACAACCACGACCAGTCCTTGTGCCAGTGGAGAGCTTGCCCCCTGATACCCATAAATTCCAGTTTTGCTAGGGCTCCTTGATGTCACACTCAGTCAAATGTGGCCTTGATATCAAGGGCTATCACTCTCACCCCATCTCTGGAATTCAGCTCTTTTTCCCATGTTTGAACCAAGGCTGTCATGAGGTCAGGAACTGAGTGGCCCTGGTGGAACCCAAACTGAGCAACACTGAGCAGGTTATTGCTGAGCAGGTGCTGCTTGACAGCACTGATGGTGACCCCTTCCATCAACTTAGTGATGATTAAGAGTAAACTGATGGGGCAGTAATTGACTGGGTGAATTGATCCAGTTTTTGTGTACAGGATACATCTAGGCAATTTTCCACATTGTCGGGTAGATGCCATTATTATAACTGTACTGGAACAGCTTGGCTAGAGGAGCGGCAAGTTTTGGTGCACAAGTCTTCAGTATTATTACCGGAATGTTATCGGAGCCTGTAGCCTTGCAATATCCAGTGCCTTGAACTGTTTCTTGATATCATGTGGAGTGAATGGAATTGGCAGAAGACTGGTATCTGTAATGCTGGGAACCACTGTAGGAGCCAAGATTGATTGATCACCCATTCAGCACTTCTGGCTATAAATCTCTGTGAAAGCTTCAGCCTTATCTTTTGCACTGATGTCATTAAGGATGGGGATATTTGCACAGCTTCCTCCTCCAGTGAGTTGTTTAGTTGTCCACCACCATTCACGACTAAATGTGGCAGGACCTCAGAGCTCAGATCTGTTGCACAAACTATTTATGTTGTTTGGCACACAAGTAGTCCTGTTTGGTAGCTTCACCGGGTTGATACCACATTGTAAGGTCCGCCTGCTGCTGCTCCTGGCATGCCCTCCTGCAGTCTCCATTGAAGCAGGTTTGATCCCCTGGCTTGATGGCAATGGTTAAGATGGGGATATGCCAGGCCAGGAGATGACAAATTGTGCTGGAGTCCAATTCTGTTGTTGTTGATGGTTTTCTGTGTCTCATGAATGCTCAGTCTTGAGTTGCTAGATCGGTTCGAAGTTTGTCCCGTTTCGCATGGTGACAGTGCCACATAACACAGTGGAGGATATTTAATGTGAAGGCGGGACTTCGTCTCCACAAGGACAGTGCGGTGGTCACTCTTACCGATAATGTCATTGACAGATTCATCTGCAAATGGCAGATTGGTAAGGATGTTTTTCCCTCTTATTGGTTCCTTCACCAACCGCTGTAGACCCAGTCTAGCAGTTAAGTCCTTTAGGACCGGGCCAGGTCGATCTGTAGTACTGCCACTGAGCCACTCTTGCTGGTGAGCATTGAAATCTCCCACCCATCCTCAGTGCTTCCTCCAAGTGTTGTTCAACATGGAGGAGCACAAATTCATCAGTGATGGTAACCAGTAAAAGGTTTGTTTGCCTATGTTTACTTTTGAAGCCTAGGGATTTCATGGGTCCAGAGTCAATAATAAGGACTCCAGAGCAATTCCTTCCTGACTGTATACCACTGTGTCTCCACAGTGGGTCTACCTTGCTGTTGGGACAGGGCGTATCCAGGGATAGTGATGGTGGTATTTGGGACATTGTCTGTAAGGCATTATTCCATGAGTATAATTTAGTCAGGCTGCTACTTGACTAGTTTGTGAGATGTCTCTCGCAATTTTAACACAAGTCCCAGAATATTTGTAAGGAGGACTTTGGCGGCACGGTGGCACAGTGGTTAGCACTGCTGCCTCACAGCGCCTGTAGACCCGGGTTCAATTCCCGACTCAGGCGACTGACTGTGTGGAGTTTGCACGTTCTCCCTGTGTCTGCGTGGGTTTCCTCCGGGTGCTCCGGTTTCCTCCCACAGTCCAAAGATGTGCGGGTCAGGTGAATTGGCCAAGCTAAATTGCCCGTAGTGTTAGGTAAGGGGTAAATGTAGGGGTATGGGTGGGTTGCGCTTCGGCGGGTCGGTGTGGACTTGTTGGGCCGAAGGGCCTGTTTCCACACTGTAAGTCTAAGTCTAATCTAATCGCTGTAGACTTTGCAAGACTGACAGGGTTTTTTCTGCAGTTGTCTTTTCCAATGCTAAGTTGATACCAGTGGTCCTTCCAGTTTCATTTCTTTGATATTTGCTAGCGATTGGTACAATTGAATGGCTTGCTAGGCTATTTTAGAGGACAGCAAGAGTCAACCACATGCTGTGGGATCTGGAGTCACAAGTATGCAGACCAGATGAAGATGGCAGGTTTCCTTCCCTGAAGGACATTGGTGAGACAGGTGAGTTTGTCTGACAATTGGCAATGGTTTCATGATCACCAGTAGATTATATACTTCAAATAGTTTTATTAAATTCAAATTCCACCATCTGCTGCGATGGAATTCAAAACTGGGTCCTCAGAAAATTCGCTGAGTTTCTGGTTTAACAGTGTATCAATAATACCACCAGGCCTGAAACAGTCAGCCATGTCTCTCACTCTGTTGCACTTCCTGATCATTTTGTGGGGAGTTGATGTGTCCTTCTCCCATCCATCTTTTCAATTGTTAATTGTCTCAATTTCCTGGAGTGAAGCTGCTGTCTGGAGTTGAAAATCACCCCTGGTGAAAATTTACCTGTGGTGTAATGCAATGTCACTCAGTATTTTCTGTGGGCTTTATAAAAACTACAGTCTGATCTTAGCTTGAGAAACAACATTTTCAATCCAGCTCTGTGCCAATGTAATCCTCGTACTGGACCAGTGTGATCATTTATATTTATGGGATTATTCCCCTTCGTTTTCAGGCGCTTAAAACCCAAGTAATAACTGAAGTGCAGTCCCATATTAATATCACTCTTCAAACTTAGTTGAAGGATGAAATTATTTTTAATCAGTTCTAAACTCACAGTGGTCCAGTTGTTCCCATGACTAACTTCAAATTGCACTCCCCAGTTGACACAATCAATCTTTTCTGAAATGTATCATTTTGTGGGTACACAACTGGAGGAAAAGTGTCAGAAAATTATAAGTGTAAGCCTTAGGTATATATTGTATATTATTCTATCCAGTATATTCCATCCGCACTGAGTTTAAATCTGTTGGTGATAGTCTCATTGAGCAGCATTCCTGTTGCAGTTTCCAATAACCAATTTGTAGTGAGTTTTAGCAAAAATGTTTCCCCTCTTCATGCTGACTGGGAGACCACATCTCGTTGGATACGTGATAACTCTGACCATGCAGGGTTTCACAAGTGTGCACAGCTCCTCTCTGCAGAAGTCAAACGTGCAAACATCAGGTGGCACTAAGGAAAGCAATTGATGGTGCACTGACCTTAGAGTCCATATGGATTCCAAATTTAAATGGAAACCTTTTCATAGCAAAATTAAAGCTTAGTATAACTGTACATTTGTATTTGACTTGACTCAAATTTTCATAGAAATCATTAGATTGATGTTTTCAATGTCAATTTTCACCATCCTTGCATCTGTGTTGGAAGAATAACAAGCTGCACAGCTTGTCTCATAGCTGTACTCACTTTTAGTGTTTAGTTAGTCACCCATTGAGTCCTGGCTGTGACCCATCTTTTGGAGCCACCATGAGTTTAAAACAATATCCTGTGAAATAGCTTTCTTTCTGACATGATACCCAAGTTTTCCAGAACAGGATGCCTATTCTCCTTTTTGGAGGGGCAGCGATAATTGTTTCTATAATTGACATTTATTCCTCGTAAATGCGACTTTAGTTACTGCACATCATTTTGACCATAGTAAAGGTTGTTTACTATGTGAGCCATTATGAAGACCTAGTTCACATTAAAGAATATCTTTCACATTTAACCGACATGGATCCAGGTTTTCTGGGCAATGTAAGATTAAGTTTGTCAATGCCCATCTCTCTAGACTGAAGGAAATAAATCTCAGGATAATTAGTGATTTATTTTAATTTCCTTTAACAGGTAATTGTTGAAGCTTTGTATGGTAATTATTCAATGGTTCCAACTACCCCCTAGAGTTTACTTACATGTATACAATTCACTTTTTTTTATGAAAATGTGCCTAAAGTTTACTCTAAATCATATTGTAGTCATTTAATTTAATTATATCTAGTATCATGTCAAAAACATCATAGATGGAAGAGGAGCTGAAAGGTTATTTTTAAAGTCATTCTCCAGGGTTGGGAAATGTAGGAGTAACCTTCGACACAAGTTTTTTTTAGTCCAGTTTAAATGTTGTAAAGTATTTTTACCGGTGATCAAAAGTGTTCTTGAGTTAAAGAAAAAGCAGGGTCTTTTTTTTTAAATCTGTTAAACCCAAGAAATATAATAAGGATTGACATCAAACATAAAGTCTTTGTTCAGTTCATTGTAGAAACAGGATTGGTGCTAACTCCACTGTTGTTTGTCAATTATACATTTGGATGAGAATACTGGAGACATGATTAATCCATTTGCAGATTACACCAAAATTGGTGGGACATTGGATAGTGAAGAAGGTTATCTAAGATCACAAGGAGATCTTGATCAACTGGACCAGTGAGTCAAGGAATGGTAGATAGAATTTAACTTAGATAAATGCAAGGTGTTGCATTTTGGTAAGACAAGCCAGGACAGGATTTACACAGTTAATGGTCGGGCCTTGAGGAGTGCTGTCAAACAGAGAGACCTCGGTGTTCAGATATATAGCTGCCAGAGGAAGTAGTAGAGATGGGTACAATTACAACATTTAAATAACATTTGGACAGGCAAATGGAGCAGGAAAGTTTCGGACCAAAGCTTGCAAATGGGATTAGTTTAGTTTAGGAAACCTGGTCAGCATGGTCGAGTTGGGCTGAAGGGTTGTTTCTGTGCTGGATAACTCTGTAACTCAATAACACTTGCCCACTTAAAGTGTGATAGTATCCAGTGCAAAGGAAGATCAGAAAATATATACAGTTCGGATCACTGTTGCCATTTTCAGTCAGTGATCAGGTCCTTTCTTAAGAAACTGTTCCCATCCATGAAAGACATCCACCACCATTATTAACTCAGCTTCAAAGATCAGTAATCCATACTTCATATCATGAACAAATATTCCTTTAGCTGTCTGCATCCCTTGAATAACCCATTACCAGGACAGGTCTGCTACATGTTGCCCAATCTTTCTGGTTGATATTTCTCAGGTAGACAATTATGTGATATTGATGTAAAAAGAGGTATGATTATGCTTTCCTCAGACCATTGTTATTGTCTGGTATAGGCCCAGATTACATGCTAAATGGTAAGGGTAACACAGTGGCTCAGTGGTTAGCACTGCTGCCTCACAATGCCAGGGACAGAGGTTCGATTCCAGCCTTGAGTGACTGTGTGGAGTTTGTACATTCTCCCTGTGGGTTTCCTCTGGATGGTATGGTTTCCTCTCACAATCCAAAAGTGTGCAGGTTAGGTGAAATGGCCGTGCTAAATTGCCCATGTGTATACTACACATAGTGTACGTTATTAGTTAGGGGTAAATATAGAGTAGGGGAATGGGTTATTCTTCGGACAGTCCGTGTGGACTTGTTGGACTGAAGGGCCTGTTTCCACACTGTAGGAATTCTAATTCTGGTGAAATGACATCACTGCTGTTAACTTCAAAGAAATCTGTTCACAGATATCTTGCAATCTATGTTGTCTCAATATTCCCTTCCCCAAAGTTAGTTTCAATACAACGCCAAGTTAAGAAAATCATCAGACAACTATGATATCACCAGACACACAAGCAGCCAATCACAAACAGCAAACCAGGAAGTAAAATGCACCAATCATCCTTCACTTCAACTTAAATTTTGTAGATAGTGAAGTAGATGAATGGGAAATACTCACAATTACGATAACAACTGATAATTTATACACAATTTTTTTCTGAAAATATATACTTTCTAAGTATGCAAAGGATTTTATCATATTGGAGAAACTTGACAATGCGATATTATAAACATAATTCTTTCAGGGCCAAGGAGGCTACTTAATAGCAATTTTGAAGTAATACACTGCTTAAAATTCTGCTTCTGAAGAAATGTGGAATAACTGACAATAGTTTATGAATTTCTAAATTTAATTGTGTATAGATGATTATGAGGTGTTGTCTGATTCAGTGGAAAAATTACAAAGAACACTTGGGAGTTTAGTCATCACAACTATTGCAAAGTCAAGGCCAAAGCTTTCTCCCCTTTTAAATGTTTTTCACTCTCCTCAAAGAGACCCTGACCCTTGTTAAAGTCCAGTAGCATCAGTGACAATCACTATCCATTTTGTTTTGCTGTATGAGCCTAACCACAATAATCTAGTCAGATTCACCATCATAAGGGCATCACAAACACTTCCACTTTTACACTTCTGAATCAGGTCAAAAACACGAGCTGACTATTTTTTCTACTCGACTCAAAGATCATCAAAGTTGTTCTGAGAAGAAATTCTGTCACCCTGAATTAAATTATTTCAAATAAACCAAGATTCAAATCTGTGCCTTTCCTGAGCCTGTGTGGGCCAGTACCACAGTTATTAGTGGCTTTACCATCCTAAACAACAAGGGCCCATGGATTAAAAAGTTGATTTTTCCAGCCACTGAAGGATGTGGACATTGACGAGAAAGTTGAAAGTATCTCATGAAATTGGCAGTAAGAAGAATATCAACGTCAAGAATAAACATTCTAATTTTCCAATCATGTGTTGAATGGCAAGACAAGATTCTAGCTACTTCACAGTAAGAGGTTCATTTGCATGTATTAGTGTATATTAACATTCTCATTGTTACACCATCTCACCTCAGTGACATGCAGTTTCCCATTTTCCCATCCACAAGAGAGAAACTAGATGGCAACTGCTCCCAAAAAGAATGCCAGAGTTAGAACCAAAACATTGACTTCTCCACTCCTGATGCTGTCTAGCTTGCTGTGCTCTTCCAGCATCCTGCTTGTCAACTTTGGATTCCAGCATCTGCAGTTTTTTTGTCCCAGAGCTAAAGCCTGGCAACTTCAAATCACTGCCCTCTCCTCTGTTCCTCCATTGTGGACAGTGGTAACCAATATCTGCAAATGTGTTGCTGGTCAAAGCACAGCAGGTTAGGCAGCATCTCAGGAATAGAGAATTCGACGTTTCGAGCATAAGCCCTTCATCAGGAATAAGAGAGAGAGAGCCAAGCCGGCTGAGATAAAAGGTAGGGAGGAGGGGAGAGGATTCGCAGTAGGTTAAAATCTTCGAGTAAAAAATGAGGTCTGCAGATGCTGGAGATCACAGCTGCAAATGTGTTGCTGGTCAAAGCACAGCAGGTTAGGCAGCATCTCAGGAATAGAGAATTCGACGAAGGGCTTATGCTCGAAACGTCGAATTCTCTATTCCTGAGATGCTGCCTAACCTGCTGTGCTTTGACCAGCAACACATTTGCAGCTGTGATCTCCAGCATCTGCAGACCTCATTTTTTACTAGTGGTAACCAATATGCCAGGGCAGCAACCACCTTACTATCCCCCATCTTCCTCCCTGCAGCAGAACCTCCAGTTATTGACACAAACTATTCAGGGCAGCTATTAGCTGCAAGCACTTGACTGGTTGAACAGCTGAGTTTTAAGATGGTGTCTCTGTCAGGAATCCTGGGAGGTTCTGCCAGTGGCCAATACTTCTGTTTTTGGTGAGTGGGAGAGTGCAGCAAACAGGACACCTATGGTGTGTGGTGCATCAGTAATGAGTTTGGTAAGACAACATGGGAACATTCACTCAGGCTCTCAGTGATGAAACCCATTACGAAATTCATCAAAATTGATACTTGGCTGACTTCTGGTAAAATTCATACCAATGTAATTAAGGTCCAATTGAAAAATCTGTTCTATGGATTACATTTGGCAATATATGCCAGTCTCTGCCAAACAATTGCCTTATCATAATGGATGGATGGTATAACTAAACATCATACATAGAATTTTAAAACTGGTTCTCAAATGCATGCATCTGAATGATTGTTGGAGTATAGGTTGATGGCGTGCACAGAATAGTCTAATATAAATTATTAAAGTATTGCATTTCCTAGCGTGCTTTTGCAGCTAGAATTACTTTTCGTAACTCCAGTGGACCGAATCAGGATGATACGCTTTGCATTCCTGAATATGTTTGAGTGAAATGTGTCGGAATTGTGAATTTGCTGCCAAGGAAATTATTTACAAGTCATCAGCTAACAGTTAATAGGTGCCAGCTTTTGCAAGGGTAAGGCAAGTTCATCATCATGATATGAAAACAATTGAAACAGAAGATGACCCTCAGCTGGAACATCATGGTGTCCTGTTAGACCTATAATTAAGCATTTTCCTGCTTAAAATAATGTTAAGGTAGTGGGCACTGTCATTAAGCGGCCAGTGTAAATACACCAGCATTTTTTATTACTTTGACCTACTATCTTGCAATAAGTTACAGACTACAGGGAGGGAATCAGGTTTCAGAGCACTGCAAATTCTGCACGTCTGCCTACTATTTGTTTTTCCACCAAGTGGAATCATTTTCACTTGCTAAATTCCACTTGCCAGCAGAATTGGAACTTGTTTTTACAGCTTTAAAGGTAGTAGAAAGTGTCATTAGATGAAATCATGAAACTTACTGTTTAAAACTTCATTAAATCAAAGTTAGAGTCATTTTTACGGCACCCTTTCCAACTTCAAGGCATCCCAAAGTACTTCACAGCCATTTTTGAAGTTTATCGCTGTTTTGAAGGAGGAATTCTGACAATTTACGCACAGCAAGGTCCTGCAAACAGCATTGTGATAAGTTAGCAGGAGCCCGTTTTAACAGCATCATTGCAGAGATTAATATTCACCAGCATTCCCTGTTGGAGAGTATCATGTGATCTTTTATATGCACTTTGACAAGATTTCAATTCAATATTTTATCTAAAAGGTGATACTTCCAACACTCATTATTGTGCCGAGGAGTCAGCTTAGCTTTTATTCTCAGGTCTCTTGAGGAGATTATAAACCCAAACCCTCCTGCCTCAGAAGCATTTCTTACTGAAATGAAAAAAATTGTTAACGTAAACTGGGCTGTCAACTCGCTATCATCTATTTTGCTCTATCATACAAAGTCAAAACCTTGCCCAAATACCTTTAATGATAATAGTAAAATGGGTGTGACTGAGCCATTTAGACCAGGAAGGTGACAGGTATGACTTCAATTCAGATTAACTACCTAACCCCAATGGTTGGGCTGCTACAGTTAGCCTCAGTGTACCTGGGCTAAAGCTTTTTAAAAAGTTGCGAAAAAAGAGCCCACTCTCCATCAGTATTCAGACCATCGTGTCATCTTGATGCTTGTGTGTGAAAATGGCTCAAATGCAAGATCAAGTCAGAGTTAAAACTAAAGAATTATCATAAAGTACCATTAAAATGCTAAGCCATAGAGTCATACTGCACAGAAACAGACCCGCTGCTCCAACTAGTCCACGCCAAATATAATTCCAAACTGCCTGCTCCTGGCCAATATCCCTCCAAACCTTTCTTACTCATGTATTTATCCAAATATCTTTTAAATTTTGTAATTGTACCCACATCCAACACTTCCTCTGGAAGTTCATTGCAGACACAAATCACCATCCTTATAAAACATTTGTCCCTCATGTCATTTTTAAATCTCTCTCTTTTCACCTTAAAAATGTGCCCCCTAATCTTGAAATCCCCTATCCTAGGGAAAGGACAACTACTATTAACTCTAACTATACTTCTCTTTATTTTATAAACTTCTATAAAGTTGCCTGCTAAAGATAAATCCTTTGTTAGAAATAGAATAAGTATTGACTAATCAAATAAACGTGGCTTAGAACACTGGGGTTTCACAGGGACGGTGGAACTATTATCTGAGGAATGCATTGATCAGGGTGAATCATTTAATGAATAACGTCAGACCACTGTCCTGAAGTTTGGTTTCGTCTGTGGTCAGAGAAGTTTCATTTGCTTAGCTTGGAAAATTAAGGTGTAAGACGTTATTTAATTTTGAGTCTCAGATACTTTGTTCAGAAGAGTAAGGTCAGTGAGCAAATCATCCCTAACCTGCAGGTCTCTGGATAGTCAACATTGGATCTGAAACTAGGAGATGCATCTCAACACATGCAGAAGTCCTCATACACAGACATGCACTGAAATTGGCTAGGAAGTTTAAACCACAAGGGGCAGATTTCCTCTGCACAGCACCCTGCACAAACTTCGTAGAATTATACAGTAGAAAAGATGCCCTTCAGCCCATCAAGTATACACAGACAAAAATGCTACGCTGAAGCTACATTAGACAAACCTGCCAGCACTTGCCTATAGTCGAGAGTGTAATGCTGAAAAAGCACAGCAGGTCAGGCAGCATCTGAGGAGCAGGAGAATCGACGTTTTGGGCATAAGCCCTTCATCAGGGGATCATTATGCCTGAAACATCGATACTCCTGCTCCTTGGATGCTGCCTGACCTGCTGTGCTTTTCCTGCACCACACTCTCGACTCTGATCTCCAGCATCTGCAGTCCTCACTCTCTCCTAGCACTTGCCTCTAGCCTTGAATATTATGGCATTTCATGTGCTCATCCAAGTTATTTTAAAAGTTTTAAAAGTTGTCAGGTTTCCTACCTCAACTATCCTCCCAGATAGTGCATTCCAGATACCCACCAACTTCTGGAAGAAAAAAACGGTTTTCCTCAAATCCCCTCGAAACCTCCTGTCTTTCACCATTAAATTATGTCCCCTTGTTATTGATCCTTCAACTAAAGTGAACAGCTACTTTCTTTCTACCCTGTTAATGCCCCTTATAATCTTATATGCCTTAGTCAGGTCCCCTCCTAGCCCTCTCTAGTCTGAAGAAAACAACCCAAGTTTATCCAGCGTCTCCTCAGAGCTAACCTGCTCCATCCAGGCAACATCCCAGGGAATCTCGTTTGCATCCCCTCAAGTGCAGTCACAGCTTTCCTGTGATGTGATGACCAGAACAGCAAGCAGTGTCCAGCTGTGGCCAAATGAAAGTTTTATAAATTTTCAAGATAACCTCCCTGCTTATAGCCTTACAGTCTATGCCATTACTGAGTCTCAGAAAGACACCACTGGATTTTTAGTAATGCGATGACCTAACCATCCTGTGGTGCTAAGTGGTTCCAAGGCTTTTCTTTCAACATTCTACTGCGTTTTTTTTTTCCATCACTAGTCAGAGATACTGGGACCCAAGGTCACAGCCTCAGACTGAAGGGTGAACTCTTTCAAACTGAGATGAGGAGGAAGTTCTTCAACCAGAGGATGGTGATTCTGTGGAACTCCATACCACAGAGGGCTGTGGAGGCCAAGTTTTGAGTGTATTTAAGACAGAGATAGGCAGGTTCTTGATTAGTAAAAGAATCAAGGATTACGGTGAGAGGACAGGAGAATGGGGCTGAGAAACAAATCATGTCTAATTCTGTTCCTATATCTTATGGTCTAACCATGAGCCTGAATTTAAGTGCATTAATTGTTCACATTGTCAAATAAAAGAACCTAACTTCAAACAGTTTATATATTGAATATTTTCACGAGTGATGAAAATTACTTGTAAATCCTCATTCATTTCCATCATTTAACTTAGCTTAATTCAGAAACAAAACAGAAAAATATTTAGAAACCAAATAAAATTAATTCCGAGGATCTAATCAAGTATACCACAGGACATTATCAGAAGCAAGGGAAGAAATTGCAAGACCCCTAGCAGAGATATTTGTATCATTGACAGCCACAGGTGAGGTGCCAGGAGACTGGAGTGTGGCTAAGGCTGCATGGTAAAGTCAGGGAACTAGTGACCAGTGGCCATGATGTCAGTGGTGGATAAGCTATTGGAGGGAATTCTGAGAGAAAGAATCTACATGCATTGGAAAAGCATGGACTAATTAGAGATGATCAGTATGGTTTTGTGCATAGGAAATTGTGTCTCACAAATTTGATTAAGTTTTTTGAAGAGGTGACCAAGAAAAATTTGATTTGATTTATTATTGTCACCTGTACCTAGATACAGTGGACAGTATAGTTTTGTATACTAACCAGACAATTCAAACCTTTCATATGTATATCAGGATAATAGAACAGAATGCAGAATGTAGTACTACAGTTACAGAGAAGGTGCAGAAAAAGATCAACTCTATTATATAACAGGTCCATTCATAAATCTGATAACAGTGGGAAAGAACCTGTTCTCAAATCTGTTGGTAAGTGTTTTCAAACATTTGTATCTTCTGCCTGATGGAAGAGGGTGGAAGAGAGAATAACCAGGGTGAGAGGAGTCTTTTATTATGTTGGCTACTTTCCCAAGGCAATGGGATGTATAGACAAAATAGCTGAAGGTAAAGTGGTAGACGTTGCCTACGTGGACTTTAGCATGGCCTTTCAGCAAGGTTTTGTATGGTAGACTGGTTAGTAAGGTTAGATTACATGGAGAACTAGCCAATTGGATACAAATTGACTTGGTGGTAGGAGATAGAAGATGGTCGTGGATTGTTGTTTAGATTCAAGGCCTGTGATCAGCAGTGTGCCTCAAGGATCAGTGCTGGGTCCACTGTTGTTCATCATTCACATAAATTATTTGGAATGTGAATTTTGGCGACATGGTTAGTAAGATTACATCAAAATTGATGATATGGTGGACAGTGAATAACATTATCCAAGAGTACAATGGGACGTTGATCAACTGGGCCTGTGGGCTGAGGAATGGCAGATGGAGTTTAATTCAGATAAATGCAATTCCTGCCCTGGTTTGTCTTACCAGGACTTACATAGTTAATGGGGAGTGTTGTTGAACAAAGAGACCTAGAGGTGCAGGTACATAGTTTTTTTTTATTCTTTCAGAGAATAATTTCTGTTGCATCATAGGTTGACAGGGTGGTGAAGAATATGTTTGGCATGCTTGCCTTCAACAACTAGAGAATTGTGTACAAGGGTTCAGGCAGTGCAAGGTATTGGTAAGCCACATTTGGAGTGTTTTGTACAATTCTGCACACCCTGCTTTAGGAAGGTTGTTGTTAAACTGGAAAGGGTGCAAAAAAAAATTACAAGAATGTTACCAACGCTGGAAGGTTTGAGCTATAAGAAGAGGCTGTTTTCCCTGCAGTGTCGGAGGATGAGCTGTCAATCAGGTTTATGGAATCCTGAGGGGCATAGATAAGCTGAATGGCCAACGTCATTTCCCCAGTGTAGGGGAGTCCAGAATTAGAGGGCATAGCTTTAAGATGAGATGGGAAAGGTTTAAAAGGGACCTGAATGGCAACTTTTGCACACAGAAGGTGGATATAGATGGAATGAGCTGACATAGACTCATAGAGTCATAGGCTCATAGAGCTGAACAGCATGGAAACAGACCCTTCCATCCAACTTGTTTATGTTGACCAGAAATTCTAAACTAATCTATTCCCATTTGCCAGTATTTTGCCCATATCCTTCCAAACCCTTCCTATTCATGTATCCATCCATGCATCCATTAAATGTTGTAAGTGTACCAGCCTCCACCACTTTCTCTAGGAGAAAGTGAGGGCTGCAGATGCTGGAGATCAGAGCTGACAATGTGTTGCTGGAAAAGCGCAGCAGGTCAGGCAGCATCAAAGGAGCAGGAGAATCGATGTTTCGAGCATGAGCCCTTCTTCAGGAATGTAGGTAGCGGCGCATGGCTGCAAGCGTGGAGCGAAGGATCGGAGGGAGGTCTGTTGCTGGAGGCTTCGGATTTGTTGTAGGTACTGGTTGTCCTGGTTGGGTCCAAATTTTGTTGGTCTGAACGTAGTCAGGAGTCCATGCGGGATTAATCGGTTCCGTAGACAGGTGCTGAGGAAGGAGATGTGGCTGTGGTAGCGAGTCTGTTTGAGAACATGGCTGAAGAGCTTCTGGGCAGAGGAGATGACCTGGGGGGTGCAGTGAGAAAGGGACTCACTGAAATCCCTGTAGAGGGAGGAAGAGAGCTTCTCAAGGAAGGCATCGTTGCAAGAGGATTTGTAGTAGGTTAAAATCTTCGAGGAGAAAGTGAGGACTGCAGATGCTGGAGATCAGAGCTGAAAATGTGTTGCTGGAAAAACGCAGGAATCCTGAAGAAGGGCTCATGCCCGAAATGTCAATTCTCCTGCTCCTTTGATGCTGCCTGACCTGCTGCGCTTTTCCAGCAACACATTTTCAGCTCCACCACTTTCTCTGGCAACTTGTCCCATACACATACCATCCTTTGTGTGCTCTAGGTCCCTCTCATCTTAAGTCTATGTCCTTTAACTTTGGACTCCCTGACCTTCAGAAAAAGACCTTGGCTATTCACTCTATCATGCCCCTCATGATTTTGTAAACTTCTAGAAGGTGACCCCCTCGGTCTTTGACTTCCCAGGTAAAAAGCCCCAGCCTATTTAGCGCCTCCCTGTAAGTCAAACCCTTTAATTCCAGCAACATCTTTGTAAATCTTTTCTGAACCCTGTCAAGTTTAACAACATCTTTCCTATAGCAGGAAGACTGGAAGTTAAATGTAGACGTGGGTATAATTACAGCATTGAAGAGAAATTTCAATGGGTGTACGGATAGGAAAGATTTAGAGGGATATGGTCTAAATCCAGGCAGATGAGTCAGGTTTAGTTAAGGCAACTTGGACAGCTTAGATGCGTGGGCTGAAGGGCCTGTTTCTGTGCTGTATAAGTCTATGTTATGCCATTTGTTTGGAAGTTCTACTAATTTCTCACTGAAATTGTAGTAGAAAATTAGGAACAGCTCCTTCCTCTGAAATGCTTATATGCCAGATACCTCCTTTCTAGGATGGAAAGTCAAATATCGCAATTTGTTGCCCTGGCACTAGAAGCCAATGTCAGGGCTCCTTGTTGTGCTGTCGTCCATCACTATTTCTTATCCCTTTGCATCAAAACAGGATGCAGTCTTCAAGATGGTGCAGTCTGACCTGAACACTGCAAAGTTTGACCATTATGTTCTTGACTTCACTCAATCAAATAATCCACCCAGTAAGAGGATTGTCTTACTGGTTTTCAAGATGTGTAAGTTTCTGCAAGGACACAGTTGTTGACTGTCATTATTTGTGATTATGGTTCCAAACGAGTGGTGAGCTTGACCATATAAAACAGGAATGCTAACCATCTATTTTGGAACTAGACTCAGAAACAGGCTTTTTCAAAATGTGGAACTAATTAGTTCCCAACCCTTAAATGAAACAGTTCAATTTGTTTGGATTGACATGAAATCGTGTATATCTGTCCTTTCTCGTGTTATAGCCACATGACCTCCTCCATGAGGAACTCACTGCAAGCAATCATCTGACACCCATTTTAATAAAGGCACAGTACAAGCCACATTACGCTGCTTGAACCCATCACAGATTTTTAGGAAAGTTCAATAGATCCATTGCTGCCAGGCCACAAATTATCAGGTTTATTCAATTTGTCCTTCATAATTTGTACTGGTGGAATTTGAACTTACAACCTTTGGAGTTAATTCAGTCCTGGAACCACTGCACTGCACGACAAAATTCACAAATTAGAATCCAAAATAACTTTACTTCAATGTTCACCATCAGAACAAACAGAATTAGATTAGATTCCCTACAGTATGGTAACAGGCCATTTGGCCCAAAACGTCCACACCAATCCTCTGAAGAGTAATTCTCCCAAACCTACTCCCCAACCCTATATTTACCCCTGACTAATACACCTAACACAATGGGCAATTCAGCATGGCCAATTCACCCAACCTGCACATCTTTGGACTGTGGGAGGAAACCAGAGCTGCAGGAGAAACCCACACAGACACGGGGAGAATGTGCAAACTCCACATAGACAGTCGCCCAAAGTGAGAATTGACCCCGGGTCCTTGGCACTGTGAGGCAGCACTGTTAACCATTGAACCACTGTAGCAGCCAATTCTTGTTTTTGACTTTATATACAATCAATATACCTATATATCAATACATATGGCATCTATTGATGAATGGCCTGATATATATTTAGCCAAAGGTGGTGAAGTAAGTTGAAGAATGAGGAATGCACCATTTGATTGCCATGCCCCAAACATCTTTGTTAATCAATATCATGAGGAAAATGATGGAATGAAAGGAATGAACATGAGTGGGCAAGCAAAAGATGGCTGGCAAATCTAAACACAAGAGAAAGAGCAGAGTGAATCAAAGATTTTGGGGTAAAGGGTGAAAAATAGAGTTGAGAATTTGATGGGCAGAATACTTTCTTCATATAGATCCATATAGTTTAACCAATATTTGTTAAAATATGAGAAAGAGTAGCGATTTCAGCTCTGAATTTGTTTTATCATTAATCTAGTTATGACAACCTTCTGCCCTTTACCTGATTTTCTGACCTGTCTCATTATCATTCAAATAAGTCGCTCAGTTGAGTTGTGTATATCAGAGACTTAGAAAGAAATTAAACTAGATTCACTGACCGGCTGTATCCTTATGGGATTACAAATGATTTCCCCCCTCTTGTGTTTATCCAATTTCCTTTTGAAAGCTGTTACTGAGTCTGCTTTCATCACCCTTCCAAACAGTGCATTCCAGCTGATCACAAGTAGCTCTGCAAAAGCGCTTCTCCCTGTCTTGACTCCCTGTTTTTCACTGATCACTTTAAATCTTTATCATCTGGCTATTGATTCTGCTATCATCAAAATAGTTTACCTTTATTTATTCTACCAAGAATATTCTTGATTTGGAGTATCTCTTTTCAATCTATTTTAACCTACCCTGTTCTAATAACATAACCAGCACATCAATTCTCTCAATCCCTGATCCCTGTCCTGATAATATTCAAGTACATCTTCTCTGCACCATTTTCAAAGTAATTACCTCCTTTCTAAAGTGTTAGCACAAATTGGATCCAATATTCTAGTTGAGACCTAACCAATGTTTTGTAAAGGGTACTGTCCTGCTTTTGTTCCCTGCCTCAATTCATAAAGGCAAGATCTTAACAAACATTGTTGCCGATGATAATGGTTCTGAAAGAGTTAATGTTGAAGCTACACTAAGCTTTGCTCAATCTAATGATGTCACACTAACTTTGAATGGAGAAGAAGCAGACTAGCATGAGATCCCAATAGATGGATGCCTGCCTAGTCAATGCAACATGTACTTATTGTTGTTATGTAATAAACTACATTCCTGTTCTCAAGTCAAGAATTCCTTCTCATTAAGTCTCGATTTGAGTTTATCCACACCGCAGCTAATTAAACACATTCTTAAACTGAATGTACAAAGGAGGATTGACTTAACCTAATTTTACCTTTAGATCAAGAGTAGAAAAGAGGGTTGACAGCTCTTCTATCACCATGGTAGTGCCCCTACTTCTGAACTAGGAGAAGCTGCTTCAGGTCTGACCTGCTCCAGAATTACAGGCCTGAATAGGTTGATTAGATAATATTTAGTGATGAGATTTGCATCATCATTCCAGACAATTGCATTTTGATTTGATGTTGGTAAATTTCCATTCTATTTCTAAAAGTCTTTGTGAAACATTTGATTTTGCTGTTGTTACCGTTCTGCACCCAGGGGCTGTTTAACTTGATTAATAATTTATTTTAAAATAGCAGAAAGGGGGATTCATGGCAGCACTCTACCCAACCGTAAACCAACATTGGTTGACACAACAGCTTTCTCAACTTGTCTTGTAATCTTCAAACATTTACGTTCTTGCGCTCCCTTCAGCATTATACTATTTAGTTTATATTACAGGCTGAATCTTTTTCTTAGCTAAGTGCAAGTTGCATTGAGTTTTTCGCCATGAAGGCCTCGCGAGATTTCTCACTGCCTCTTTCCAAACTTGCCTTGTTACCATCCTTCCCTGCTCCTATGCCATCCCTCTTGCTCGATTCTACCACCATCTTAGCACTTGCCATTCCTGAAAGACATGCCAATTTGGCAGATATCTGGCAATAGATAGTTAGCACTGAGCCTATGTCATATTTAAAAGGCTGCTTTAAAATCCAGCCTTGCCCCATTTTGGCAGGATAATGGTATAGCAGCCACAAAGCCACTTTACCCAGGCCATATTCGCTCACACGTGCAGCCTCCTTCCCTGACCCTAGTCACTGTCCAAGTGCCAGGTCATACAGTTTACTTATCCTTCACTACATCCCATTGAAATGCTCTCTACGTCACTGCTACTTTGTCCCCTTATAGACACCCAAATTTATTGTTGGCCAGTTGGGGAACATCACCTACTGTCAAACAATCAGACAATTTCACATTTGAGCTTTTATTCCCAGCCTGCAATGTCAAACACAAACAAAACAATAGAGGCTGCAGTTCTTCCCAGAATGCAAACCAAATGCTGATAACCTGGCCAATGATGGTCAGCTGTACTGAACTCTAATTGACTGGAACAGAGTGTCAATCTGTCCCTGTCCAGCTCCTAGTGCCTGATATAGCTGAGCTTTGTCAGCCTGCTTCCCAATGCCCTCATTCTCCTCCTTTAGAAAGTTGTTCCATTCTCCCAGTTCCTCAGATCAATCTCATCGCCTCATTGCCTGCTCCAGTGGTGCAGGATGATGTGACTCACCATCTCCCCTCCCACCTACAGACAGTCCAAGTAGCAGAAGGACATCCCCAGCATCCCTGTCATCTGTTCCACCATTTCCCCTTGTACCCCCATAGCCTATTTCCGTCCATCTCCTCCCATACAGTCTGTCCATATTGAACTTTGAACTTTGACTTTGTTTGTTCTCCATGCCCCTTGAGCCCCAACATTACCCCTCAATGATCCCCACTCTGTTCCTCTATGTTCCCCATTTTGAGGCCACGGTGATGGTCACTGTCTATAACAATCTCTCCCATAGCCTGCCAGGCTCCCGAATGCTGTTCCACTTACCATGGTTCACCTTGAGCCTCCCCAGTCTCACCTCCTTGTCCCCACTATGACACAAGTGTCTGCTTCCTTCTCCCCTCCCAACCTTGACTCCCACTTCCCCTTGACAGTGATCCACCCATTGCCGCTATAGAGCCCCACTTGGACCTCCTCCAACAATTGACTGGCAGGCACCCAAGACTGTATTCCCCCAGATCTCTGACTGACTTCCACGCGCAGCCCTCAGAATGACTGACTAAACCCCAACCATTACATTTACAGCTCCCTGACTGACGGTACGTGATTTCCCTGACTGCTGCTGCTGGCCATACAGAACTGACTATCGCCCATTCTCTGGACTGAAGTTGGATCAGACATGGCCTGAGTGGATGGCTGACTGTGACCAAGTCCCTGGAACTGTGTGCTGTTTGCCTGTGACTGCCCTTGACCAGCCTGAGGATGAACCTCTGTCGAAAAGTGTGGAGCTGGAAAAGCACAGCAGGTCTGGCAGCATCCGAGAATCGATGTTTTGGGTATAAGCCCTTCACCAGAAATGTGACCTCCACCTACTTTGTGATATAATCATTCAATTGAATTAATATGCAGTGTCTATGTTGCACAGGCAGCTGCCACATGCCGTGGGTCTTAGATTGGTGTGTCCATGTGCCATATATCAAGATATTTCACCTCCCTCACCATACCCAACCAACTTCAGACAGATCGCCTTTGACAAGAATGACAAGCAGCCTGTGTGTACTCTAAAGCACACATCAATATGATAGCATTGACTGCTTTTGGCTGGGGCTGAAATGCCAATTCACTTAGAGGCACGGCATGGCAAGGCAGGGATGCTGCGAGCATGTTGGCAGACAATAAGTGAATGAGGGCTAAGAGAGCTTGCGGGGAGTCCTGAAAAACAGCCTGATCGAATCCAGACATTGGGTGCCTGTCCACATTCACAAAGTGTCCTTATTGTTTGCTTGTTGCTGTTGAGCCCTGCAATGCACGTCTGTCAGTCCTAAACATCCTGCAAGTGGATCAGAGTGGTGTCATGAGAAACTGCTCCTTGTTTATTTTACCACATTGTGTCATTTCACAATCCTCTGTACATTTAACAACTTGGGAGAACTTTAAAGAAGCAAATATAGTATACTTTACAAGAATAAATTAATTGGATGAAGGCTACCTGAGGTACTAAAAACAGCAATGCCTTAAATATTGTATCGCTTCAATAACTATATGGAAAGCGTTGTTCATTGCTAAACCTAATCTAGCTAATAAAGACCACAAGATTAAACTGCATGTAAGATCATCGATTATGATTTTTATTTTTTAAACAGTCAAGTTTAGTCGCTGGAAAATAATTATAAATTTATAAATAATAGAAAAGAAACTCCAGGCCTTATTGCATGTAACATTATCAGATACAAGTTTAATGGCAGCTAAGTAAATATACACAAAAAAAACGAGATTCAAATTCTCCATTCATGCATCCACAGTGACAAGTCAAGACGCATAAAACATAATAATATAGTGACCATGCCCAGCAGCAAGTGTTAGTATGGGGACTGAAAGCAATCATACCATCTCACGTATATGAATGGAATGATTAAGATGTCAGAAAATCAAATAAACTTTCACACCATTTTAACATCAACAATGTAAAAATTCAACTTTAATTGCATTGCTTGAATTCTGCCACTCTGCTGTGAGCAGAACTTAACATCAGAGAGAGTGCAAACCGCAAATGCCAGTAAAAAACTAAAGGTTTCTGCAGCTCTACATTCCTTGTTCAAGAAGTCATCATGATCACTTTGCAGTTCATGTATGGGCTTCCAATCATTCCTCTCAATCTGTTTGGTTTTGCTTCTTGAAAATTCCTAGTTATTCAGGAATGTAAATGTGAAATCCATGCTTAACTCTATTGCTCCCCATGAAACACTTTGGGATATTTTTTACATTAAAGGTACAATACAAAAGTAAGGCTGGCATTAATATCATGTCTTCCACAACATCAGGATATCACAAAGGTCCTTGCAGCAGTAAACTACATTTTTTAAAAATTTAGTCCGTGTTGTAATGTAGGAGTGTTACAATTGTGGAAATTGCACTAATATAAACAGCACTTGTAGAGAGAGTAACAGTGTTAATGTTTCCAGTTTGATGTGACTCTTCTTTGGAATTCTGCAGAAATAGAAACTGTTTTTCACACCACATTACAGATAAAACAGATGAATCACAATCTTGCAATCTGAACGACTCTTCATTGAACTTGATTCATCACTTTAGAAACTTTAAACCACTTGTTTGAGGTAAGAATGGAAAATGAAATGGGGATGGTCTCATTCAACTACTTCTTCTGAGGATTGGCCAAGGGTAGTGGCTCAGTGGATAACATTGCTACTTCACAGCACCCGGGTACCCAGGTTCAGTTCCAGCCTTGGGTGATTGTCTGCGTGGAGTCTGGACGTTCTCCTCGTGTCCGTGTGGGTTTCCTCCCACAATCCAAAGATTAGGTCGATTGCCCTTGGTGTTCAGGGATATGTTAGTGAGGGATAAATGTAGAGGAATGGGTTTGTGTGAAATACTCTTCAGAGGGTTTTTCTGGACTTGTTGGGCCAAAGGGCCTGTTTCCACATTGTAGGGATTCTATGACACTGGTGCCAGTCAGGAAGGGCTGGCAGAGATATTTTTTGTGAAAGAATAATCTGAACCTTCAACCCGTCAGCAAGATCGCACAGTCCTGGATCACAGAATTTGGGAAAGGATCAGAAACGTAGCAAAATAAAACTAAGTAATTTAACTATCTAAGGAAGAAACTGCAAGCACAAGCAAAAAATGCCACTCTACCACATTACATTGTCTCAACAGTACAAGTAAGAACAAAACGAGAAGATTTTGGTAGATGCCTTCAAAGTCGACTTTTTCTGATCATTGTTTTCATGGCTTGAGATAAAATCAAGTCAGAGGGAAACAGTTGGAGAATACACAACTGCAACAGATGTTAGGTGCATCTAAGCATAGCCGGTAAGAGACATGTCTCCATTGTTTAACCTTTAATTCCCTACTCTGCATAAAATAAAGTGTTGTGATTATGTTTTTATAGAGGGAGGAATACAACCCTAATAGCTGGGAAACTCCATTCCTTAACACTGAGTATTTCCACTCAAACAGCTTCTGGGGTTCACACACACTAGATTGCGAGATTGAAATGCCGATCAGTGGGCAATGCTGATTTGTCACCAGTGGTGCTATTTTGAAACATAATGCTTGAGCTAACAACTTCTCTTAACTTTGCACAGCTGAACAAGCATTTAGCAACAGGAATAATCCCTCCCTTACACCCTATCCCCACCACCCAGTGTAAATCAAAGGAATCACCATCCACTTTTAGCTGAGGTGCTTGGTGACTCTTTTGGGTCGATAACTGCAACTATCGATGTGTCTGTTGGTTGCTAGTTTTGTTTGAAATTGCTATAGTCTGAAGGCAGTGATGTGAATGCAGTTGCTGCAGGGTTTTTCTGAAAAAAAATCACTTGGCCCCAATCATTGCTGTCATCTGCCCTTGACATCCAGCATGGCCGGGTGAATGAACAGGAAAATCTCTGGAAGCAGGAGGAAAAAAAGAATGAATAGGATTTATCTCCACCAAAACGTTCAGGAATTTAACTCCCAGAAAGAACCTCAGTGAGGAACGGTATATCAGATATCTCCATTTTGCTAAGGACTTCAGCATTAAATTTGCTACTGACTGCAACTCCAACTTGGGTTCAGAGCAAGAACAATGTTGCCAAAGGCTGTGAATGTTGCTGTGGCAATGACCATATTTGCATCTGATTGCTTCTCATTGAGCAGGAAATATTTCCAGTGACTTGCAGTTAGCTGCCGCCGGTTGCACAGCGGAGGACGCTAGATGCTTTATTTCAAGAAAGCTCAAGATGTTTCATACTTTCTCACCAGAGAGAAGCAGATGGACAAAGTGGATGGCTTTGTGAGCATCCCCCATGGCACAGAGCAATGTATTCCACTTTTTGGGCAACGCAAGTCAATTCAGAGACATCCTCTAACTAAAAGGGATTTCATTCTCTGAACCTGAGGCTCATATGTGACCATATGCAACAAATTGTGCAATCCACTACTCAGTATCCTGATGTGGAGGTGCCTATGTTGGACTGGGTGGACAAAGTCAAAAATCACCCAACGTTGGGTTATAGTCCAACAGGTTTATTTGAAACCGCAAGCTTTCGAAAAGCTTCAAATAAATCTGTTGGACTATAACCCGGTGTCGTGTGATTTTTGACAGTATCCGGATGATTGCTATGAAGTTTGCTGCACTGTTGGTATTTGAGTCACAACATCTAACCAGAATTAGGTTACTGGGCAACAAAAGCTATGTACTGATGGCTCCAAATTCTGAGGCATAGGTCACACATGGGCAAGAGATAAAGAGATGCTCAGTGTGGTGATGTGTGGATCATACTGCAGGAATCTACAGCACTCAGCAGAGAGGTATAACATTCTTGACAACTGTAACATGCTGTACAACTTTGGCACCATGAGGACAATGGAAGAGGAAGAGGCGAAGGAGAGAAAAGGAAGGAGACAACCAACAAACCCCTTTCTGAACTGACAGCCTACTGTTGACTCATCAGTAAACACAGTCCCACTTTCTGGGTCAGCATGCTTCTCTTTTCCATTGTCACAGACCATCACCAGCCAAATGCAAAAATAAAAGTCACGTGTTACAGATATTTTCTAACCAACCTGTTTCAGAAATATTATTTTTATATTTGTGCATTTTTTTTGTAACATTTGCCTGTCTTACATGTGCCTTTACATTTTCCAATGATACCCCAGCTGCTGTATAATGGCTGTAGATGGCTGTCAGCTATCCCTGGAGAAACTGCTGATGGTCTTGTGGATAACCTTGAGCAGCTCTGTCTCTGGAAGGCTAAGCTTCAGACTGCAGCATCTAGGCATGAGCAGCAGCAGTCTGAACTACTTGACAGGGCATCACCCAGGGGGGATGGGAACCCAAGTGATTGAAACCCTGAGGGAGGACAACAAATCCATTCTTCATGGAGCCACTGGCACTCTCGGGGGAAATGTCTCAGCAGTCCGAGTAATGTTTTAGACGATAAATTGCTAGATTACTCAGACACCCTGCAAGTCCCTCCTAACATGATGGTATAGTCTGTGCTTGCATGGTGACAAGATAACTTTGCATGATTTTCATCTGAGTTTCCAGCGTGGGACCCGGCTATCAGTGGTTTCTGCTTGTCCTCCAATTGAAGCTAAGCCATTGGTCATGACATGCTGCATTACGCTGGCCAAAATCTTTTGATGCGTGTTTTATCAAGTCGATTCCAAATCATTTGTTGTGAAATCTTCCCATTGTCAGCTATGCCTGGTTACTCTAAATCGCTATTGATGTTGTGTCCATTCTCCAGATATTTGCCCACAACTTGATTTTGTCCCTAGCCAGGGAAACAATTACCAAGTAAAAATGAGCCCCCAAATGATTTAATTAATACCTTTTTCTTTCCTCATCAGTGGCATTATATAATCATAGAACTTCTGCTTGTAGTTGACATAAAGCAATTAATAAGTGCCAGTATATCATTGGCAGCCATTTTTATGTATTGGCACTTACTGATATAGAGAACATCAAAACAGAAAAATGCCTATTTTCTCTAAGTATAGAATCCTGTGATTTTTTGTTATTATTTGGAATGAATGTAGAGGATTTATTTAGCGAGTGTAAGATTTTAAAGTAAATGGGAAGGAGTCCATCTTATATGTAGAAGGCCCTTGCATTTTGCATGGGGTCTGCCATTCTGCTAGAAGATCCATGATGCCACATTAAAAATACAGCCAAAGTTAGCAATGGACAACATTTCTTTGGTGGTTTTGTTGCCCTTGATCCTGCTGAATAGAATTTAAGGCTATATCGTTTACAATTATTCAGTGCTCAGTTCACTTTATATGCCAAATTAAAACAAGATCTTGTTTCTCAGAGTTGTCATGAATTATACTTTCTAAACTTGTGAAAGTAGACCAGGTGTTGTTTGAACTTCTGCAGTTCTGAAAAAGCGCCCCTGGACTCAAACCGTTTTCTCTCCTCACATCCTGCCAGATTTGCTGAGTCTCTCCAGCACTGTTTGTTGCCAACTACTGAAAATAATCATTGAATTTTACAGCTCAGTGACAACCACTGAACCCATCACAAGCTGCTCAGTCTCTGGAAGGGATGTCCTCGTTTTTCCTGTACCTGTTTAGTTTTGGTTTTCATACATTTATCCAATTCTCTTTTAAACCTAAAATGTATTCTGTTCCCAAACTGTTGCTGATAGGTTACTTTGCTTCTTTAGAAGGTAGGCATGACATAAAGCTGTTGGTTCTCTTAAAGCTCTCACTTCCATTGATGATGATTTTAAATTTATGCCCTTGATTGATTGAGTCATCAACTTATGCCACAGAAGCATGGCATGCTGATGGGAGTGTGTGACTTTTGTATGTAATTAAATAGCTTTTATTTTCGGCCAGATGTAAATGTATTGTTAGTCTAAATTCACATTGATTAGTGCACTATAGTAAATATCTGTTAGATCTATCAATACCATGTACCTTATGTCCTGGTTTTATGAGAGGAATTGGGCAAAATGTATTATGTATTGGGCAAGAATATCTTGCTGGCATCAAAACCACAGCATTCGTAACATATGAAGATATTCATTCTTATAACTGTTGTAATGGATCTCTTGATATTCTTCACACTCTTTCCAAAGTAGCCATGAAATGTTGATCAGTATATACCTAATTCCTCCGTATTAGTAATTGTAGCTCTCAACACGAGTGAGGTGAGGGGGATGGATGAATTATTGGTGTAACCTAAACTCGTTTTTTTCTCACAATGGTGTTACAATCATCTCATGGAAGTTTCTTGATTGAAGTTATTGAACCCTTTCCAGCCAGCAACGCTGCTTAACTAGAGGGAGCTCCAACATAGCATTTCTCAAAGTAGGAACAGTATATTAATTTTTATTGCTGTGTGGTGTGTCTGGATGCTTTAAAAATCGCATTAATTTCGGCGAGTTACTACTTTGACCTGAGATTCTTTTTATGGAAAGTGTTTGCATTAACAATCTCAAGGATTGATTTCAACGGTAATGGCTGGAAATACTGAGGGAAAACAAGTGCCTTTTCTCCAGGTTCTGAAAAGATGTTGCAGCTTGAAAATGCACAAATATTTCCCAGTTTCATTCTTTTCTTATTCTAACCTTGAAATGATCAGCACACAATGTACACCCATATATATTGCATCTTTATTGTAATTTGAATATTTATTTTTTACTGCACTTGATACCACAAGGTAATTTGGCCCGATTTTTGAAATTTGCCTTCCAATTTGATTGAAAGCCCCTACCCCTGGAGCATTAAGACTTTGTGTTCTCTCGGATACCTGCCCGGGAGGGGAAACTGGAGCCCAGAACCTTCATACAGAGCTGCCAACTGCCCTGAGCCTGCTGATTTTTTTTATGATTTGTATTTTGATTTTGTTACCAATGTTTACCACTAACTATTCACCATACTTCTCTCTCCCATCATCACCAGTCTCCCACACCTCCTGCTCAAAGTTTATGCGTTTTTTTTTGAAGCTATGTAAATTGTTGAAGCAGTTTCAATCATTGGATAGCTCTTCCTAAGAATGAGCCAGGGTTCAAGTCCTGCATGTTCCAATGAGATCTCTGGATAGATTGATCAGAAAATGTTCCAAGAACCATTATGGGCAGAATGGGCTCCTTTTGTGCAGTATAATTCTCTGAAGATATCAGGTTTGATTGACTGTTGATCTCAGCACAGTGTTCTGCTTTGCAATTTTCATAGTCCAGAAACAGTGAATCAATACAGGGTTTTCATTCCAAATCACTTTTCAAGTGACTAATTGCTAGATGTTACATGATGGCAACAGTAGTCTGATTATGATATGATGTAGACAGAGGTTGTCAAGGTCAGAAGTCACATGACACCAGGTTATAATCTAACAGGTTTACTTGAAATCACAAGCTTTCTGAGCCCTGCTCCTTCATCAGGTGAGGTGTCTATAACTTATGACAATCCATGTGACTTCTGACTTTGATTATTATATCACATGGATTGCCTGTACATGGTCAGATGTTAAATCCCGATCACCAAGTTGTCCAGTGGAAATTTAAATGTGTACTATTATTATTTATTTCACATAAGCACATCAGATATATATATATAGTCTAAAGTTAGTTTTAGTAATTTATAACGCCACCTAAATCAGGCATTAGGCTTCACCATATGGGCAAATCAACAATGTTTGTGAACTTTAGGTATGTGAAGCCAGAATTTTTGCTATGCATGTTCACCTATTTGTGCCGAACCAGTGACACTTAAATATCTGAAAGGAATTGTTAGAAGCACTCAAAGCAGATGAGGATTTTTTTTGTGTGGGTCCAGCCAAGAAGCTGGCCTGCTGCTGATTCAACGCTCCCCGTGGGATTATCGCCACCCAAGACCTGATCTGCTGCTGGCTTAAGAGTTTAAGCATATGAGTTCCTGCCATGCCACTGGCAAGCTGCGGTCTCTTTGGCAGTGATTCCACCCTTCTTCGTGGCAACTATCTTCACATCAACCAGACTACTCACTGCCTTGGCTTTGCAATTGACCCTAAGATGGACTTCAATCACATATGCCTAAACTGCTTCCCTGAAGCTTTTATTTTCACCTTCATAAAGTTGTCCAATTTATACCTTTTGCTGTTCGTCTGCTGCAGACACCGTCAAGCATCATCTCTTGATTTGGTCATTTCGATACTCTCCTGGCTAGTCTCTTAGCTTCCACCATATATAAGCTTGAAATCTGCTGCCTGGAACCTAGTTTGCACTATTCCTATGCATCTACCAACAAGAATGCTGGAGAAGCTCAGCAGGTCTGGCAGCAGCTATGGAGAGAGAGAAACAGAGTTAACATTTTGAGTCTGCTGTGATTTCTTCAGAACAGAAAATTGTTGAGAAATGAATTTTCTTTTTGAACTGGGCCTCTGCCTCTGTCGAAGGAATAACAAATACTTGTTCCAACACCTTTTGATTCTTAAGAAGAGTCAGGCTGGACTCAAAGAGTAAACTTTCCACAGATGTTGCCAGACCTACCAAGTTTCTCCAACATTAGGTTTCTTTAAGATTTCAGCATCCATAGTATTTCGCCTTTATCCTGAACTATACTGACTTCTGTGCAGACAAAGCCTTGATTTTAAAATTCTCAACTTTATTTTCAAATCCTTATAATGTGTCTTCTTGCCTCTATGATTTACTCCAATCTCGCGGCCTTCGGAGATTACTGTGTTTCTCTAATCCTAGTCTATGGTACATTCCCAATTTGAATTATTTCAACATTGCCTTGCCCATAGTTGCCTCGACTCTAACCTTTGGCATTCCCTCTATAACCTGTCAATGGATGATTTTTGAACTGATAACTCTTTGACCAAGTTTTTGGTCAGTTACCTTTCTTCATCCCTGTTTGGTTCTGTCAATCTTCTTTCAAACTGCTGTTCTGAAACACTTGCAACTTTTTAAATTAAAGACACGTTAGATGTAATAGTTGTAGTTGATGTTGCTGTAGCCAGCAGCAGTGAAATGAGATATGAAAGTGAATTTAGCTGAGACCGCATGGGCTGGTGTATGGAGTCATTACAATTATCACTTGGTGTCAATTAGGACACAATCGAATTTCTCAACAACTGACTCAGCTTGCCCAGGAGGAATGTTCATTCAAACAAGTTTGTAAAGGATTATATTAGGAGATGCATGCAACAATATCAGCTAATGTCTCAAGGAGGAAATAAAGGAAAGAGCTATCTTCATAAAGCGCCCTTCACAACTGCAGGATCTCCTGCAGCTCTTTTGAAGTATAGTCAATATTGCAATATTTAAAAATGTGTCGACAATATACAGCAGCCAATTGGTACACAGCAGGTTCCCACAAACAGTAAGGTGAAATGATCAGATGCTCTGCTTTTATGATGTTGACAAAAAACAGTATCAGGCATTATTCACAAACAAAAACAGAAATTGCTGGAAAAGTTCAGCAGGTCTGACAGCATCTGTGGAGAATAATCAGAGTTGATGTTTCAGGTTGAGTAACCCTGCTTTAGGTAAAATTCCCCAACCTTTCTTCAAAGTAGTGGTATGGAATCTTTCACATCCATCTTAGAGGGAGTCAGGGCAGTTTAATGTCTCTTTTCACAGATAGCCCCTCCCATGGTACAACACGACCTTGTACACCAACAAAGTGTCAGCATAGACAAGTACGTTTAAATCCTAGAGTGGGATTTAAACTTACATCCTCCTGAATTAAAGGCAAGAAAGCTATCAGATGAATGACTGCTTGTACAGAGTGAAAAATTGGGAAAATCACACAGGAAGAGACAGAAGATCATTCAGCTCTGGCAACTGCAAAAAAAACTCTTGTAATAATATCATGGACTGACATTTTAATGTGGGGAATTCTTTCTAGAAGGTGTTTGGATTGGGTTTTCCAAATGCAATGTGTATGAAGTATATTAATATTACGACATAGAAATGAGGTGAGATCGCAGTATTGCACCGAGTCACATTTAAATTCCAATGAAGAAAATTAGGGCAAGGCACTTGCCTTGATACACTTTTTGCCTTTGTCCATATTTCAAAGTTCAGGAATAAACCAGGAGTTTGTTTTACGTACCAAACATCATAGATCCATTTACAAAGCTGTTTGTAGCACACACAGCAAAGTTGCCTTGAAGTATTTTGACATCAATTTACACAAAGTCCCAGAGGAATGCAGTGTAGGTATTTGCGTGAGGAGCTCAGTACAGACTGAGGTCCTTCCCTTCCTCATTCCTGTATGGCAACAGTAGTTTCATAATAACAAACATCCTGGGTAGCCTCACCTTAACTCAGCCCTTTGTTCACTAAATCTTCCAAATTATCAGAAAATCTGACTTGTGCTTGGCAATAAAGGCACCTCAAAGAAATAAATTCTACATTTCCTGTGCAACTTGAGATATGTTTTGCTGGAGAGGAGTACTTATAACTTTTCAAGTTCACAGATCGCAGGGTTGAAAATTCTTGCGCCTTTAAATTGTAAGTTAGGCAATAATACAATGTATATGGATATATAAAAGGTAAATCTCGACTTTGTTCAATAACATAAAACAGGTCATAACAAATCGATCATTCGTTTTGCATTTTTCCTGAGTATTATTTCCAATAACACAAATATGTCGTAATTATATACGTCCACAAGTACCACTCTTCACCTTCTGTCTGACCATATTGTTTAACATATTTTATTCTTTCCTTCTAGTATACTCTTGTCATTCCTAGGATAATACTTGTTCAACTTTGCTGCACTCTGAGCAACATTCAATTTGTTCTTTTGGCAACAAAATGGATACATTTTTCAACATTCAGGTTATTGATATATGCTGTAAACAGCTGGAGGACAAGCACTGATCCCTATTCGTCACTGTCTCCACCCCAAAAATAAAACATTTATTCTTAATACCGGTTTCCTGTCTCCTAACCAATTCTCAATCTAAGCCAGCATTTTACCATCAATTTCATGTCCTTTGACTTTCAGAATATTCTCTTTAGTGTCACTTTATCTGAAACTTTCTGAAAATCAAAATACACCATATTCACTGATTCTGCCCCAACTATTCACGGTTATATCCTCAAAAAACTCCAGTAAGATTGTCAAATGTGATTTCCCTTTCATCGATCTATGTTGGCTTTGTGTAATCCCACTGGTATATTCAAAAGGTCCTATTATAACATCCTTTATCATAGATTCCAGTGTTTTGCCTACTGTTGATGTTTGACCATCAGCCTTTATTTCCCAGTTTCTTCCACTCTCCTTTTTTAAAATAGTGGGATAACATTTGCCACCTTCCAATCTTCTGGGACTGTTTCAGAACCTGTAGAATTTTGGAAGGTGACAATCAATGCTTCCTTGATTTCCAAGGTCATCTCCTTTATTTCCCTGGTATCTGAATGATTAGACCCTGGGGACGTATCAGTGTTCCGTCCCGTTAATTTCTCCAGCACTTTGTTTAGTGGTACCAATTTCTTTGAATTCCTCTTTCCAACAGACCCTTGCTTCCCTAACATTTCCAGGGAATTATTTGCATCTACGTCTGTGAAGACAGAACTAAAATAATTGTGTAATTGCTCTGTCAGTTCCTTATTCGCCTGTTTCACACTGTTAGGGGACTACACAGGTTTGCATTAATATTTTGCTTTTTAGATAATTATAGCAGCACTGAGCATCTGCTGTGATGTTTCTTGCACATTTAAATTTATATTTTATTTTCCTTGTTTAACAACCTCTTGGTCCTCCTTTGCTGAAACTTAAACTTCTCCCAGTCCTTAGGCTTACTACATTTTCAAGTAACTTCATACGCCTCCTGTTTCGATCTAACACTAACCTTACTTTTGTTTTTGTTAGCTATGATTGGGCCACTTTTCCTGAGGTGGTACTGACATGGGCCATGACCTCTGGCTATTCTCCCTTCCTCTGCAGAACCTCATGAAGCTAGTCAGTGAAATCCTTGACCTGGACGCTAGGTTTCAACATGCAAAAAAGGTTATCTCTCCCCTTTATAACAGAATCCCCTATTACTATTGCTCTTCCACTATTTTTCATCCACTCTTATGCAGCTGAGCTACTCCTAGTGCCATGGAAATGGGTCCTGCTGCATTTCCCTGAGAAACCAACTCTACCAGCAATATCCGTTAGAGAGTGTGAAGGCCCCCAAGGGATTCCTGCACTATCTGTCTTGAGATGTTATTCTATCTGGCAGCATTTATTCAATTTGCTCCTGTGCACTTTTACCTGCTATGTGACCACCTCACTATATGTTTAATCTGTGAAGATATTATTCTCGTAGATACTCTACACAGACACCAGTCACTGCTCCAGATCTAAAACATTGATTTCTAGTAGCTGCATCTGGAGTCACTTTCTGCACACGTTGTCACCCTGGACATTGGAAGTGTCTCTAATTCCCCATATCACACAGGAAGAGCCTTCCATTGGGCCAAGTTGCCCTGTCATGACCACCCTTAAACAACCCTCTTTCTGTTGACCTCCTCTAGTTCAATGAATATTAAATGTATACCAGAGACTTTAATTTATTCCTTCTGCTTTAACTTCTTTCAATCTAAATCATTTTCTTCCAAAAACTGGACATGGTCTCACTTATCGAGGCAAACTCCTGCCTCATGCTGGCTCCGGAATCTCATTTGATGAGTTTGTAGTTTTCCCTGCAATCCCAATCGTCATCCCTCATGTGAACTCCTGGTCCCCTTCAAAATGTAAAAAGAAAAGATAAAAATTTGTCACCTCCGTCTTTCTGAACTGTGCTCTCACCAATCACAGACTGACCATTCTGCACCTAAAGCACCAGCAAATGCAACTGGCAGATTTGTTGTTCTTTCGTGTATTAGTGCCTCTAGCAGTGCCCTGCCAGTCATGTTATGGTAAAGCATGTCATGAAAATCATCACAAGGAACTTATTTATGACCTTCAGATTTTTCTTCTCCATTTTAATTATATGCCAATATTGTTAGCATATTATTGCCACTTAAGTAATGTTTGCCCATATTTACATCAGCCTACATTCCACTTTCCACGATGGCAATCAGGAATAAAGGTTCAAGCGTCAGCAACTGCACAGCAGCAATTATATCTAATCAGATATTTGAGCCTTAAATGTAACTTCACAAATACACGCATTTCGTTATCTCAGTCAATTTTGCAACTGATGGCACTGACAGTTCAGTTGTTTTCAGAGTCGAGTAATTGACCAAGGATCATTTTCAATCTCATTCTGTCATCTTATGTCAATCCTCCGGCTGGCGCTCAAGTGAATTCTCAAGCCTGACCTTTACTAAGGTGCAGCCTACTTGTGTGAGAAGATTTATTTATTTTCTTATGAAATGTTGCTGCCCTTAATCCATCTGAATTTGTACTGAGATTGTATGTAAATTCTCTGGTCCAATTTTTCACCTGAGTTTTAACTGAACAAAATCATTCTATACTGTTGCCTCTTACCATTAGGAAATTATTATTCATCAACACAGTTCATTTCATGAGACTGGGTCTCTCTTACATTTGCCTCCAGCTACATCTTGTTGTTATGCCACTTGTAAAAACTCCAAACAAAATAGCATGATGTTTGTCAGATCAACTTTTGAATGGGTCACGCTTAGTCTTGGAAATGTTAAAGTAACACGTGACAATGCCATGTGATGGAATGATTGCTACGTTCTTCGTGGCAGCCCAATTAAATTGTCAACAAGCCCACTAGTATTTTGCAATAAATGAAATAGATTGTGTCCAGTTTCACTCTCAGTTAATGCTGACTGCCGCCATAGAACTTGTTCAACATCCAGGACTAATGCCAATACAAAGAATAATTCATACTGCTGCATAGCTGACCCACGATATAAACTGATTCAACCCACAACACAACCTAAAAACAGTAGAACCAAGCAACCATTTCATCACATGCTCCACAGCAATAGAAGCAAACAACATATGAAGTAAGTGTTTCCATAAAAGTTTCTCACCCTTTCACATTTAGCTGCATATGGTCTCAGCAGCTGAGGTTATCCAGGTAAAGTGGGACAATGTGAGTAAAAAAATCATCTCTGATAGATTTTGATTCAGAATTGTGGAGATTTGTTAAATTCTCCCCTCATTGCTGACAACATTTAAGGATGCTTAATTTGTGAAAAATGGTCAGTCAATTTTGGAGTTCTTTTAATTACTGAAGAAATATTTTTAAGAAAATCCCATTGTCGACATGATTTGATGCCACACCAAGATGTAATTTCTCTCCAGGAAGAAAGAACATTCCAGATGTTTACAGTGTATAACACTGAAGATTATACTGCTTTCTATAATTTAAAGGACTTCATTGGCTGTGAAGAATTTTGGAACACCCTAAGATTGCAAGAATTAACATGAAGATGTGAGAATACAGAATTATGGATCCTGAGTCTGAGGTTTATGAGGACTGGTGCCAACCAACCCTTTCCTGAGAGTACCAGGCAGCAGCCATTCCAGTTAAACAAACCACAACTACAACATGCTGCATGCATCTGGAAGTAGAAGAGAGTGGCACTTCTAAACCTCAGCAGAAGGAAGTCCTCTCTTTGAAAGCCGGTGGCCATGTTGAACCTTTTAAAAATCTGACCTGGCTCCATGGAAAGTGCTGAGAATTCAGTCCTGCTATAAAGGAGCTTGCCATGTCAGGAATGCTGGGTGTGGTCTTCCCCAACCAAAACAAGCCTGCACCCTTAAGAAGCACTCTTGAAAATTGGAAAGTGCAGACATGGAGTCAGAAATCCAGAAATCAAACTACCCATCATTTTATAGAGCTCATCAAAAAATCTCATGCAAAATCTGGCCCTCTGTTTCGTTGGATCACATTTAAGCTCTGCAGTCCTGCCACTTTAAGTCAAGGTTGGGGGTAGACATTAAACGACAAATAGAAGCTGGAGGTTCCACACATATCCCATTCTCAATGATGGGAGAGCCCAGGACATCAGAGCAGAAGTCAAAGATGTCAGTTCTGACCAGATCCCAGACAAGGTTTTCCACATTATTCCAACTCCAGACAAGGTGCCCAATTGTCAAGTGCCCAGGAAGCCATAATGGATCATCTACTAAAACTGGATTGATATGCGCATATCATGATCATGGATCACCTACTGACATGTTGTATTTTTAAATTCAACTTGTATGAATTTAAATGAACTTGTATGATGGCAGCAGCCAAACAAATGACCATGGACATAAATTTAGTGGCTGTTTGGTCTGAAACTCTGTAATGAACTGGCCTTGCTTTTTTCTGCATTCCCCCTGGGCTGCACGGTGGCTCAGTGGTTAGCACTACTGCCTCCCAGTACCAGGGATCCAGGTTCGATTCCAACCTCAAGCAACTGTTTATGTGGAGATTGTACATTCTCCCTGTGTCTGTGTGGATTTCTTCCCACAGTGCAAAGATGTGCAGGTCAGGTGAATTGGCCACGCTAAATTGCCCATAGTGTTAGGTGGATGGGAATGGGTCTGAGTGGGTTACTCTTTGGAGGGTCAGTGTAGGCTTGTTGGGCCAAAGGGCCTGTTTCCATACTGTCAGGAATTTTTTTTTAGATTGCTTACAGTTGCCCTTCGGCCCAACAAGTCCACAACAACCCGCAACCCTACATTTACCTAACACTACTGGCAATGTAGCATGGCCAATTCACCCAAACTGCACATTTTTCGGATTGTGGGAGGAAACCGGAGCACCCAGAGGAAACCCACGCATTCACAGGGAGAATGTGCAAACTCTACACAGAGAGTCGCCTGAGGCGGGAATTGAACCCGGGTCTCTGGCGCTGTGAGGCAGCAGTGCTAACCACTGTGCCACCGTGCCGCCCAAGGTATCTAATCAGGAATCTAATCTAATCACAAGGAGTTTACAATTGATCCATTCCCTGTGGATAGCTTTTTCCAGACCAAATTATATCTCAAAAGGAGTCAATTTAAACATAATATAAAACAAAGCACGACAGATGTTGAAAATCTGGAACAAAAACAAAAATTACTGGAGAAACTCATCAGGCCTTGCAGCATCTGTGGAGGGGAAAGCAAAGTTAATGTTTTGAGTCCAGGGACCCTTCTTCAGAGATGCTTCAGATTCAATGACTTCCTTGAATTCACAGAAGAGTATTTGTTACTAAATGCAAGAATAATAAAAACCACAGCACACACAAACAAATTAGAAATGACACTTGAGTCGAAAAAGGATAAAAGTTTACATGATGTACAAATCAACCTCAATGGGTTGTTGGTGAAGAGCAGATAGAAGCTGCTGTTACATTATGTTATTGGTAATGTTGGTGTTGATAGTCGAACAGAGTCAAGAGTGTGACGCTGGAAAAGCACAGCAAGTCAAGCAGTATCCGGGCATATGCCCGAAACATCGATTCTCCTGCTCCTCGGATGCTGCCTGACCTGCTGTGCTTTTCCAGTACCACACTCATAACTCTGATCTCCAGCACCTGCAGTCCTCACTTTCTCCTAGTTGATAGTTGAACAGTCAATTTTGACATTACTGGCTTCACAATTGATTGGAAATCTTTTACTTTGATTCCTTTTGACAGTGGTTTGGAGATGAGAGAGTGAGAGAGAGTATTACATTTCTTTACTTAGAGTACAGGGATGTTTTAATGGTTGTTCTCAAAGCTGTCACACTCACACCACCTGAGTCCCAACACCAAGACATTAAGTCACCAACACATGCAGCTGATGGTTGAAGTTCATTTTTCATTGCTGTCCTGTGTGTTTCTCAGTGCAGAACTTTTGTCTAGACTGCTGTCCATTTTTAGGATAGCTTTGACATTACAGTAGATTGCAGTTCAGTTTATAGTGCATCAGGGCATTAACCCTGATAACCTTCCAACAATAGTGCTGAAGACTGGTGCTCCAGATGTAGCTCTGCCTTTATCCAAGCTTTTCCTGCACAGTTACAATACAGGAATCTACCCAAGGTGGAAAATTGTGCAGGTATGCCCTGTATGCAAAAATAACAAGGCAAATCTAACACAGCCAGTTGTCATCCCGTCAGTCTATTCTTGATGATAATGAAGTGTTGGAAAAGTTTAGTGAAAGTGCTATCAAGCAGCACTTGCATAGGACTACTGCTCACTGACACTCAGTTTAGGTTCTGCCAGGGTGCCTCAGCTCCTGACCTCATTACAGCCTTGGTTCAAACAGAAGTGCTGAATTCGAGAGGTGATGTAGGAGCAGTCTATATGTCTGGCATCCCACCACCTTCAACATGCATTCCCGTCACTACTGACACACCATGCTCACAGTGTGTCCCAACACAAGATGCACTTTAAGCCACCAAGGTTCCTCCGACAGAACCTTCCAAACACACAACCTTACCAGCTGAAGAAGACAAGTGCAGCAGATACTTGGTGACACCACCAACATGCAAGTTCTCCTCCAAACTATTCATCAACCTGGCTTAGATGTTACTGGATAAAAATCCTGGAATTGCTTTCCTAATGGAATAGGTGGTGTCCGTACACCTCAGAACTGCAAATATGACGAAGGCAGTTCATTACCACCTTCTTCAGGGCGATTTGAGATGGGCCTTGCCAGCAACACCCACATTCTATATACAAGTAAAAAAACTCAGTCTGAAGTCAAAATCAAATGTTTTCTAATACTATGTAGGGTCACTGTTCACAGTAACTGAATACATGAAATTCCATTATTATTACAGAGAATTATCACATTTTACACATATTTTTCACTAGTGTTTTGGAATTATATTTCATTGGCATTCACTTTGTGATTCATATGGAGTTTGGCCAATTTGCAGTTCATTTGGCTTCAGCAATCATTTATAACAGTGTCCTGGCTCATTTAGAGGTGGTTTCTTATAAATGCAAGTCTCTGATACTAAACCAGTCAATGGAATTAAATAGTCATTTTTCTGCAAATTAAACTTCATAACAAACCAGATGCCTTCCTCTCAGTAACCCTACTGATTTATCTATGACTGGGAACGAAAAAGAATTGCTGACCCAGAGTCTCTCTCACATTCATCACTCACTATAGATGTGTTAGAAAGATTTGCAATTTTACAATCAACCTGTTTACATTCCTTGGTCATCAAGTCTTAAAGTGGGGACTTGAACATAGAGTCTCTGGCCTAGACATAGTAAAGCTACCCATTGTGCTACAGAATTTTCCACATAGCTAAAAAGTTAACTTTATATATAAAGCAACAAGTGTAAATTGTCAGGTGATTATTGTACTTTCTACACTTCAGCTATTTCAAATTCTAATATTTGTGCTTCAAGTCTTCATACCGTTATTTAAAGAGGAGCACTATGAGCATAGTTGAGGTTAAGTCTTCAGCTCCTTTATTGTATTATCTTGTTATTAGTATATTTCACATTTTGAATGCCAGAAACCATAAGGGTGAATTTTGCCGGTACTTCACTCGACAGGATTACTTACTTGGAAAATCATTATGAAGTTCGATCTGTCTGAATGTCAAGAAGATCAGCACAAAAATATGATCAGAGAATGTAATGAGGAACCATGTGATTAGAAATGGTCTGTATGGAACCCTGCAGTGTAAAATCACAATCTACCATCTATCTTATAAAAACACCAGACTTTATAAAAGTTATTAAAATGGAAATCAGAGAACTGAAATGGAAATATTATTTTTAAATATAACTTATCAGAAACATATTATGGACTAATTTTCTTAATATAACCCGTGAAATAGTTTATTTCCCATTATAAGTTATTCTCAACATTGATCTTCTTTCCACCAAATATGAAAAGCGTTTTACAAAAATAATAACATTCTGCACAGTGTAGCTGTACTTGTTTAATTAATTTAAAATATTGGTGCATAAATAAGGCAGGATAAATTAGAAACTACTGATACATCTTTTTTGTCATTTGTCCATTCCCTTTTGTTTGGTTTCTGCAACAGATTTCCCTCACTCTGGCTTAGACCCTTCGATACAAATCAGGCTGGAATCTGGGTCAAGTATATGATGTCAACATTGTTTCACACAGCTGTTAGCATTTTGTATTCAATGTGTGAAGATACTTCATCTAAATCTGCCTGGAATCGGTTCATGGGCAGAAATACAATTAGAAACACATGGAGAAACAATCTACACAAAATTTTCTCAGAGGTTTGCAGAGCCAAAGGTCTTTAGAATCTGTGGGCAGAATGTTATAGAGGTCTGAGCAAGACTCCTCTCAACTTCAAAGTTGCATCTCAGACTGCACCAACAATTATCATTGTAATGCTGCAACAAGGACACTGCCCACTCAGGAACACGCACCTGCCTCATTCACTAGACCAGGTTGCATCTCTAGGCTCTTTGCTCACAGTCATAACACTCAACTTGGCCCTACATGGATACTCATAGCTTTGTTGCCTTGCAATGTCTTGCCTTTTTATGCCTTGTCCATTCTGCCAGATATACCAGGCTTATGATATGAATTGCTATTTAGTGCAGACACAAAGCCAGGAGGTTTGTTACGGTTGTCAGTAGGCCTCAGTCAAAGTGGATAGTCTTCACTCATGGGTTCTGGCACAGCAAGTCAAAGGAACCTTCCAAAACCTTTCCAAGGACTTGGATACAGTCAGTCAGCTGTCTGGAACAGTTACAGTCTGAATACTGACACATCTGGATGTGTCACTACCTGGTATGGCAACTGGACCATTCAAGATCGGAGATGGTTACAGAGAGTGGTGAACTTGGCCCGGACGATCACAAAGCCCAAGCTCCCATGTATAGAATCCATCTACAGGCTCGCTGTCAAGGAAAGGCCCCCAGCATTCTCAAAGATCTATTCCACCCTGGCAATGCTTTTCTACAACCTCTACATCGGGGAGTAGGTACAGAAGACTGAACACATGCATCAGTCGGTTTCGAAACAGTTTCTACCCTCCTATTGTTAGAATACTGAATGGACTCACAAACTCTTAGCATTCGTCTGTACCTGTGTTTTGGTTTTTGCTGCTGTTTACCTTATTATTTGCTTATCTCTGATACTTAACTCTGTGATCTGTCTGTGTTGCTCGCAAGACAAAACTTTTCACTGTGCCTCAGTATACGTGACAATAAATTCAATTCAATTCATCTGAGGGATGAGGGATTAGCCCATCACCTGTCTTTAGTCTTTCTCCCTTTCTAAGGGCTGTTTACCTCCCGGAATGAGGGGTTATTTTGGAAAGATGAGTATAGGTCAACAGCTGTTACTTTTGGTACCTGAGCAAATGAGTAGGTAGCACAGAGGGCATGAAGAGTTAGTGGTGGCAAGTGCAAGAAAATGGTGCAGGCAATACCGAGAGTGTTGGAGCAAAGGCCTTGGTGGATAGTGGGTACAATGCAGGGATAGAGTGAATAAAAGATATTGGAGAGAAGACTCAGGCTGGAAATGTGGAAAAGATCATTGGCCTTCTTCCTGTATTGGTGCTCATTCCTCCAGATGGCTGAGACTGCACAGGCTAGGCTGGCATGGTCTGGTGGCAAGGCCTCTAACTGCTGAAACTGGGGGAGAATTAAGCCCTCCATTTACACCACTTTGTCCAGCTGGACCTCCAGGTTCCTGCTCTCAAAGGGATATGTCAGGTTTCCCTTCTCTGCTATGTCTATGGCAAATATGGGAGCAGTGCAGTACAGCTCTGGAATGACACTACTTGTCTGATGAAGGGCCTATGCCCAAAATTCGATTCTCCTGTTCCTCAGATGCTGTCTGACCTGCTGTGCTTTTCCAACACTACACTCTCAGCTACTTGTCTGAGTACACAACAGGTTAATGAAGCTGGCAAGGGCGCCTGGGATTCTGATGAACTCCAGGATATCCATCGAGTTGCTTCAGGAATGGTGCATGGTAAGATGGGTCCGGGACTGCTCATGACAGATGCCATGGGATGGTGCAGATAGCTAACAAGGCAAGTTTGGAAATATTACTTGCTGGGCCTTGTGGCAAAAAGTCCCTCGAAAACACTTGAGACAACTTGGACTTAGCCAAAACGGTGTAAGATATGTTATTGTCCACACTGAATCTGTTTGCCTACAAGGTCTTCCACACTTATTTTCTCACTATAGGGAACTCATTGGGAATTAGTTCCTTCATGTTTGTTTAGTTTACACCCTTGGTTTTCTACATCTTTCTTTTGCTTCTAAAACCAATGATTAATTCTGTAACCATGAATACTTGGCTTCCTGGCTTCCTGGCTTCCACTGTCAGTGGTTTTGAAGCCCATCAGGTTGTTGAAATATAGAGGCTTGGCGCAGGAGTAAGCCATTTGGCCCTTCAAATGACCAGTACAGAGAAATGAGACTAATTGGATAACTCTTTCAAAGAACCAGCACAGGGTATGGGCTGAGTGGCCTTCCTTCAATGATTCTAACATATATGAGCAGGTCCAAATTTACTCCCTGATAAAAGGATTTAGAACTTGCCATATTGGCAAATACACATCAATACCAGAGGAGGCTCTTGAGACACTGTGTTGGAAGTTCTGTCTCTGAGCTAGGAAACTTGTTCAAGTCCCATCTGCCCCACCTATGCTTCATAACATGACCAAACAAGTGGATAAAAATAGTAATAGTAGTAACCAATCACAGAACACATCTTTTGAGGATCAATCTGCAATGCCTCCAACAAAATTCATTCTATGATGGCGTATGTAAAACTTAATATATTGCCAACATATATTGTAATGAGATTGCCAGCAAATCGCATCAGAATTCATTCTAATATTTACATCAATATTGCCGTTCACAATTTGCTCTGAACTTTCCTGGGGATAGGATGAGCATATACTGGAACATCCAAAAAAAGGCTAAAATTACTATCCACAGTTGGGACCCAAGACAAGTGTGGAATTTAAAGAAGCAATAACAAAAGGACAGTGAACAAATATCCATGCAAATTAATTTTCTGCAAGCATAAACATCAGTGTTATGACAGCATATAAGCCTACAGAAATAAACTGACGAGGCTTTCATTACAGGCCAAGATAAAACTGCCTGTTCAAATCATGTCACGCTCACTGTACTTGATGGAAGGTCACCTTCATAGGTTTTACATCACGACAGAGCTAGTTCTCTGCAGATGTTTACTGGCTAAAATCTTGGTGGCACGGTGGCTCAGTGGTTAACACTGCTGCCTCTCAGCGCCAGTGACCCGAGTTCAATTCCAGCCTCAGGCAATTGTCTGCGTGGAATTCACACATTCTCCTCGTGTCTGGGTGGGTTTCCTCTGGGTGCTCCAATTTCCTCCCACAGTCCAAAGATGTGCAGGTTAGGTGAACTGGCCAAGCCAAATTGCCCATAATGTTGGTTAGATGCATTAGTTGAGGAGGGGGGTTAGTCTTCAGATGGTTGATGTGGATTTGTTGGGCCTAATGGCCTGTTTCCACAGTATAGAGATTCTATAAATTGGACAGAGTGTACAACAGGCCATGGTGGATCGACTACCTACTGAACCTCACCTGATATTCCTGAACATTATTTATTTGGACCTTTAGGGAGGAATCTGACCAGCCCTATATAGGCAGCTTTCAGAATAGGAGTAGAATAGAAATCTGGACTGCCTCACACCAAAGCTCCATGATGTGTTACAACCTCCAGGAAATTTTTCAGAGGCCGGTACCAGATGGCCCAGAATCTTTCCCTCAACGGCCTGATATTGGTTTTCCAATCATGCATTTAGCAGGCTAATTAGCAATTGGAATTTTACAAGCACTGAACAAGATCCTGCCTTATTGCATCTCCCATTTCCCAGGTGAGAGGGGGAAGCCTCATAATAGGAGTTTGAGACTGCAAAAAAAATTTACTGGCAGAAAATGAGGGAAGGAATTATAATGTAATTGTTCTAGTGGCCAACCCTCAGTGAATCCTGCACTCCTTACCGCCTCCCCCCACCCCACCTCAAGTGGTAGCTACAATGCCTCCCTATCATGCCATCATCAAAGAGAGTCAGCCCCTTTAGGGTGAGCCTTGATGTGCTGCCATGCCACCTTGGGACCACACTCACTATCCACCCAGCAACAAATGTGATGGCAGCCTCTTAACTGGCTGGTTCCTGGAAGATTCCTGCTGTCCACATGCCTCTGACTGTTGTGAAGTCAGATTATGAAAATGGTCTCAATGTCTCACAATTATTAGTGAGAGGTTTCCACCCCCTGTGCTTCATTGTAACTTTTGGATTCTGGAATTGGCAGTAATTATTTGTCAAAGTCATTTGATGGGCCAGCAGCAGGGCTTTTTGACAAATCCCAGGAGGAAAGACGTGTTTACTTGAACTAGTAAAACTAGCACAAATGAAGCATGACTTGTCTTACAGAGCTAAAATGGGAGATCCAATATGACCAGAGCATTCATATCCATGCATTACTGGTTGTTGACAGGGAGCTTGATAATTATCAATGATTACTGTGGCTGGGAAAGGAGGAGGAGGTGGAACAGCTTGAGTCCAGGGGTTTGCGGTTGCTGAGAGATGAAACAGAACGAGGTCAAGTTGCAGAGAGCTCCACTCCAGACCAGTCTGCAGGGCCTGAACATAATGATAGAACTTCTTCCTGTCATCTCGAACCTTGCCTTTGTGGCATCTTCTGCATAATAAGGTGCTCTTCCTAATCTCCTAACGCACACTACTAAAGGCTCTGGGATATTGTCCTAAAAGGCTGGGCACACTGCCACATATCAAGTCTGCCTCCCTTCCCACAGAAATCTGCTTCAGCTTCAGCTTCAGTTCAGTAATGAGAACAAACCACTCCAACCCCTGTCCCCTGCAACCCCCCACCCCTCCCTTTCTGAGGAGCAGGCCAGCGGGAACTGGGATTGCCCAAAATCGATTGAAATGTTCATTCCTACACAATTCCTGCTGACAGCTTCCTCACCAAAACTGACACAAGGTACAAACCTTGAAAGAGTTTGGAGCTCACACTGACAACATTGAACAGAAAGTGAGTTTGCCCTGAAGATATACAATTGAACTGAAATGCACAGGTGAGTAAACAAGGTGTGACAGAAAGCATTAACAGACTGTTTTAACTGTTCTTCTGTTAATATGTCTGGAATATAAAACTAGTCGCAGTAATAGTAGCCACATCAGCTATCATTAAATATTGTCAAAACATCTAGCTCAATGACATCTTTTAACAACAATGCCCAGCCCTACCTGGTTTGGCCTACATGTGATTCCAGACCCATAGCAACATGGTCAACCTTTAACTGCACTTTGAAAAGGACTGGGAAACCACTGAGTCCACTGACAATCCGGGATGGACAGCAAATGCTGGTCTTTCCTGTGACCCACAGATACCAAGAAAAAATGTTTAAGTTTCTAGAATTAGACTATTCTGATAAGGCAAATGCTTCCCAAGTGTTTCTTTAAAACAGTTCAATCAGGAGAAACCTAAAGAAAGGGTTAATTATTTTATCAGATCTGGATGATCAAGGGCAACATTACAGAACACAGCAAGAAGTCAATATTGTTTACAGTGTTTCCATCCCCATAGCAACAATGCAATAATCATTGCCAGTTGTTTCACAGAATAACAAGAGCTCAGGGAAAGGCTACCTAGACATACAGAGCTACATTTGTACACAAAAAACAGGCGATTTGCACAATACATTATTCACAGGAGTGGATCTACCACAACAAAATGCAACTACCTGGACATTAAGAAGTGTCATTGCCAAGGACATGAGAATAATTTTAACCATGAGAGATAAAGATCATTGCTATCATGATAGTTACATTACATAATAGTGCACACAATCTTTTCATTTTGAAGCAATCAAACATGTCAAATTCTTTAGCAGAGAAGGAAAGGTAGAGGATTGTGGAAGGTGGGGTTAGTTCCCTAAAATAAAGTGCACAGTTACTTCATGTTTGTTAGGACTATGTGAAGTCAAAACAATCTACCTCTCCACATTATAAATATGAATCTGGAAACATTTTCCCACACTGCAAAGTTGGAAAGTTGGGCAACTTCAGCTGGTCAACAGCATTTCCTCAAACATGCTTTGTGATGGTAATAGTAACAATGAATATTTTAAGAGAATTTTTTTTGGAAACTGTACATTTGATACATCCATCTGGTTAGGTACAGATGTTGAACGTGCAGCTGCAGAGCTGGAATGAGCCACATATGAGCTTTGCACTGATGGTAGAAACTATATATGTCAAAACATTTTTCATTCCAATATTTTGCATGTCAGCATTTTGTTTCATAAGGTTCCCACCACTAACATTTCTGCCTGACAGTAACTCACAAGTATTGCAAAGATTTTCTTCTGCAATGATTTGTAATTGTGACTACAAGGCAAAATTAAGACAGGGACTCAGGGAATGCACACATCAAAATCATCATGAAAGGGCTGACTGTGTTGCCCTCTCTTCGTTTTCATCCTCATATCCCTTTGTCTATTGCCTATGCAGCTGATGCAGAAGTTGACACTCATGATGCTAAGTTTATACATATCTGGTAGGACACTACAAATCATGTTGCCAGCCGTGCTGACCATAGGTTCTTCCAAAGTGGGCCAGCAATGGAAGCAATTGTTTCAGAACATCCATTGTCTGCTGTTTCATATTTTGGGTGGTTAGATAGATTTTATTATATGCATGTTTGAGTCATGCACTGAATCAACTATCACTTCAATAGCAGTTAGCCCCTTGCTGCCCAGTTGCCGCCCTTTGGTTGCTTTGTTGGTCCAAATACAGCTGACACAAGGGTCTGCGCAGAATGAGGGCACCATGTCTGCTGGCAGCTAATCTGCGCACTGCCTATGGTTGCATGCCAGTTAGTGCTTGAGAGAGTGGAATCATTTCCAGTTCTGATACAACAGCAAGCTGACACATGGTGTCCACAATTGATGTCCATGCAATCAATGGCTCCCTGTACCGTGATCTACAATCCTAGCAATGTGCTGACTCCACTTGCTTCTTTCTGGCTCTGGAGTGAGAATACAGACCTCACACAACATGTGATAACAAACTGCAAAATCTTGCAAATAGGCACAGTGGTTAGCACTGCTGCCTCACAGCGCCTGTAGACCCGGGTTCAATTCCCGACTCAGGCGACTGACTGTGTGGAGTTTGCACGTTCTCCCCGTGTCTGCGTGGGTTTCCTCCGGGTGCTCCGGTTTCCTCCCACAGTCCAAAGATGTGCGGGTCAGGTGAATTGGCCAAGCTAAATTGCCCGTAGTGTTAGGTAAGGGATAAATGTAGGGGTATGGGTGGGTTGCGCTTCGGCGGGTCGGTGTGGACTTGTTGGGCCGAAGGGCCTGTTTCCACACTGTAAGTCTAATCTAATCTAATCTTCAGTTCCAGTCTGGAAGGAGTCACATGTAAAATTCACAGCCATTGGCAGTGCCATTTTTGCCTTGCTCTGAGACTACAGTTGGGACTGTGGCAAATTTCAGTGAAATGGTCCTGCTTAAGTGTACATAATGTCATGTATTCAGCAGTCCTTACTGAGGAGATAAGAGAATTGGGTTGAAAATCCTAGATTTATTTGAGCTTCTCTTTAGAGCCTACCTCAAACTGTTGGAGGCTGCACACATGAAATAAATTCTGTTAATGGTAACCACTTGTTATCACAGTTATTGTACATAGACCCCTTGAAGATACTTTCATACTTAAGAAAAGTAACACCGAATGTGTTAATGAATATGGTGCAAATTTATGCAGCATTTATCTCAGCTTATTTTTATTAAAACTGTACAAGTGGTTACACGACCACTGCTGTACAATTTTGTAAATCAAAAGTTAATATTAAACATTTGTAAACTTTCAGAAGCCACTCTTTCAACAATTAATTGTAAGAAATTTCAGGTTAACAGTCAAACATCTACCATAAAATATTTTAACAGAAAATCATAAAAGTTTGTTGCCAGATCAATGAAAATATTTGGTAGGCGCAGTAACTCATAAATTGCTTTCATGTGCAATTTTCATTGACAGTTTAGAACTATTGAGTTAAATCTGTCCCAGTTGAATAGGAATCTGGAGAACAATGAGAGGATTATTCACATTTTAAATCTTTATTCTGCTCTTAGTGTTCCTCCACACGGACTCCTACTTCTCACCTAGTATCTGCAGCTCCAAATCACACCTAGTATCTGCACTTCATTTCCAACTCACATTGAAAAAGTCTGTAACTGCCTCTCATTGCCTTACCTTGAACCACTGTTTCTGAATAATGACCCTGATAAAAATAGATTAAAAAAAGATCATTCCCTAGAAGTCTCTAATTTCTGAGAAAGTACTTTAAACTTTCACTTTAAACATTGTGATAACACAATGCAGCTCAAGGGCTGGATGGAAAGCTCCCATGAGCCAGCTGTAAGCAGTTGCTGATCCCTTTAAAAAGGGGCTCCCTCCTGCTGCTGTGGAGTAAAGATTTAGCTATTGGTTCAGTCTGAGAACAACTATGCTGTGTTTACATAAGAAGCTATGCCTTGGTGATATCAGGTCAGGTTGGATCTGTAGGTCTATAGATGGCAGAGATATCCTTTCTTTTTTGTGTATGGCATAGTGGCTCAATGGTAGCACTGCTGTCTTTGCACCAACCACTTGGATGCGGTTCCAGCCTTGGGTGACTGTCTGGATGGAGTTTGCAGATTCACTCCGGTTGTACGTGAGTTTCCACCAGGTGCTCTGGTTTCCTCCAAAGTTGTGCAGTTTGCATGAATTGGCCATGCTAAATTACTCATTACGTCAAGAAATGTACAGTCTAAGTGGATTAGTCATGGGCAATGCAGGGTTACAGGAATTGGGTTTCTCGGTCAAGATTAATTTTTCATCAACTTTTATTTTGAAGAAGTTACAGGAAGTTCAAGATGACACTGGTTGGGCCACTTTTGGAATATTGTGTGCAATTCCGGTCTCCCTCCTATAGGAAGGATGTTATAAAACTTGAAAGGGTTCAAGAAAGATTTACAAGGACATTGCCAAGGTTGGAGGGTTTGAGCCATATGGAGAGGCTGAATAGGCCGGGGTTATTTTCCCTAGAGCATCAGAAGCTGAGGGGTGACCTTATAGAGGGGTGGGTTTGGGTCGGATGCTCTTCGGACTCGTTGAACAGAATGACCTCTTTCCGCACTGTAGATATTTTAATCTATGATTGTGTGTTTAGTTATGTTCAATAAAGTCTGTTAATGTTTACTCAATTAAGTGTGGACCTCCTTTTAACCAGAGAATTCAGCTCTTAAAGAGACAACTGCTCTGAAATCAGCATTGTATTTGGTTGACATCATGACCTACCTGCTTTGCATACTTCCAACAACCATTCCCTGCAAGTGCGCTAATGCCCTCACAAATATAGCAGCTTATACAGTTGGCATGCACTAACACAAAACAATGCTCATCGAACATAAATGCCACTTGAAGCCAAAACCGCACCTGTAGCACAACTGTGCAGAATCTTTGCACTGAGGCTCTTTGAACAGCAGTGAAACTATCCCATGCGAGAGGGAAATCCCATCTCATTGCTTCAGCATCAAAAAATGTTAAATTGCTTCCTGAGAACACCATTCATACAGAACATATGGAAAGTATTAAGCAAGCTTAGTTATTAATTCACAACTGGAGTTTTGTGGCAATGTTTTGCTGACTTATAAATATCATAAGGTAGGGTTCAGTGATGTATCATTCAACTTCATGAAACCAATTGCAAACTGATTTTAGAAAAAGAAATAAATCTTGACTTCGAAGAACCTTAACTATTTTATTACTGTAAAGGTGTTATATGAATACAAACTGTTATTGTTGTTCTTTGCTTCAGTGGCTCTGTGGTGTGGCACAAGGACACATTGCCTACCTCGATGAAGCCTGACCTCTCACGACTGCTAGAAAATGGATGATTGAAGAGGGGATTGCCATGAGATACCATGTGATACTTTCTAGAGTAAACAGCCTGCCAATGTGCAATGGCAAATTTTACATGGGACAAACAGAAGTTATATTTGAGGGCTGTGACACAGGAAAAGCACAGCAGGTCAGGCAGCATCCCAGGAGCAGGAGAATCGACTTTCCAGACATAAGCCCTTCATCAGGAATTCCCGATACCTCTATTCTCCTGCTCCTCAGATGCTGCCTGACCTGCTGTGCTTTTCCAGGGCCACACTCTCAACTTTGATCTCCAGCATCTGCAGTCCTCACTTTCTCCTAATATTTGAGGGCTCCTCGGCTCAAATGGATACACAACCTGGTCTGAGCCAGTGGTTGCAGGAGAAAAAGGAAGAAAACTGTGGATCTTGCTGAGAAGACGGTCATGCTGCCAAAGATTCTCTAGCACCTCATCAGGACAACAGAAGGATGCCAAATTTTAAATGGCTGCAACTAATTATACTTCAGGAGAAAAGAGTGCTGGTTGGTTGGCAAATCAACTCTAAATCCCCAAGGTATTATCATTCCCAAAGCAACTGGCAACTAGAACCACCTCCTGGATAATCAAAAAAAGGCCCAAAATTTGAACACGTTCCTTTTGTTCACAAGGCACTGGTCAACGTGTATTGACAGATGTCACTTTTAATAAGCATTAGTGAGCCACATTATGATCTTGACCAACTATCTTCAAATTGGGATTCTGATACAGGAATTAAGTGGCACAATGTACATAATAAACTAGATGCTAAATACATTTGTTTCAAAATAAATTGAATTTTATGCTGCTACTCATTTGAAATTCTAACATAGTTCAAAATGGAATAACTTCAACATGGGTAATAGGAGTGAGAGTAGACCGTTCAGCCCCTCTAGTAAAAAGTGAGGTCTGCAGATGCTGGAGATCAGAGCTGAAAATGTGTTGCTGGTTAAAGCACAGCAGGTCAGGCAGCATCCAAGGAACAGTAAATTCGACGTTTCGGGCCGGAGCCCTTCATCAGGAATGTTGGAATGTAGTTCGGAGTCCGTGTGGGATCAGTCGGTTCCGTAGGCAGGTGCTGAGGAAGGAGATGTGGCTATGGTAATGAGTCTGTTTGAGAACGTGGCTGAAGAGCTTCTGTGCAGAGGAGATGACCTGGGGGGTGCAGTGAGAGAGAGAGACTCACTGAAATCCTTGTAGAGGGAGGAAGAGAGCTTCTTCAAGGAAGGCATCCTTGCAAGAGGATTCGCAGTAGGTTAAAATCTTTGAGTAAAAAGTGAGGTCTGCAGATGCTGGAGATCAGAGCTGAAAATGTGTTGCTGGTTAAAGCACAGCAGGTCAGGCAGCATCCAAGGAACAGGAAATTCGACGTTTCGGGCCGGAGCCCTTCATCAGGAGCCCTTCCTGATGAAGGGCTCTGGCCCGAAACGTTGAATTTCCTGTTCCTTGGATTCTGCCTGACCTGCTGTGCTTTAACCAGCAACACATTTTCCGTTCAGCCCCTCTAGTCTGCTTCCACATTCAACTGGATCATGGCTGATCTTCCATCTCCACATCATTTTCTCACATGGTTACTACATTCTTTGCTAACTTTAATGTCTAGAAATCTCTCAATCTCTGCTTTATCTATACACAAAGACTGAATTTCACTGCTGTAAAATAGAAAATTCCAAAGTTTCACCACGCTCTGAGTGTAGAAGTGGCCTATCCTTCATGATATTATGTACCCAGGTTCAAGCCAGCCACCCAGAGGGAATATGTTTCTGGCATTAACTCCATCAAGTCACCAAGTCATGGAGATGTACAATGCGGAAACAGACCTTTCAATCCAACATATCCATACCGACTACTTATCCTAAACTGCTCTAGTCCTATTTGTCAGCATTTGACCCACATCCCTCTAAACCCTTCTTATTCATTTACCCATCCGAATGCCTTTGAAATGTTATAGTTGGAACAGCCTCCACGATCTCCTCTGGCAGTTCATTTCATACACGCTCTACCCTCTGCAAGAATAAATTCCTCCTTAAGATCATTTTAAATCTTTCCCCTCTCACCTTAAACCCAGTTTTAGACTCACTTACCTTGGGGAAAATACCTTGGCTATTCACCTTATCCATGTCCTTTTATGATGATGCTTGTATATTTCAAACAGGTCATCTCTTATTTTTCCAAACTCTCAAATCCAGGCTCAGTCTCCTCAATCTTTCAGCCAGTATCACCATCCCTGGATTCATTCTGGTCAAGCTCTGCTGCATTCCATATATGGCAATTATATCCTTCCAGAACTGTATTGTGGACACTCTCTCTAAGGCACTATACATTGGCAGCAAGTTCCTTTTACTTCTGTTCACAAATATTCTTGCAATTAAGGCCAACATAGCATTTGCCTTCTTAGTTGTTTGGTGCACCTACATGTTAGTTTTTATGAACATGGACACCCAGGTCCCTTTGGACATCACCACTTCCCATTCTCTCACTGTTTGAAAAAATGCTCTCCTTTTCTGTTTGTTCTACCAACATGCATAACATCACATTTTTACAAATAAAATCCCACATCTCATCATGTCCTTGCCCATTCACTCGGCCTGCCTCAAGCCCATGAAGCCTGTTTATATCTCCTCACAACTCACAAACCAATCAAGTTGTTTTCTCATCAATTTGGCCCCCAACTCCTTGATATATCTTTTGAACATCAGGGGCCCAAGTACTGATCTTTGTGGTGCCCCGGTCCTCACAGCCCCCTAAACTGAGAATGGCCCATTTATTCCCATTCACTTGAGAATGTAAAGCACGTCACTTCAGAGAATGATCCATCATTTCAAGCCGCAATATCATTGTCAACATCTGTCTCTGCCATATAGATTTTGATTTCACTTTTTGATACTTGTTTTAATGCTTTCACTTTTAGCATTATTGCTACATTCAAGTTGTTTCCAAATGTAATGTCCCTGGCTCAGACGCTAGAAACAAGAAGACCACCAAAAGGGTACCAGGCAGAGTAGACTGTACTGGAGTTGTTCTGTTCCTGTGAAGTTCTCAGAAGGAACAAGTGAACTTTGTTCAGTAAGAAGCAGAACTGCATGTGTTTCCAGAAAAATGGATTTCTTTATTCTCTTTCTAGATCCCTCTGCAGGCATTAACTGTGTGAGAACCTTAAGTGGACAAAGTTCAAAATACAATTCTCAATAAAACACAATAACAGATAAAGTCATCACAGTCCTGTTTTCTCATTACCATTGGTGAGTTTAACCAAGGAGAAAGTGAGGACTGCAAATGCTGGAGATCAGAGTCGAAAAGTTTGGCGCTGGAAAAGCACAGCAGGTCAGGCAGCATCCGAGGAGACAGATAGTTGATTTATATCTGCATATATCTGTGCCCTCCATCTCTTCACTAACCTCCAGCTCCCCGGCCCCCAACACTTTATCTTCACTCTGGATGTGCAGTCCTTATACATGTCTATACCCCACAATGATGGCCTCCAGACCCTCAGCTTTTTTCTCTCCAATATACCTATCCAATTCCGACCCACCAATACCCTCCTCGGCCTCGCCAAACTAGTCCTGACCCTTAATAACTTTTCCCTGAGCTCCTCCCATTTCCTCTAAATTCAGGGGGTGGCCACAGGCACTCGGATGGGCCCCAGGTAGGCCTGCCTCTTTGTCAGCCAAGTCAAACAGTCCTTCTTCAGTACCTAGGAGAAAGTGAAGACTGCAGATGCTGGAGATCAGAGCTTAAAAATGTGTTGCTGGAAAAACGCAGCAGGTCAGGCAGCATCCAAGGAGAAGGAGAATCGACGTTTCGGGCATAAGCCTGAAGTAGGGCTTATGCCCGAAACGTCGATTCTCCTGTTCCTTTGAGGCTGCCTGACCTGCTGCGCTTTTCCAGCAACACGTTTTTAAGCTTCTTCAGTACCTATACAGGCACTGTGCCCCAACTCTTCAGCTGTTACCTCGATGACTGCATCGGTGCAGCATCCTGCACTTGGGCTGAACTGGAGCAGTTCACCAACTTCGCCCACAACTTCCACCCCACCCTCAAATTCACTTGATCCATTTCGGACACCTCCCTCCCCTTTCTTGACTTCACCATTTCCATCTCCGGCAATAGTCTCCAAATGGATATTTACTACAAACCCACAGACTCTCATAAATACTTGTCTACATCTCCTCTCACCCAGTATCCTGCAAGAACTCCATCCCGTTCTCCCAATTTCTCTGCCTCCACCACATCTGCTCAGATGAGGAAATATTCCACTCGTGAGCATCCCAACTGTCCGCCTATTTTAAACAATGTGCTTTTTCTCTCTCTATCATCCAGACAGCCCTGTACTGCACCAACTCCATTCCCTGTTCCACTGCTCTAAACGTCCTCCAATGCAATAAAAAAAGAAACCCCCCTTGTCCTCACCTACCACCCCATCAGTCTCCGCATCCAATGACACTTCCGCCAACTCCAACTAGACCCCAGTACCAAGAATATTTTCTCCTCCCCACCCGTCTCTGCCTTCTGCAAGGACTGTTCCCTTTGACAGTGCTTGGTTTGTGCCACTCTCACCACCGACCACCCTCCCCGCCCACCCTGAATCCCCAGGTACCTTCCCCTGCAACCGGAAAAGATGCAAAACCTGCTAGCACACCACCCCTCTCACCTCCATCCAGGGTCCCAAACAGTCCATCCAGGTGAGATAGAGGTTCACCTCCCTTTCTTTTAACCCAGGTTGCTGCATTAGGTGCTCCCAATGCAGTCTTTTCTACATCGGGAGACCGAACGTTAACTTAGGGAATGGTTCGCTGAGCATCATAGTCGGGTCCACAGGAGCCAACCAGACTTCCCGATCACCACCCTTTTCAATTCCCCTTCCCACTACCTTTCCGACACGACCATCCTTGGCCTCCTCCATTGCCATAACGAACCACACTGCAAGTTGGAGGAACAACACCTCATCTTCCACCTGGGTAGCCTATAGCCTGGCGGATTCAACATTAAGTTCTCCAATTTCAAATAACCTCCCTTTTCATCCCTTGACTTCCTTCCCAGCCCCTTCCCGCCCTTCCATTCCGCCCAGCCACCAACCGGATTCATTCCTCCCACTGACCAGCCAGGTCGTACCCTCTGCCTGTCTTCACCTATCACCACTTCACCACTCTGTCCCCACCACCTACTTTGTCTGCAGTTCCCCCTACAACGACCCCCAGTCCTGAAGAAGGGTTATACCTGAAACATCGACTTCTCCATCTCTTATGTTGCCTAGCTTGCTGTGTTCTTCCAGCCTCCACAAAGCAGGAACTCCTTCAGCCCTGTGACACCTTCCAGACACCTTGCAGAAGCCCTGGAGTTTGAAGACCCCTTTTACAGAAGATGAAGTCCATTTATGTCATTCCTTTTTATTCTTTTTGTGACTCAAAATGGTGCCAGATTGTTCCAACAAAGCACTTTTCACTGTTCTTTCTAGGTATATGTAACAATAAATAACTCATACTTTTTAAAAACATATTCAGTTACTTCTATTCCACAAGTTTCTATAACAGAGAATTCCACAGATTCATGCCCCTCTGAGTGAAGCAATTTCTCCTCATCTCGTTCAGAAATGGCAGCCTGGGTTTTTTTTGTAATCATGGTTTTCCCAATCACAATGCATTTTACAGGCAATTACATAGTTCGGAAGTTTAATTATTGTTCTACAATGGGAAATTTGGCAACTAATTTGTGCAGACTGCCACAGACAACAGATAAATAATATCCCTAATCATCTGTTGGTTGAGGTATTAAAGTTATCTAGGGCACTGGAAGAACTGTCTGCTCCTGTTCAAACAGTGTTTCCAATTTTATTACATCTATTTGAGGGGCAGCTAGGGTTTCAGACTAATATCTCATTGAATAAGCTGACTCCTCCACCAACAATGGCATACTTCCATATTATTGCACTGAAACCACAACAATGCAATCACATCTTGTGAGCACTGCACACTTTGAACCCACAATGTTTTGCCTCAGAAGGAAACAGGCTGCCACTGAGCCAATGCTGTCACTTCTGTACCAGCACTATATGTTCAGGGTCTTGCCTTAGACCTTCTCTCAAACGTAGCAGTCACTCCCACATCATGGGAACATTTTGCATATATGGGTGTGCTGACACCACCAGTAAAAATGAGCAAGTAACTAAATATTAGCAGCATGATAAATCTAAATGAAAGATGTGAAGGATAAACACAAGTAGCATTGGGAGGAACCTTACTGAGTTGTATGGGGTGTCACCTGCTAGTTAGACAGCGAGCAATAGTCCACACTGCCTTATTTCACAAAGGTCCATCAAAGTATATGCCAATCAGGCAAAGGTGAGGTCATCAGAGGATCTTCCCTCTGTCTAAACCCCAAACATACAATGTCCCAAGCAGGCACTGATTGACTTTGATTAAGTGCACCTCCACCCCAACCAAGGTGAGAAGCAGCACTTCACACCATGACCAGTCAGGTACATCACAATGCAACAGGCCCACTGGCAGCTCGCTTTATCCCAGCGGTGGTGGAATGAGGCTCCGAAGTAGCGCATGACGGGCCACTTACAGGTGTCCTTCAGCAGTGCTGTTGGATGGTCAGCCATTGGCCTTCCCTCCCCAAACCGAATTCGGGTGGAGACAGGAAGGCAACAGGGCTAGATATGCTAGCAGCCTCTCCAATTCCAAGCTTGCTATCAGCCAAAGAAGTCAGCCCTGGCCAACATGACCAGAAACAAATGGGTTGTGCCAAAAACGAGAGGTGCAGATATGATTTTCACATGAACACATATCACAATATTCTTATTACACTAAGTTAAAGACATGCTAAATTATGGGGAAGAATGCAGGAGGCCATCACCAAAATCAGGAACGGTAAACGGAATTGAGGTACAAGTATATAAACTGTACATTTTGATGTTAAAAAAATGAAAGTCCAGCCTAAATACTGAAACTTGTCCAATGCGAGTGAGGTGTGGAACAATCCAGCACCATGGTTGTGCACATTTGAAGAAGTAGGGTTGCGGGTGAATACTGTTATTAAAATACACACATAAAATTCTGGGTGCAGGGCATTTGATGGTTGGATGAAAGACAGTGGTGAACTTGAATGCACTGTTTCCACTGATCCGTGGCTTGGAATTTGGTTTAAAAAAGGGGGCCTAAAATAAGTATCAGAATTAGGTGTTTGAAGAAATGATTTTATTCAAGGGATTGTCAAAGTATGTCATTAGTTGTTGTAAATAGATACTGAGGCTAAGACAGTCCCATTATTTTGGGTAGAATTAGCCAAACATTTGAAGAGAAAACAGTTGAACTCTATAGATAAGGAGCATGCAGTAAACGGGGGATCACTGACCAAACTATTGGGTTTCCCTGTCATTCACATTTTGTAGCACAGCAGTAATTTTAAAAGATGCCCTCTGCAGGACTCTGCTCTGACCACATGATGACATCAGTGAAAATACTTTTTTTATTCATTCTTGGGTTGTGAGTCAGCATTTGATGCCCATCTCTAAATGCCCTTGAGAAGATGGTGGTGAGCTATGTTCACAGTGGCCTTAGGGAGGATTTTAACCCAGTGACATCAAAGAAACAGGGATGAATCTCTGCATGCTGAGAGACAACTTGCTGATGGTGGTGTTCTCATGATTTTGCTGTGTTTGCCCTTCCGGATGGTCATGGTTATGGTATAGAAGGTGCTGTTTAAGGTGCATCTTGTAGATGGTAAACTCTGCTACCACCGAGCTTCAATGGTGGAGGGAGGAAATGCTTGTGGATGTGGTGTCAATCAAATGGTTGCGTTTTCCTCAATGCTGTTAAGCTTTTTGAGTGTTGTTGGAGCTGCACTCATCCTGGCAAGTGGGGAATATTCCATCCCATTTCTTATTTGAACACTGCAAATGATGGTCAGGCTTTCCGGAATCAGGAAGTGAGTTAAATGCTCAGGATTCCTAGCCTGCTCTAACTTTTTATCTGACCTGTCCAGTCCAGTTTCTGGTCAATGCTACCCCCACAATAGTTGATAGTGGGAAAATCAGTGACGATAGTACCCTTCAATGTCAAGCAGTAATAGATAGAATCACTTAAAAATAAATACACTACCCGTTCTCATATACTTGCTTGAGCTACTCAATCCAATTCACTGAGCTCCAACAATAGAGCACTCAGGGTCTACATAGTACTAAAGTGGGTCGCACACAGAATCTTTGCCAACTGAGTCTTCACTGAGGGCTTGGCAGTCAGGTGACCCTTCCTATCCTCCTTTTCTGTGCTATTCTGGAATGTTCTCTGACTTCAGCCTATGGGGTCACAAGGCAAGGATCACAGCTCCCGATGAGGTCAGGCTGTGTGATCCGAGCTTCACCCATCCTCATTACTAGACATGATTACTCCATGGTGCCAAGGGGTCTGGCCGAAATTGGGGAACACATAAACATAATGTTTCTCCCTATTGTTCTAGCTGAAGACATCTTAATGTGTTTTGGGTCATAAAGACTTTACAATTGTTAAGGTCAAGCACTCCTGTTCAATATGTGGGCTGGTCCTTATTTGCTTTTGACCTGCTTTTAACCTTGGCCTCTTTGCATTCCATCAGGCCTTGCTTATAGAAACCATTCAGCCAATTTTATGCTGGGGCTCATTATTTAGGCTCTTGGCCATTTGGCAGAATATAAACACATATAGTTTATCAATTTACTAATTAATTATACATAGTACAGATATACCAACCAGAGAAAAACATTATCTGTCCTTTGTTTTACAATAATGTACTTTCTCTCAATTTCCCCGGCTCATTGAAGACTACCTTAAAATGTGAGGCAAAGCTGAAGAATTCTTAATATTTTCTCATAATCTATGCATTGTTTCAAAGCTACATATTTCACTTAATCTAAAAATGTTGGCTAATGCAGTAAAATGAAGGTATGAAAAGAATCAACACACCTTTGGAAGTTACAAATTACACATTTTTCATTTCTTTGATAACTCTGTGTAATCTGAATTCAGATGAGGTAGCTGTCTCTTGCAGTAGAGTAAAAGTATTTAGAACCTTCTGGTTCAGTTGGAAGAACAGATTGAATTCCAGCTATTGTTTCCAAGTCAGCTATCCAGCAAAATAAGATACAGAGAATTACATTTTTTATAAATGCAAACATTAAATGTTTTTAATAGCATCTCAAATAACAATTGGTCTTTTAAGAGGCTGCTTGAACAAATCACATCCCAGGACTTCACTGGGCCCATTTATTACAGACAAACTGAATACTGTTGTTGTGTAAGATCTTCAAGACCCTGGAACAACCTTGCTAGGTGTCACAAATCAGTGCCTCACTGAGTATAAACATCACACTATGGGTGGAATTAGACCAGAGTTGAAAGATGGAGAAATCATTTGGACATGAACACATATAGAAGACAGATTAGTCCTTTTGTAATGTAAGATCAGAGCCTGGTGTATCTATCATTAACAGATACAGCAGTAATTAATATTAATATATCATAAATGGTGTTACTTGTCTAAGCCTGAAGAAGGTTTATGATTTTGCTTTCTTCTTCCTCAGTTTAGTTTGTATCCAAACACATTGCTGTCAGACACACAATAACAAAATTGTCAGGAGCATCTTGCCCAAAGATCCAAAAAACATTCTAAATGAGACTGAATTCTGACATCTAAATATCAAAATGAATGGCATACACTAAGGTTCAGTTCTAACTGTAGAACCTGTGACATTGGGACTCTCTATTCCTTAACTTTTAATTCTTTCATTCATTTATGAGATGTGGATATCATTGGCAGGGCCAACATTTATTGCCCATCCCATTCTGTTCAAGTTTCAATAATGTTTAGAATCAGGCAACTGTAATAATGTGACTTTTGTTTTGATCACTAATTGAAAGAGAATTTTTCATTCAGGGTACACAGGGAAACTTTCTGAAACGGTCAGCTTAGGACATCATCCTTTCAGAATGCCATGAGTCCTCAGCAACACCTTAAATGTGAGAGGTACAACTGTTGGAGATAAGAAGATGCCAGTGATATTGAATCATAGCACAGCTGCCACCTTTGAACATGCCAGCTCGCTGCACTGAAAGTGCTGCTACACATGTATTTATTTCAAAAATACGCATTGTTCCTCATAATATCTTTATATATATATAGTCACTAAAGTAGTTCGGTTCTCTACAGTAGAAACAAACTCCAGAGTTTGACTGTATCCAACAAACAAACCAAAGACAGTTTTTACTTGCACGCGATTATATTTACATACATTTGAGGCATCGGGGGGGTCAGATAACTGACTAGACTCCCATTTAACTTCAGCAGAAAAACCTTAGATGGCTACCTTTCCCCACTGTGCCTTGGTAGTAGCTAACCACCATCCTCTTCAAGTGTAAGACATTCCAGAGCCTGCTTGATCCAGTGTGATAGACGGGAAAAACCTCTTGGTCTAACTAGGTGGATCGCTCGGAGTTAAAAATCACACAACACCAGGTTATAGTCCGACAGGTTTATTTGAAAGTTGCACTGCTGGACTATAACCTAGTGTGGTGTGACTTGTAACTTTGTCCACCTCAGTCCAACACCAACACCTCCACATCATTGATATGACATTGTTGCAGAAATATGGAGAAGAAGCAGAGATTAAGTGTTCCTTCTTTCAGATCCCAAGCTGTTCTGCCCACAAGCCAATATGACATCAGCATTTTGAGTAGAGCTTATGGCCCTTCTCAACATTAAGCCTTTCAGACCCAGATACAGCAGTTACAAGACAGAAGGAGCACATTTGGCTTGTCACATTTGCACTGAAAAGCAGATCATGTTTTTCCCTGTCTCAATATGAGGTAATGAATGCAAATGGAGGGGAGAAACGTCACAGATTTGTCTCTGAATAATCTTGAGCCATCAATCTAACAGTCAACAATTAAATGCAGGAGCAAATTACACCAGGAAGAATAAAATTGTAACCACAACCTGTATCAGTGAATCAGTAGTTTTCAATGTTATAAAAGTAAAAGTTCCACAAATGACTTCCACAGAAATATCTTTGACTGTTCCATTCAGCGTTCCCTGGCATTCTGTTAAGGCATATTTTGAATGAAATCACTGTAAATGTTTCACCATGACTTCATGACACAGTGAGTAGCTGGTGGAGAAAATGACAGCAGTGTCGAGGGTGTGGTACTGGAAAAGCACAGCTGGTCAGGCAGCATCCGAGGAGCAGGAGAATCGACGTTGCTGGCATAAGCTCTTCATCAGGAATGAGGTTTGTGGGTCGGGGCTGAGAGATAAATGGGAAGAGTGTGGGGTTGGGGAGAAGGTAGCTAGGAAAGCAATAGGTGGATAAAGGTGAGGAAGAAGGTGATATGTCAGAGGGGGGGAGTGATGGATGGGTCCGAGGGTGGGGACGAGTTGGAGGCTTGGGACTGGGATAATGTGGAGGGAGGGGAAATGAGGAAGCTGTTGAAATCCACATTTATTCCATGTGGTTGCAGGGTCCCAAGGCGGAATATGAGGCGTTCCTCCTGCCGGTGTCAGGTAGTAACGGTTTGGCGGTGGAGGCGGCCCAGGACCTGCATGTCCTTGATAGAGTGGGAGGGGGAGTTGAAGTGTTCAGCCACAGGCAGTGGAGTTGGTGGGTGTGGGTGTCCCAGAGATGTTCTCTGAAACAATCCGCAAGAAGGTGTCTTGTCTCCCTCATGTTGAAGAGACCACATCGGATACAATGGATGCATAGCTGACATTGATAGAGGTGCAGATGAATTTCTGATGGATGTGGAAGGATCCCTTGGGGCCTTGGACGGAGGTGAGGGGAGTGGTGTGAGCACAGGTTTTGCACTTCCTGTAGTGGCAGGGGAAGGTGTCAGGAGTGGGGTGTGGGCTGGTGGGGGGTGTGGACCTGACAAGGGAGTCGCAGAGGGAATGGTCTTTTCAGACCCCGACCCACAAGCTTCGTTCCCGATGAAGGGCTTATACCCAAAACATCGATTCTCCTACTCCTCAGATGCTGTCTGACCTCTGTGCATTTCCAGCACCACACGCTCGACTCTGATCTCCAGCATCTGCAGTCCTCACTTTTTCCTAGAAAATGATAGCAGTCAGATTGACAGAGGCAGAGATGACATCAGAGTCTTAGCTGCACCATTTTGTCTAAATTTGCCTGTGTTGAAGAATCCTGGGTGTTTCCAATGATAGCTTCTTCTGCCAGAAAAATAGGCTGCCAGTAAAGTGGAATTGATATCAATGCCACTATCTCCCACCACAGATGGGTTATGTCACAAACACAGGGCAATGGTGACATGGGAAACATACATTCCTGTTCAAATCATCACACTGTGTCACTTGTGATTCATGGTATGGTGCACAGTTTTATTTAAAAAATGGCAGATACCAAAGATCGCGGATTATGAAGAAGGCAAGAGAATGGGGTTGAGAAACACAACAGCCATGACTGAATGGAGGAGCAGACTTAATGGGCCAAATGGCCTAATTCTGCTCCTATAACTTGTAGTCTTGATGTCAACTCAATTGTGACACTAGTGCTGCATCTCTTTTGAAGAGAATCATAGAATGTTTTCTCCATGTGATTACTACAGATTTATGATGATCACAAGCATAGTTTAAGGAAATGTCAGTCGGAATGTTTATATATTTGAGAATCAGCATATTTCCGCCTATTGTAATGCTGAGGGAGTTTCCACAATTGTAGTGGTGTTTTTTAGTCTACTTCTTTCTTGTTGGTTGGGGCTGTTGAAACAGAATCATTCAATCTCCTATCCTACCATTTAAGCTGCACAATATAAAATGATCACATTAAGGAAGAATTCTCCCTGCTATATGTTTATATAACGTTTAAATATTTTGGCTTAGCATAGTCTTCACTCAACACATATGGTAAAACAAGGCTCTCATTTCCTAATGTGGAGAATACATATATCTTCACGAATTTTGACAGTGAAAATAATTTTGATGTATATGGACCCACTGACTTCAGCATGTGATCAATAAAATATCTGGATTTTTACAGCTAAGTCAGATGTTCTATCTGCTAGAATACAGAACTGTAATTTCCTCTGTTCAGTCTGCTGGGATTTAATACACAATTCAAAATTAAATCTGCTTGTGACACACCTTCCTGTCCTCAGATACAATTTCCAAATGTAAGAGCATGGATGGAATCTGTGCATTGTCAGTCAAGTGAGTAGGAATGATTTTTTATTTTAAAGTATTCTTCTTTTTCAGTTTGCCTCGAACAGCTTTGTTTGCTTTTAGTTAATAGCTGCTTCTCAAAATTTAAGTAAAAGTCAGCTGAAAAGGAGGTGACTTAAGTTTAATTTCTGTCTCATGTCACTTTTGGAAGGATTCATGTTAATAAAAATCATTTTCAGGCCCAACCTCTGTGCTGTATGTCCAGAGCACACCAGAAGTGTGAAGCCTGATTTGCTTAAAAAGTGGTTCTCAGGCCTGACATGAACACTCACAACAAGCTGCACTCACTGTTCAAACCCACTATAAGCTGCACTCACTTCTCTTACTCACTACAAGCTCCTCACTGCTCATACTCTCCATGAACTGCATGCATTGTTCATTGTTTCACATGCTAAGGAAGTTAACACGGATTTGTTAGAGGCAAATTGTGTTTGCCAAACTTTGCCAGGAGATAACAGAGGAGTGTAAGTTAATGCAATTGCTGAAATGACATAAAAGCCAGTCAGGTGAAAGTGAGGACTGCAGATGCTGGAGATTAGAGTTGCACAGCAGGTCAGACAGCATCCGAGGAGCTGGAGAATCGACGTTTCAGACAAAAGCCCTTCATCAGAAAAAGCCAGTCAGTACAATGGCAATTAGGAATGAACAACAAATTTTGGTTTTGGAATTGATATCCACATTTATGGAGCAAAAAAAATAAAATATGCAAAAGCTATGAAGTTATGAAGAATGTAAAAAATAGGAGCAGGAGTAGACTATTTGGTCCTTTGAAATTAATCCTGTTAGATCATCACTGATCATGGCCTGAACTCCACTGTACTACCAGCTGCCCACTACACAAATCCTTCCAACCATTGACTGCCTTGTGAGTCAGCCTCCACTGCTATCTCGTATAGAGTACTCCAAACAAGAAATTTCTCCTTTCCCCATCTTTAATGGGATACTGATTATTCTGAATTTATGCTCCTAATTTCAGCATCCCCCATGTTGAGAAACATCCTCTTCATATCCACCCTAATGCACCATCCTTTAGAATCTTATATGTTTCAATAAAATCAATCCTCATTCTTTAAAACACCAGGTAGGCCTGTCCTGGTCAACCTTTCCTCAAGATAATACCTTTATGCAAAGATGACTGGAGATAATAGCCTCATGGTATTATCAATAAACTATCAATCCAGAGCTCCAGGTAATATCCTGGGTTCAAATCCCACCATGGTAGAATTTGAATTCATTAAAAATAATTGTATTTAAGAATCTAATGATGATTGTTGGCTAAAGCCCATCTGGTTTGTTTATGTCCTTTCGGGTAGGAGGTCTGCCATCAATACCCGGTCTGGTCGACATGAGTGCAGATCCACAGCAATGTACTTGACTCTCAACTGCCATCTGGGTAACTGGGGACAGGCAATAAATGCCCCGATGAACAGCTTATGCTCAAGACGTTGACTCTCCTGCTCCTCAAATGCTGTCTGTGCTTTTCCAGCACCACACTTTTTGCTTATGGTCTTATTGTCCAAGATATTAGCTTTTAATAATCCAGTTCAATAGCTGAATACCTCAGGTGATTGGTTAAGATTCTTTTATTAATGATGTGAAAGATGTTGGGTCTTTCACATCCCCTGTGAGGTTGTTCTAAGTGGGTTTGCAGATTTGCTATTGTCATTCCAATGAGGATGTACATGAGTCATAGAGTCACAGAGATGTACAGCATGGAAACAGACCCTGCAGTCCAACCTATCCATGTCAACCAGGTATCCCAACCTAATCTAGTCCCACCTGCCACCACCCGGCCCATATCCCTCCAAACCCTTCCCATTCATATACCCATCAAAATGCCTCTTAAATGTTGCAATTGTACCAGCCTCCATCACTTCCTCTGGCAGCTCATTCCATACATGTATCATCCTCTGTGTGAAAAAGTTGCCCCTTAGGTCTCTTTTATACTGTCCCCTCTCACCCTAAACCTATGCCCTCTGGTTCTGGACTCCTCAACCCCAGGGAAAAGACTTTGTCTATTTATCCTATCCATGTCCCTCATAATTTTGTAAACTTCTATAAGGTCACCTCTCAGCCTCCGACACTCCAGGAAAAACAGCCCTAGTCTGTTCAGCCTCTCCCTGTAACTCAAATCCTCCAACCCTGGCAACATCCTTGTAAATCTTTTCTGAACCATTTCAAGTTTCACAACATCTTTACGATAGGAAGGAGATCAGAATTGCACGTAATATTCCAATAGTGGCCTAACCAATGTCCTGTACAGCCAAAACATCACCTCCCAACTCCCGCACTCAGTACTCTGACCAATAAAGGAAAGCATACCAAATGCCTTCTTCATTATCCTATCTACCTGCGACTCCACTGTCAAAGAGCTATGAACCTGCACTCCAAGGTGTCTTTGTTCAGCAACACTCCCGAGGATCTTACCATTAAGTATATAAGTCCTGCTAAGATTTGCATTCCCAAAATGCAGGACCTCGCGTTTATCTGAATTAAACTCCATCTAGGAGAAAGTGAGGAATGCAGATGCTGGAGATCAGAGCTGAAAAATGTGTTGCTGGAAAAGTGCAGCAGGTCAGGCAGCATCCAGGGAGTAGGAGAATCGACATTTCGGGCATAAGCCCTTCCTGAAGAAGGGCTTATGCCTGAAACGTCGATCCTCCTGCTCCTTGGATGCTGCCTGACTTGCTGCGCTTTTCCAGCAACACATTTTTCAACTTAAACTCCGTCTATCATTTTTCAGCCCATTGGCCCATCTGGTCAAGATCCTGTTGTAATCTGAGGTAGCTCTCTTCGCTATCCACTACACCTCCAATGTTGGTGTCATCTGCAAACTTACTATCTGTACCTCTTATGCTCGCATCCAAATTGTTATATAAATGACAAAAAGTAGAGGACCCAGCACTGATCCTTGTGGCATTCAACTGGCCACTAGCCTCCAGTCTGAAAACAACCTTACCCCACCACCCTCTGTCTTCTACCTTTGAACCAGTTCTGTATCCAAATGGCTAGTTCTCTCTGTATTCTGTGAGATCTAACCTTGCTAATCAGTCTCCCGTGGGGAACTTTGTCGATCGCCTTACTGAAATCCATATAGATCACATCTACCGCTCTGCCCTCATCAATCCTCTTTGTTCCTTCTTCAAAAAAACTCATTCAAGTTTGTGAGACATGATTTCCCACGCACAAAGCCATGGTGACTATCCCTAATCAGTCCTTGCCTTTCCAAATACATGTACATCCTGTCCCTCAGGATTCCCTCCACCAACCTGCCCACCACCGACATCAGGCTCACTGGTCTATAGTTCCCTGTCTTGTCCTTACCACCCTTCTTAAACAGTGGCACCACATTATCCAACCTCCAGTCTTCTGGCACCTCACCTGTGACTATCGATGGTACAAATATCTCAGCAAGAGGCCCAGGAATCAGTTCTCTGGCTTCCCACAGAGTTCTAGGATACACCTGATCAAGTCCTGTGGATTTATCCACCTTTATGCATTTCAAGACATCCAGCACTTCCTCCTCTGTAATTTGGACATTTTGCAAGATGTCACCATCTATTTCCCTACATTATATATCTTCCATATCTTTTTCCACAGTAAATACTGCTGCAAAATACTCATTTAGTATCTCCCCCATTTTCTGCGGCTCCACACAAAGGATGGCTTGCTGATCTTTGAGGGGCCCTATTTTCTCCCTAGTTACCCTTTTGTCATTAATGTATTTGTAAAAACTCTTTGGATTCTCCTTAATTTTATTTGCCAAAGCTATCTCATGTCCCCTTTTGGCCCTCCTGATTTCCCTCTGAAGTATACTCCTACTGCCTTTATACACAAATTAGATGACTATCTTGATTGTGAACCAAGCCGCTTTTAATCAGAGATTTTTAAAAGTTCAGAAGGGTGACAAGACATAAAACATAAACTCTGTTTTTCTCTCTGCAGTTCTGCTAAGTTTCTACATCAATTTCTGTCTTTGATTGTTTCAGAGCTCCAGCATCCGCAGTTCTTTATTTTATTTCGAAGTGTCCATTTTTCCAAAGTGTGTAATTTCATGCTTGTTGTCAGCGTATTCCAAATCATTATTTGACATAAGCACATCTTTAATAATAAGTAAACCAAAACTTTATGCCAAACAAACTTTATGCAATACTTTGGTTTACCCAAGCAGTTGTAACAAAGTTTCTGCACTTTATGACTATTATTTTGCAGAAAAAGCCAATACTATGTTTGCCTTAATTACATACTTACTTTCATTGTTAAAAATGACACAACACCAGGTTATAGTCCAACAGGTTTATTTGAAAGCACTAGCTTTCAGCGCCCTACTCCTTGATCAGGTAGCTAGTGGGGCAGGATCATAGGACATAGCACAAGATCATAATGCCATGGAACTGATATGATATATTGAACAAACCTAGATTGCTATTAAGTCTTTCAGCTTTTAGAATGGGTTGTAGGTTTCGATTCATTAATATGTAAATCCCAAACTTCTTTCAAGTCACATTTCCAAGATAATTTAAGGTTTTATAAAAAAAAGTGACATCTCAGCTCAAACAATGTATTAAAGGTGTGAGGTTAGAGTCTGTCTGAATTTCAGTCTTGAATCAAACTTGTTCTATTTCCAAAGTATGAATTTATAAAATGTCACATGTATTGACTGCCTGCGTTGACTGCGTGCAGATTGTGTGTTTTCTGAGCAAAATAGAATATATCTGCAAAATACAATTCTGCAAATGCAAATTCACCCCATAGACTGATATGTGTTGCACGTATGTAAGTGAGAGGGAGAGAGTATGTGTGTGTAGGAGAGAGTATGGGTGTCTGCGTGTGTGTTCATTGCAGACTTGAAAGATTGGTCAGTATTTAGTTTGAGTACTGTTGAGCTTGATTTTGTTTTTGACTGTGCATTGTCCAGAAGTCCCTCTACACTGGAGGATGGCTTATCTTTTGAGTGTTTTTGCAAAGGATGTCATTCCTGCTAAAGGTGGTCATTGGTGCATTAACATATCTGCAGGAGCTTTAATCAGCTGAATTACTTTCAATGTAGAACTCCTGCATGCTAAATCAAGTAGTTGCCCCATAGCATCATCTGGGGGACTTTTATTCTCACAAATGTCTTTCATGGAAGGTGGCTGCTGTGTTGAAATGGTTATTTTCTCTTTTAGCCTAAATTTCTGAACCAGGCAACTTCTTAACAGTATCCTGGAACTCTGGATCAGGGAGTTTCATTTTGACTGTGTTCTGGAACTGGGGATGTTGATCATCCCACCTCACTGTTGGCTTCCATTAAGTTGCAATTCACCCATGGAAAAGATCTAATAAGACACTACCACTTGTCCTTGTATAAAGCTTAAAATTAATGAGATGCCCTTTGACATAAGTAAGTTCTGTCAAACCTGAGCTGGTTAGATCATTGATTTCTCCTGGGAATGCATTGGATATCTTTTCTCATGCTGATGGCTGTACCACATTAACATATTTGAAGGAATAGAAAGTTTAGTTCCCACAGGTCTCTAGATATATAGGAATTAGAATAGGCCATTCAGCCCATCAAGTCTGCCCAGCAATCCAACATGACCATGGCTGATGAAACATTTCAATGCCTTTTACTCGCTCTATCTCCCTAACCCTACATGCCATTGGTTATCAGGAATCTATCAATCTCCACCGCAAACACTAAGTTTCCACAGCCTGCTGTGCCAGAAGATTTCAAAGGTTCAAAAACCTTCTGAATAAAATAATTTTGACCCATATCAGACCTAAATGGTATTCCCCTTATTTTTACACTCCCCAGCCAAGGGAAACAGTTTAGTTGTATCGACACGGTTTATTCTTTTAATACCTTTAATCACTGCTCATTCTTTTAAACCCCGAAAAATAGAGGCCTTTATGCTCAATTTATCATCATATGACATTCCCCCATCTCAGGAACAGATCTAGTGAACATTTGATGCACACTGTCTATGGCAATAATTTATTTCATGAGATAAGGAGACCAAAACCGCACACAGTACTTCAGATGCAGTCTAAACCAGCTCTTAGACAATTGAAGCAAGGCTTCACAAGTCCTAGACTCAAATTCGCTGGCAAAAAAGCAAACAACTGCAAATGTGTTGCTGGTCAAAGCACAGCAGGTTAGGCAGCATCTCAGGAATAGAGAATTCGACGTTTCGAGCATAAGCCCTTCCATTTACCTTCCAAATAGCTTGCTGGACCATCATGTCAGCCTTAGTGACAATTCAATGATGACTCCAAGATCCCTTTGTCCATCTACATGATCCAACCTCTTAACATTTAAGAAATACTCTCCATATCTGTTTCTGAAACTAAAGTGGACAACCTCACATTTCTCGACATTATATTTCATCTGCCATGCTCTTGTCCATTCACTAAGCTTGTCAAAATCCTCCTTAAAACTCTTTACATGTTCCACACAACACATATTCCCACTTAGCTCTGTAACATTTGCAAATTCAGAAATATTACATTTGTTACTAAGTTCTATTTTTGCACAGCATCTGTAGATGATCTATTAGATAAATTATTTTGTTGCCTGGAATTGCTTGTGTCTGTGACTCTTCCCTGTTCTTCGAGAGATGGAGAGGTAGATATTTGATCACGACACCTCTGAAAGTTTACGCATGTTGAGTGCCTCTGAATCTAAATTTACCATAAAATTCTCAACTGGTCTCAGTCATAGAGTCATAGAGATGTATAGCACGGAAACAGACGCTTTGGTCCAACCCATCCATGCCGACCAGATATCCCAAACCAATCTAGTCCCACCTGCCAGCACCTGGCCCATATCCCTCCAAATCCTTCCTATTCATATACACAGTAAAAAGTGAGGTCTGCAGATGCTGGAGATCAGAGCTGAAAATGTGTTGCTGGTTAAAGCACAGCAGGTCAGGCAGTATCCAAGGAACAGGAAATTCGACGTTTCGGGCCAGAGCCCTTCATCAGGATGCGTATTCATATACGCATCCAGGTGCCTTTTAAATGTTGCAATTGTACTAGCTTCCACTGCTTCGTCTGGCAGCCCATTCCATACATGTACCACCCTCTCTGTGAAAAAGTTGCCCTTCAGGTCGCTTTTTTATATCTTTCCCCTCTCAACCTAAACCTCTGCTCTCTAGTTCTGGATTTCCCCACCCCAGGGAAAAGACTTTGTCTATTTATCCTATTCATGCCCCTCATAATTTTGTAAACCTCTATAAGGTCACCCCTCAGCCTCCTATGCTCCAGGGAAAGCATCCCGAGTCTATTCAACCCCTTCCTATAGCTCAAATCCTCCAACCTTGGCAGCATCCTTGTAAATCTTTGCTGAACCATTTCAAGTTTCATAACAATTTCCGATAGGAAGGAGACCAGAAATGCATGCAATATTCCAACAGTGGCCTAACCAATGTCCTGTACAGCCGCAACATGACCTCTCAACTCCAGTACTCAATACTCTGACCAGTAAAGGAAAGCATACCAAATGCCTTCTTAACTATCCTATCTACCCACGACTCTACTTTCAAGGAGTATGAACCCGCACTCCAAGGTCTCTTTGTTCAGCAACACCCCCTAGGACCTTACCATTAAGTGTATAAGTCCTGCTAAGATTTGCTTTCCCAAAATGTAGCACCTCACATTTATCTGAGTTAAACTTCATCTGACACTCCTCAGCCCATTGACCCATCTGATCAAATCCCATTGTAATCTGAGATAATCTTCTTAGCTGTCCACTACACCTCCAATTTTAGATTAGATTACTTACAGTGTGGAAACAGGCCCTTCGGCCCAACAAGTGCACCCCGACCCGCCAAAGCGCAACCCACCCATACCCCTACATTTACCCCTTTACCTAACACTACGGGCAATTTAGCATGGCCAATTCACCTGACCTGCACATCTTTGGACTGTGGGAGGAAACCAGAGCACCCAGAAGAAACCCACGCAGACACAGGGAGAATGTGCAAACTCCACACAGTCACTCGCCTGAGTCGGGAATTGAACCTGGGTCTCTGGCGCTGTGAGGCAGCAGTGCTAACCACTGTGCCACCGTGCCGCCCACCATGGTGTCGTCAGCAATCTTACTAACTATACCTCTTATGCTCACATTCAAATCATTCATTTAAATGATGAAAATTAGCGGACCCAGCACCGATCCTTGTGGCACTCCATTGGTCACAGGTCTCAAGACTGAAAAACAACCATCCACTACCACCCTCTGTCTTCTACCTTTAAGCCAGTTCTGTATCCAAATGGCTTGTTCTCCCTGTATTCCATGAGATCTAACCTTGCTAGTCAGTCTCCCATGGGGTACCTTGTCGAACACCTTGCTGAAGTCCATATAGATCACATCTACCGCTCTGCCCTCATCAATCCCCTTTGTTACTTCTTCAAAAAACTCAATCAAGTTTGTGAGACATGATTTCCCCCACACAAAGCCATGTTGACTATCCCTATGAGTCCTTGCCTTTCCAAGTACATGTACATCCTGTTGCTCAGGATTTCCACTAACAACTTGCCCACCATCAACGTCAGGCTCACTGGTCTATAGTTCCCTGGCTTTTCCTTACTATTTCTTCAACAGTGGCACCATGTTAGCCAACTTCAGTCTTCCGGTAACAAATGTTGGGATACCCATTTTGTTGGTAGCCATCCTCAGATCTAATTCAGGCCGAGGGAATTACAATTGCCTGCTGAGTCTGAAAGTTGGTAATTGGTAGTTTATTTCTACATGCTTGTTGGTCATAGTCATAAGAGGTGCCGAAGAATCCTCAGTGGGGCAGGTCTATATCTTTGGAGATAAAAATGTTCTCATCACTTAGGTCTATATATTTTCATTTGGCTTAAGATCTGCTTTAAGTGCCTGGGGCACATTAGTGGGACCAAAGCCTGTTAGTTTGGTTCTAAATTGTTACCCTGAAATACTAATTACTGACTCAATGTGTAACGGTTACACTGCAGGTTTCAGATCCAAACATTGGAATCCATGACCGCATTATCCTAAACAAACCTCAGCAGGAATGCTGAGAACTATGAACTTACTGAAAATATTTTTAAACAGCTCAGAGAGTATAAAGAAAGCTAGAAAAGTTATCAACATCTATAAAGAAGAAAAGGCAGGTTATTATAAATATTATTAGCCATGAAAGTGGTTTCTAGTGAATTGAAGCAATAATTAAAGAAACAATTATTAGTTGCCACACCTCACAATATTCTCAACTTTTATGACATTACGGATTTAGATTCCACCAATTTATAATTTACCGACCAGTCTAGAACTATTGGAACCTTTGTTTGGCTGTTGATAAACATCAATTTGTATTCAATGCAATTCAGAGGTAGGCTGTAGCCAGACTGATATAGAGTGAGACGCTGCTGTTATCAGTGATGTGATTGCACAAGGCAGAGAGAGATTAATTCTTTCTCTCCCTTTTACTTAGAATGTAACTTCTGCTACTTATTCCTTTTGTGCCATTTGTCTTGGAGCACAAAAGCTATTCCTAATTTTGAAGGAGCCTAATTAAGGTACCTTGACTGATGATTAACAGTTGTTAAGTAGCATTTCTTTTCTTTCACCTTTTTTCAAAATTCCTGCTCTTCTTTTATCTGGTAAACAGCTGAGGCTGTGTTCATCACAGATTGCTAAAAGATAAGTGAGTCTGTTCATACATCTTGGAGCCACCGAGTGTAAGCATCAAATCAGATAGACAACTTTGTTAATTCTTAAAAACAGGCCTTTGTCTCAGCTACAGTCACCTCTTTATTTTGACTTTACAAAAATGCTTCGTGACAGAAAATCTCTACAGCAAATCACTTTTGTATAATGCAGTTGATATGTTCCATGCTGTGTTAATCTCACTTAATTGATTCGGTTCTGAATGCATCCTATTTGTTTTCATTTGGGCAATTTGAGCAGTCTGTTAGACATAGTATACTGTGCGTCAAATCTCAGCAAGAACAAATTATTGGTTTTGGTGCTGAACGCTTGGCTCCGAGCTTCCTTTTTCAATCAGGACACCCGCCCACCTTCTAAGGACCCCTTCACCTGCCTCCAACACACTCCACCCACCTGGACACCCCGCGCTGGCCTATTACCTGCCCTCAACCTCTTCATTTCCAACTGCTGCCGGGACATCAACCGCCTCAACCTGTCTACCCCCCCTCCCCCACTCCAACCTCTCACCCTCACAATGCACAGCCCTCCAATCCCGCTGCTCCAATCCCACTCTCACCATCAAACCAACGGATAAAGACGGTGCAGTGGTAGTTTGGCGCACTGACCTCTACACCGCTGAAGCCAGACGCCAACTCGAAGACACCTCCTCCTACCGTCCTCTTGACTATAACCCCACCCATCTATCACCAAACCATCATCTCCCAGACCATACAGAACCTCATCACCTCGGGAGATCACCCACCCACAGCTTCCAATCTCATAGTCCAGGAAGCCACTTCTACCCAATGGCTAAGAGAAATCTCAAAATCACTCCCCCAAAGGCTGTTGATGCCTTATCAATTGAAATTGTTATGAATAAGACTGACAGATTTTTGAGCTATGGAAATATAAGTTATTAAGGCACAGAACAGCTATGATTTGATGAAATTGTGGAGCGTCTTGAGGGACTGAATGACTGATTATTACTGGTTTGTAACAATGCTGGTTTTTATCACTGGCCAACAAGGATTTTCCCAACTATTACAAAAGGGTACATTAGAAATCCAAATATTAAAATAACTTTACAGTGAGGAAATGCATATTATATTGTGGTTCAATCAACCTTTGAAACAATAAAGAAGGGATTCAGTATGAGAGAGCTAATCCGATAAAATATCCACCACTGCATGAGAAATGGTGCCTATTGCAATGGTTTTCTTTTTAAAACAGATGTAATGGAACCACCTTTACTCTGCTAACAGTCTGGACCAGTATCACTTGCAAAATCTTGGAACTATGAGATCCAAGTTAAACACCAGATGGGTCTTTTTGCCTTCATGCTCAATCTATGTAGCCTGGAGAAATGCAGAGACATCAAAAGACCATTGCAGCATGCGCCCAAGCATTTCCTTTGATACCAGAGAGTTTGTGTTTTTAACTGATATCAGACTATCATGCTGGGGACCTTAGGGGAATGTTAAAGTATTGTTCATCTCTCTGATCCACCGCAGCTCAACTGCAAAAATTAATGGTTATAAGATCACAAGATGCTATGAGAAAAGCCATTCAGCCCAGCTTAATTTATCCATTCCAAGACATTCTATAGCCTCTTCATAACAATGTTGATTGCTTGCAAGATCATTCTAGTGTTTCTGCTTTTAAGACTATTTCTGGGAAGCTTTTGCAGACATGATATCCACTCTTAGCTTTTGTTGGTTCCACTACCACAGTTTAATTCAAAATACTGTTTCAAATTAACATTTCCTATACTAGTGCTTTCCTGGTGTGACCCAATTTTAATGCTTTGGAGCTCTGTGATGCTGGGATGATGGACTGTTTTAGTACCTGAATATATTAGGTTGGATGGTTAACTCCTGAGTAGATGATATGGGAATGGTTCAGTATAGTGGGAGGCCCATGGTTTGGATAACAGGGTTTGTAGTCCAGCAAGAATTACATTTAATGCCTAAAAAGGTGGTAGATGCTGGAAGACTCAAGAGATTTCAGAATTATTTAGAAGAATACATGAAATGCCATTGCATCTATGGTTAGGGGCTAAGAGCTAGAAAATGGGATTAGAACAGATGGATGTTTGATGAACAGGGCACAAACAATAGGTCTCAGGGCCTCTTTCATAGAGTCATAGAGATGTACAGCACAGAAACAAACCCTTCAGTCCAACCCGTCCATGCCGACCAGATATCCCGACCCAATCTAGTCCCATCTGCCAGCACCTGGTCCATAGCCCTCCAAACCCTTCCTATTCATATACCCATCCTGATGCCTTTTAAATGTTGCAATTGTACCAGCCTCCACCACTTCCTTTGGCAGCTCATTCCATAAGCATCCTACCCTCTGAGTGAAAAAGTTGCCTCTTAGGTTTCTTTTATAACTTTCCTTTCTCACCTAAACCTATGCCTTCTAGTTCTGGACTCCCCGACCCCAGGGAAAAGACTTTGTCTATTTATCTTATACATGTCCCTCAAGATTTTATAAACCTCTATAAGGTCACTCCTCAGCCTCCGATGCTCCAGAGAAGCAGCCCCAGCCTGTTCAACCTCTCACTATAGCTCAAATCCTCCAACCCTGGCAACGTCCTTGTAAATCTTTTCTGAACCCTTTTAAGTTTCACAACATCTTTCCAATAGGAAGGAGACCAGAGTTGCATGCAATATTCCAACAGTGGCCTAACCAATGTCCTGTACAGCCACAACATGACCTCCCAACTCCTGTACTCAATACTCTGACCAATAAAGGAAAGCACATCAAATGTTTTCTTCACTATTCTATCTACCTGTGAGTCTACTTTCAAGGAGCTATGAACCTGCACTCCAAGGTCCCTTTGTTCAGCAACACTCCCGAGGACCTTACCATTAAGCGTATAAGTCCTGCTAAGATTTGCTTTCCCAAAATGCAGCACCACCCTGTCAAAAAACTCCAAGACTCCACATAATGTAAAATTGCTTCACTCACCTCCCTCCAGTTTGTATAAGGTGAGCAATACATACTCAAGGAGATTGTTATTTAGTCTGTAGAGGCATTGTTAAGCATACTCAATCTTCTGTATCTCAGTGAGCAAATAATGAGTGTAAGATTGAGCATATTTCTGTACTGATTAACTGGATAGTAGGAGGTTCAATGTAGATCTGTCCCATGTCACCCTCAATTCATCTCTGTTCCTACCCTCATCTGCTAATTTGATCGCATTACCTACTTGACTACCCCTTTCTCAGCGATGGTATTGTTTTATCAAGTTGACATAACACAGCCTTTGCTGTTTTAGCCCAATCTGGGGTGTTGATCAGATAGTTAATTTCCTGAGTTTCTCAGCTTCTCTATCTGGGCCACTTAAACAGCCCTGTGAGGAATAAAATAATCAAATTAAATTGCCTTTTACCTCTGAGCCAGATTGTGTGGGTCACAGTGGGACTCCTGCTCCTCAAATTGAGCTGTCTTAGTTCAAACTTTCCTGCCGTTAATTCCTGAATTGCACTTGCACATAAGAATATCATTATATTATTATGTTATCATAATGTTAAATATTTTGATTACATATTTGCCTTTGGAGTTCCAGGCACATCATGCCATGCCATTTGGACTCGGGAATTCCTGTCACTTTGCAAAGATTGAGGAATCAGATTTAATTGTGTAACATGCCTAAATGTCATCCTCGTGTACAACGACATCCAGGAAAAGCTCTTCCAGAAAATAGTCAGCTGACCTCGCACAAAGACTGAGTTGACTAAGGGTCAAGTGACCAATTTAGGATATGTAGTGGGTCAAGGACAAAATTACCCAGGACTTCAAAGATGCAGGCAGTAGTATAGCTCCTTCCTCCCACAGCCACATGGGAAATTGGAAGGTTCTTGGGAATGTCTGAGTTCTAATTCATAGAATCCCTACAGTGTGGAAACAGGCCCTTCAGTCCAACAAGTCCACACCGACCCCCTGAAGAGTAACTGACTGAGACCTATTTCCCTACCCTATATTTACTCCTGACTAATGCATCTAATCTACACATTCCTGAATACTACTAAAGGTTTGTCCCAAACTATAGCAAAGTGACCATACTACTGACCCACCAACCATAGAAACAAAAGTACTAAAGCAAAAGTAGAAAGAATCAGACAAATACCAGACAGCTTGGAAAGCAGAAGACTGTTTGGATGAATGAGCCTAAGCTTTCAGTACCAAACCTTCAATGTGCATTTAAAGTAGCCACTGATGCATGTGCCATCAGAGTAGAGATGTCCACTATCAGGGACATGATTCCAGAAGAGAGAGACCAATCATGTTTCTCCAAAAAGTAAACATGCATCAGAGATCATGCTCCATAGTAGAGAAGGAAATGTTCAACGTGTTAGTAATTCTCAAGTATTTTGAGATATATGTTCAAATGGGTGCAAAAAGACCACCGCCTATACCAACAACAACCCATTTATTTTTATGGAGAAATTTCAGATCCTGAACTATGTATTATTCCTATGGAGATAGTTCCTTCAGCTAAACCACTAAAAATTCACTCATCACTCACATTGATGAGAACTGAGGAGATATAGTTGGAGAAGGTGAGCAGAATGTGTGTGTGTGTGTGTGTATTGATTAATTTTTTAAATTTGTTTTTCCCCTTTAAGTAATGAAATTAGAATGAATCTCATGTTCATTCAACATGCACGTTGAATGATCTCAGAGCAACCCCAACATACTTCCAGATATGTTGAATTTGTCATTGCAACATGTGCCTTTTTAAATGAGGGAATACAGTCAAAGATGGATACATATGTAAATTCAGTGAGTCCTGGAGAGAGGCCCTAGAATGTCACACCTGACAATGTGTCAAGAGAGCTTCAAAGAAATGGACTTAAAAGGGAAGAAACTGAACTATCTGTGAAGGTGATGGGAAATTGTGTTGCACAAATGTGATTGAGTTTTTTGAAGAGGGGAGCAAGAAGATAGATGAAGGCAGAACAGTAGATGTTGTCTACATGAACTTTAGTAAAATCTTCAACAAGGTTCAATATAGTAGATGGTTAGTAAGATGATCACATGGGATGCAGGGAGAGTTAGCCAATTAAATACAAAATTGGCTTGACAGTAGGAGACAGAAGATAGTGGGAGAGGATTGTAGTTCAAACTGGAGGCCTGTGATCTGCTATGTACCACAAATTTGGTGTTGGATCCAATCTGGTTCATCATTTATATAAACAATTTGGATGAACATATAGGAGGCAAGGTTAGTCATTTTGCAGATGATCCTAAAATTGGTGGTCTATTAGAGAGTGAAGAAGGTTATCTCAGAGTACAACCTTGATCAACTGGGCCAGTAGGCCAAGGTATGGCAGCTGGAATTTAATTTAGGTAAATGTGAGGTGTTTATTGACACATGGACTCAAGTTAGAAAAGAACAGGAGTACAGTGAAACGTGTATAATGTCACCAATACACAGTGCCATCTTCAGTGCAAAGTACCTTAGCACAAACCTTAGGTACAAAAGAATAGAGAAAATAAAAAAGTTACACTACATTACAAATATACATTGTATAAATATAAGTTAGGAAAATAAGAAATAAAGCTAAAAGATATACATTACAGCATTTGTATAAAGGTTTCCACATAGCCTGACTGGACTTTGTGGTTCCTGGCACACTGGCTATTGTTCCAGCTCCTCTCTGGGTCCACTGGCTGCTGTTCCCACTCTCCTCTGGGTCCACTGGCTCCTTTTCCTGCTTTGCTCTGGGCTCACTGGCTGCTGTCTGCACTCTCCACACTGGACCTGCTGGTTGCTGTCCCTGCTCCACTCTGGGCCCACTGGCTACTGTCCCCATTCTTCTCCGGGCCCTCTGGCTGCTGTCTGAGCTCCACTTGGGGCCCACTGGCTGCTGTCCCTCCGCTGCTCGGGGCCCACTGGCTGCTGTCCCTCCTCCACTCGGGGCCCACTGGCTGCTGTCCCTCCGCTGCTCGGGGCCCACTGGCTGCTGTCCGCGCTCCACTCCGGGCCCACTGGCTGCTGTCCCACTGACAGCTGTCCGCGCTCAACTCTGAGCCCACTGACTGCTGTTCCCGCTCCGCTCCAGGGACACTGTCTGCTGTCCGTGCTCCACTTGGGGCCCACTGGCTGCTGTCCGCGCTCCGCTCCAGGCCCACTGGCCTCTGTCCCCGCACACTCCGGGCCCACTGGCTGCTGTCCCCACTCTGCTCCGGGACCCACTGGCTGCTGTCCCCACTCTGCTCCGGGACCCACTGGCTGCTGTCCCCGTTCCACTCTGGGCCCACTGACTGCTGTCCCAGCTCCACTCTGGGCCCACTGGCTGCTGTCCCCGTTCCACTCTGGGCCCACTGGCTGCTGTCCCCGTTCCACTCTGGGCCCACTGGCCTGCTGTCCCCACTCTGCTCTGGGCCCACTGGCTGCTATCCCTGCTCCACTCGGGACCCACAGGCTGCTGTCCCCGCTCTACTCTGGGCCTACTGGCTACTGTCCCAGCTCCATGCCCACTGGCTGCTGTTCCCGCTCTGCTCTGGGCCCACTGGCTGCTGTCCCAGCTCCATGCCCACTGGCTGCTGTTCCCGTTCTGCTCTGGGCCCACTGGCTGCTGTCCCAGCTCCATGCCCACTGGCTGCTGTTCCCGTTCTGCTCTGGGTCCACTGGTTGCTGTCCCTGCTCCATTCGGGGCCACTGGCTGCTGTTCCATGCTCCGCCCTGGGCCCACTGGCTGCTGTCCCCGCTCCCTTCGGGCCCATTGGTTGCTGTCCCTGCTCCGCTCCAGGCCCACTGCCTGCTGTCCCCGCTCCACTCCGGGCCACTTGCTGATGCCCTTGCTCTGCTCCGGGCCCAGGCTGCTGTTCCCGCTCTGCTCTGGGCCCACTGCTTGCTGTCCCCGCTCTGCTCCAGAACTACTGGCTGCTGTACCAGCTCCACTCTGGGTCCACTGGCCCCCATTCTGCTCTGGGCTGACTCAAAAATGTTAATATCCAGTTCCTGGTGAAATACTCTCAGATTTTGATGGGATGTTGGGTTTGGGGTTCTCGCCTGCAAATCCTCTTCTAATAATCCAACGTGTTTACAAAGGCCCTGCATCCACCCGCCTGTTCCTTGAGCCCCTTGGTCCTATGTTATTGGTGGTTTAACAAACATCGAACACACACACACACACACACACACACACACACACAAACACACACACTTGGATTCGTTACACACATGACTAATCTGCATTATCACTACGAAAACGCCTTTAACATCACATCTTCATCCATACCTCAGCTCTTTTGTTGCTAAAACCATCATTTATGCATTATTGACCTCTAAACTTGACTTAACCCACCCTTTCCTGACTGGCACTTCACATTCTCTGCTCCACAAACTCAATGTCTCCAAATCACAACTAACCATGTCTTCATTGGTTCCAATGACCATTCCCCCAGTACCCCTTTCCATACTGGCTCCTGCTTTAACAATGTATCAATGTTAAAATTCCCAACCTTGCTTTCAAACCCTTTTGGAACCTGGACCCTCCCTATCTCTGTAAATCCCTCCAGTCCGATTAGCCCCAATAATTCCAGCTTCTTGAGCATTCAGATTGAATCATTTCACTACTTCAACAGTGATGAAGGTGATCCATGATATGGACATCAGTAAAGCCTTTGTCAAGGTTCGGCAAGGTAGACTGATGAGATCACACGGGATTCAGGGAGAACTTGCCAATTGGATACAAACATTGGGTTGACGGTGGGAGACAGAGGGTGATGGTGGAGGGTTGTTCTTTGGATTGGAGGCCTGTGAGCAAGGATCAGTACTGGATCCGCTGTTGTTTGACATTTATGGAAACAATTTGGATGAGAATTTAGGAGGCATGGTTAGTAAGTTTGCGGATGATGCAAAATTGTTAGTGTGGTCGACAGTGAAGCAAGTTATTTAAGACTCCAAACTGATGTTGATCAATTAGGCCAATTGGCTGAGGAGTTGCACATGGAGATTAATTTGGATAAAGGTGAGGTGTTCCATTGTGGTAAGATGGCAAGGGCAGAACTTATAATGATAGGGTCCTGGGTAGTGTTGTCAAACAGAGGGATCTAGGGTTTCAGGTACATTGTTCTTTGAAATTTGTGGCATAGGTAGGCAGGATGGTGAAGAATGCGATTGGCATGCTTGCCTTCATCAGTGAGATCACTGAGTACAGGAGTTGGGATGTTATGTTACACTGTCCAAGACATTGGTAAGGCTACTTTTGGAGTACTGCATACAATTCTGCTATATGTAAGATATTATTAAATTGGACAGGGTTCAGAAAAGACTTACTGGGATTTTGCCAGGACTAGAATGTTTGAATTATAAGAGAGGCTGGATAGGCTGGGATATTCCTCACTGCAGCTTGGGAGGTTAAAATGTGACCATATAGAGGTTTATAAAATCTTGAGGGGTTTAGATAAGGTGATTAGCAAAGCTCTTTTCCCTAAGAGGGAGTATATTTTTAAGAATAGAGGAGAAAGATTTAAAAGGGACTTGAGGGACATTTTGGCACAGAAGGTGGTACGTGTGTAGAACGAGCTGTAAGGGGTGGTAGATGCAGGTACAGTTACAACACTTATAAGACATTTGGGCAGGTACATGAATAGGAAAGGTTTAGAGGGATATGTGCTAAATGCAGGCCAGTGGGACTAGTTTAGTTTGGGAAATTTGCTCAGCATGAATAAGTTTGTTTCCATGCTGCATGACCGTATGACTCTATGACCATTGATGCCTGCCTTCAGCTAGCTCAGCCTTATGTTTTGGATGAGCCTCTTTATTCCTCTTCACCCTTTCACTTTGCCTTCTCCCTTAAAACATTCTTTAAAATGTCCCTCTTTGACCCGATCTTGATTGTCCATCCTACGATCTTCTTATGTGGCTCAATGTCAAATTTTGTTTTATAATGTCTCTGTGAAGTACTTTGGGACTTTTTGAGGTGCTAAAGGTACTATAAAAATGTAAGTCATTGTTATTGCTATACTATAGCTTCCTTTGCAGAAAGTGAAATGACTTTTAAATTGTTTCACACTTTTCGCAATAGTAATGTCAAGCGTCATTCTGTGTATTTAATGAATACGAACCTCAGAATTAAAACCTACGACTGAATTTAAATGGGTGCAAGCTACATTGTTCATTCTCTAGCCTCCATAACATTTGCATAACAATGTTGTGTATTGCATAGCTTGCCACATTATTTTTTAAAAAACACTATAGTGGCACACAATGTTATTTATTTTCTATTTTAATATATTTTTGTAGGCAATGTCGATGATATCAGAAAAAGAGAAGGCTGGTGAGTAGACACATATCTTACTTTTGAACTGGTGACAATTCCTCAAACCTTACCCTGTTCAGTCGGAGCCTTTCAAGCAGTTCGTAAACAGAAAATTGAAACCTGGTGTTTTTATATATGCAGTGTATGACATGTGACTGGATTATAGACAAGTACATTACTTTATTTCATCGGCTACAAGAGTGCATATTATGCCAGCACATAGGAAGGTGCATGAAGTTTATATCTCTCAGTTATAAAGAGGTTCTATGTCTCTGTGAATAGAGTTGGCTCACTTCCCTGTGCAGGCCCATTTCTCATCAATTCTGTAGAAGTGACTAACCTTGAAAATTAACATATGTGGAGTGTTTTTGCTTGGTCAAGGATTCCAAGCTTGGACTTCAAAGAATGTATTTTGCATCCTTTATTCATTGCATGCAAATCTTTGATGCTCAGAGACATATACTTGGGCACAGAGCTTATTGAAGATTTACATTCTGACAGAGCTTTCTTAATTCATCAGTCACCGTGCCAGATAACTGTGTGGGAAAGGATGTTGTTTTGTTTTGGAGGAACAAATGCTGCATTGCTAGGATGCTCGTGTATAAATAGCAAAATTTGTATATGTTTGCATTTTTTATGTTGCCATTCTGCCATTCTTTTCATCAAAAACTTCCATGCGCTGTTCTGATCGCAAACTGTCTCCTTGACTTTCTGTCCTAATGATTGGAATTTACATGCATGAAGTGTTTCTCTTGTTGCTGAGCTTCGGTAATTTGATGGGAAAAGCACTCACTCAAGTTTCATTGGTATATAAAAAGTCAGATTCTGAATACTGTGGGTGCTGGATTTGGAAATATTTCACATTCTCTGTGTATTGAAATTTTCCTTTAAAAGCAAAAAACATGTTTCGAAGTATTCAATTGTAATTCTCTTGATACCTTAGTGAGTTAAAACCTTGTCCATTTAGTACTAAGACATTCAAATCAGACAGCTCAACTGAGGTGCAGTTGAGAATTTGTTGAGAATATACCACGGCTTCTTCAAACTTTAGGGTAAGAAAGAATGATAAATGATTGGAGCATGCGTGGAACGACAAAGGCCACATCGTGTGAAACTTCATTCCATCTATGCAGCATATCAATTTTAACCCACTTCTGGAACATTTATGAGGAACACATTGAAGTATTATCAGTTGAAAAGTCTTTAATCCCGGTTATATCCCTAAAGTCTGCGTAAGAAAAGGTAAAGTTGCTGTAATCCTACTGCACTATAGGGCTGCATCATCATCAGAGAGTGTTCTCTGATGTGTGCCTCTGAGATCTGAAATGAATTTGTAGTGGGGCTTCTATCTGTCATAATGTTTTAGTTATTTGTGAGATTTGTTTCTGAAAAAGTGCCACATTAGTTCAAAAACAATCACTTGAAACTACATTTCTTGGAACTAGAAGAAAGGGTATTTGGAATATAAGATTGTTGACCATTCTGCTTATAACTAAAACTGGTGCCAATAATAGGAAATGCTCCATTTCCTAGAATTGCATCGCAATATTTTAAATAAAATTTTAATGTTCCTTGTTTTTCAGCAGAATTATCAATTAAGTCAGAAATATTAACTATTATATTGATCAATAGCTTAAAGTTTAAAACAATGGAAAGCCTGGTTCAAATATTATAGGGAGATGTACATAGCAGATTCAGGTGGAGTTACAAAGTTTAAAAGACACTTGGAGAAGTACATGAATAGGAATGGTTTGGAGGGATAGGGGCCAAATGCAAGCTATTTTGGTTTGGAAACATGACACGGACTGGTTGGAACAAAAGGTCTGTTTCTAGGCTATAAGACTCTGCCCTGCATATCTTCTTCACTTTTTTAAAGTTGGGCATTTGGTTTTATTGAGAACCAATTGACGGCTAAAACATTATAAACTGCTTGAAATATTAGGCATCTTCAAATTTACTGGTCAAAATGTTCTGGAGAGTTTAGAAACAGAAATTGCAGAATGCTTTGTAATAGCCTTGTTCTGTTTTCTCATAAGGGAAAAAAAATGTCTTGCTGAGAAAAATAGCATTGTGCTGAAAAATTCAAAAGATATTCTGTGCAGACCAAATTGCTTCAGTTAATGATTGGTTTAGAAAGATCACCATCCCGTTTGTTGACATTTCTTTCCTTTTAATCACTTGGTGGGAATTTCAGGATGCAAAACAATGACAAAAATAACTTTATCCTTTAGTTGAGTAAACAAAAATAAATTAAGATGGCCTCGCTTCTGAGTTAACTCACAAGTGATATGGGTCCGGGGCTCAGTGGTTAGCACTGCTGCCTCACAGAACCAGGGACCAGGTTTGATTCCAGCCTTGGGTGACTATCTGTGTGGAGTTTGCACATTCTCCCCGTGTCTGCATGGATTTCCTCCAGGTGCTTTGGTTTCCTCATAAGTCTGAAGATGTACAGGACTGTTGAATTGGTCATGCTAATTGGCCATAGTATTCAGGGGTGTGTAAGTAAGGTGCATTTGCCATGGGAAATATAGGGTAGTGGGATGGTCAGTGTGGACTTTTTGGGCCAAATGGCCTGTTTACACACTGTAGGGATTCTATTCTATGATTAAAAATTGAAAGACTCCCATTGATGTGACAAACACTTGCCTATGCTAATAGTTTGGATTTTAGTTTCTGATTGAGTTCTATTTTCAGCATTCTACCTTGGAGAAAATCATTCTCCATTTCAGATAATGAAGTAGCTCTTTATGTACAGAAAAGATTCACTAGAGTGGATTCAGGGAGAGAAATTTCAGTGACACGGTGGGAAAGCGGAGACATCTGTTTGGGATGCGGCAATTTGGAAGGGGTTTTTCAAAATCTTGAGGGATCTGGAAAGTGTTGTCAGGAAGAACTCGACACACAAAAAGCTTCCAATTTAAGGCGATCATGAAAAAAAGCAATGGTGACATGCGGGAAAATCTTTCAATGCACTAAGTGGTGTAACTGTATAACCCCTAACCTGGTTTACAATACCTCACATTTATCCCAAATAAACTCCATCTGCCACTCCTCGGCCCATTGGTCCATCTGATTTAGGTCCCATTGTACTGTGAGATAATCATCTTCATGTCTACTGGACCACCTATTTTGGTATCATCTACAAACTTACTAACCGTACTTCCTATCTTCATATCAAAAACATTTATATAAATGATGAAAAGCAGTGGACCCAGCACTGATCCTTTTGACACACCACTGATCACATGCTTCCAGTTTGAAAAGCAACCCTCTACCACCACCCTCTGTCTACTACTTTCAAGCCAATTTTGAATCCAGTTGGCTATCTCTGCCTGGATTCAATGTGATTTAACCTACTAACCAGTCTACTATGCGGAACCTTGTCAAATGCTTTGCTAAAGTTCATAAAGATGAGACCCACTGCTATGCCTTCATCACTCGTTGTGAGACACGATTTCCCATGCACAAAGCCATGTTGACCATCCATACTCAATCCCTGCCTTTCCAAATGCATGAAAATCCTGTTTCTCTGAATCCCCTTCAACAATTTACCCACTGATGAAAAACCACCTTTAGAATACTGAGTGCAGTTCTGGTCCTTCTGTGAGAAATGTTGTTAATCTTGAAAGGGTGCAGAAAAAACTTACAAGGATGTTGCTGGGATTGGAGGGCTTGAATTATAAGAAGAGGCTGAATAGGCTGGGGCTTTTTTCCCTCGAGCGTCGGATGCTAAGGGGTGACCTTATAGAGGTTATAAAATCATGAGGTGCATGAATAGGCTGAATATCCAAAGTCTTTTCCCTAGGATGGGAGAGTCCAGAACTAGAGGGTTCAAGGTGAGAGGGGAACATGTTTAAAAGGACCTGGGGGGGTAGCTTTCTCCCACAGAGGGTGGTGTATGTATAGAACGAGCTGCAATCATATTATTTGAAAGGCATCTGTATGGGTCTATGAATAGGAAGGGTTTAGGGGTATATTAGGCCAAATGCTAGCAAATGGGACTAGGTCATAGTGGGATGTTTGGTCAGCATGGACGAGTTGAACCATAGGATCTGTTTCCAAGCTGTCTAACTCTATGACTCTATAAGCAGTTAATTTCAGGAATGTTCCATATGATGACCTGATTGAAGTCGCTTTCTAAAGAGAAATGGATAATTCTATGAAACAAAAACATTTACATAAAGGAAAAAGGCACAAGAATAGGACAAGGTGATCTCTTCACACAGAGAACTAGCAACAGGCAAACTTAGCTGTGCCATGATCATTCTGCAATTCTGTGATCTCCTTTCCTGTTTGCTGCTTCTCTCTCTTGAATCCTTGCAAGAGGCAAAAGGGACACTTAAACTTGAAGCTTTGTGAATAAGTGGGAAATTGGGAAAATCTGCAAATGGAAGGTTCGCTTAGAAATATAATGATAAAAAGGTCAAATAAAAAATGAAAGAACTGATGCTGTATATCAGAAACAAAAACAGAAATTGCTAGAAAAGCTCAGCAAGTCTGGCAACATCAGTGGAGAGAAATCAGAGTTAATGTTTCAGGTGGAGTGACCTTTCCTCAGACCCTTCCTCAGTTCTGATGAAGGGTCACTGAGACCTGCTGAGCTTTTCCAGCAATCAGAGTTAATGTTTCGGGTCGAGTGATCCTTCATCAGAACTAAGGAAGGGTCTGAGGAAAGGTCACTCCACCTGAAACATTAACTCTGATTTCTCTCCACAGATGCTGCCAGACCTGCTGAGCTTTTCCAGCAATTTCTGTTTTGATGGCTGTCAATGATAAAATGGGTTAGTGACAGGGGCTCCGTGTGGAAGAGTTAGCAGGAAGAGAGGCTGCTCCACAATAGTGCCAATTAGATCACATGACTTCTGTCAGGCTGGTGCAGAAAGATTTTAAAATGAAAGTGACACTAAATGAAAATAAATAACTGATGTTATCATGGAACAGTTTAAATTAGCACAACATAAATTCGAAACTTACTACAGTTTAACATGTGCCATATCTAATTTGAGAGTGCTTGATGCTAAATGTCAGCCTCCCTTCAAGATTCCTGCCTCTGGCTTTCAGAACATTGTCCCACTCCAGAAATGTGAGCACAACATTTCTACTGACACTTCAGTCTACTGCTGGAGAAGCGCTGTATTGTTGCAGATGCGGCTTTTCATTAAATTGCGACCCTGTTTGCCCTCTCAGCTGGGCCTTCAAGGTACCTTTCGCAGGGGGTGTTTCCTATACACTGTAGTAACTATAATTTAAAAATGCTTCACTGGCTGGGACATCCTGGCATTGTGAAAGATATTACATAAACGTGAATCATTCTTTGTACTAATGTGGAAGAAGTACAAAGGTATCTATTTCTCCAAAGCTGGAACTTCCTATATTGAGAATCAACAGATTTCTAAAAATATATTTAATTTAATTGCATTGTTTAAGCAAGTGCTCTAAAAAAAATTAAAAACCCTACCTTCCACGACTAAGATGAGTTTAAATGTTTGCCATTCGTCACTTTGAATGATTTCAAGCAAAATAATACCCTTCAGCCTCTTACTCTTAGCTACTTTAACAGTTACACTTTGACGTAAAATTAAAATTAGTACAAGCGAATCACATGCCTCATATAGATTGGACCTTCCTGCCCTTTCATGGTATGACCTAGATCCTGTTATGGAAATAGGATAAAAAGGTCAAAGGTTGCATTTATCCATTGGAGGTTATGATCTCTGAACTCCACTTTGGAGACATTTAACTTTAGTTACACCACTACACAATCATGAAGCTATTTCTAATTGAGTTTAGCACATGGAGTCTTAGAAAATGCTCCTTTCAGGACTGGAAGAGTCATCTTGGAATTGAAATGTTAATTTTGTTTCTCTCTCCTTCTGCTAAGTTCCTCCAATAATTTTTGTTCTTATTTCAGATTTCCAACATCTACATTATTTTGCTTTTTACACACAAGACTGAATAAGAACAAAAGCTTTTCTTCCATAACAGACTATGGATTTTTTTCAGCAGTCGAACAACACTGTTTTGATTAATTTTAACCTATTTTCTATCTGACTTTAAATGGAATTCTAATCCTGCAGGACATGCAGGAGTATGGGCTTCCCTTTTATTGTGAAAAATAGAATGCAGGGAGTCCCTGATTTACCAATGCATGTACTTATGAATATGACCTCTACAGGGGTATCATTTTAAAGACCTGATGTATGACCATTTCCTGCACTTGCAAACAACTATTTCATGTTGCTCTGCCTTTTTTTCTGACTTGTGTTTGAAATCGACTTGTGAACAGACTCAAGATTGGGCCCATCTGTAATCCGGGATCTGCCTGTATATATTGTATGTTTTTAGGCAATTGTTTTAAATAACCAATGCATTTACTGAGATTACAATAAAAATATGGGTAAATCTGAATAAGTCAACATTAACGTTTTAAGGGAATATTGTGTCTAACTAACTTGCTGGAATGTTTTGAAGAGATACATGTTGATGACAACAATGCAGTTAATGTGCATGGACTTCCAAAAGTCATTCAATATTGAGTCATGGAGCATCTTTGTGAAGACAGTTATAAATGGTGGAATAAAAGGGAAGTATTCAAATTTTGTTGGGGAATAGGAATTGAAAAGTAATGATTAATGGATATTTATCAGACTGGATAAAGTTTGTAGAGGAATTACCCAGGGGCAGTACTGCCACCCTTGCTTTATTTGTTGTATATAGATGATATAGGTATTGGTGTCCAGGGACAATTTCAAAGTTTACAATACAAAACGTGGGATCATTGTGACCTGGGAGGAGGACAGTGAGGAACTTGAAAGGACGTTTACATGGCGGGGCAGGGCAGTATGTGACAGATGAGGTTCAACGGTGAGAAGTGTAAGGTGATATATTTCTGTTAAAAAGAACATGGAGAGGCATTGTCAAATAGAGTGTGTTATTATAACTGGTATGCAGAAGCACAGAGACCGGTATAGACGTGCAGAAGTCTTTAAAGGTGGCAGGGCAGATAGAAATAGCAGTTAATAAAGCATGCAGTATTCTAGGATTTAGTAACGGGACATGGAGTGCAACAACAGGGAGTTTATACCAAATTTATGTAATTAGACAGGGGCTGACTTGTGAATCCAGCAGTGTGGGTTCAATTCCTGCACCAGCTGAGGTCACTTTAAAGGAATCGCTTTCACAATCTCTCCCCGTTTCTGAGGCATAATGACCTTCGGGTTAAATCATCACCAGTCACCTCTTTCCCTAATGATAGAGTAGCCCTATGGTCTGGTCAAACTACCATCACTCCACCTTTACTAGTTAGATTTCAGCTGCAGTACTGTGTAGAGCTATGAGCACCAGAAGGATGTGAATGTATTGGAGAGAGTACAGAAGAGGCTTACAAGAATGGTTCTGGGGATGAGTAACTTCGGTTATAAGGATAAATTGAAGAAGATAAGGTTCTTTTAAGTGAAGAGGAAAAGGCTAAGAGGAAATCTGATAGAAGCTTTCAATGTTATGAGGTGTTTGGACAGAAGAGAAACGGAATAATTTCCCATTCGCAAAATCATTGAGAACCAGGGGACAAAGATTAAAAGTGTCTTGCAAAAGAAGCAAATGTGAAATGAGGTAAAATATTTTCACACAGCGAGTGATTAATGTCGGGAATGCACTGCCTGAAACTGTAGTTTCAGCTGAACCAGTCAAGAGAGCATTGGATGATTATTTAAACAGTAAAGATGTACAGGGTTACAGGAAAAAGGCAGGAAACTGGCACAAAGCCAAAATACTCAGAGAGCCGGTGCTGACAGAGTAAGCCAAATGGTCTCCTTGCATACAGTAGCAATTCTGTGATTAAATAGGATATAGACAATGAAGCAAAGCAAAATTAGTATTGGAGAAAGAATTTGGAGTAATATACTGAAGGGAAAACCATCCCGTCATAGATTTTAATAAATACAGCATCAAATTGAAATGAGATCTGAATGACAGGACATTATCATTTCACAGCATAATCAACAATAAAGGATTTTGATTTCTTCATGGCACGGTGGACTGATCTAAGGGTCAGAGCACAGGATAAGGACGAAGCAATTCCATGTGCTCCTATAGGATGGAGATCACAACTCAATGACCTTTAACAACAGGTTGATGCATCAGTGACTGTGCAACATCAAAGCTCAACTGGTTGCTAGATTCAATGGAATGTTTTTAATCTGTATTGTAATACCAGCTCTAAATACACAGCAAAAGAGATAGAAAAGAGTTTGAACTCCTATTTTTATAATATGCTATAACTTTATTGTGAAAAGGGTTATTTTACTTTGCACTGTTAATTCATGATGGCTTAAGCCTGAAGCCTTCTAAAAACAAAATGTAATTGATAAAATGATGATCAGAGTTGAAAGGATTACATTGGAAGCAATGGGTTGAATTTTCAAGCCTCCGACCAGCAAAACTAGAGCCTGAAAATGCTGAATCTGAACTTACCAGTCTGTTACTGCCATGGCACTGGCTTCCACTATTTTACTGAGCTAATTGTGAACTTGAAATGTCAACATTTTGAAGTGGGCATCCAATATAGCTTTTGGAGTGAACTAAATTGAGCACTGCACGCACCTTGGCTATCATCAATTATATTACTGAGCCCATGATATTTGATAAATTGGGACAACTCTCTATGTATGAAGGATGGATGAAGAGCCTGATTATTGTAGTGACCAGAGCAGCCTGGGCAACTGGTTGGTTGTTATACTTGGTTTCTGTCTATAATGCAAGATTCTGTTGCAAAAGAGGTGAAGCCTTCAAAAGGGATCAGACCTCTTAACAGGACTACATTCTTCCTGAATATCTACATTTTCAGTAGCTGTAATCTGCAACTCTGGAGATATCACAGCCAATTTCACCCAATATTCCAGCGGAAATCAAGAGATAGCAATCAGAAACAGGAACTCTGGCTGATTTGCATGTTCTCTCATGTGATAAGTTTGGCATCCCTACTTTCAGCTTGTCTGATTTTAACTAACTCAGTACTGTCCAAGAACATAAACGTGGAAAATTTCTCCTCTGCATAACTTAGTTAAATACTGACTAAGTTACTGGAGGACTTACATTCAACATGTTTGGGGCAATGATTTTGTTACAATGTAAAAGCAATGAAATTGAATCCTAATGGGATTCTATTTGGGAACAAAAGGGGCAAAAGCAGCAATAACATAGACTATCCCTTATTTTCAAACAAGGCTCCACAGACAAATCATTCAGTATTTGCTCATTCAGTATTTAAGTGTTTCTGATGGTTATCCCAAGCAGGTATTAGGCTCTTTACATCTGCTGGTGAGAGGACTAATAGTTGTTGACAATTCCATGTATGAATTCAGCAGCATTGTACACGTTTTGCTCAGTCTTTTAAGGTTACCCTGCAGACTAAGCAACATTCCTTAAACAAGAATCTGTTTCAGCCACCTTGTACATAGATTATCTTCACGCCCAGCACACAGTGGTGTCAGTTTGTACAATCTACATGATTCACTGCAACAATTCATTACGGCTCCTCTAACGGCACCTTTGAATTCTCGAAGCTCCAGAAGGATGAAATCTGCAGATTCACGGGAACAGGAGCTTGCAAGTTTCCCTCCAAGTCACACACCATCCTGACTGTGACCAATATCATTATTCCTTGTTTAAAATCCTGGGACTTCATCCCCAACCAAACTGTGAGTGTATCTACACCATCCAGCCCATAGCAGCTTCAGAAAGCTACTCCCCACCATTTTCTCAAAGACAATTGGGCCCTTGCCATATCCCACGGTGATTTTTTGCTGTTGTTTCTAACTTGCCTTCATGAAAAACCATGAAAAATTAGAAGAACTGCTTCTGGTTCCACAATAGCTAACCATTGCCAAAGTGCATTTTGTACATCAAGCTAATATACAGATATACATACGATCTATTATCAGTACATTAGCTAGCCCAGATTGGTTTGAAGAATGAAAATGAACCACCTCTGAGAGAGCAATTAGCACTTATGTACTGGAATACAGGTGATTTTGTCCAGAGTCCAATTTTGAACAAGCTTCAGAACTGCCTCCCCAACATTGCACCTGGGACCTTTACAAAGTTCTGCATAGAATCCCTACGGTGTGGAAACAGGCCATTTGACCCATCAAGTTCATGCTGACCCTCTGAAGATCATCCCACCCCCCATCCTTGCAATCCTGAATTTCCAATGACTTATCCACCTAGTCTGCACATCCCTAGACACTATGGGCAATTTACCACGGCCAATCTACATAACCTGCACATCTTTGGATTGTGGGAAGAAACCGGACCACCCAGAGGAAACCCACGGAGATATGAGGAGAATATATAAACTCCATACAGACAGGCGCTCGAGGCTGGCATCAAACCCTGGTCCCTGGTACTGTGAAGCAGCAGTGCTAACCACTGAATCACCATGTTGCCCTCCCAGCCTGTAACATTTTGTCCCCTCTTGTTATCAGTTTATGTAAAATGTTCTTGTAAAAAGCAAGAAACTGCCAGGGTTCTGCCGAATGTTGTCAAACACTTGCCGTCTTACCAATAGTAATTATTCTGTAATTTCCTCTTTGATGTCCATATGTATTCATCTGTAAGGGTTTGTTTGCAATTCCTCAGTCAATCAGCACAATTCTTATAATGCCAGGATTCTTTAAAAAAAATGAGAACATCACAAATTTCTTTAACTGTTTTCTAAAAGATTCCATTTTCTATTCCACCTGCTCTGAAAGTTCAGTGCAATAGTGGACCTAGCACTCGAGCCAGGGACAAAGGATGGAGAATATATGAAATTCCCACTCACAAATATAATTTGAGGCAAAATTTAGTTTTGTTAGATTCCCATTCTATTGTCCCTCTACCCAACCTCCTCAACATCTGCAGAAGGTTGCCATAATTACTGTGTGTGCGCTCTTTAAAACCAAGTGCTAGTGTGCATGTGTACAGGTATCTTTCTGATCTATTAAGTGAACAAGTTTATTGCAGCTGTTTTCAGATTACGTGATTATGACTTATGTTACGACTGAGTCTGTTAGGAGCTCACTAGCCCCAGACTGTCATCTACCAGCTTTAACCATGACATCATCACAGTCGATGATGCTTACTGCAGTTCATCAAATATTAACCCTTTCAGACTCACAAACAACAAGTACAGTTGCAGTCTTTTGAAAAATCCCTGACATTGCTCAAACTAAGGGAATCAATTCCGAATGGCTGGGGTTATTGTTGCCCTGAAGACAAACATTCCCTTTTGGAGATTAAAAAGTGGATTGTTGAACTAAGTAGGACCTCAGGTGAGACAGATGTGAGCTGTTCTGTCATGCACAGGCTCAATGAAGTGGACATTGCCAAAGAGCTTTGTGTGGGCTCTACAGCTAACCCAAACCAGACAAGTGATCAGAGGCCTGAACTTCCAACTCTGTGCAAGTTGATAAGTTTTGAATGAGTTTGAATCTCAGCTCATTATTGAAATTTGGCATGGAGTAGCTATCATCCAGGTCTTCTCTCAACTTCTGAGTGTCAATGATTCCATCGGTGAAGTGGGTTTCCTGGAAATTCTGAGCAGTACTTTGCCTGACTACCTTACGTTTGTCTCTCCCTTTATAAACATTTATGCTGACAAATTATTGCATATAGCGTTTCCCGATTTGCATTCTATTTATCTTGAATTTATGCTTTTAAAACATTTTTATTTACCCTTTAATTGCTTCCTTTTGTAGCCAGCAAGCTGAAATATTCAATTATTTATATCTATTATAGTAGACACACTTGCATCATTATGACTCTAAATCTTAGCTACTTTTTATTTCATATATACTTACAGAAACAGTTTTAAAAATTATCTAAGTATTATAAGCATGTATCTGTAATACTTATAGTCTTACCCTCAAACATAGCATTAAATCAAACTATTGAATAAGCTCAAAGGCGATAAGAGTTCATTCATTTATAAACAAATTATTAATCAATTCTAGGTAACTGGTCAATAAAAAAAGCCCAGAATTCCATAATAATTTGAGAGTAATGTCCAGAAATTATGTGCCTAAATCGCAAACGCAAATGCAACAATTTAAAGAAGCATTGCTCAGCTTTTCACAACAGCTTGTGCTATGCCTTGCTATTTTCTACTTGTTTCTGGATTCGTGGTGCTGGAAGAGCACAGCAGTTCAGGCAGCACCTGAGGAGCAGTAAAATCAACGTTTCGGGCAAAAGCCCTTCATCAGGAATAAAGGCAGAGTGCCTGAAGGGTGGAGAGATAAGCTAGAGGAGGGTGGGGGTGGGGAGAAAGTAGCATAGAGTACAATAGGTGAGTGGGGGAGGGGATGAAGGTGATAGGTTAGGGAGGAGGGTGGAGTGGATAGGTGGAAAAGAAGATAGGCAGGTAGAACAAGTCATGGGGACAGTGCTGAACTGGAAGTTTGGAACTAGGGTGAGGTGGAGGAAGGGAAAATGAGTAAACTGTTGAAGTCCACATTGATGCCCTGCGGTTGAAGTGTTCCGAGGCAGAAGATGAGGCGTTCTTCCTCCAGGAGTCTGGTGGTGAGGGAGCAGTGGTGAAGGAGGCCCAGTACCTCCATGTCCTTGGCAGAGTGGGAGAGGGAGTTGAAATGTTGGGCCACAGGGCGGTGTGGTTGATTGGCGGGGTGTCCCGGAGATGTTCCCTAAAGCGCTCTCCTAGGAGGTGTCCAGTCTCCCCAATGTAGAGGAGACCGTATCAGGAGCAACAGATACAATAAATGGTATTGGTGGATGTGCAGGTAAAACTTTGATGGGTGTGCAAGGCTCCTTTGAGGGCCTTGGATGGAAGCGAGGGAGGAGGTGTGGGCGCAGGTTTTGCAATTCCTGCAGTGGCAGGGGATGGCGCCAGGATGGGAGGGTGGGTTATAGGGGTGTGTGGACCTGACCAGGTAGTCACGGAGGGAACAGTCTTTGCGGAAGGCGGAAAGGGGGCAGAGGGAAATATATCCCTGGTGGTGGGGGAAATGACGGCGGATGATTTGGTTTATGCGAAGGTTGGTAGGGTGGAAGGCGAGCACCAGGAGCGTTCTGTCCTTGTTACGGTTGGAGTGGTGGGGTCTGAGGGTGGAGGTGCGGGATGTGGATGAGATGCATTGGGGGGCATCTTTAACCACGTGGGAAGGGAAATTGCGGTCTCAAAAGAAGGAGGCCTTCTGCTGTGTTCTGTGGTGGAACTGGTCCTCCTGGGAGCAGATACGACGGAGGCGGAGGAATTGGGAATATAGGATGACATTTTTGCAAGAGGTAGGGTGGGAAGAGGTGTAATCCAGGTAGCTGAGGGAGTCGGTGGGTTTGTAAAAAATGTCAGTGTCAAGTCGGTCATCATTAATGGAGATGGAGAGGTCCAGGAAGGGGAGGGTTGTGTCAGAGATGGTCCAGGTAAATTTAAGGTCAGGGTGGAATGTGTTGGTGAAGTTGATGAATTGCTCAACCTCCTCGCGGGAGTACGAGGTGGCGCCAATGCAGTCATCAATGTAACAGAGGAAGAAGTGGGGAGTGGTGCCGGTGTAATTACAGAAGATCGACTGTTCTACATAGCCAACAAAGAGATAGGCATAGCTGGGGCCCATATGTGTGCCCATGGCTACCCCTTTGGTCTGGAGGAAGTGGGAGGATTCGAAGGAGAAATTGTTAAGGGTGACGACCAGTTCGGCCAAACGAATGAGAGTGTTGGTGGAAGGGTACTGTTAGGGACGTTGGGAGAGGAAAAAAACGGAGAGCTTGGAGGCCCTGGTCATGGCGGATGGAGGTGTAGAGGGATTGGATATCCATGGTGAAGATGAGGCATTGGGGGCCGGAGAAACGGAAGTCTTGGAGGAGGTGGAGGGCATGGGTGGTGTCTCGAACGTATGTGGGGAGTTCCTGGACTAGGGGGGATAGGACAGTGTCACAGTAGGTGGAGATGAGTTCAGTGGGGCAGGAGCATGCTGAGACAATGGGTCGGCCAGGGTGGTCAGGCTTGTGGATCTTGGGAAGGAGGTAGAATCGAGCAGTGCGGGGTTCCCGGACTATGAGGTTGGAAGCTGTGGGTGGGAGATCTTCATCCTCTTTCCCACTCACCTATTGTACTCTATGCTACTTTCTCCCCACCCCCACCCCCTCTAGCTTATCTCTCCACCCTTCAGACTCTCTGCCTTTATTCCTGATGAAGGGCTTTTGCCCGAAACATTGATTTTACTGCTCCTCGGGTGCTGCCTGAACTGCTGTGCTCTTCCAGCACCATTAATCCAGAATCTGGTTTCCAGCATCTGCAGTCATTGTTTTTACCTATTTTCTACTTGTCCCTAATCTGTAAAGTTTACCTTTGGGATGTTGAAAATTCCCCAAATAATTAAATTGATTATTCTTTATTTTAACTGAAGTAAATAGTTCACTATCCATAGTAACTTGAGCTTCAAGATGAGATGGTGACCAATAGCATGTTCCAATTATTTGGAAGTTGGTGACCAGTAGCATTTTCCTACTATTTGGGGAATTCTTCAAGCCAGTTTCATACTTAATTTTTATTTTTTCAAATTTGTTTTACCTTATCTGGTATTTACACTCTAAGCTACTAGTAACCGTTCTATCTTTTCTCATCATAATACTACTCCTTCACTATCAGCTATGTTTGCATCAACATTTATATCACTTGAACCCAAATCTGTCTACTCTCAGTTCACAATCATCTTTGTTGACACAAATGATGTCAATATTGCCACAAGTTTTACAGAACTCTAACTCCGATACTTTAGACCTAGGTATACTTGCATTACTGCAAAAGTACTTAACTCTTCATGCTTTGTCTCATTAGATTCTTTAATTTATTTACATTCCTTTCTTTACTCAAAATAGCATTACTTCTTTGTACATTGTAATAAGCACTGAGTACTTGTTCATTTATGTTTTTAAAGTCATCAGGTCTTTTTCTGTTGTGTTTTCTTTAAACAGGTTCCATTATTGTTTACACAATATATGCCAGCATTGTGATTTGGAGATGCCGGGTTTGGACTGGGGTGTACAAAGTTAAAAATCACACAACACCAGGTTATAGTCCAACAGGTTTAATTGGAAGCACACTAGTGTGCTAGTGTGCTTCCAATTAAATTGGCGTTGTGTGATTTTTAACCTTATGCCAGCATCTTCCTTCCAAATCCTGGTTGATAAGCCAACCATGTATATGCTCCTTTTGGCTGGGAAGCACTCCTGTGAAGCTCCTAAAATAAACACAGAAACTCAGCAGGTCCGGCAGCATCTGTGTAGAGAGAAACAAAATTAACATTTTGAATCTAATATGATTTCTTCAGACCTGTTGAGTTTCTGTTTGTGTCGGATTTGCAGGATCATCAGTATTTTCCTACATTTATATTGAGCTTGCTACTCCGCTGAGTTTATTGTTTGCTGGTTCCTGATAAGTGGTTCTCAATCAGCTGGCATTAGTTTTGCCTATTTATTCTTTACAGCATAGCTTCTGAAGTGGAGTGTAATTTTTAATTGGATAAATAGAATTTTAACTTCTTTTGTACTTTCGCACTAATGTACTTTATAACACTTCCGTACTCAGTCTTTCAGAGTTCCTGAACCAATGTGCTGAAAAAAATTGAAAGATCGTGTAGCATTCTGCTGATTATTCACATTCACAACTGTTTTGTCAACTTTATCCACTTGAACTCAGTAGGAGTCATTGCCTAATTAGGCTAGTGCATTCCTCTAGGCAAAGGAAGTTAGTTTGAACCAAAGTGGCCGGGGGTAGCAGGTGAACTGTGGAAAAAAGGCAACGAACCGTAGGGAGAGAAGGTGCTTGCCTGAGCCTATGGACAAATTTCAGGGATTCAGTTTTTTTAGTGGTGAGTAATTGTATAAAAAGTGAACTGATTATGAAACTATGAGTAAAGCAGTTTGAGCACTGAACCAGTTATTTTTGTCAGTTACAGGAAGCATATGTGAGTTCTGTTTAAAATTGATGCGCTTTATCATTGTCTAGGAGACAAAACAGCTGAACAATTCAGATCTTTTTTCAATCCATTTCAGAACGATTAAAGAAACAATATGTGGAAAAGGTACAAACTACAGGCCAGATCACAAAGGGATATTCCTGGAAGATCTTTGGGTTACGTTACTGTAAAAGTAAATAGGACAATGTGAATAGTCCCCATATAAAATACAAAAATGTAAACTCAATATCCAATAAGGAACAACTGATAACATTGAACCAGTTAACTACAGCAGCCTGACTTTACAGCAGTTCAGTCTTATGAATTTACAAAGAATAAGATTAACCTACAATAAAAATACATTTCCCTTGCTGAGAGATTTGCCAGAGTCTGTGTGTGAAGGCCCCGATCTTCCGTCCGGTGACTGAGAGGGATTGTCCGACCCTGAGTAATTTTCATTATCACATGTACTACTTCACACCAGACTCTTTACATCTCCACATGTCGGCCATGGCGGGGTGGAGGGAGGATGCTGCTGAGGTTTTTTTAAAATTCAGGTTCAGCCAAAAAATGGGCATTGCATCCAGTCCAACTCTCCACACTTTAAGGAGGCTGTGTAACATCCTTGAGATATTGCAGACGAAATTTGCCAGAGATTTTCCAGAACCAGTTAGCTCAGGAAATTTGGGATTGTTCTCCTTGATGCAGAAGAGGTTGAGGAGAGATCTTAGAGGTGAACAAGATTATGACAGGTGGAGGTAACAAAGAAATGCTGTGCCCATACTGTATCTGTGAAGACAGCATGGGCAGGATGTTTGTTTTGGAGTCAAGACCTCAATATCAGGATCTTTTCCAGATCTGAGATAGCACGCCCAATGCGATTTTCATTGTATTAACCAGTTAATGGCCAGAGTGACAGATGGAGTTCAATTTAGATAAATGTGCAGTATTGTAATTTGGGAAGGCAAACAGGACATGACTTATACAGTTAATGGTAGAGCCCTGGGAGGTGTTGTCGTTCAAAGAGTCCTAGGGATGCTGGTGTATAGTCCCTTGAAAGTGGAGTGACAGGTTGAGCATGGTGGACAAGGCATTTGGCACGCTTTCCATCACTGCTCAGACCACTGAGTATAGGAGCTGGGAGGTCATGTTGCAGCTGTACTGGACATTGGTGAGGCTACTTTTAGAATACTGCATTCATTTCTGCTCTCCCCGCTATAGGAAAGATGTCATTAAACTTCAGAGGGTTCAGAAAAGATTTACAAGGACATTGCTGGGACTGGAATGTTTGAGTTTTCGGGAGAGGCTGAATAGGCTGAGCCTTTTTTCCCTGGAGTATCGGAGTCTGAGGAGTGACCATATAGAAATTGATAAAATCATGAGGGACATGGATATGGTGAATAGTCAAATCTTTTTCTCATGGTAGGGAGTTCAAAACTAGAGGGTACAGGTTTAAGATGAGAGGGGACAGATTTAAAAGGCACCCAAGGGGCAATGTTTTCATGCAAAGGATGTTGCATGTATGGAATCAGCCGTGTAGGAATTTGTGGAGGCTGGTATAATTACAACATTTAAAAGGCATCTGGATGGGTATATGAATAGGAAGAGGCTAGAAAAATATGGGTCAAATGTTGGCTAATGGGACTAAGTCTGTTTAGGATATCTGGTTAGTGCAGACAAATTGAACAAAGAGTGTGTTTCCATGCTGTATAACTCTATGACTCTATAAGATTGCTTGTTGTTTAATCAGCAAAGGACAGAAACCAAACTCCTGATTCCTGAGAGCCAATAGGATCAGCACTTAAAGACTTGAAGCCTAAAGATGAAGATACACTCTCATTATTTAGAATATTTTTCGAAAAGCAGTCACAGCTGCCAGATTATGCTTGTTAAGGGATGAGGGTGATGCAGAGGGGAGAGGTGGGTATTGGGAGACTCAAAGGTTTATGGAACACTGGGCACCTTCCAGGGCTGCCACCAAGGGATGGCTTTCCTCATCTTGGCCACTGCAAGGGACCCGCCTGCTGAGCAGAAAATTCCATTTGGCATGGGAATGGGGGCTTAAAAGATGCTTTAAATGACTTTTCTAGCTACACGATGCTTATCCATTTCATACTCAACCCGGCCACCTTAAATGCAGCAGGGAGTCAGGATCATGTCAAGGAAACAGCCCAGTGGCCAGAAGTCAGGAAATTCCATGCCTGTCCACCTCTGCTCCCACCCCCACCTCACTACTGAAATCCTATCTCTCTTTGATGCACATTAAAATTGATTATTTTCTTGCATTCTCAGATCATTCTGGCAGATCCAATATGTTGAAAAAACTAAGATGGGTCATTTTTTTCCACTCGGAGTACAAGCTGCAATAACATTGTCAACATCAATGGAACCTGTTGACTCTGTTGATTTCTCAAAGGTTTTCACATCTGGAACATCTTTATTGCAGCTGTAACTTTTACTCGCCTTGATTAACTAAGCATTAGTTCCCAGGCTTCATTCTTACCTCTGTCCTCACTTTCACATGACTGCAACAATTTTCAAGAAGATCAGGGTTAGCCTATTATTAGAATTATATCAAGGCTCTAAAGAAATCTTAAGCTGCCCTGGCTCCAGTCAATTGTCTGTTGTCAGTTTGAGAGGGCGAGCCGTTCAGATAGTGATTTTTGTCTAAAGCAGAACTTGTAAAATTAAATTGTGTTACTTCCTTTCTATGACCTTCCTGCACATCATTAAAGTCAAGTCATTAAAGAGAGGAGCTCATCTGGCATGTGCTTGTGGATTCAATGACGGTAACTTTACCAGTCATTGTGATACATATGTGAACATATTGTTGCCTAGTGCACAAAAATGACACTGAAATAACAGCATTTGCATGTGATGTAGCTTTGACTCAATGCAATCTCCTAGGCATTTTCTTGCTCATCTCACTTCTGAAATGATTTGGAGGCACCCATGTTGGACTGGGTTGGACAAAGTTAAAAATCACACAACACTAGGTTATATCCAACAGGTTTATTTGGAAGCACTAGCTTTCAGAGCACTGTTCCTTCATTAGGTGGTTGTGCCAGTAGCTTTCAGAACTTTCTCACAACCACTTTTTACTTCTGCATTTATATGACCAGGTTTCTCTGTTCATGCATGCCCTTTAGAGTAACAACTTTTATTTTATACTGTCTCTCCACATTCTTTGTATCAAAATATCACTTCACTCTCCTCCACATTGAGCTCCATGTGCCATCCATTCCATCAACATATTAATGTCCTTTTCACAGACTGGATTCTGATTAGCGAACCCATTTTCAACAGAAAGCCATCCCCTTGGAGTATGTTCCAAACTGTGACACATTTTGTGTTTTCCATTCTGAAGAATATAAAGGGAGAGCAATTTTAAAAGCCAGTTTTAATGCTACTGGAGTGTGCTGCTGAGATTGAGGTACTGCTGTACAGCAGTGGGCTAAGTTACCCCTATCTAAATTGTGGGTTCAAGTGTTATCATGCTGTAAAGGTCATATTTGAAGAAATATCCTTGTCACCCCTGTGTTGCAGGTAAGTGGGCTCTAAGTGCTTGAAGCCAGCTAGTGAGAAAGCCAGACAAAAGAAAACCTGACTACAAAAGGACTCTCTTTCACTTTGATTGCTACAATTTAATCAAAGTCGAAAACATCAGAATAACAGAATCTCCCCAGCTGCAAAACTAGGAATCTTAAAACTGACTTTTCAACTACCAATATCAATGCCACCCATGACCTCCACTGTGGTGGCCACAATGTTCAACTATCTGATCTTGGTATACAAATCAGGGATAGATATACTTTTTGTCTATTATCATTTTGGACTCACCTCTAATTTCTAATCTGTGTGTTACTAATTCTTCTCACATTTAATAATCAGTAAACTCACTCTTCATTAACTCAAGAAAGCCTGGCTAAATTGGTTCCTTTTAAAACATACCCTCATTTGGATTTGTGAGAAAAGTATCCATAAGGGAAAGAATGCCTTTTTAAAAAAAAACAATCTTGCTTTGACCAGCTGAGTGTTGGGAATTTGAGGATGGGGGGGACATGAGGGGATGAATAAAGAAGGGGGAGCCAGATTAATTTGGGATATCCCAGCTGGAACTGCAACAAATTAGAAAGCCACAGCTAGGGCCTGCATGTCACAATATCATTTATATACATTTGATTAAAATTCCTGTTGAATAATGGGAACAATCACCAGCTCAGCCAGTTGGTACAAATTGCATCTGCTGGTACTTGAACATATTGGCTCATAAGCCCAGAATCATCACAAAGTAGAGGTAATGGAAGGTTACCATGGAAACATTTCCCAGCTAAATAAATGTGAAAAAAGAATAGGCGAGACATTTTGCAAATAAAAACGAATTGTTATAAACCATACAGATTATCTGAAGTTGACAAAAAACTCCTATCCTCTTTGTAATCTGTATCAGTATTTTTGAGGAGAGAAACATACTTGTTGATAGCAAAGTTGTGCATGATGGAGTCTTTAAATTTCTTTCTTTCAGCTCTTATTTCCTCTCAAATGGAAAGCACTCATTATTTCTTGTCACCGATTTTCATTCTCTCTCCACCTACCAGCTTATTCCCTAAATACATCTTATTGACTGCTGCAGCTGGCCTATTCATGGTTGCTTCAAGCCAATCGAAGCAGTAATTAGCAAACTAAAATAATTGCCTCCTTCCTCCCTGCTTTACACTTTCACCTTTCAGCACTTCCTCACTAATTTCATGTTAATGACCTGAAGCCCAGCTTCCATTCACTGTTAAACCCACTGCAGCCGACCATGAATGGCACTTATGCAATCACCCAGAGCACAACCTGTGGATCGGGTTGGATCACATTTGTCAACATGAATTCGCTGTTAATTATATTGTTATGGGTACATGACCTGATCCTAGAGCCATTAGTAGATTGTCTAGTCCAAGCTCTATTTTTCCAAATGTCGCTTCTGAATAGCCCAGATATCATCATTGTTTTTCATAGAATCTCTATAGAGTGGAAACAGGCCAAACAAGTCCACACTGACCCTTGGAAGAGTAACCCACCCAGACCCATTCCCTTACCCTATTATTCTGCATGTCCCCTGACCAACGCACCTAACCTACACACTATGGGCAATTTAGCATGGCCAATTCGCCCAAACTGCACATCTTTGGATGGTGGGAGGAAACCCACGCAGACACAGGGAGAATGTGCAAGCTCCACACAGACAGTCACCCGAGGTTGGATTTGAACTTGGGTCCCTGGTGCTATGAAGCAGCAGTGTTAACCACTGAGCTGCACTGCCACCCAAGAATCTTCATAGCGATATAGAGAGCAATCCAGATAATTACAAGAACAAACAAAAACTTCCGATGAATTGTATCACTTTGCATTCTTTTTTTCTGGATATACAGCTGGGCAAAACAACCAATTCCTGTGTGAAAATTGCCTGAAATATGTTTGATATCTGATCAGCTCATGTGATATTTCAGCACACCCCTCACAGCTGCCTGAAACATGTGTTAGATTCCCATGTTTGTGCCATTAAAGAGCCCAGTAATCCTCTCTCGATCTGTAACTGAACTTGGTCAACATGCCCTGGGCAGACTCGTCTCTTTCTGTTTTCAAGTTCTTGCCATTGTTGAACTGTTCTTAAAGGGCTGTAAACAGAGGTAAGTCCTCCTGCCTTAACCTACATGAATGCAAGACTGGTAAAAACACGAGTGATTGGTCTTGACTTGTAAGGGGTTTGAAAGCTGGGGGGTGAAGGCAGAAGGCAACAAGGAGTTGAGAAACACATCAGCCAGGATCGAATGGTAGAACCGACTCAATGTCAATGTAATTTTTATACGATATCATATGATTTTAGGATGGAGCATGAGTTGGAACAAGGTAGCTTTTGAGGAGGAATTACACATTGAAGCTCAGCTTCTTGCCAAACAAAAGACAGATTACACACCTTTGAAAATAGTTGACAGAGCCAGGGGCAGGAAAGCAAAAAAGGGAACTATTGCAGATGCTGGATCTGAAAAAAGGACAGAAAATGCTGGAAAGAGAGATTGGAAAGAGAGTTAAAGGGGCTTGATTTTTGTGGAATCATGGAGACTCCAGGACATTTAAAAATAGTGGGCAGGACTCAGTTCTAAGACACCCACTGACTTGGGTGCCCCCAGTTTTCGCTGGAATGGCAGAAGACTGCATTTGGCATTCCTGTCCTAGCCAGCTCTATTGTAAAGGTAACATTTTCCAGCTCCTTATACGTTTTGTGAAGTCAAGCCAATTTCTGAGATTTGTAGTTGACTGTCCTCAGACGAGTCATGATCCATAGTCTGGATCTGGGAAAAATTTGGAAAAACACCTTCATAAGTTTTACCCGTGCCCCATTCTCCCCCAATGCCAACGCGTGACTCCACTCCACCCGAATTGCAGCAAATTATCTTACTGGGTTGAGTTGTGCCTTGTGCAAACAAAACTGTTTGTAATCATTGGAGGCCAGTCTCTTAGCCACAGGACATCACTGAAGGGGTTCCTCAGAATAATATCCCAGGCACAACTACTTTCAAGGCGAAAGTGAGTACTGCAGATGCTGGAGATTAGAGTCAAGATTAGAGAGATGCTGAAAATGCTGCCTGACCTGCTGTGCTTTTCCAACACCACTCTAATCTTGACAACAACCTTCAGCCAACTGATCACAGACCTTCCCTCCATCATAAGTAAAGAAGTGGGTATATTCACTAATATTTATACAGAGTTTACCTACATTCATTACTCATCAGATAATGAAGTAATCCAACCCAACAAAACCCAGAAACCATTTAATTTTGTGCTGAAAGATAGAAAATTATATTCACAGAAAAGTGCAGGTAATGACCATCATCAATGAGAGAAAGTATAACCTTGACCCTTAACATCCTTACCATTGTTGATTATAGACAAGCTCGACAGATGGGCTGAACAGTGGCAAATGGAATTTAATCTTGAAAAGTGTGAGGTAGTGCATTTTGAGAGGACTGAACAGGAAATGGAGCAAACACTGAACTGTAAGACCCTAGGAAATACAGATCAGAAGGATCTTGGTGTGCATGTCCATAGATCTTTGTAAGCAATAGGATAGATAGTTAAGAAGGCATATGAGATAGTTGTATTTATTAGTCAAGGCATGAATACAGAGCAGGGAGGTAAGGATGGAGCTTGATAAAGCAGTTAGGCCATAGATGGAGTAATGTGTGCAGTTCTGACCACCACAGTAAAGGAAGGATGCTATTGCACTAGAAAGGGTGCAGAAGAGATTCACCAGGATGTTGCCTGGGCTGGAGCATTTCAACTATGAAGAGAGACAAGATCAGGTGGGGTTTCTTTACTTACAGCATTGAAGGCTGAGGGTGGGGGAGGGGGTGGTGGGGGGGGGTGGGGGTGATGGAGGGGGGATGTCCTAACTGAAGTGTACAAAGTTCTGATGGAGTAGTTATAAATATAATCTTGGGAAGGAAGAAATCAAGCATAAACATATTACATGGTGAAGCAGAGTTGAAGGGTTGCAGACTGGTACATTGCATGGTCCAGGACTAAGTGCTGATGGATGCACTGAAGCTTGGGGCAGCTGCTGCCAAGGTGCAGTGAGGAAAGACCACTGGCTGAGGTCTTCTTCTTGAAGGTAAATGGGGGTCCATTCAATTTTCCCATCCTCCAACTATCCCAAACATACATAAATATTAGTATTATATGTATAAGAGAAGTCTTTAGTTTCTTTGGATAGAGTCAAAGTCCAAATTTTGTTATTTCACTTGGTATACAGTTGTACTGACTGAATTGCATTTGTGACAATGTATACATACAAAGAGATTTATTATGAATAAAGTGTATTTTTGAAACTTAAAAAAAATCCTATTAAACTCATTGGTTTCAGCTTCTGGAAGCCACTACCGCACACAGACCTCTGAGGAACCATTGCAGAGATGATCTGGAGCGAAGATCACTGACCTCCAACAACCATAGCCATCACCCCTTGTGCCAGGCATGACTCCAGCCAGTGGAGAATTAGCTACATGATTTCTGGTGACTCCAGTTTCTAGGGATTTTTGATGTCATTTTCTATCTTAATAAAAAGGGCAGTCACTCTCACCTCACTTCTTGTGTTTAGCTCGTTTGTCTTGAACCAAAGTGTTAGTGAAATCTGGAGCTGAATGGCCCTGACAGAATACAAAATGATCCTCGGTGAAGAAATTATACTGGGTAAGTGCTGCTTGGTAACAGCCATACCTTACAGCATTGATGATTGAGAGTAGACTATTGGGACACTTTGATTGGTTACAGCAAAGTCAAGTTGATTTATCCTTCTTGTTGCTTCCCTCAGTACCTCTGTGGGTCCAATCTGTTGATGTTGTCCTTCTGTATTTGGCTAGTTCAGTGGTGCTGCAAAACCACTTTTGTTATGGTCATTTAGCTTCTCTACTCAGATTACATTATCTGTACTTGCTACTCCGAGTGCTTGTTCCGAGGGATTTTCAAGGAGGAATGTTGATTCATTGCTGAGGGGATGGCAGTGGCTTCTAATCTCCTCACCCAAGTTTGGCCTAATGCTGTGAAATTCTTTTGTGTCTGAAGTCAAACTTGAGGACTTTTGGTGGGTCTGTGCTGTCAGTGGGGCAGGATATATCCAGTGATGGCGTTAGAGATGTCTGGGACATTGGATGCAAGGTATAATTCAATATGTATTATACGGTCTGACCGTTGCTTGAGTAGTTCATTGTGCACTCTCCTTCTTTTGGCATAAGCTCCCTGAATTTAGTAAAGAGGAATTTGCAGGGCTAATTGGAAAGGATGGGCCATTCTCATGGTGCCAAGGTTGATACAGTCTATGCTGTACATACTTGTCTGAATCCCACTGCAATCCATCGGCTGGATATTCCAAATGACGTTACTTTGTAGGCATTAGTACCTCATTTGAAATAATATCCAGTTAGAAAATACGTCAGCTCACAAATGGATTTTGATACTGGACCTTTGATACTGGGGAAGTGGGCCAAGAAATGGCAAATGGAGATTAATATGGATGAGTTGGAGGTCTTACATTTTGGAAAGTCAAATTAAGGCAGGAATTTCTTGGTGAAATGTAGGGCATTAAGGAGTGTAGTGGAACAGAGGGACCTTGGAGTTCAGGTGCACATTCTGTGAAAGTGGAGTCACAGATAAACAGGGCTGTGAAGAAGGCTTTTGGCACACTGGCCTTCGTCAGTCAGGGCATTGGCTATAGAAGTTGGGAAGTTATTTGCAGTTATACAAGACGTTGGTGAGGCCACATTTGGAGTATTGTGTTCAGTTTTGGTCACCTTGCTATAGGAAGGATGCTATTAAACTGGAAAGAGTGCAAAAGAACTTTACAAGGATGTTGCCAGGACTCAAGGGTTTGAGTTATAGCGAGAGGTTGAACAAGCTAGGACATTTTTTCTTTAGAGCATAGCAGCCTAAGGGGGTATCTTATGGAAGTGTTTAAGACCATGAGAGGCATGGATAGGGTGAATGCAGTCAGTCTTTTTCCCAGGGTTGTGAAATCACGGTCTAGAGGGCATCAGTTTAAGGTTAGAGAGGTAAGAACCTGAGGAGCAATGCTTTTACACAGTGGGTGGTACATATGTCGTTGACGTGAGTACATTAACAACATTTAAAAAGCATTTGGACAAATACATGGATAGGAAAGGATTAGAAGGATATGGGCCAAGTGGGGTTAGCATTGGGAAATGAGGTTAGTATTGATGGACATTTTGATTGACATGAACCAGTTTGGGCCAAAGAGCCTGTTTCCATGCTGTAGGACTCTATAAGACCATTCGGCCCATCAAATCCATACTGACTCTCTGTGAAGCATCCTACTCAGACCCAGCTCTTCTGCCCCCCACGCCAACCATATAATCCCTACAATATGGAAGCAGGCTGTTTGACTCATTGAGCCCACGCAACCCACTGAAGAGCAACCCCCAACCCCCCAGCTAATCCCAGAGCACCCATAGGAAACCTATGCAGACATACAGAGAATGTGCAAACTCCACACAGTCGCCTGAGGGCGGAATTGAACCCAGGTCACTAGCACTGTGAGGCAGTAGTGCTAACCACTGAGCCACCATGCCATCCATATTCTTTGAACCATTAGTTCAGGAGGTATAGTCACTTTCTTTATGTTGTATTGCACACCTGTTAGCAATTTGAAGTTGTAGCTCAGTTCAGTAACAAACTTAGTAAATGAATTATCATATGTCTCTAACAGAATGCAAAGAGCTGTGTGGAAAATTTACAACAATGTCCTTGGGAGTCAGCATGGTAGGTATTTGGCACACTCCAGGAAATATCATTCACAAAAGCAAATTTATGTCAGGAAATGTTGTTCCATTATCCTGTTTTAAATACAATAATGAAATCTAATTTGTTCATTTAGTGCTTCCGTTGCAATAAAAGTCAACTTATGAGTCTTCATTATACAATACCACAGACTGGAAAATTTGGGCTTTCGTCATCAGTCTGTAAAACTTAACATCCAGGTCTTTGATTCTCTTATGTTTTAGTAGACCAAAGCCAACAAGTAATGTCAAATAGTCTCTTACAAACTCCTGTCATATGCCATTCAATAAGATCTTGACTGAACTATTTTATGTTTCAAATTTCACATTCCCAAGTCCCCCAGATAAGTTTTCCCTGCCTAGCAACAACCTATCCACCTCAAAAATATTCAATAACCACATCACTACCATCTTCTAAGAGAGAGTTTCAACATCACACAACCTCTGAAAGAAAAAACATTTGGTTCATGTTAATCCTAAAATACCAGCCCCCAACTTTAGAACCATTCTGATTAGTTCTAGACTTGCCAACAACAGGAAGCATCCTTTTCACATCCATCTTGTGAACAACATTTGGCATAGAATCCCGACAGTGTGGAAACAGGCCATTTGGCCCATCAAGTCTACACCAACCCTCCAAAGAGTGTCCATCCAGACCCATTCCCCTACTACTTTATATTTCCCCTGACTAATGTACCTAACCTTCTCATCTCAGAACACAATGAGCAATTTAGCAATCACCTAAACCTGCACATCTTTGGACGGCAACCCACACAGACAGGCAGAGAATGTGCAAACTCCCCACAGACAGTTGCCCAAGGCTGGAATTGAACTGGGTCCCTGGTGTTGTGAGCCACTGAGCTAACCACTGAGCCACTGTGCCACCACCTTGTACAGTTCATTCAAGTCACTCCTCACTATGCAAGCTTCTAATGAAAATGAGCCCAGTTTGTCCAGTCTATCCTCATGAAACAACCTGCTCATTCCAGTATCAATCAGGTAAACCTCCTCTGAACCATCTCTAAAGTATTTACATCTACTCTTAAATAAGAAGACTAAAAACGCACACTGTTTGAGATGTGTTCTTGTCAGTGCCCTGTATAACTGAATTATAACATCCTTAGTTTTATGTTCAGTTCATCTCATAATAAAGGATAGTATTTCACTTCTTAATCCCAGAACTTTGTAGGGAGTTGGGAAGAGATATTTGGGTCTCTTGCTCAAGTATTTGTATCTTCATTAGTTAGGAGTGAGGTGCTGGAAGACTGGTGGTGTCATTATTTAAGAAAGATGGTAAGGAAAAGTCAGGGAACTATAGACCAGTGAGCCTGACATCGGTGATGGGTATGTTGTTGGAGGGAATCCTGAGGGATATGACTTATGTGCAGTTGGAAAGGCAAGGGCTGATTAGGGATAGTCAACATGGCTTTGTGAGACAGAAATCATATCTCACTGACTTGATTGAGTTTTGACAGAGGAGATTGATGATGTAGAGATTGTCAGTGTGTAAGATGCTGATGAGCAAAGCTAAATTCCTGATATTCAAAGTGAATGCCAGTGCACATTGATGAATGGGATGCAGTTAACTGTTGAAGAGCTTAACATATTATCAATGAATGTGTTGCTTTTGAAATGTTTTACATCAATCTATAACCTCATTTATTTATATACAAGAGACTCCATTTCTACTCTGGTATTTGAGAAACAGAAGATAATGTGTTATCTTAGTGGAATCTCTCTTGAATGAATATAACCTGAATGCTTTAATATTCATAGCACTGAAACCAGAAGCTTAGATTCCCATACTTTTTAACAATGAGAATCATGTATGTTTAGGATGGTTAGGAGAAAAGGGGAGCAATTACAACAGAACAACACATAGCAACCATGAGTATCCATTTGAGGTTTGCAAAATGTATGTAATATATGGGTTATACAGATAATGGTTGTGAGACAGAGAAGCTAAAAGCCTAGATGGATTTGAATTACATCCTACACTTTCTAAATGCAAATGTTTGAATCTCATTAGAACACATTGAAATCAATTGTATGATATCTGTAATTTTGTTCTTTAAGAGTTTAAATTTAAACAAACGCATGATAACTCAACACTATACTGATTTAACATGACAGAAATGACAGTAGCAACAGTTATGATTAAAACTAAACCCAATCGTAAAGTGAATTTAACAGATTTAAAAGTTGAAATATGATAGCAAAAGGGAAATTTACTGCTTAATAGTGGTCCCAGAACACACTGGGACTGCATATTTGGGAAATTGCATATACCAAGGCTGAGATATTTCGACCATTGAAATTAATAAGTGGAAAATCATGAGCTCAGGGTATGTAATTTCCTGATATGGACTCCTGGTGTTTGCGAACGACGTAAAACATCTACACTCCATTGTCCAATAACAGAAATGGAGAGAATTCTACTCATGCCCCAGATATATTCCAGGAAAGTGTCCACCAATTCTGCAAAATAATTGGTGCAGTTTCTGTTCTGAGTTTCACTGAGTTTATACTGAAAGATACACCAGTAAAACTGCATAAGCAGTTGCCCAGAGGTTACTGATGCATGTTTGCAAATCTGGGCAGGGAAACCTCCTAGATTTGAGAAGATTTGCTTCAGCCAAGAGAATTAGAAGTGGTCTGAGAGCTCAGACTGCCTGCAGCCAAAATAAAATGGTGGCTCCAATGTCATGCCACATCAAAGGTGGTCATTTATCTTTGTTGCCGTAGGTACTTAGTTCTGGAAGCAGCCATTAAAACCATTTTCAGTGGAATGTTCTCTATGGTGACATGTACTAGGAATAATTTATTTAGAAGGTTTGTCTCTAAAGAGAAGTTGCCTGTAGAGACAGTGGTGCATATGACTGGATATAAAATGTGATACAATAAGTCAGCTAAAGGAACTCTGGTATAAGGCACCATATAAAGAAAGGGCAGGTTTCATTTATAGAGCATCTTTCATGACCTCAGGATGTTCTAAAATACTTTACAGTCAATGGAGTACTTTGAAGTGCTGTCAGTGTTGTAGGAAGTGCAACAGCCAATTTGTGCAAACCGAGCCCTACAGGCTAACGACAAAGTCTTTGTTGTATTAGCAGCTCTCGCCTGCAGTGGCTGTAGAAGTGTTACAATTGGCAGAAGTGTCTCTTGCAGGCTAAGGAAATTTTTAAAATGACCAGGTTCCCACACCTAATAAAAACAGAACAAGTCAGAAGCAGATAGTGAGTCGGTCAGCACTGGTCTGGGAAGTGAATGCCATAATCTGTTCTGTTTTATAAATGCTGACTGACCTATTGTATATCGCCGATCTTAATTTCAAAATTCTAGTTCTAAATTCATTTATTTTTAATTTTCTAGTTATAACTCTGTGATCTTAATGACATCAGGTTATAGTCCAATAGATTTACTGCATTTGGAATCACAAGATTTCAGAGCGCTGTTTCATCATCAGACAAAGTGAAGTCTCTTCACTTATTGAAGGAACAGCACTCTGAAAGCTTGTGATTTCAAATAAACCTGCTGGACTATAACCTGGCATCATGTGACTTCTGACCTTGTCCACTCCTTCCCAACACCAGCACCTCCACATCAACATCTTAGTGAGGAAGAGAATATTTACAGACTTCAGATGTGAGCCGTATTGGGTAGGATGTGGACTCCTGGGCTGACATGTGAAAATGCCTACATGGTTGGTGTGTAGGTATGATCTGAAGGAGTCAGTGGTGGACTGGGTGGACAAAGTTAGAAATCATACAACAGGTTATAGTCCAACTGGTTTATTTGGAACCACTGGCTTACAAGGTGCTGCCTCTTCGTCACCTGATGAAGAGGTAGCATCTCGAGAGATAGTGCTTCTAAATACACTTGTTGGACTATAACCTGGTGTTGTGTGATTTTTAGCAATGTTTAAATCGGCATCCTGACACCATGAAAACAGTCGCTTGAAAGATGGTCTGGGTAATAGGTCACCTCAGAGATCCACAGTCAAATATAACTTCTGTAATGGAGTGCAAGCGTTGAATGCCTTGGAGTTTGCAGGGGTTTCCACCTCCTGGACTGACAGTGTGAAGTGGCAGCATGGGGATGAGGTGGGTGGGGCACCACGTGCAGTGGATAATGGTGAAGAAATAAGAGTCATAGATATCTACAGTACAGAAAAAGGCTCTTTAATTTAACTGTATTCACTGCTCACAATGTGGTCCTCTCCACATCAGAGAGATGATACTCAGATTGGGTGACTGCTTTCCAGAGCACCTCTGCTTTCACCACAAATATGATCCCAAGCTTACAGTTCCCCTGCTGCTTCAAAACATCATAGTGTTCCCATGCTAACATTTCTGTCTCAGGTCTACTGCAGTGTTCCCGTGAAGATCAATGCAAGCTGGAGGAACAATACCCCATCTTTCCCTCTAGGTGTCTTCAGCCTTCAGAAAGCAATATTGAGTTTAATAATTTCAGAGTGTAAAGACCTTTTTCCATGTTCTTTACCATACCCCTAAGTCCTGTTCTACATGTGAAACCATTCTGAATAATTCCCACTTCATGTTAGCACCCATTCAGTATATATCTCTTTCCCAGTTGATCATTAACAATCCCTTTGTCTGCTTTTTTTTCTATCTCTGGACACTGTTTCTATCTATTCATTTCACTCCTCCACTTCCCCCTCCCCACAACCTCAACCTTAATTCCCATCATCAGCATAAATACCATCATTCCCCAGTTGCTACCAGTTCTGATGAAGGATCATTGAACTTGAAATATTGATTTAGCTTTCCTCTCCGCTGCCAGACCAGTTTAAAGTGCATTGCTGCACTCTTACCTTGCCACTCAGTGAGCACTCCGGGTGACAGCAATGTTCCCTCTCCTTATAGAAATGGTAGTCCCAATGGCAGCCATTTTGCTAACTGCTGCTGACAAGGTGCCCTCAGTCTTGCTGCTGTCTGCAGAAGTGAATTTATATTCGGTTTCTAAATGCATACTTTGTGTCACTGTTCACCAGTGATATGGATGATGTGGATACAGAATCAGGGAGAAGGACTATAATGTAGGTGATATACTTGGGCAGGACCAACAGACAAGTATATACATGATGAATAATAGAAATCACTAAGAATCAGAGGGACACCATGGTGTTTTGAAGCAGCAGGTTACAGCAAACTTGGGATCCCGTTTGCGGTGAGAGCAGAGGTGCTCCGTAAAGCAGTCCCCCAGTCTGTGTATCATCTCCCTGACGCAGAGAGGACCACATTGTGAGTAGTCAATACAGCAGACTAGATTGAATCAAGCGTAGGTAAATTACTGCTTCACCTGGAAGGTGTGGCCAGGACCTTAGATAGAGAGGAGGGATGACATAAAAGGACAAGTTTGCACCTTTTGTGATTGCATGGGAAGGCACTGTGGTGTGACCCATTTCTTCCTACTCTGTTTCCTGTCTGCTAACTAATTTTTAATCCATGTCAGTATATCACCAGTATATAACCGCTGTGCCTTGATTAACACCCTAATCTCTTATGTGAGACTTTATGAAATGCTTTTGGAAACTCTGAACACATCAATTCCACTGGTTCTCTCTCATCTATTCTGGTTATGTTCTCAAAAAACTCCAGTCGGTTTGTCATACATGATTTCCTTTTCATAAATCCACAGACACTTTATGTAATACCATTAGCATTTTTTAAGTGTTATCTCTTTTCCTGCCTTCAGTAAAGCTAACATTTCTTTAACATTGCAACATAGGGCTACAATTATTCCTACTATGAATGCAATTAGTTGAGTCTTTCAAGCCCATTATTGAGTTTTTATACTTAATTAAAGCATTTTGTTCTCTTTTCAATCTTTTGGACGACAGTCAAACCTTTTTGCAACACTCATTGTCACAGTTACAAAGTTGAACTGTATAGTTTTAGCTTGGACTAACTATAAAAGCACAAGAAACTGCCATCTAATTGTCTCAGTCATATTTATGGAAGACGGCAATGATCTTTTGAACTAGACCTCTGCAACCAGAGCCATTAAAATGATGCTTACACTAAAGTCCTTCAAATGTTTGCTTGATTTATAGTTAGCTTTCAATATTTAATCTCTCTTTCAAGTCCAACAATACTTCAAGTGCCTTTCAAGCATAAAGCAAAGTTGAATTTCTGTGGTCAAACCAGTTGAAATTTGATAAAAGGGTTCTGGAAAATGTTATTTTGGATGTGAGCAGATCTCCCATAGATTTGGGCATGGTAAGTCAACACAACCTTGTGACAAACTGAAAGAATGACTATGAGGGTGACATGAATCCTCAGTGATAGTACAATACAGGTGATAGAAAATTGACAGCTTCGTTTATGCCTTAGCTAATTTTCCTCACTGGGAAACCATGACGATTTTATCAAAGGTACCTTGACTGACGTCATGTCAAGTCCCGCTGAAGCTCTGGACATTAGAGATATATGTAATGCAGCAAGTCCCCATTTCTAATCTTGTCCTTTCAATGGTAATGATCATGTTTAGTTAGGGAAAGCAGAGGTTGTGTGTCGCAACACGTTCAAGAAAACATCAGAATTCAGCACAAGAAGCTGGTGTACTTCGATAGTTCAGAGGATAAAGCAGTGGTTTTAAATTATGTTTTACAAAAATAGAAGCAGCACCAAATCTTACTTTTAAATCTGTTCATGAGACACTGACATTGCTGGCAAGACTGGCATTTATTGTTCATCCCTAATTTTTCCTTGAATTCCTGGTGTGTTGCCTTCTTGAATCACTGCCATCCTTGAGGTGTAGAGACTCTCATAGAGCTGTTAGAAAGTGAGCTTTTAGGATTTTGATAAAGCGACAATGAAGGAACAGCAATGTAGATCCAAGTCAAGATGCTGTGTGGCTTGGAAGGAAGCTTGGTCTCTGCTGTCTTTGCCTTTCTAGGTCGTAAAAGTTGTACGTTAGGAAGGTGTTGTTGAGGGAACCATGGTGGGTTGTGACAGTGCATTTAGAAGATAGTAATCACTTGTGCCACTGTATACAAATGTTGGAAGGAGGCAGTGAGTGCTTAAAATGGAATTCAGTGAAAGAAGTTACACTTAGTAATAAAAAAAATCATGTTATTTCTGGAAGTAAGCTGGCAGCAAGGATGCTGTGGCATAATTGTAGTGTCCTTTCCTCTGGTACAGAAGGTCTGGGTTGAAGCCCCCACCTGCCTCAGACATGTGTCATTTTAAAATTCTAAAAACATCAACAAGATTGTAGCTGAAAGCTTTGCTAACAGCTGAAGCACTTCGGCACCTGAGGCAATACAACTGACGAGAATTACACCTTCAGCAAAATTCAACTGCTGATAGTTCCAAATACATTTTTCTAACGTGGAGGCACTGTGTTCATTGCAAATGTAGGTAATTGCAATTTTGTGTTACAACTAACTCCTGAACATTGAATGATCTTGCCATCCGCTAACTCTGCTGTTCCTTTTCAGAAACTGTTATAGAGTTTGTAGAAACTGGGGCAGTTGTTCTTTTCCAGTCAATAACTGATCCTGGTCAGGACCTTGAATTCAAAACATTGCCAGCAGTGGTGTGATCTCCAAAGAGTAGCAATGAATATGACTTTCACTGAGGTGGATCTGAAATTGAAATATATGAGCTATCAGAGTGACATATAGCCATTTTACAGCTCCTAACCTCAGGTTATGTATAACCAGGGCAGATGTCTTTAACAGACTGTCATCTCCCAGCCCTCCCCCGCTCTGACTCCAAAGCACATTGTCAAGTGTCTGCGTCCGGGTCCAATAGCAGATGGCTCAGCATCACCACAGTTAAAGTCACCTGCCAGATATGCTAGATAATCCTGTTTCTTGCAAGGTTTATTACACTTTCACATGTAAGTTTATATGCTTTATACACTGCTACAGCTTGGCACATCAGATGGCCTAATGGGATTGAATGAAAAGTTTAATGACTTCCTTCCTCCTTTAAACTCAACTTTTCCCCTGTGCCACCAGACCTCCATAATTATACCTCATTTCCTCATAATTGGAAAATTTTGCTGATGCAGTCATTGATAGTGGGAGTGAATTTGTGTTCACTAATTCTTTTAAGTATAGCTAATAGAAGCCCCAAAGGATCCACAATGTTATTAGCGTGTCTCACTGAAGAAAGCCAGGGATATTTGGTAAGACACTGATCTGAATGGATGCACTGAAACAGAATTTTTACAGAAAGCATTTGTTTTCATATTTTCCATTCTAGTGAGACTGTAAACATTTGTTTCTCTTTGTGACTCAAGCGAAAAAAATGAAAGCTCTAAATTCAAAAGCTGGATATCAGCAAGCATTTAAGCGGCAAGTTGTCAGTCAGTCTCTGAATATCCAGCTGGATTTTTTCAAAACCCATTAGTGAGCAGCTCCTTGACATGGCACATCATATCAAACACAAAGTTCTCTTTCATCTTTGGAACTCCTCCTCGAAATGCTTCTACTTCGCTTTCACTCTACCCTCACCAACAAATGCCGTCTCAGCCAATTCAACTTTGTTTTGGGTCACCTCCACTTCTACTCGGTGCTCAGCTTTGAATAATGTCATGCCTGAATTTCAATATCGTCAATGCAGTGCCAGGTACATAGACCATACATTGCAGCAATTGACTGTTCAGCTGTTATAACCAGGCCATGGCTGAAGTTCCTAATTCATTGAGGTTTCAATTGGGGTACCCCAAACTGTAAAGCTTCCTGGTGAGGAGGGATGAATTGGCCCATCTCTTTATCACTCATTCCCTCAATTGGTTTCTTAGATTTAGATTACTTACACTGTGGAAACAGGCCCTTCGGCCCAACAAGTCCACACTGACCCTCCGAAGAGCAACCCACCCAGACCCATTTACCCTTCACCCAACACTACGGGCAATATAGCATGGCCAATTCACCTCACCTGCACATTTTTGGACTGTGGGAGGAAACCAGAGCACCCAAAAGAAACCCACGTAGACACGGGGAGACAGACACGGGGAGACAGACACGGGGAGGAATTGAATCCGGGTCTCTGGCATTGTGAGGCAGCAGTGCTAACCACTGTGCCACCTTGCCACCCGCTTCAACAAGCTTATTTTTAAAAAGATCCTCTCCCTCATGGATAGGTATCTCCGAAATCCAAATAATGTTGTTTCTAAAAAAACAGCCAATTCAACCAACCTTCTTGAATGAACAGTTTACTAAATGCTACACCTGATAAGAAAGCTAACACAACACACCAAATAGAAATAAGAGCTGAAAAATGTGTTGCTGGAAAAGAAGGGCTTTTGCCCAAAATGTCGATTCTCCTGTTCCTTGGATGCTGCCTGACCTGCTGTGCTTTTCCAGCAACACATTTTCAGCTCTGATCTCCAGCATCTGCAGTCCTCACTTTCTCCAAATAGAAATAAGAGGCAAGTCCAAAAAGCTAAAAGTTAAAAACACAACTACACAGATTAGTCTGAAATGTTCTTGAAGATGGGATATTTGAATGTCATGCCCATTATACTGGAGTTTACTGGAAAGTAGTCACCCTTTCATCTAGCTACTAGCTAGTTGACTTCTAGCACTCAGAGTAAAAGCAGATCTTTAGCTGCAGTACAGATTTAGTACTTTGACTGTAAGCTTCACACTTGAACCAGGCTTATACACACAAGAGTGTTCAGTCCTACTAGTTTACTCCAGTAGAGTTGAAGTGAAGTGAAGCTAGTCACTTCCGCACTTCACTTCAGCTCTGATGAAGAGTCATCTAGACTCCAAACTTTAACTTGTTCTTTCTGTATGGATGTTGTCTGACCTGCTGTGATCTCCAGCATTTGTTGTTTTCAGTACAGGTTCCAGCATCTACAGTAATTTGTTCCTACATTTTCTTAATTCCTGTCCTTGTGTATTCTTCAAAGGGAGAAATACGAAATATGTCTAAGGCAATTGCGTACTTTTATGAAAACGTATAATCACTTGTAATGTAAGAACTGCAACGTGAGGCCACCAAATGGTGCATTTACAGACAAAAGCTTAGACCTACATTTATAGGCTTTACATTTACATTGCTGAAGATGCATGTACTGTTGGTAAGAGCAACCACCTTTGTCCTTGTGGAGATGAAATCCCATCTTTAGATTAAGGATACTCTCCACCATGTTGTATAACCATCACGGTGAACTGTCCTAGATTTGATTTGATTTGGTTGATTATTGATACAGTGAAAAATATTGTTTTTTGTGCTATCCAGCCAAATCATACCTTACATAAGTATATCAGGGTTACAGAACTGAATGCAGAATATAGTGTTACAGCTAAAGTGAAAGATCAACTTTAATATATGAGGGGTCTGTACATAAGTCTGATAACGCTGGGGAAGAAGCTGTTCTTGAATCGGTTGGTATGTGTTTTCTTGACATTGTAACCTCGACAATGTCACTGAAGCAGTTCCAAAGCATCACACTCTGAAAGAGCCTCTTGATCCTTCTTGAATAAAAGTCATTAAAGGCCATAAAACAGCATTCTATGGCAAGTCACTGAGAGTTGATGGCATCCCATTTGAAATATTCAGGTACCAAGAGAGTCACATGGTTAGAATACACACAATCAATGTGGTATATGGGATAGATATCAAACAGATCTAGTACCTCAATGCTGGGCATACATGAGGCAGTGTGGACTATCAACATCAGCAGAATTTGACTGAAACACAATCTGTAACCACATGGCATGGCATCTTTTTAACTCCTTCACAGGTTGTGGGGCCACATCAGCATTATTATCCTGCCCATAAAGTCTCAGAATCAAAGAGTCATAGAGTCAGAGTCATAGAGTCATACAGTCATAAGGTCAAAGACACATAAAGACATAGAGTCAAAAAGTCAGAGAGTCATTGAGTCATAGAGATGTACAGCACAGAAACAGACCCTTTGGTCCAACCTGTCCATGCCAACTAGATTCCCCAACCCAATCCAGTCCCACCTGCCAGTACCTGGCCCATATCCATCCAAATCCTTCCTATTCATATACCCATCCAGTTGCCTTATAAATGTTGTAAATATATCAGCCTACACCACTTCCATAGCAGTCTATGGATAAGGTAAATAGTCAAGGTATTTTCCCTGGGATGGGGGAAATGCGTGAATTTGTTGCCCCTTGGGTCTTTTTTATATCTTTCCTCTCTCACCTTAAACTTATGCTCTTTGTTCTGGACTCCCCCACCCCAGGTAAAATACCTTATCTAATTACCTTATCCAGGCCCCACATGATTTTATAAACCTCTATAAGATCACCCCTCAGCCTCCAACGCTCCAGGGAAAACAGCTCCAGACTATCCAGCCTCTCCCTGTAGCTCAAATCCTCCAATCCTGGCAACATTCTTGTAAATCTTTTCTGAACTCTTTCAAGTCTCACAACATTCTTCCAATAGGAAGGAGGCCAGAATATTCCAAAAGTAGCCTAACCAATGTCCTGTACAGCCACAACTTGACTCCCCAACTCCTGTACTCCATACTCTGACCAATAAAGGAAAGCATACCAAACTACTTCTTCACTATCCTATCTACCTGCGACTCCACTTTCAAGGAGCTATGAACCTGCACTCCAAGATCTCTTTGTTCAGCAACACTCCCCTGGACCTTAAAATTAAGTGTATAAGTTCTGCTAAGATTTGCTTTCCCAAAATACAGCACCTCAGATTTAAGTGAATTAAACTCCATCTGCCACTCCTCAGCCCATTAGCCCATCTGATCAAGACCCCGTTGTAATCTGAGGTAACCTTCTTCGCTATCTACTACACCTCAAATTTTGGTGTCATCTACAAACTTACTAACTATACTCTTATGCTCACATCCAAGTCATTTATATAAATGATGAAAAGTAGAGGACCCAGCACCGATCCTTGTGGCACAGGTCACAGGCCTCCAGTCTGAAAAACAACCCTCCACCACCACCCTCTGTCTTTTACCTTCAAGCCAGTTCTGTATCCAAATGACTAATTCTCTCTATATTCCATGCGATCTACTTTTGCTAACCAGTCTCCCATAGCCAATCACATTTCTGCAGGTCTGGAGTCACATGTAAGTCAGACCAGGTAAGGATGGCAGATTTCCTTCCCTGAAGAACAACAGGGAACCATATAATTTCATGGTCATCATTAGATTTAATTCCAGATTTCTTTTTATTGAATTCAAATTCTACCATTTCCCAGGGTAGGATTTGAACCTGAGGCCCCAGATGCTGCCCAGTCAGCAACACTGCACCCAATGAGTGAAAAAAATACTTTGTCAAAATTTTAGAAATAATTAGCAACATGCTGACTTCATCCCACATACCTTGCATACTCCACATTTTCTCTGCACGCAATGAGTTATACTAGTGTGAAGTTCCAAGGCACTGGCTGGCTTTTTAATTCACTTTTGGGATGTGGGTGTCACTGGCTGGGTCACCATTTATTGCCCATCCCTAGTTGCCCTTGAGAAGGTGGTGGTGAACTGCTTTCTTAACCCATTGCAGTCTACCTGCTGTGTGTTAACCCACAATGCCAATAGGAAGAGAATTCCAGGATTTAAACCCAGTGACAGTGAAGGAGTGGCAATATATTTCCAAGTCAGGATGGTGAGTGGCTTGGAGGGTAACTTGCAGGTGGTGGTTCTCCCTTGTATCTGCTGCCCTTGATCTCCTAGATGATAGTGGTCATTCGGTTTGGAAGGTGCTATCTGAGGAATTTGGTAAATTTCTGCAGTGCATCTTGTAAATAGTACATACTGCTGCTACTGAGGGTCAGTAGTGGAGGGCATGAATGCTTGTAGATGTGGTGCCAATCAAACAGGCAGCTTTGCTCTGGATGGTGTCAAGTTCCTTGAATGTTGATGGAGCTGCACTCATCCAGGCATGATTTGGAGACAACCACCTGAGGAAGGAGCGGCGCTTCAAAAGCTAGTGCTTCCAATAAACCTGTTGGACTATAACCTGTTGTTGTGTGATTTTTAACCTCATCCAGGCAGGTGGGGAATATTTTATCACACTCCTGAATTTGCCTTGCAGGCAAGCTCTGGGGAGTCAGGAGATGAGTTACTCACCACAGTATTCCTCGCCTCTGACCTGCTCTTGTAGCCACTTTGTTTATGTGGTGAGCCCAACTGAGTTTCCAGTCAATGATAATGCTCAAGATGTTAATAGTGGGGCATTCAGTTATGGTACACTATTGAATGTCAAGTAGCTGTGGTTAGATTGTCTCTTACTGGAGATGGTTATTACCTGGCATCTTTGTGGCGCAAATGTTACTGGCCACTTGTCAGCCCAAGTCTGGGTATTCTCCAATCTCTTTCCACTTGAACATGGACTGCTTCAGTATCGGAGAAGATAAGAACGGCTGAACATTGTGAAATCACCAGCGAACATCCCCTCTTCTGATCTTATGATGTAGGGAAGGTAATTTATGAAGCAGCTGAAGATGGTTGGGCCTAGGACACTACTCTGAGGAACTCCTGCAGAGATGACTGACCTCCATAACCACAAACATCTTCCTATGTGTCAGGTATGACTCCAACCAGTAGAGAGTTTACACCCTGATACCCACCAACTCCAGTTTTACTAGGGCTCCTTGATACCACACTCAGTCAAATATAATCTTGATGAAGGCTGTCACTCTCACCTCACCTCTGGAATTCAGCTGTATTGTCTATGTCTGAACCAAGGCTGGCATGAGGTCAGGAGCTGAGTGGCCTTGGCAAAACCCAAACTGGGCGTCACTGAGCGGGTTATTGTTGAACAGGTTCTGCTTGATAGCACTGATAATACCTTCCATCACTTTACTGATGATGGAGAGTAGACTGATGGAGCACCTATAGAAAATTTGTTTGTATCTTCCCATGTTACTACTTTTCATAGTTAAACAAGCACCAAGACTTGGCTTGGCTGATAGTGGGAAGGACACTATCTGTGAGATCCTTTATGTATTCTACACTCTGTGCTATTGCAGACTGCCCTTGAAGTGACAACAAGGCAGGGGAGTAGAGATGGTCACACATCTCCTTCTGGAATGTGTCTTTGTAAAGCTGGTCTGGAGAGAGATGAAGTGGCTTTTGTTGAGGTTCGCCCTGAGCTGCTCCATGACTCAGGACTCTGTGCTCTACGGTCTGTTCCCTGGGACACGCACAAACATCGACTGCACCTGGAGGACCATCAACTCAGTGAAAGACACTCTTTGGTCTGTCCGAAACTTGTTGGTCTTCCTGTGTAAAGGGATAACCTTGATTGTGTTGCGGACTGGCACATTCCAAGATTCTGGACTACGTGCTGAGAAATGCACTAAAACTTAGAGCAGCTGCCACGAAGGCACAGTGGAGAAAGACCACCATCTAAGATCTTTCTGCCAAAGTACAATGAGGGTCCGTACAGTTATCAGACCCTCCTGATGTCTCCATGTAAGTAAATAGTGTTCTGCATGAGTAAGAAATGGATTTGGTTTTACAACTGCAGGGAATGTCAAATTCCAATGTTTGTTTTTCATTATATGCTGTAAAAAGCTGCTTTAGTAGCTGTGAATGTACATGAAGATAAATTTCTATGAATATAGTATATTTTTGCAATTAAAGAACATGTTAACCTAAAGAATGTGTGAAGAGGCTTTGCAGACAAGCCCAATCCTGTCTGCCTCTAACATCCGTATATAGGAATGGACCTCCAGGATTAAAGATTGAGACCCAAACTGTGTCAACTTTCAAAATTAAATCGGATAGGTGGTTGAAGGGATATAGCAACAGGGTGATAAAATGTGATAGAACTATTCTTTTCCATGCAGGTTATATGTTGACAGATTGGCTGAATAAATACCCTATTTCTGCAGGGCAGCTTGTATGTATTTCTATGTGTACACTGCATGCTCATAAACAGGAACTTATTTTCCTTTTCACCATTCTTCCATCTGGGAAAATGTGACTTAAAAAAAATGTGGATATAGATACTCTTGGAGATGCCAGTGCTGGAGAAATTTAGCTTGTAATCTGTAGCCAATTATTTTCCTTTGGGTACAGTTATGTTGCTCAAGGTATTCAGACATTATTCTGCAAGATATTTAATTATATTTAATTTATTTAAAAACAAGAGACGCAGATGTTATTTATATAGCATATGCAGTATGCTAAGCCACAGGTCACCATTTCTTTGCAAGTGCACTGACTCCCCAATTACGATAGTCAGTACCCAGGTCAACATTGTAAAATGTAACACTTTTTCAGTTACAGGCTTTGGATTTTTTTTATGGCCACAGTAGATATTTACTCTTAAAGGGACACTTTTAAATGTTAAACCAAAGATAGTAAATAGTGTAGAAGTGCCAATGGAAGCAGCATTATTTTTACTCAATTGTTTTGGCACTAGTAACCTCTTATCACCTTCACTCTGCAGTGCAAGTTGGAAAGGATTCCAAAACGTGAGCACCAACCAAAAAAATGCAGAAGTTATGAAATGCCTAATTCCACAATGGTGCCAGCAATTGCGAACAAGTGTTGTTTCAACATACCCCCACTCCCCTTTCCTGTTTGGCTGAATCCATCCAGGGATTGAAACAGAGGCAAGACTTCCAGGGCTCTGAATGCTATTGTATTACTCTGACTGATTTTGCGCAGTCCCAAATTGGGTCCACTCCAGGGCGTAGTTCCTGCTCCTTCCTATTGTCTGGTAGTGTTATTGTTTTCGGAGAATTTGAATACCTATTTATATTTGCTTGTTTCATTTCCTTTCAGTCAATTACTTTGCTTTTAATGTATTTGCTTTTCTACTGTTTACAATATTTGCATTTATTTTTCAGATTTTCTTATGTGAAACATTTTGTTCAATGCTCAACAATTATTTGAAGAAATATTATTTCTCTGCGCTGTTCTCATTGGTTGTACTAGCTTTTACAGTCATGCATATTGGAGAGAATGGATTTAGGTGTGCGCCCCATTGCGATTCAACTTCTCAAAGACCTCTGTTGTTTTGTTACTTTTTAATTGACATGTCTTGAGTGTTTTCAGGAAATGTGAGATGCACAGCATCACAGCTAAGACAGCACTTGTCCTCAGACATGTACTTGCAGCAGCAGATTACTCAATCTGATTTTTTTCTTTTTAACTCAATCACATTGTAGTAGTACCATACTCATGGCAGCTGAGACAAGTCATCTTAGAACTAACCCAAGGATTGAACCTTGGCTTTTGCTGATTTAGGCATCACTGAACAGCTCATACATAAAGTGATCAATAGCTTTTGATTATGTCACACCTTTTCTTTATTTTACCTTACCTCAGAAATGTTGCTGACTATTTTCTTCTCTCTTAATTTGTCTTGATATTTAACACACTGATAACTCAATACTCACATGCTGTCTTCATCACAACTTTCACATTCAGGGTGGCATGAGAAAGCAATTCTGCTCACATCTTCACATCAAGCAGAAAGATTTTGTGAAACAATAATGTAGGCATAAAACCTATGCTTTTCTGTTAACACTGTATTTGTAACTGTAAATTCTATATATATTTTTGCTACAGAAGCAGTACTATACAGCCCAAAAGAAGCTATATTACCATTCAAACTACACACATAGAGTCATAGAAATGTACAGCATGGAAACAGACCCTTCGGTCCAACCTGTCCATGCCAACCAGATATCCCAGCCCAATCTAGTCCCACCTGCCAGTACCCGGCCCATATCCCTCCAAACCCTTCCTATTCATATACCCATCCAAATGCCTCTTAAATGTTGCAATTGTACTAGCCTCCACCACATCCTCTGGCAGATCATTCCATACACATACCACCCTCTACATGAAAATGTTGCCCCTTAGGTCTCTTTTATATCTTTCCCCTCTCACCCTAAACCTATGTCCTCTAGTTCTGGACTCCCCGACCCCAGGGAAAAGACTTTGTCTATTTATCCTATCCATGCCCCTCATAATTTTGTAAACTTCTATAAGGTCACCCCTTAGCCTCTGACGCTCCAGGGAAAACAGCTCCAGACTATTCAGCCTCTCCATATTGCTCAAACCCTCCAATCCTGGCAACATCCTTGTAAATCTTTTCTGAATCCTTTCAAGTTTCACAACACTTTTCCGATAGGAAGGAGACCAGAATTGCACACAATATTCCAACAGTGGCCTCACCAATGTCCTGTACAGCCGCAACATGACCTCCCAACTCCTTACTCAATACTCTGACAAATAAAGGAAAGTATACCAAATGTTTTCTTCACTATCCTATCTACCTGTGACTCCACTTTCAAGGAGCTATGAACCTGCACTCCAAGGTCTCTTTGTTCAGCAACACTCCCTAGGACCTTACCATTAAATGTATAAGTCAGCTATATCTAACCAAAAAACAACAAAGTCTAACCATTTACTTTTGACTTTCAATAGCTCCCAACATCAATATCCTGGCCAGAAACAGAACTGCTCCAATCACATAAATAATGTAACTACAAAAGTGGCTAAGAGGCTTTGGAATTTTCCTTCTAGATTCCACTGTCACACCAGACATTATCTTAAACTCAAAGTACTCTCAAGGTACAATCCAGAAACATAAAGGAACACCCTACACTTATCTGGATAAGTGCTATTTCAATAACATTCATTAAGTTCAGAACCCATGATCATCCTACTCACTGCCTTAAATACTTGACTCCCTTCTATACTGGCAGTCAGTAGCAGCAGTGCTTCCCATGTACAACACACCAGAACCCATCAAACCTGCTTCAGCAATAGTTTCCTAACCCATGGCATTTACCATCCAGAAGAAAAAAATGCAGCAGATGCATGGGAACCTCACAACATGCAAGTTCCCCTTCAAAACGATAAAGTATCCTAACACTAAATTATATCATTGTTTCTTCACTGTCACCTGGTCAAAATCTTGGAATTCCCTTCCGAACAGCATTGTGGGTATAACTAACTACACCACATGAACTGGTGTGGGTCAAGCAGGCAGCTCATCACCTCATTCTCAAAGGCGATTCAAAATGGCCAACAGAGACTGACCATGCAAGGGACACTTACACCCCAAGACCAAAAGAAAAGAATATGCTGAAGGGGTGACTTTTAAACTTACAGTCATTCAGGGACCTAATATACCAATTCACATTTACTGTAAATTTCCTGGCAACATCATTAATATCCATTGAATGGTCAAATCTACTTAAACAATCGGGGCCTTAAGAAAGTGTAGAACTTGGATCTCCAATCCTAAAGCATAATTTTGAGAAGAATAAATCATAAAAACGTTTTAATTTTTAATGTTTGTTTTGAAAAAAGTATTGCTCTATTCTTTCCTATGCCTTGGATTTTCTTCCTCTCATATTTGTCCAGTTTTCCTTGAAATGTAATAATAGTCCATGTCCCAACATTCCCCGTGCTAAACATTCATGCTCAAACAGCTTCCTATGTAAATAGTTGCTCTCAGCTGACTCACTCTTTCCTAGTGCTGCCGATGTCAATGTTCCATTTAATATTTGTATTGTTATTGCCTTCATGTCCTCATTACCAGAACAAAGAGGCTTGTTTGAAGTTGAGAAGCCATGACTTTACAATGTTCAAGAGGAATTGAATGGCAAGCTTTAATTAGTGTTCTATCAGTTAAAGGCAGAACATAACATTAAGGATGTCAATTGACTGCTTTAAAATTGAGCATTAATAGGTGAAAAAAACATATCTTTAAAGATTGCAATTCGCAATAAAGATTGCGTCGCTTCTTGCCAGTCTCGGGTTTGTGAATGTGAGAAATGAAACCAGGAGGAGAGGAATGGAAAACGTTTGTCAAAAAGTAAGGAAAACAGCCAAAGGCAACTGTACTATAGCTGAATATGTGACAAATCTGATCCCTTCTCCAGTTTTGGTCTTGCTACAGTGAGCATTTGCTTATCTAGTTTAGACTCACCAACAGCACCAAGTGCAAAAGATTTGCACTAGAGCAGACAGAAAGAAATTTGACAGTGATATTTTGACCCAAATGCCAAAACCCAAAAGATTCAGCTCCAATTAATACACAGCAACAAAATAAAACTCTCTGATTATAATCATGCTATGCCTAGCAGAAAATAATTTTAGATTATTATTGAACATAAATTTGCCGTCGTCTTAGGAAACCACAAGGGCTTCATTCTCTTTAGAACCTGATGACTAATGGTGGTTTAATATGCAGGGCACCATACCTCAGGCAAGTGGGGAGGTTGAGAAGTAGGAACCTCAAATGGTACAGAAATTGAACTCAAACTCTGGATATCACTCTACATTGCAAACTACCTGTGTAGCCAACTGAGCTAAACAAACAGCGTGGTTATGTCTTTAGCAAAAGTGACTGCATTTTTTGTCATTTTTGGAATTTTGCATTAATCTTTCCTAGATATAGTGACTACCTGTATTAATTTAGGGCTGTCTCTTGTTAAGCCTAAGAAAAACAGAGTGGTGTAGAGCTTGAGTTTTGTGATATGCTTTACTGATTACAAAAAAACCTAAAAGCTTGCATATTTTTACTTGTATTACAAAGTAGCCATTCATTATCCAAGACAGAGAGCATTAAGGATGTGGAACTGGGATGGTATGTTGATCCAGGTGAGGCAAAGTAATGTTGTAGACGAAAATGTGAGATTATTTATCCCTGTGCCTTGCCTTACTACTGACTGCCACAAGGTGTATGACCTTTTGATTGGTATGATTTTTAAGAACACAAAAAAAGTTTCTTGTAAGTTCAAGTCAAAAGAATGCATAAATATTTATTTTTCGTAATGTTGGAAATGTAAATGTACCAAATATCCAACCTTTCTTTGCACCAGAGACACTCCTGCACAAAAAAGATGATTTTTTAAAAGGTGTAATACGTACTTAGATATCTTCAGGAGTACAAAAATTTACTCAAGATGGAAGCTGGAACATTACAAATCTGAAGGATTCTCTTTGAGTGCATTGTAGAAACTCAAATTGGATGTAGACACAGAGGATCTTCCCAACAAGGGCATATCCCAGACTGAACCACTCAGCTGCTTTACTATTGACACTTTCCATTGTTCACACAATGGATTTATGACACATGTAATTGTCACAAAATGTTTGATATTCAGTCCACATTCTAACCATGAGCAACCTCCTGGATGTCCTTATTTAATATCATAGCTTCATGAGGTCAGTAATTCACAGCCTTAATAAATTTAAATATCTTCCATGAAATGAGTCGAGGCAGATATCAACACCTAACAAAGTTATTTTCACTTTAAAAACTTTATAAAGACATGTGCAGACATAAATTAATCCTTGAATACATTGAAACCACAACACAAGTGATCTGACCCTCTGAAATCCATTTAGTCAATGTAATTGTCTGTACTTTATTCTATTTGTAAAAATAGTGCACATCTTTCTAATAGATTTTATAGACATATGCTGCCTCTTTGACAAGGGTGTCATGGCAGATGAGTGAATGTGAAGGAGGGGCCTTTCGACAGCGTTGGGAGCTGGGCTACAAAACTGGAGCACTGAGGCAGGTCTTCTCATCAGCCTGTCATCCACCGCGACTCGCATCACACATTCCATCGCCTGTCACTAAATGCACTGAGTGTGATCCTTGTGTGAAAGGTGAAAATCCCTCATTAAGTCACACATGGGTCCAGTTGCATTTTCTGAACACATGTTGGTTTCCTAAGCTCAGATAAAAACTTGATCCCTATCCTCATTTATGGAAATGTGCTGGTCAAGAAACCAAAGAGTGGTGTTTTAATCCTAGTGGTAATTCTGGCATCTGGAAGCTCCTGTTGCACTTTCCTTGACAACAAATAAATAATTAGTCCTCAGTGTAGGATGGGATGCATACAGCACAGTTTTGAGTATGTTGTAATTCAAGATGGTTTGAGGAAATAAGATCAAGAAGGAGAGTACTAGAGGGTGCAGCTTATGAACATGTTACATGCAGGGGTGGCACGGTGCCTCACAGCACCGGGGTCCCAGGTTCAATTCCAGCTCGGGCGACTGTCTGTGTGGGTTTTCTCTGGGTGCTCCGGTTTCCTCCCACAGTCGCAAAGATGTGCGGGCCATGCTAAATTGCCGATAGTGTTAGGTGCATTAGTCAGAGGGAAATTGGTCTGGGTGGGTTACTCTTCGGAGGGTCGGTGTGGACTTGTTGGGCCAAAGGGCCTGTTTCCACACTGTAGGGAATCTAATCTAATCATAGTTACAGTGACAGAGCTGCTGAGATATGAATCATAATTGTGGAAATAAGTAGGCTTTGGGATTGGAGAGCTAGGATGTGGAATGGTAAACTCCACTGACATTTAAACAGGCCACTACAGTCATGAGAAAAAGCAGTGATAATTATAAATATAAATCCACATCTACTAGTACCACACATTGTGCTGCTCATACCCATCGTGTGAAATATCATTCAGATACCACTGAGTGAAAGTGTGTTGGTCCTCTTTGCCATTTGGACTGTACCCAATTACTGTGCAGCATTGCAGCAGCTCATTCCGAGGAAATTCCAGCAAAGCAATGATGTTTCAATGAATTCACTATAATAACTGACAAGGAATTGAATGTAACTGTTTTGCTGCTTTTTATAAAGTTCCTTCAAATATTTCTCTGAGTTACTTGCAAACTTTCATTCAAAAACATGTGACACAACTTACTTTCAAACGCAGTGTGAGACTGAGATGACCTGATATTTAAAGACAGATGTCCTGTGGAGTGTGTGGTCGGACGTGACATTTTCTCAAAACCCAGAGTTTCTTTTGGAAGGTGAAGAGATTTTGACAAATAGATGAAACCCAAGATCTATGTAGCCAGCTTATAGGAGTGGCAGGGAATAGATTACACATGGTATCTGGCAACCAAGCACTCTTGTGGAATTTAAGATATAAAAACCTAATCCTGCAGCGCTCAGAAATGTGATAAAGTGAAGTGGGGTCACCAGCGAACTGGTGAAATGTGGCTTTGTTTAATTTGATCTGGAGGTGATTTTACTGTGCAGGCTCAGGGTTTTGTAGGCATGAGCAAGGAGATATCAATACAAGAGAAAGAATACTCTATTACAAGTGAAAGTTATTTGTATCAGAATTCATGACAATATTTCATTCTGATTATTTTAAAATTTGTAATATCAATCTTAATAGCAGCAAAGTGATTACTATCAGACTTCTAACCCTATCAGCATAAAAGCAATGATTGGCAGTTACTACTAATCTGCAAAATTGATGCAAAACATCTATCAATCTCTTAAAAGCAAAATACCAAAGATGCTGGAAATCTGAAAATAAAGAGTGCTGGAGAAATTCAGCAAGACTGGCAATGTCTGAGGAGAGAGAAAGAGAGTTAACATTTCAATATGACTCTCCTCTGGAAGTTCCTGCTGTGTTTAGCCAGACTCTTCTGTTGTGATATCAACCTTTTAACCACCCTTTTTAAAAACAATGGCTGAGAAAGATGAAAATTCAAAGTAAGTCTACCACTATCTGTAAAAAGTAAAGGTGAGTTTTCCCTGAAGTGATTTGGGGGCACGAAGTTTGCCCACGCTGATCAAGGTGTTGATGTATAAGCTGCTGCCACATCAGACCTCAGAGGTCCACACAACCAAAAAAATGATTGGGGAACATTGCTCGGGGGTTGGCCCATTCTGATGTCATAATTTCAATGGGGGAATCAATGACATTCCCAGAGAATCAATGTGGATATTTCCTTCTGGTAATTTTTACCATATTTCCAAAGTTTGGCTCATCTTCTACCAAAATTGGCATGGGTCGATAACAGAATAATGCAGCAGAAATTTAGGACCTTCCATCATATTTCAGGTCTATGTCCCCTATTTTTTAAGGCATGTGTAGCTTAGACATAACCTATCCCTACCTTTAACAGATGCTGCCTGGGTTACTTTGTGCGTCTAGGATTTTTTAATTGCATTTCAGGTTTTCAAAGTTGTTTTCTTTCTATTTTATTTAAGAGATTGCCAGATTATGGAATGCTATGAAACTTAGGACATTTATGGTTATTTCATCCATCTCTACTCCCGAACCTGTCCGGCCTTCACCATCGCATGTGCCAGGTACAGGGATGGCACTGTAACTGATCTGTTCTGTGTGACAATTAGGAGAGCTAGAATTTGACACAATCATCTCAACAAAATTCCTGAGTGGCAGATATGGTCATGTATTAATCATCCTGTCTGTGTGAAGCTTGCACATTCTCCCCATGTCTGGGTGGGTTTCCTCCGGGTGTTCTGGTTTCCTACCACAATCCAAAGATAGGCAGGTCAGGTGAATTGGTCATTCTAAATTGCTCATAGTGTTAGGTGCATTAGTCAGGTGTAAATATAGGGTAGGGGAATGGGTCTGGGTGGGTTATTCTTCGGAGGGTCGGTACTGTTGGACTTGTGGACTTGTTGGGTCAAATGGCCTGTTTCCATACTGTAGGAAATCTAATCTAATCTAATCCTCTTCGGCTATAAGTGATGTTGGACAGGAAAAGAATAGCTGCTTGATCTCAGTTACTCCATGCTGTACAATGAAGGCCACAGCATCATAATGATACATTATTCCACTCTGGGTATTGGCCACCACCATCCACTACTCCCCTTACCAAACCACCACTGCCATCATTCTTCACCCTCAATCCTGAAGCCCTGTTATCATATAACCTTCAACAAGTAGTTAAAAAAAACAACTTCTTTGCATTGCAATATTCTAGCTACTCATTATGTAGGATTAGTTGTCAGATTCAGTGTTCAATTGGCTGAGTGGATAGCACTTCATCAGTGGGTCAGAAAGTAGTGGGTGAATTCCATTTCATGACTTGAAAAAGTACAACTTATAACAGGATATTTATGTTATGTCAATCATAAGCTTCTTCTCAGAAACATAATAAAACAGAGGATAACACATATGAGTCATTTTAAGAGACATGAGAGAAATCAGAATTAATGTTTTGGGTCCGGTAACCCTTGAAGGGTTAACTCTGATTTCTCTCCATAGACACTGCCAGACCTGTTGAGCTTTTCCAGTAATTTCAGTGTTTTTTTCTGATTTACAACAACTGCAGTACCTTTGGGTTTTTTTTAAAGAGATATTAGGGCAGATGAACAAAAACTTGGTCAAAGAGGTCAATTTTAAAGAGTGTTTTGCAGGAGGAAACTGAGGTAGAGAGGCAGAGAGTTGTAGTGTGGGAATTCAGAGCTTATGGTCTAGGAAACGGAGGGCTTGGCCTACAGTGGGGAAGTGATTACAATTGAAAATGCAAAAGAGGCCAGAACTAGAAGTGCATGGAGTTCTCGGTGTGTTTAATGTTTACTGAAGTTACAGAGACAGGGAGGAGCTAGGCCGTGGAGGAATTTGAAAATAATGATGAGAATTTTAAGATCTGGATGTTTCTTGAACTGGAGCCAATCCAGGCCAGCAATCGTAGTGATGTTATGGAATGAAACAGTTAACACAAGGGCAGTTCAATTTTGGGTTACTGCATTTTATATCAGGTAGAATGTGAGAGAATCACCAGGAATAGCGAAATCTAAATGTAAGATAGCATGGACGATGATTTCAACAGCATCTGTGCTGAGACAAAGCCAAGTCAGACAATGGTATTAAGATGGACATAGGCAGTCATAATGATGGTACACAACTAAGGTTGGAAACTCATCTTGGTGACACCGTGGTTATGAACAGTTTGACTGAAGTTCTGACTGTTTTCAGGATGAGAGCTAGAGGAATAATTCAGAAAGGGAGTTTGCAGTGAGACTGAAAGGAATGATTCAGTCTTTTTTTTGGATAAGTGACAACTTTGTTGAGTTTCATGAAACGTTTCACATCACACTGTCAGCTGTATCATCCCAAACTGGCTCCATTAATTATTGTACTTGTCCCACCCCTATGGTGCCTCTCACATCCAGTGCTAGGCCAATTCTCCCACTCACTGTCACCAGAATATCTCACTATTGCTAGTGCCCTTCAATCGCCTGGCTATGTACCAAGGGACCCAGGTTTTGATTCTACCGTTTGGTTACTGTCTGTGTGGTGTTTGCATGTTCTCCCCATGTCTGCATGGGTTTCCTTTGGGTACACCAGTTTCCTCCACAATCCAAAGATTATGCATGTTAGGTGGATTAGCCATGGGAGATGCAGGGTTACAGGGATAGGGTAGGAGGATGGATTGAGTGGGATGTTCTTCGGAGGCTCAGTGTGCACTCAATGGGTCGAATAGTCTGTGTCCACACTGTGGGGATTCTATGATTGTCTTCAGTCTTCCCAAAATTTAATTGGAAAAAACTTCTGTTTATACAACACTGGATATTTGATGAAATGCTTGATAATTTAGCAATGGTCAAGCACAAAATCTATACTAATATTCTCATGCAGTGCTGAGGGAGGGTCGCAATGGTAGAATTGCTCTCCTTTGGATATGGCAAGCTGAGGTCTAATTACCCAAACACTATTTAAAGATGAACAACCACTTGCTGTCCTGACTAACACTCCTCCCTCAACCACCATGACCAAAAATAGATGAGGTAGGTAGTCATTTATCTCCCTGATGTTTATGGGACTTTGCTGTGTGCCAATGGCTGGCGTTTACCCATACAATAACAGCCGCACAGAAGCAAGGCATTCTGGGAAGCTCTGAAAGATTCGAACAGCACTAAAGTAGTTTTCTTCTTTTCTTAAAATCTTACAAAATAAAAGATATTTCACTTTTATTGCTGTAAAACCTTGAAAAGGTTCTTTCTCGTGCAAGTACATTATAAGAGGCAATGCACCCTTCATTGCTATGTTTAAGGCTATTTTGTAGCAATTAAAACAGCTCTGGTTTTGTTAACATCTGGAGAACTTCATTACGTCAGTGGAAGGCATCTCACAGGAATGATGACTTCCAGATGTTGCTGAAGCTGTTTTAGTTGAGTTCTCAGTGCCTCTCTTTTCTTGTTTGTGAACTGGACGTTCTTAATAAATGAGTGTTATTAAAACAGCAAAGGAGAAATTTCTTCTTGGCCTGATGCCAGTGTAACTGAACTCTAATATTTATCATTAGCAGTAGAAACGATGTGATCTTGCAAAATGTGCAGTCTGTGTGGAGGAGGTTAGTCTTGATTCCTGTTTTTATTTGAAATTTCTCATGAAGAGTATGCACATACATAGAGGTACACTGGCCAAGCATTTGGCTTGGTAATCAAATGACGCTTAATGTTAGTGCAGTTAACTCAATGAATGTCCTAAGCCAAAGTAAACTTGAGGCCACCTTGGGATTCCTCATCTCACATTTTAGTAAAATGACTGTGTATTCAATCTCATGGAATTCAGGCTGATTTGTTAGTTAGTCATTGCTGTTCCTCAGGGGTATATAAAGTGACAGAATTGGTCATGTCATTGGTGATGTCATTGCATCAATTATCATGCCAGCTCCTTTAAAATGAGTCATTTTAATTTGAAAATGAAAGTTTCACCATTTCGAAAATCTTGCAAAACATCGAACGGTTGCTATGGGGATCATCTCAATGGGACAAAATGCTGAATTTGATCGTGGTGGTATCATGACTCAAAAGAAACACTGATACAACTGTCTTATTTGAATTGATGCAGAGGGAATAGGTCTAAAGCTAACATTCCAGTAGCCTCATGTTCTTGATGAAGAACATAGCAATGTCAAACTTATGAGAGGGAGTAGGAAGAGAAAGTGAGGTCTGCAGATGCTGGAGATCAGAGCTGAAAATGTATTGCTGGAAAAGCGCAGCAGGTCAGGCAGCATCCAAGGAGGGCTTATGCCCGAAACGTCGAATTTCCTGCTTCTTGGATGCTGCCTGACCTGCTGCACTTTTCCAGCAACACATTTTCAGCTTATGAGAGGGAGTAGCCTATTTAATACTTCATATCTGTTCTGTTGTTAAGAAGATCATGGGTAACCTGGCACTCATTTAAATTCCAGTTCCCTACTCATCATCAGTGACCCCCCAGTTTATCAAATATCCAAATCAGCCTTGAATAAATTCAATGGCCACCGTCCACTGCTCCTAAGGAAAAACCATCCCCAGACTCAATGAACCTTTTAGGGAAAAAAAACTTCCATCTCCATCCTAAAGGTGAGAACCTTTATTCTTATTCTGTGTTCCCTAGACTTAGTCTCTCCCACAAGGGGAAACTTTCTTTCAGGATCTTATGTTTCAATAGAATCAAGCCTAAACTTCAATCGGTAGAGACCCAACCTGTTCAACCTTTCTTCATAAGATTTGCCATTCACCCATAGAATGCATTGTGAACGTTCTCCACTTTGCTCTAACCCAAAACTGTACATGCACCTCCAAATGTGGTCTCACCAACCTCCTTACAGTTGCAGCAAAGTTATCCGACTTGTATATTCCATTCTTCTTGCATTAAACAACAGCATTCCATTTGCTTTCTTAATCACCAGACAATTGTTGAACTGTACATGCAAATTAAAATTTAGTTCATTAATTCATGGAGAAGGATACCCGGAACCATCTGTACCTCCACAATCTCTTTCCATTTAGTAGCCTGCGGAAGTGGACTAGTCCACACTTTCCTACGTTACACTCTATCTCCCAGCTTTAACCTATCTATATCCCTTTACAGATTGTACCTCCATTTAACTTATTTTCTCACCTGTCTTGATGTTATTGATGAATTTAGCCACCTTATATTCAGTTTCCATATGTAAGTCCTGCATATAGATTGTAAGTAGTTGAGATTCTTGCACTGATCAGCTCTGATTCTGATAGTATTTGTTAATACTTGCCAAGCTGAAAAAGTTCCATTTATTGCAACACTCAGCTTCCTATTAGCCAAGTAATCTTTTCTCCATGTTAATATGTTAACCTTTCCATTATGAACTCTTACATTGTATAGTAAACTTTGGTGTGGTACCTGATCAATGTTTTTTTTTAAATCCACTGACATCGCACCCACAGATTCCCCTTTATCCTAACAGGCATGTTGTTTGTTAGTTCCTCAGAAAATTGTAGTAACATAGTTGAATGCAATTTTCCTTACACAAAACAGTGTTAAATGCTGACATATCATGTAATGATTTTCTAAATATCCTGCTAAACTCTTAAGAATGGATTCTAGAAATCTCCCTATGACAGGCTGTTAAGTGCATAATATCCTGCTTTCTGGTCCCTCAAAAAAAAGGCAATACGTTTGCTATTTCCCAATTGTTAGGACCCTTCTAGAATTTAACAAATTATCTGGTATTGGACATTTCAATAGTTTTCCCATAATTTATTTTCCAGAATCAATGATTATTACAGTACCTTTCTCCAGTATACTATTTGGGAGCTTATGAACTAAACCCAAAACTAATCTCTTATCTCTTTTATTTTACCAAAACTGAGTCCAGGCTTGCTTTATTGAAGTAAAGTCATCTCTCATTATTGTGCTAAGGATATCCTTAATTGAAAGAGATACCCCACCACCTTTTCCTAGCTTCCTGTCTTTTGAAATGTCAATTTGTTTGTTTTCTCTAGTATTGATGCTTGTGCCAATTGGTGCTAGATGGTGTTAAAGATCAATGATAAGTTAATGATAATTTCCACAGTCTCCCTCTATGTGCTAGTGTATCATAAAACTGCCAGCAAATGCAACCACAAAGCCACCAAATACTCAAAGGTGACCGCAAGGTATAAAAAGCATGAAAGCAACAAGCATGTCAATCAAAGGTGCTATTCAAAACTAATCGATTAACCAAGTCATTGACAGAGTCAGCTTCAAACAATTTTCTGAACATTTTGATGGCTGTTCCGGCATATTTGCGTTTAACTTTGAGAATTGAATGTTGAAGCAATAATCAAAATAAGAGTAGCATATTCAGAATTTGGAAGGTGAGGTGCTTATGATGATTTTTAGCATTTTTAACCAATAAATCCTTTTTTAAACTCTTGGCTGCATGATTTGTAACAAACCCGGTAAGCCTTATGTGATTTATGTAATTTTATTGGTTTCTTTCTGCATCGGAATTCTCTTGGAAAATAAGTCATGAGTGACATTGGCAGAAACTCATGCTTTTCCAGTTGAAGATTTTCATTCCACATCTAAAAACGTAGTTCATTCTAGGTAATGGAAAACATTTCTGAAGAACAATTAACTACTTGTGAGCCACGTTCTAAAACATTGTTCCTTAATTGCAAGTAGGACGTAAAATCTCCAAACATTTAACATCAAATCGGAGAAATGAAAAAGTCTTAAACATTTAGGTCCAGTTCAGATTCACAAATTATATTTGGCAATTGTGTGGCTGCAAAGTTATTGCACTAAAAAAAATTGAATTCAGCAATTTTTTCCTATAATATTTTGCCAATGCTTAGCAGAGGTTTTCATACAGTAAAGAACTATGGGGTGTATCAACAAACCAATGCAGCTGTGAAGGGGAAAGGTTATTGATAACAAATGTCAGGAATGAAATGAATGAAAACAATCATCCAGAAAAAAAAAGAACTGTGTGAAAATCATTAATGTAATGAGAAGGTTTTACAGTTGCACTTATGTTCTGTGTTTCATCAACTTACAGAACCTTATAGTATCACTAACAGGTTTAGTGATGGAAAAATTAGGAATTGGAATACGTTCCCACATGAACTAAGAACAGTTTTGTGAGTCATACCTGGACAACTGCCTATGCCTGTCCGAAAGTTAAGTTTTTTAGCACTTCTTGCAAAAATCTTGCACGTGGACAAGCACCATTCCTTCCGAAACTGAGAGTGGCAACGTGTGAAGACATATAGTTTCATGGGTTGCAATCACTCTCTTCCACTTCATGTAAGATGACATCTGTTTCTTAACTCTTCTCCCTTTGTATCAAAACACTGAGAGGGAATAGCAAACATTGGACAATGATCTCGATCTAGAAGGGAATCAAGAGTTATTATAGACAGACAGGAAAATTATTGTTTTGAACGGCAAAGCAGGCTTCTTCTGTTCTTTATGCTTATGATTTTATGAGGGAGAAGCATTGCAGTCCAGGCAGGTGCTGCTTTCCACTGAAGTTTAATTGCAGATCAGATATGATGTCATTGAATGGCAGAATAGGCTCAAGGGTTAAATACTTTACCCCTGTTCCTATTCTTATATATCTGACAGCCTTTGACACACACTTCCTTTTGGCTAACCAAGTAATATTCAGTACAGAGTGCCCAGGCTGTTTTTTTTAAATGGTGATTCTGCTATCCGAGTGGCAAATGATCACTAAGTTGTTGCTTAACTAGTGTGCCAATTAATCACCAAAACAAATCAGATACAACTTTAACTGATGCAGACTGACTGTGTGGAGTTTGCATTCTCCCCGTGTCTGCGTGGGTTTCCTCCGGGTGCTCCAGTTTCCTCCCACAATCCAAAAATGTGCAGGTTAGGTGAATTGGCCATGCTAAATTGTCTGTAGTGTTAGGTGAAGGGGTAAATGGAAGGGAATGAGTCTGGATGGGTTGCGCTTCGACGGGTAGGTGTGGACTTGTTGGGCCGAAGGGTCTGTTTCCACACTGTAAGTAATCTAATCTAATCTAATCCTTTCACAACAATGTAACATCATATCAATTAATGCAGTGGATTAATAGCCTTTGACCAAGACAAATGGGGTGTTACTCCAAGACCTCAGTAACAAAGATGGGAAGATTCAGCCAGTCCTCTCCTGCAGCACACAGTCTCACAAACAATGAGGACCTAAGTCTCTGGGGATATGCTTCTGCTGCTAAGACTGTTCTGGAGGTGAGACACAGGAATGGAAAGTCACACCAGCCTGCACCACTGGAGCAGGCAATGAGGCGTCAAGATTGATCTGAGGAAAGGGGAGAATGGGAGCAGCCTTCGAAAGGAGGAGGATGAGGATAGGGGGGAGCACTCTGTTTCAGTCAATGAGAGTAATATAGCAGTTGAATAGTCACTGGCCATGATGTCAGCATTTGGTTTGCATTCTGAGACAAGCTGCAGCCTCTATTGACTTTGTTTGTGTTTGATATTGCTGGTTGTAAAAGAAAGCTCTCTATGAAATTGCCTGATTGTTTACCAGTAGGTGATGTTCCCCAACTGGCTAACCGTAAGATGCCGGTGTCTAATAGTGAACAGAGTAGCAGCGTCTTTAGGAGGCATGGTTAGTAAGTTTGCGGATGACACCAAAATTGATGGTATTGACACCAAATGAGAGTGAAGAAGGCTATCTAAGATTACAAAGAAATCTTGATCAATTGGGCCAAAGGGCTGAGGAGATGCAGATTGAATTTAATTTGGGCAAAAGGTTATAAAATCATAAGCTGAATACCATAGTCTTTTCCCTCGCGTTGGGGCGTTCAAAACTAGGGGGCATATTTTTAAGGTGAAATGAGAAAAATTTAAAAGGGACCTGAGGGGCAAAGTTTTCATACAGAGTGTGGTTCATATATAGAATGAACTGCCACAGGAAGTGGTGGATGCAGGTACAGTTACAACATTTAAAAGACTTTTGGACAGGTACATGAATAGAAAAGGTTTACAAGGATATGGACTAAATTCAGACAGGTGGAACTAGATCAGTTTTGAATATCTGGTCTACGCAGCTAAGTTGGACTGAAGGGTCTGTCTCCGTGCTTTGTGACTCCATGACTGTATGACAATGAGATTGTGCATTGGCATATGTATACCAGAATTGCTCATTTTCACTGTTTTTAAATTTATCAGCCTAAATTTGGTCAAATAATGTTTGAAAGTTCAAAGTGCTGATGCATGCATAACTCTTACAGTGCTCAAAAGAGTAGATGCAGGAAGGATGTTTATCCTTGCTGGGAGTCTAAAATCTCAGATTAACTGGTAAACCACGTAGAACTGAAATGAAAAGGAATTCCTTCACACAGAGAGTGGTAAATATTTTGAATTCTCCACAGCTATGGAGGTTCAATCATCAAGTGTACTCCAGAAAGAGATTGATCAATTTCTAAATGAGAAAGATATCAGGGATACGGGAATCGTACAGGAAAATGGCATTGAGTGAGAAAAGCAGCCATGATTTAATTAGAATCATAGAGATGTACAGCATGGAAACAGACCCTTCGGTCCAACCCATCCATGCTGACCAGCTATTCCAATCCAATCTAGTCCCACCTCATATCCCTCCAAACCCTTCCTATTCATATAACCATCCAAATGCCTCTTAAATGTTGCAATTGTACCAGTCTCCACCACATTCTCTGGCAGCTCGTTCAATAAACGTACCACCCTCTGTGTGAAAAAGTTGCCCCTTAGGTCTCTTTTGTATCTTTCCCCTCTCCCACTAAACCTATGCCCTCTGATTCTGGACTCCCTGATCCCAGGGAAAAGACTTTGTCTATTTATCCTATTCATGCCCCTCATAATTTTGTAAACCTCTATAAGATCACCACTCAGCCTCTGATGCTCCAAGGAAAACAGTCCCAGCCTGTTCAGCCTCTCCCTATAGCTCAAATCCTCCAGCCCTGGCAACATCCGGTTAGCAGAGCAACTTGAAAGCCGTTCCTAATTCCTGTGACCTGTGCCTATATTGTTACAGAACCTACATAGCAATAAACCCCTCAAAAACAATATAGTTGTTTGTAGCATTTCAAAATGTAACAGAATTGTTGAGGTGAAAGAAATGGGAAAGCAAATTACAATTTGAGACATCATAGTTATTCACCTGAGCTAATATTTATATGAGGATAAGAGAGATTAACTTGGAAGAACAATCATTCTTTGTCTGATTGGTGATAAAATTGGTCATTTTAATGAGATTAAAATGTTCTTGTCAATGATTAGAAACTACATTTTGTGAGTGTTCATACACTATGTAGTTCAAAGAGTGTTGCTGCTAGTTGGCCTCAGCCCACACAAATATTTCCTCAGATAAGTTTGTGATTTTATGGAATGCCAGAAACAATATTGTCAATTTTTTTATATGTTAGGTGTGGGAGCAGCCTTCAAACATAAACTAAACTTACCATAAAGTAAATGCAAAACTCTGAAGTGTGCCCTGCTCCTGGATTTTTTAGCAGACAATCTTGACAAAAATTTGCAAACTGATTGGTATTCAATCACTAACCGTTAAGACAGCTTACAGTGCACACCATGCATTCTATAGAGAGTTTGGCTGTGGAACAACAGTCACCCTACTTTAGACACTACTTGCGTCTGAAGTGATTGGCATTATTTCAACATGAGAAGGTGTTGTATAAATTAAACTATCATTATTACTGAAATGGGATTAACGTTATTTGTCTCTCTCACAATTCATACAATGATGATCGGAGAAAATCCAGACAACTGAATAATACGTTCACAAATATCTGGACAATGCATTTCTCAAGACGCTGTTGTTCTCTCCTGTGAAAGGGTTGCTGTGTTTTTACACTTAAAATCATGGATTAATGGCAAAACAGTATCGAGAAGAAAATGAGAAGTTATTTGGAGAATTTCTGCAGTGCATCTTGGAGATAGTACACACTGCTGCTACTGAGCGTTAGTGGTGGAGGGAGGGAATGTTTGGGGATATAATGTCAATCAAGTGGGCTACTACCAATCAAGGTCGCTGGCCGATTTCAATAAAAAGAATTCATGGAATGTCTACGAGATGCTTATTGTAGAGCCCACCAAGAAACAGGCAATTCTGGATTTGGTGATGTCTAAAGAGGTAGATTTCATTAGGGAACTTAAAGGTGAAGGAACCCCTAGAGGGCATTGGCCGTAATATGATATAATTCACTTTCCAGTTTGAGAGGGAGTAACTGGAGTCAGATGTAATGAAACGACAATTGAGTAAAGGTAAATACAAAAACATATGGAAGGAGCTGCCCAGAGTTGATTGGACGTGGTCTCTCGCAGGGAGATTGTGGTGCAGCAATGGCCGGAGTTTCTGGGGCTAATTCGAGAGGCACAGAAGAAAGTCATCCCAAGAAAAAAGAAACATTCTAAGAAGCAGGTGAGGTGATCATGGCAGCATTAGAAGTCAGGGACAACAAAAAAGCAAAAGAAAAAGTTTAAATTGTGGTGAGGATTAGTGGGAAGACAGATGATTGGGAAGTCTTTATAAACAAACAGAGAATAACTAAAAATAACAAAAGGGAGGAGACGATGAAATCTAATAGCTAAGAGAAAGGTAAGAGTGAACATTGGAGCACTGGAAGATGAGGCTGGAGAAGTAGTGATGATGAACAAAGAAATGGCAGAGAAGCTGAATAGGTACTTTGCATCAATTTTCACAGTGTAAGACATCAACAGCAAACCAGAACTTTAAGAGAGTCCGGGGCAGAGGTTTATGTAGTGGCCATCCTTAAGGAGAAAATGGATTTCTGCATGATCTGTGTTGGGACCTCAACTATTCATATTATATATGAATGATCTGGATGAAGGAACTGAGGGCATTGTTGCTAAGTTTACAGATGGCACAAAGATAGGTGGAGGGACAAGTAATATTGAGGAGGCAGAGAGACTGCAGAAGGACTTGGACAGGCTTGGAGTGAGACAAAATAAGTGACTGATGTGAGGTTATGCACTTTGGTAGGAAGAATAGAGGTGTAGACTATTTTCTAAATGGAGAAAGGCTTCAGAAATTTGAATCACACAGGGACTTGGGATCTTGGTTTATGATTCTCTCAAGGTTAACGTGCAAGTTTAGTTGGCAGTTAGGATGGCAAATGCAATGTTGGCATTCATTTCAAGAGAGCTGAAATACAAGAGCAGGGATGTACTGCTGAGGCTAAATAAGGGTCTGGTAAGACGGGATTTGGACGTCAGTTTTGGGCTACATATATAGGAAAAGGATATGCGTGCCTTGGAGGGCATCCACAGAAGGTTTACAAGAAAAATCCTGGAGGGCTTAGACCAGAAGACCATAAGACATAGAAGTGGAAGTAAAGCCATTCGGCCTATCGAGTCCACAATCAATCATGGCTGATGGGCATTTCAACTCCACTTACCCACACTCTCCCTGTAGCCCTTAATTCCTTGCAAGATCAAGAATTTATCAATCCCTGCCTTGTAGACATTTAACGTCTCGGCCTCCACTGCACTCCTTGGCATTGAATTCCACAGGCCCACCATTCTCTTGCTGAAGAAGTGCCTCCTCTATTCCATTCTAAATTGGCCCTCTCTAATTCTAAGGCTGTGCCCATGGGTCCTAGTCTCCCTGCCTAACGGAAACAAATTCCCAGCATCCTCCTTTCTAAGCCATGCATTATCTCATAAGTTTCTATTAGATTTCCACTCAACCTTCTAAATTCTAATGATTACAATCCCAGGATCCTCAGCTGTTCCTCGTATGTTAGGCCTACCGTTCCAGGGATAATATGTATGAATCTCTGCCGGACATTCTCTAGTGCCATTATGTCCTTCCTGAGGTGTAGGGACCAAAATTGGACACAGTATTCTAAATGGGGCCGAAACAGAGTTTTATAAAGTCTCAGAAGCACATCACTGCTTTTATATTGCAACCCCTTGAGATTAATGACAGCATTGCATTTACTTTCTTCATCACGGATTCAACCTGCAAGTTAACCACTAGCAATTCCTGAACTAGCACTCCCAGATCCCTTTATACTTTGGTTTTATGAATTTTTTCACTGTTTAAGAAATAGTTCATGCCTGTATTTGTTTTTCCAAAGTACAAGACCTCACACTTGCTCACGTTGAATTTCATCAGCCATTTCCTGGACCACTCTCCTAAATTGTCTAAATCTTTCTGGAGCCTCCCCATCTCCTCAGTACTACCTGCCTGTCCACCTAACATCATGTGATTGGCAAACTTTGCCAAAATTCCCCCAGTCCCCTCATCCAGATCATTAATATATAAAGTGAACAGCTGCGGCCCCAATACTGAACCTTGTGGGACACTACATGTCACTAGCTGCCATTCCGAAAAAAGAATCTTTTATCCCAACTCTGTGCCTTCTGTCAGACAGCCAATCCTCAATCCATGCCAGTAGCTCACCTCGAACACCATGGGCCCTCACCTTACTCAGCAGCCTCCCGTGAGGCACCTTATCAAAGGCCTTTTGGAAGTCTAGATAGACCACATCCACGGGGGTTTCCCTGGTCTAACCTACTTGTTACCTCTTCAAAATATTCTAACAGGTTTGTCAGGCACAACCCCCCCCCTTACTAAATCCATGCTGACTTGTTCTAATCCAACCCTGTACTTCCAAGAATTTAGAAATCTCATTTTTTATGATGGATTCTAGAATTTTACCAACAACCTAACTTAGGCTAATCGGCCTATAATTTTCCATCTTTTGTCTTGATCCTTTCTTGAACAAGGGGATTACAACAGTGATTATCCAATCATCTGGGACTTTCCCTGACTCCAGCGATCTTTGAAAGATTACAACCAACGCCTCCGTTATCTTTTCAGCCACCTCCCTCAGAACTCTAGGACGTAGCCCATCCAGGCCAGGAGATTTATCAATTTTTAGACCTTTTAGCTTTTCTAGCACTTCCTCTTTTGTAATGGCTACCATACTCAACTCTTCCTCCTGACTCTCCTTAATTGTTGGGATATTACTCATGTGTTCCACTGTGAAGACTGATGCAAAGTATTTATTACATTCTTCAGCTATTTCTGTATCTCCCAGCACTAGCCCTCCTGCATCAATTTGGAGCAGCCCAATATCTACTTTTGCCTGTCGTTTGTTTCTTATGTATTGAAAGAAACTTTTACTATCATTTCTAATATTACTGGCTAACCTATTTTCCTATTTGATCCTCTCCTTCCTTATTTCTCTCTTTGTTATCCTCTGTTTGTTTTTGTAGTCTTCCCAATCTTCTGATTTCCCACTGCTCTTGAGCACTTTATAGGCTCTCTCTTTTTCTATGATACATTTCCTGATTTCCTTTGTCAGCCAGGGCAGTCTAATTATGCTCTCCCCATCCCCAACCCCCACCCCACCCCACCACCCCGCCCCACCACCCCGCCCCCCCGCCCAGAAACTCCAGCCGTTGTTGCTCTACTGTCTTCCCCAATAGGTTCTGCTTCCTGTCGATTTTTGTCAGTTCCTCTGTCATGCCCCTGTAATTACCTTTATTTAACTCTAAAACCATTACATCTAATTTTGCCTTCTCTCTTTCAAACTGCAGACTGAACTCTACCATATTATGATTGCTGTCTCCTCAGTGTTCCCTTACTTTAAGATCGTTTATAGAATCTGGCTCATTACACAGCACAAAGTCCAGAAGGCTTGTCATTATGAGAAGTTGTTGAAGACTTTAAATCTATGCTCAATGGAGCTCAGAAGGATGAGGGGAATCTAAATGAAATTTACAGAATACTAAGAGGCTTGGATAGAGCTGACATGGAGCAGATGTTTCCTCTAGTAGGAAAGACTAGCACCCGAGGGCAAATCCTCAGAGTGAAGGGATGACCCTTGAGAACTGAGAGTAGGAGGAATTTCTTCAACCAGAGGGTGGTGATTCTGTGGAATTCATTGCCACAGAAGGCTGAGGGGGCAAAATCATTGAGTGTATTTAAGTCAGGGATAAATCGGTTCTTGATTAGTGAAAGGATCAAGGGTTATGAACAGAAGGCAGGAGAATGGAATTGAGAAACATAAAGTCATGATCGAATGGCAGAGCTGACTTGGGCTGAATGGCCTAATTCTGCTCTTATGTTTTATGGTCATATTTATTTAGCTTGCAGTCTTTGTCTACACTGACTGTTCTTCACCATCTCTACCTCATCCGATTTGGTGTCATCTGCAAATTTGGAAATTGATCTTTTAGTGACAGATATTTTATAATAATGACATCACTTGTTTTCATGACTGGATGGAAGTATATGTTAGTAAAGTGCTTCTAGCAGCACCATGTCAATTTGTTTTGATTTCCTGAGGTGATGGTGAGACTGCATAGCATTCTTCAAACTCAATCTTGTTACATGGATTGCAAAAATAGGAGCTGCCCCGAGTGAATCAACATTCGACACTTTAAATGCTGTTTCTCAAGCACAATTTTTCTATACAAGGTGTTGCACAAGTTCGCAATGATCGCGTTAAAGAACTGACTGTAGCCTGTCTCAGAAAACAGCACCATGCAGATCATTTCCTTACCTTAATCTCCTTGCTGAGTCTGTTATTATGAGACAAAAGAACTGCAGATGCTGGAATCCAAAGTAGACAAGCAGGAGGCTGGGGTCTGTTATTATGACAGAAATTTTGAATAGAAGCTGAGATTGATAACTCTAGACATAAAATTTTGAAAATCTGACCAACAACTGTCAAAGAAACTTGCTTCAAATTAGGTATTTTGGAGATCAAAGGCTAAACTTGGGAAAGAAAATCTATCTGAGAAAGGTCCTTCCAATTAGTGAATGTTGTTGTTCAGGTCTAGCTGAGGATGTGCATGGTGCCAAGTAGTCAGTGGGACACTTCCTTGAGAATTCAAAGTTCAAGAATAAAAGCAGTAGAACAGACTGAACAGTGTGGGAACACATTTAAATCTGCTTCATATGTTTCAGAACTTCCATGTCCTATGTAGGTCAAAGCATTTCTAAGCAAGTACTTTTAATGCAACAGTCCAGGATTGTCATTACATTGTGGGTTCAAAAACTGTCAATGTTTCACTTTGAGTGATAAACTTATGAATTGCTTTGACTGCATTTGGACTGTGTAGCATTTGAAAAAAGCTCAGAGATCATCAAAGCTCAAACAGAATCAAAGGGAACACTCTACATGGGCCCAAAGAGCACAGAATTTGTTTAACAGCTAACCTTTCACCTAAATTTTCTGGACAAGTGCCTCAATCCTCAAATAGCACACAGAAGATTATTGTTTAAATAGGCAACAAATTAGGAAGTCTATTTAATCACCAGGAAAAGGGCAAAATTATCTACATAAACTAACTTAATATTAATGAAACATGTTTAATCAGCGATTGATTTGTAAGTCATAAATTTGACTTCAAAAGATTTACAGCTCTATTTGCTCTCTTTGTTCTGTGTTGTATTCTTTGAAGTTCTTGTTCTTATTTAGCTAGACAGCGCTAGCTTTTATTAAATTGTGGTACATAGGAATGGTCCATGCAATGTCTGCGAGACAAAAGGTAGTAAAGTCAAACTTTCTCTCCAAATGGCTGTGAATGCTGGGTAAGCTTAAATGTTTTAAGACTGCCACGGTTTGAAGATTGTTCAGTCAGGAGCTGAAAATGTGTTGCTGGAAAAGCGCAGCGGGTCAGGCAGAATCCAAGGAGCAGGAGAGTCGATGTTTCGGGCATGAGCCCTTCTTAAGTCAGGAGATCAAGAACCTGGAATAAATGTGATTGGTCAGCTATTATCAACTTGAAAAACTGAACAGATTTGAGCAATACATATTATGCTCCTGTTCCCTTCACAAGTATTCGAAGAATAGGAAAATATTCCTGATGTCCTGGCCAACATTTACCTGCCCCATCACATCAAATCCATTCATTTAGATCTCCCTTTAAATTCATTCAAGGATGTGAGTGCAGTTAACAAAACCAATCTTTATTTTCATCACTAATTGCCCTTGAGAAAAAGTAGAAAGCTGCCTTATTGGTCTGCCATAGTTCCTCAGTGTAGGAACACCCACCATGTATTAGGAAGACCCAAGGTTTTAACCCAGCAGGAATGGTGATACAGCTCCAAGTCAAGATGATGTGTAGATTAGATTGGAACTTACAGGCACAGGAGCTCTTTCAAACTCCCTATCTTTGTCCTTCAAGTTGATTGAGAGCAGAAGTTTGGAATATGTTGTTGAAGGAATATTGTGCATTATTGCAGTGCATCTTCTGAATGACACCCATTACTGCCATTATGTCAGTAATAGAGAGAATGTCTTATACACGGTGAACAGGTTTTGAGGAATCAGTGGTGTATTAATCATGCGGGATTCCTAGCCTCTGACCTGTTCTTGTAACCACAGTATCTGTATGGTTTGTCCAATTCTGTTTATAATCAATGATTAACAACAAGTTGCTGATAATGGATGTTTCAGTGATGGTAGTGCCATTGAACATTAAGAGGCAATGAGTAGACTCTCTCTTGTTGGAGATGATCACTGCCTGGCACTTGTGTAGCACGAATGTTACTTTCCACCTGCCAGCCTAAGCCTGGATGTTGTCGACATTTTCTTGTGCGTGGACCATTTTAGTATTTGAGGAGTCAGAAATATTGTTGATCATTACACAAACATCAGCAAACATCTTCAGTTCTGCCCTTATGATGGAGAGAATGTCATTGATGAAGGAACAGGAAATGGTTGGCCGAACAACATAATGTTGAGGAAATCCTGCAGAGATGTCTTGGAGCTGAGATGACTAACCTCCAAAAACTAAATCATTTTTCTTTGTCCTGGAAATGACTTCAACCAATGGAGACTTTTACTCCTGATTGCCATTCGCTTCTGTTTTGCTGAAGCTCCTTAATGCCACAATAGTTCAAATATTACCTTTTGTGTCAAGTGCACCAGCACCTCACCTCTGGAACTCAACACTTTGGTACATATTGGGACCAAGCTTATAATGAGGTCTGGCGCCGAGTGGCCCCTGTGGAACTTGAACTGAGCATCAATGAGCAGGTTATTGCTGAGTAAGTGCCACTAATTAGCACTGTTGATGACACTTTCCATCATGGTGCTGATGATTGAGAGTAGATTGTTGACTAATAATCGGCCAGATTGGAGTTGTCTAGCCTTTTCTGGATAGGATACATCTGGGTTATTTTTCCAAATTTTATGCTAGAGGCTTTTATTTGTACAGACCTGTTTTATGTACTGCTAAACCGACCAAACCTCCAGCTAATGGTCGGGCTACAGCACTGTCACCAAACCTCCTCTCTATTCTTTTAAAACAACCTAAAGTTAGGTTAAACAGTCCTTGATGGAACACCACAATAACAAAAATACAACTATGTATTAAAGGAAACTGACAAATGGTGAATGGAGACTCGCCAAACAAAATAATGTTATTTTGAGTGAAGATACACTTTAGCGCTGGCAGTGCCCATTGGTCTCCAAAGGAGTGTAAGAGAGATAGGTATAGCAGGAGGCTTATCTAAAAATGCAGTGACAACCTGGTGAAGCTGTAGCACAAGACTATCCTGCTGATGGACACAGCATGCTCCCTCTCAATGGACACCCAAATGTGAATGTAACCACAGAAGTGTTGCAGACTCTGCTCCTTTCAATAATGAGTCTAAGAGCAGATTCAGTTCATGGTGGTTGAGGATTAATCACTCATGCATCTTAGCAAGATGAGGCAATTGTCTTAATAGCTTACTGCATGTCAGCAATAGCTACAAGTCTTCATTATTACTTTTAACTAGTCGATCAGGAGACATTGGTGACAGATCTGTCTCGATCGGGATCTCAAGCTCGACTTGTCTTTTCCCCACATCAGATTGAATGATAGTGTCAGATTAAGTAGAGCTTAATGCAGTCTCCAACACTAAACCTTTCAGAACCTTGTCATTGTACGACAGGGCCTAACAATAATTTTGAGAAAATGTCTTCAATACTATTGTTGTGATGTTGTCAGGGCCCATAGCATTTGCAATATTGAGTGAATTCAGCTGTTGTTTGCTATCACATGGAATGAACCACAACTACTGAAGATTGCCTTCTATGATGCTGCAGGGTTCTGGAGGAAGCTGCAATTAATCATCCACGTGTGTACTGCTGCCTGAATGTGGTTACACGTTCCTCTGCTTTGTCTTTTGCATTAATATGCTGGGTTCTGCCCTAATTGGGAATGTTCATGGAGCCTGCCCCTTGTTTAATTGTTCACCCCATTCATGAAGGAACGTGGCAGGACTTCAGAGGTTTGATTTCATCATTAGCAAGAAATATCGGTACTTCTGCTGTTTAGCATGCACATAGTCTTGTGTTACAGCTTCACCAGGTGGCCACTTCATTTTTTGGTATGCCTGCTGCTGTTCCTGTCTCTCCAACACTCCTCATTGAACCAGTGTTCACCCCCTTTCTTAGCTGCAGTTGTACAATAAAGGACATGGCAGGGAAAGAGATTAGATGTTGTGGTCAAATACAGTTCTGCTGACGGTCCACCATGCCTCATGGATGCCAGGTTTGAGCTGCTAGATGACATTTTTGAAACCTTTTACGCGCAATAGTTCCACACATAAGAGCAGTGACACATTAAAGCTACTTTGACAGAAAGTCCTTTGATAATTCCTGAGACCAGGAAATCCACTCCATTCCTTTTACTCAGGAAGAATCTGTGACATACATATCAGAGATGATTTTATAGACATTACTTAGATTTTTGAAAATTTCACACTAAAGCAACCAGGCAGATGTCGGGCAGAATTTTCTGCTCAAGTTTAGGCACTTGCCCAGAAATCTTGAGTAATTTAACTGGAATGTGACAGAAAATTCTTTGTGAGGCCCTTTACCTTCTCCCTGTTCAACACCTCTTCTGGTGTTTTCCACTGAAAATGATATCAGGAATATAATATGTTCACTAACAAATTATAATGAGATAAAAATAATAGGGATGGATATATCAGTCATCAGATCTTCAGTTTTTTATGCCTTACCAGCCCTCAGTGCAGGGGTTACCTGTTTTCACAGGTGATAAGAGATGGCCAACTACACGTGAACAAATTTGATTCAACTATTCTACAATTTCACAAATATTTTCAAAGAATCTTACCATTCCTCGGCTGTCCCATATACTACTAGCCAAGATTAAGATGAGGCTATTATGGCTTTCCTCCAGCATCACCAGATTTCTGAGTTGTTTGTGACAGGCATGGTGACAGAAACTCAGGCAGGGTGACACCACTGGAAAGGATATTGTACAGACCCAAGTAGAGGACCTTCGATTTGTCAGAATGGTGAAAGAATAAGAGAGCAGCCATCATTAGGGAGCACAGCTGTACAAGTGTTTTAGCTGGATGTCTTCAGATCTGACAGCATTAGAATAACATTTTGAGGAGTAGCCGCATTAGAAAAACATTTGAATGCACAGGAAGGACAGCAGCAGCAGGAGGATCTTGGGCAATATCAGTAATGAAGGAAGCCAGGTCCCATAATTTTGAAACACACTGTCATCTATCAGTACTGGAGCAGAGATTACTGGTTGTAGAAGTGAATAGGTTGTGGTGGTGAACCTGGCCCACTGAAAAATGCAAGACGCATGAGAATTGCATGAAACTTATTAGACTGTTCATGTACAGGCATCCCAGAGCCATTCAAAATGCAGTCTGACCAGTCCAGATTCAGCAGTACATCTCTGCTCTTGTATTCTAGGCCTCTTGAAATGAAGGCTACCATTCATAGAATCCCTGCAATGTGGAAGCAGGCCACTTGGCCCAGCAAATCTACACTGAAGAGCATTCCTCCCAGACCTCTATAACCCTGTGCTTTCCATGGCTAACCCACCTAACCTATGCTTCCCTGGACACTATGGGGCAATTTAGCATGGCACATCTGCCCACCCTGCACAGCTTTGGACTGTGATGGGAGGAAACCAGAGCACTCAAAGGAATGGGGAGACACGGGACAAATGTGCAAACTCCACACTGACAAAGGCTGTACCAAAACCCAAGCCCCTGGCACTGTGAGGCAGCAGTGCTAACCACTGTGTCACACCTTGCCCTCCTAACTACATGTTAGCCTTAAGAGAATTCTGAACGAGGACTCCTAAGTCCCTTTGCATTTCAGATTTCTGAAGCCTTTCCCTATTTAGAAAATACTCAATGCCTCCATTCTTCCTACCAAAGTGCAGAGAGTCACTTTCACAAACTGTAGTACTTTCCTCACCATTATCTTTGCTTTGACTTGTTTGTTCTTTATGGCTTGTAATTTCTTTCTGTTTCATCAAACAAAAAATTATCGTAGAAAAACAGCGGCAAGAAGTAAGTGTCACATTTATAATTGAGATTATACAAGTAGTGAGTCACGAGATAAGTTATTTTTTGTAATAAAACATAGCTGATATGTTATCAGGTTTGCTGTGGTATTTTGTACCAGTTGATAAATCAAACTCTTTATCTTACAAAGCATTGTAGGAGTTTAAGTGATGATATTTTTAGACCCAGTTTTATGATTAATTGCGATCATGTGTGTAAAATCTAATCAAGTGGCTTTGAACTTAAGCCTAAAGTTAATTTCAAGAGTTCACTTTGTTTTGTAAAGCCTATGAATACAGAAGGAGATTGTGAGAACTTGTTCTAAATGTTGGAAAAACAATGAGGTAGATTTGTCTCTTCACCACCTGGACTGTAACCTGAGTTGGTCAAATTCAACAGAGTGACAATTGAGTGGTTTCTACAATAGGCAAGCAAGCCACAGCTCGAGATTGCAGCACTAGCCTCAGAGCTAACATCTGACACCTAGAAGCTAATGGGAAAGAATGTGAAGTGCAAGGTTGTTTTGGGGCTGGTAATATTGAAGAATCTTGGGGGTGTGCACTAAGGGTTATGAGGCATGATAGCCTTGGGTGGAAATACAGCTATTGGGCTTCACTTCAACCTGCAAGAGGCCATTCATCAATCTCCCAGCAGCAGGAAAACATCCCACATCGCAGCAAACCCAATTGTATGATGTGTTTGTGCATGTATATGTGTCTCTGTGTGGGTGTGCGTGCGTGTGTGTGTCTGTCTGTCTGTTTGTGTGCATGTGGGTGTTTCTGTGTGTGTGTGAATGTGTGTATGTGTGTCTGTGCAGGTGTGTCTGTGCATGTGTTTCTGTGTGTCTGAGTGTGTGTGCGTGCGTGCGTCTGTGTATCTGTATGTGTGTGTCTGTGCATGTGCATCAGTGTGTGTTTGTGTGTCTGCGTGTGTGTCTGTGTATGTTTCTCTGTGTGTGTGCGTGTGTGTGCCTGTGTGTGTGTCTGTGCATGAATATCAGTGCATGTGTATGTGTGTGTCTGTGCATGTATATCAGTGTGCGTGCGTCTGTCTGTGGTTCTGTGTATGTGCAGGTGTATGTGTGGTGAGGGTTGCAGGGCTGTGATGTCACTCATTGCCAGATATTCTATGCCGAATCAAGAGACCCAGGTTTGGGAAGGAGATTTGCTGAAATCAAGTTCTGTGCCATTGCCTTTGACCTTCCTGCTCACCCTCAGTCACAGCTCCCTTCACACAACCACCATTAACCTTTACTCACCTGTACCTAGGGATCCAGTGTGATCCTTGTCCAACTCCTTAAAGCATTTTCAGCAGCAGTTAGCCCACTGGGTGGCATTTCCACATGGTGAAGTTGCCAGCCTCAGACTGAGCAGCTGATCTTGGGGCTTGGTTCTCCTCCAATAAGTGGACAAGATTCTGGTTTCCTACTTTAAATTCAGGCTACTGGGGAAGATGGAAGGAGGCCCAGAAAAATAAATGGAATTGTCGAACCTGGGAACACTGAGATCCATTGCACTATTTGGAATGAGAACCTCGGCCAATTTGCTGATTCATCTCTTTGTATAGGTCAGTAAAAGTCTCAAATATATCCTTACTGAACATATGAATCCAGCTGTTGAGGACTCTTCAATCTGGTTCTTACCTTACATTGAAATGCCAGAGTGTTGCCTGGCTGAGGTCTCTCCTCTGTTTCCTGCTCAAGCAAATAACAAAAATTCCGTTTATCAAATCCTGACATGCATATGTTACAAAGGACTAATCTGGCTACATGTAGGTGCCTTGTCACTCAGGGTGAAAGGATCACTTTCTGGAGGCTTCAGAGTCAGTAACTTGGGACATTGCAACTGCCCAGCAGCTCAGTTACTGCTGGTGTTGTTCAACAGTATCGCTCTGTGGATGTCATGGGAAGGAACCAAGTGCCATCAAAGTAGGAGTAAATTACTGCAGCTATTGGAATATGTGCTGAAAACAACAAACATTGGAGACCACAGTGAGTCAGGCAGTATCTGTGGAGAGAAAGCAAGCTAACATTTCTAGTCTAGATGACTCTTCATCAGATCTGGTGAAGAGTCATCTAGATTCAAAAGTGAGCGTGCACTCTCTCCTTGGATAATGTCTGACCTGCTGTGATCTCCAGCATTTGGTGTTTAAAGTGCCATCAAAGTTTTGGTGACCGAATCATTGCATGGCCTGAGCTAGGATGACAAAGCGTGTCTTAGGTCATCACTGCTGTAAGGATGTAAGGCCTTTGGAGATGAGTTAGAAGCTTCTTTGTGGTGTTTCTGGGGATAGGCCAGTGGGTTTTCAGTTTGCCGCATTAATGACTGTGAAGGAATGTTTTGTGAAGGTTGCTGTGAATGTGTGTGATGTGAATTGGAGAGAAGGCTGCAGCAGGTGAAGGGTACCCAGTCCTTACTGTGGGAGCTGCTGCATGATGTCCATTCAAATGTCAGAGACCGGCAGGTTTAAGCATCACTCGGCTAGTGCAGCAAGGAAGTGAGAAGTCAGGGGGTAACATAGAACATAGAACACTACAGCATAGTACAGGCCCTTCGGCCCTCGATGTTGTACCGACCTGTCTGAAGCCCATCTAAACTACACTATTCCATGTACGTCCATATGTTTGTCCAATGACAACTTAAATGTACTTAAAGTTGGCGAATCTACTACCATTGCTAGCAAAGCATTCCATACCCTTACTACTCTCTGAGTAAAGAAAATACTTCTGACATCTGTCCTATATCTATCACCCCTCAATTTAAAGCTATGCCCCCTCGTGCTCACCATCACCATTCTTGGAAAAAGGCTCTCCCTATCCACCCTATCTAACCCTCTGATTATCTTGTATGCCTCTATTAAGTCACCTCTCAACCTTCTTCTCTCTAACGAAAACAGCCTCAAGTACCTCAACTTTTCCTCGTAAGACCTCGTAACTTTGGCATGAAACAATGAACACATGGGTAACTAAATGAAGGCAATCAGCAAGATATCTTACACAGGACAACTACGTATCAGAGACAGGATGCCTACTTGCATAGCACTTCAGAGAACATCTCTGGAACAACCAACCCCACCACCCTGTGGCCAAACACTTCAACTCCCACTCCCACTCCACCAAGGACATGCAGGTCCTGGGCCTCCTCCATCGCCATACCCTAACCACCCACGCCATGAGGAAGAATGCCTCATTTTCCACCTTGGGATTCTCCAGCCACACAGCATCAGTTTTGGGCGGTTCGGTGGCACAGTGGTTAGCACTGCTGCTTCACAGCACCAGAGACCCGGGTTCAATTCCCGACTCAGGCGACTGTCTGTGTGGAGTTTGCACGTTCTCCCCGTGCCTGCGTGGGTTTCCTCCGGGTGCTCCGGTTTCCTCCCACTGTCCAAAGATGTGCGGGTCAGGTGAATTGACCATGCTAAATTGTTCGTACTGTTAGGTAAGGGGTAAATGTAGGGGTATGGGTGGGTTGCGTTTCGGCGGGTCTGTGTGGACTTGTTGGGCTGAAGGGCCTGTTTCCACACTGTAAGTAATCTGATCTAAATTTCACTAGTTTCCTTATTCCGCCCCCCCTCCCCCACCACCACCTTATCTCAGTTCCAACCTTCCACCCTTCCAAACTCAGTATCACCCTCATGACCTGTCCTACCCTGTCTATCTTCCTTCTCACCTATCTGATCCAACCCATCACAATTACCCCCCACTTCCATCTACCTATTGCACTCTCAGCTACTTTCCCCCCTACCCAAGTCCCAACCCCTCCCATTTATCTCTCTACCTACTTAGCTCACAAGCCTCATTTCTGATGAAGGGTTTATGCCCGAAACATCGATTCTCTGCTCCTTGGATGCTGTCTGGTCTGCTGTGCTTTTCCAGCACCACACTCTCAGCAAAATAGCCCAAATCACAGTTCACAATTCAGATGAAAATTCACCCCCTTGAGGATATTTCTACATTTTTATGTTTGAGCTTACATTCCCGGCTATCTTTGTATCTCAGGTTTTATGCAACTGTAAGAATTTCTTCCAGCCACTGGTTACCTGCAACTGTTTTACAAGTTGGCAGATAAGTCATTGAAAGTGACTGCCCAGAATTGGAGATTTGTAAATCCTTTATGAAGTGAAGGACGTTGTTTGTGCTCCGTTTGTCCCTGGGCTGATTCTTCTAAATTCATCCAAATACACTTAAACATATTAAGCACAACATAACACTTTCTTTACGTTTGGCTGATGTTTGAATTCCTGCAACTGGAATTGCAAGTTTATTTTTGTTGTCTTGAAAACTGAAAATATAGTTAAGGACAAAGGAAAGATAAAGTTACATTGGAAATACTTTAACGCTTGAATTAAACTATTATTGCAGGTGGTCCAACCAAACTGTAAGTATTTTATTCCTCCTTTTTTGTAAAGCTGAACTAGTCTCATTTCTCCCATTCCCTTGTCCTGACCATTTTAGCTCTGCACAGTATCATTTACTTAGGTTGCTCGAAAGGGCCCTGGAGAGTATATGCACAATGACATGGACAGACCTTTGTATTTACCCTTTCACTACCAAACCAACGAAAGACAGCATTCACTTGACTGTCTGCGTTAAACACTCAATAAACAGAGTAAGCACTTTACAAAATGTTTGAATTGGCAAGGGATTGAAGCAGAACGGAGTTTGTTTCCAACAGAAGGAACCTAGACAGTCTCCTAAACAGGTCTGTGGTGCCAGTATGGTGCCGGCATGGCAACATAAGCCCTAGGTAGTTCACAGACGTGGTCACACAAACCTGTGAAGCTGTCTACACGTGCCAAACTTCTGTTTCCTCTTGTTAACTAGACTGGGGATCGGGAAGACTGTTCAGTGTAATGAACAAAGGCAAAAGCTAGTTAGTTGGTTTTCCAACTAGCACTCAAAGGCAGTAAGAACAATCTGAAATGCAATTTTAAAAATAGACAACCTTGAGTCACCAACTAATTTGGAAACAAATAATTAATTCATTCTGCTTGTGCTGTGTGATCCATTTGAATGTTTTACTTTGTATTGTTTCATTTGTCTGGAACTTCTCCTAGATGTCCCATCTGCCAGAAATGGTCCATCTGGTTTTATGAAGATACAATATTCCGGAAAAAAGACACATACAAAATGTACTAAAATCCATATTTGAAAATGGAAAGGTGTTAATCCCTGTTTCAGGAATAGGTCCTCAATAACTTCTTTATGCCTGTACCAATATAGTTCTTTCTCAAATAATTTTGGAAAAGACAGCACAAATGGAAACTGGTAAAATGTATACCCTCGGCATTGAGTAATGGTGTTAATTAGGAAACAACAAATCAAAAGCCATTTATTTTATACTTTCCCAATTGTTCTTTCCATTGACTTCAAAATTAAATTCAATCTGAGTGTCAGTTGCTTCTTTCCTCTCCTCAGACTCTGCCCTCATTCTACCTCCCCTCCCCACCCCCTCTGCCCCACCCCCATGAGGGGCACAAACTTCATTCGCTTTATTTTTGGCAGGAAGGTATGATTCATTTAAACCCGTTCCTGACCTGGAAGGCTTATTTTCCGCAGAAAATTGGAAAGGTTAGGCCTATATCCATTGCAGTTCAGAAGAATGAGTGGTGATCTAATTCAGTAATACCAGACCCGTGAAGGGATTTGATGTTTCATTTTGTGGTGCAGTTGGAACTAAGGGACACAGTTTGAAAAATGAGATGTCGTTTTTAAGATGAAGATGAGGACAATTTGTTTTCTCTCAAAAAGCCATTTCTCTGTACAATTCTCTTCCAGGATAAACACTGAAGGATAGATCATTAAACTTATACAACACTAAATTAGATAGTTTTTGAAAAATAAGGGAGTTCAGTGTTATTGGGGTGGACAGACAGGAGGTTGGAGTAGACACCACAATCAGATCTTATTTAGGGGCAGAGCAAACTCAGGAGGACTACTGCTGTTCCCTTAACTCCATGTTCCCATGATTCATGGGCTTCCTATACTTATTCAGATCATGATGGATAAGGCAAACAATTTACCTCACTGGAATTATTTTGGGGTAAGTTCTTATGCCTCCATACCACCTTCCAGCCTGCCTCACAGAGGAAAGCTAACAACTAGTTTCTGCAATGGAAATTCATGCAAAGTCGTCGCCAGGACAGACAGAGGGATACAGACAAACTGATGCAGTGCTGGAGGTCACTTTGTTCCATGGATGAATCACAGAGGGTGTTGGTGATAATAGTTGAATATTCAGGAAACTCTGTTAAACAATCTACACTGCAGGGATTCTATGATAACTGGCCAAATCTGTGCCTTTCACCAAACTGCCCAACAAGGATGGCAGACCCATCCTATCTCTTAGTTCCTGTCCAAGCCACCCATCCTGCTGACATGGTGACAGCCTGACATATTGCTATTCTGTAATTGTTGCTTGGTCAAAATCCTAGAACTCTCTTTCGTGACCAGAATTGCAAGTGTACCTGTGCCATGAGGATAGCAAATGTTCAAGGATGTGGCTCACTTACAATTTAACAACGGGTTTCAATGTGACCAACATGACCAAGAGTGTACTCTCGACCCAAGCACAAACTGAAACTCTGTCCCTTAGTGAGTGTCAGAGAGGGAAATGATTGGATACACACCTTCTGGTACTCCAGGTTGCTGGGGTGTGCACCAAGGTTTAAATCTAGAAACAAAATGAGAACAAAAGTACAAGGCCAGTGAATCCCATGCTTTGGTCTCAGCTCTTAACAGTGGGAGAGAAACCTCCTTGTTTATAAAAATGCTGTAATAAATTTTCAAGCTTCTCATTGAATTTAGCAAGTGACAAAGAGTAAAGATATCTGATTTTACAGCAATCAGAAACTAAATCAGGAACAAACAGCATTAGGAAGATTGCATCTTGGATATCTGGCCTGAGCCAGCATTGAGCTTTCAGCCAAAGGATCAATGCATTTTGGCTCAGTGAATGGAGAAGAACATAAATCTCTCAGATTTCCTACTCCACTGCCTGATTCCAATGAGCCTGTTCTGCCAAAGAGTGTGTGTACATGGATTTCAAGGTCAGTATTTATTTTCCACTCCAAACTGCCCTTGTTAAAGTAGTTCTGAGTCACATCCTTGAACATTTGTTCTCCTTCTGGCAGAGGTACACTTCACCCACACCTTCCACCCTGACCTGAAATTCACATGAACCATCTCTGACACCTCCTTCCCCTTCATGGACTTCTCTGTCTCCATCTCCAGCAACCAACTCAGCACCAACGTCTCTTATAGACCCACCAACTCCCACAGTTACCTTGATTACACCTCTTCCCAGCCCCCTTCCTGCAAACCCGCGATCCCATACTCCAAATTCCTCTGCTTCTACCGCATCTGCTTCCAGAAGGAGCAATTCCACTCCAGGACATTCCAGATGTTCTCCTACTGCAATTTCCTCTCCCCCCACAGTCAACAATGTCCTCAAACTCACCTCCTCTATTTCCCGCACGTCTGCCCTTAAATCACCACCCTTAACCACAGCAAGGGTACAGTCCCCCTGGTCCTCACATTCCACCCCTTAATCTCCAAATCCAGGAGAAAGTGAGGACTGCAGATGCTGGAGATCAGAGTCAAGAGTATGGTAGTGGAAAAGCACAGCAGGGCAGGTAGCACCCCAGGAGCAGGGGAATCAATGTTTCGGGCATAAGCCCTGCATCAGGAAAGAGGCTTGTGGGTCGGAGTGAGGGGTGTGCTGAGAGATAAATAGGAGGGGGGTGGGATTGCGGGGAAGATAGCTGAGAATGCAATGGTTAGATGAAGGTGGGGGGGAGGTGATAGGTCAGAGAGGAGGTTGGAACGGATAGATGGGAAAGGCGATGGACAGGTCAAGAGAGCAGTGCCAAGTTGGAGGCACAGGACTCATCTAAAACCCCAAAGGAAAATTCCTCCGATTCCACCCCACCTGGTCACTGGGTGACCAATTCCATCATAGAAAATCCCAGATGGCCTCCTTCTTGAAAGACTACAATTTCCCCTCCTACATGATCAACATTACCCTCCAGCACATCTCCTCCACTTCCTATACCTCTGCCCTTGTACTCCACCTCTTCCAATGCAACAAGGACAGAACCTTCCCCCCCCCCTCCACTAGGTCCTCACCTTCCATCCCACCAACCTCCATGTACATTGCATCATCCTCCATCACTTCTGCCATCTACAAACAAACCCCATCACTCGGGATATATTTCTCTCCCCAACCCTATCAGCGTTTCAGAGAGGCCATTCCCTCCACAACTCCCTTGTCAGATGCATGCCCTCCACCAGCCCTCACCCCACTCCTGGCACCTTACCCTGCCACCACACAAAGTGCAAAATCTGCATCCACACCTCCCCCCTCACCTCCGTCCAAGGCCCCAAAGGATCCTTCCACATAGAGTCATAGAGATGTACAGCATGGAAACAGCCTTTTGCCCGAAACGTCGATTTCGCTGCACTTTGGATGCTGCCTGAACTGCTGTGCTCTTCCAGCACCACTGATCCAGAATCTGGTTTCCAGCATCTGCATTCATTATTTTTACCTTCGGTCCAACCTGCCCATGCCAACCAGATATCCCAACCCAATCTAGTCCCACCTGCCAGCACCTGGCCCATATCCTCCCAAACCCTTCCTATTCATATACCCATCCAAATGCCTTTTAAATGTTGCAATTGTACCAGCCTCCACCACATCCTCTGGCAGCTCATTCCATATATGTACCACCCTCTGCGTGAAAAAGCTGCCCCTTAGGTCTCTTCTTTATCTTTCTCCTCTCACCCTAAACCTATGCCCTCTAGTTCTGGACTCCATGACCCCAGGGAAAAGACTTTGTCTGTTTACCCTATCCATGCCCTCTAAGATACAGGTGCAGCAGGCAATGAAGAAGGCAAATGGTATGTTGGCTTTCATAGCAAGAGGATCTGAGTAAAGGAACAGGGATGTCTTGCTTCAATTGTACAGGGACATGGTGAGACCACGCTTGGAGTATTGCGTACGGTTTTAGTCTCCTTACCTGAAGAAGGTTTGACTGGCTAATGCGTACGGTTTTAGTCTCCTTACCTGAAGAAGGTTTGACTGGCTAAGGAGTGACTGCAACAAAAATTTGCCAGACTCTTTCCTGGACTGATGTATAGAGACTGAATCAGTTAGGACTATAATCACTGCAGTTTAGAAGAATGAGGGGGATCCAAGTGAAATAATCCACCACAGAAAATGTTGAGGTCAAAATATTAAATATTTTCAAGAAAGATTTCGATATAGTTGTTAGGGCTAAATGAGTTAGGGGTTATGGACAGAAAGGAGGAACAGGGTACTGAGTTGGAATTCTGAATTGATCAGAAATGATTATATTGAATTGAAGGGCTGAATGGCCTACTCCTGCTGTTACTTGTTATGTTTCTGTGCTGTGATTTGTTGATTGCTGCTATGCACTAATTTTCTTTCAGGTCTTTATTTTCAGCCTAGCCTACTGAAAGATTCAAGCATTTTCTGTTTCTAGCTCAGATTTCCAGTACCTGTGTCATACTTTCACACTATTAGCTGAGTGCTCAATAATCCCACAATAGGAATAAGCACATGACGGTTGTTGCACTCTAACTTCTCTTACGTTTTGTTTTTGTTATTCTTTGATGATGTTCTAGAGGATCTAAAAATAAAGCGACTGGTTAATATATTACTGCCATAATTGGTGCATTCGTACACAATCCTCCCATCATCCTGTCCATCTTAAAGACATATACATTTGCTCTTCTGTTCACTCCAATGCACCTGAGTCTACAACCTGGTGATATTTACACATGCTTCCACCTTCATCCACCCTGGTGAAAGTACCTGGGCCTTGAGGCATCTTCCTTCTTGGTGCAAAAAATGCAATTCCTTTCCTAGACCTTTCTTGAATCCAGAGAAAGTCAGCTACACTGCCTGACAAAGATAGGAATCAAAACTGTGGACCTTGTTAGAACAATATCGCATGCGAGATTCAACCTGCATCCTCACTTCCATTGATAAACAAGCATTGTCATTTATTCATACTTCAAAGAAGTAGCTGATTTTTCTGTTGCTGTATAATACAAATTATTAGCTGAGCAATTCACGCGTGCTGGTCTGAATTTCCACTCATCATCTTCATGTCGATCATTAATAGTATCAATCACCTTCTACAGAATGAACTGCCTCCAACAGTGGATTAGCATCAGGGACCTCATTTCTAATTATGTGTGCTTCACTGGTGCCACTGAGATTAATAGCCTGCAGTTAAAAAGCAGTGTCATAAAAAAAAGCAGTGTCTAAAAAAGGGGGGAAATATGTTTTTGCAGCCAGTAAATGCGCCATCCTCATTAACCCACATCTGGCATTGCTGGAGGCAGGTAGACTGTCTGTACCGAAACAAAGTGTGAGCTTAACTAAAAGAAAACTGATCAAAAGGCATTAAAGAAATACAGCATTTTCTTCATCATCAAGGTTACCATTGAATCTCAAAATGATTATGCGGGTGCTGGTGGTAGTCATCAAATTAGCCACTGCTCGTGAAAAGTCTGAGTGGCAACAACAGATGGGATCAAAGGAGTTCTTGCTGTGTCAGTATTGTCTGTCCATCTGTTTCTCAGACCAACATGTTATTTTCTTGTTGTATAATGACTTCAAAGATTTTCGAGCCGTGATTTATTCAACCACAAAGCGAAGTTCCATCACAGTCACCTGCCTGTCTGTTATTCATTACCAAAAATTCAGAAATGTGCATATTTGGATATTGCAGAAAGCAAATTGTTGGTCTCATACAAATGAATTATTTTGATCCTCCTTCCAACCGTTGTTTTTCACCTAATGCAGCAGTCCATTTCATTGCCTGAATGGCCAATCTTCATGTGTCAACCCAGTAGGTATCATTGGTTGGAATGTCCAATTTTCATTGCTCCACTACTATTTTGGTTAATTTCAAAAATATACTTTATTCGTAAAAATCATCAACAAATACATACAAAAGGCCTAAATTATATCTGTATAGTCTTTGCAGAGAGAAAGGAACAAATAAAACATTGGAACTTTGACATTTCTCAGTGCTTCTCAACAGTTGCAAAAAAAGGCATTTCCTACTTATTATACAATGTTCATTCTAAGGCCCTGAGAGGGTCTGACAACTGAGTGGACCCTTGCCATACTTTGTCAGAAAGACTTTATATGGTGGTCTTTTCCCACAGATTGGAATGCCAAATTTTCATTGCTCTGTACCTGGTAGCCATCAGCATAGTTGCTCATGTCCCAAACTCTGGAATTTTCTCCTGAAATCTTCCAACCTCTCTTTCTCTCTTCCTCCTTTCAGCTGCTCCTTAGAAGCTACAGCTTTTATGAAGAGTTTTTGATCACCTGTCCTAGAAGGTCTCCTGATGTGGGATGTGACTCAATGTTGAGATTATTTTTTAGATTATTCTCCTATCAAGCAATGTAGGACATTTTGCTATATTCAAGAAGTGATCTAAATCCAAGCTCTTGCTACAATTTGTGCAAGCTGAGAGCTCATAGTTGAACGCTATGTGAGTTTCTCAAGTGGAAATCCTTGCTGATCTGTCTCAGCCCCAGCCCATGATGATGCCATTGGTTGGTCACACACCTATTATTGCCAAACTCAACACAGTTTGAATGATTAAAACCAGCACCTTCCCGGTGTAGGTTTATTATAAACCTAAATTTATGATAGAAGTTCAAGCTGGGGTTGTTATTGACACAATAATGATTTCATTTACAGCTGTTTCAGGTTCTGAGGTGGAGCAACAGTGTCAGGGCAGAAACAGATCCCCTTCATCACTGGGCGAAGCCATTTAACCTTTCATCCTTGTATTTAAGTTATTTCTCTTTCTGAGAATTTTAAACTACATCGTGTTATTTTCTCTCTTTATTTTCTTCTTTTAGCAAGTATTTGAATGTCTTATTCATTAAGTGATCGCAAAATTGAATAAAAATTGTCTCTCAGCAAAGGATTCTGAGCAACTGATGCCAGTAAATAAAGTAAGGGAAATGCAAAACAGAAACCAAAATTATACAGAAAATCAAAACAAAATGGATTCTTCGTCATTTCATCTTTCATTATCTTCCCTTTTGTTCTCTTTCCCACCTATTGAAGACATACAGCACACTCGCCTTCATCAGTCAGGGCATCAAACATAAAGGTTGGCAAGTTATGTACAAAACTTAGTTAAGCCATATGTGAAATATTGCGAGCACTTCTGATCGCCACCCTGCCAGAAGGATGTTGATGCTTTGGAGAAGATGCAGAGAATGGTTACCAGAGTGTTCCCAAGTATGGACGATTTTAGTTAGGATGATTGTTTGGATAAACTTGGATTGTTTTCACTGGAAAGACAGAGGCTGAAGAACGACCTGGTAGAGGTCTACAAAACTGTGAGAGGCATTGTTACGGTGGATAGTCAGAAGCTTTTTCTCAGGGTGGAAAGGTCAATTATAAGAGGGCACAGGTTCAAGATGAGAGGGAGAAGGTTTGGAGGAGAAGTGTGGAAGTATGAATTTTTTCTTACAGAGGGTGGTGGGTGCCTGGAACTCACTGTCAGTGGAGGTGGTTTAAGCAGATACATTAGCAATGTTTAAAGCATACCTTGATAGACATATGGAAATGAGACAAACACAGGGATAGATACCGGACATGGGCAATAAGTAACAAGTCTAAATAAGGACAGGAATCAGTGCAGGCTTGACGGGCCAAAGGGCCTGTTCCTGTTCTATATCGTATTGTCCTGTATTATATTGTACAAGAGAATTCGTCCCTGAAAGTGTTAACATGACATCATGAGCTAAGCTCTGCTCATCAAAACATGGAAGAACTGTGAATGTGTCTATGAATGTAACTGTGAGTGTATCTTTAAATATTCAACAGCTCGAAAGCACACAGACCCTGACAATTTCTGTAAAGGCAGTGGTGAGATAAAGGATACAAGACTGGCAACAGCATGAATTCTGCCTATAAGAGCTCAGTACAGCTAGAAATAGTGATGGTAGCTGCAAATGCTTGTGTTCCCATCGAGAATCCTATAAGAGTTATAAAGGAGAAATTCTCAGCATAAATGCAGGAAGTAAGTCATATCCTTCAAAGAATTCTTATATTTAAGAAAAATTTGTAGATGAGAAACTAAAGGAAGACTTAAATCATTATGTTCAGTAAATGAGCTTTATTATGAAATCAGCATTTAAATTATTGGAGAAAACAGCAAAAAAACCCTTGAAAAAGGTCAATTGTTAAGAAAATGATTAAAATGGCAGTATAACTTGCCTAGTGAGAATGAAGAAATCTAAGGCAATTACAGAATTTATTAACGATAAATGTCTTATGGGAAAATGATTTTTTATTGCGCAACTAAAACTGTTCTTGAAGATGTGATTACAATGCAAAGCTGTTTTTAAAACTGGACTGAACAGAAGAGACAATCCACATGATCCAGAATTGCTTCAGAATTATAGAAAAAGTTCAAAGAAGAATAAGTGAACAGATTTCCTTGTTCTGCAGAATCAATAGCAGTTTATTTTTAAAACTACAGAATGTAAGAAGGGAGACAGATACCTTTAACAATATTATAAAGGCATTTGACAATTGCTTTACATTAACCACCAATTAACAATGTGGATGAAGGAACTGATAGTATTGTTGGTAATTTTGCAGATAACGCAGAGTCAGGTAGAGGAACAAGAAGTCACCCAGAGGGTGGTGCATGTATGGAATGAGCTGCCAGAGGAAGTGGTAAAGTCTGGTACAACTGCATCATTTTAAAGGCATTTGGAGAGGTATATGAATAGGAAGGGTTTAGAGGGGTTTGAGCCAAGAGCTGGCAAAAGGGACTAGATTAGGTTAAGATATCTGGGTGGCATGGACAAGTTGGACCAAAGGGTCTGTTTCCATGCTGCAAATTTCTATGACTCTATGACTCTAAGTGGTGAGGCTGCAGAAGGACTTTGACAGATTAGGAGAGTAGGCAAAGAAGTGGCAGATGTAATACAATGTGGGAAAGCGTGAGATTATACATTTTGGTAGGGAGAACAGAGGCATAGACTATTTTCTAATTGGGGAAAGACGTCAGAAATCTGAAGCACAAAGGGACTTAGAAGTTGTAGTTCAGGATTCACTTAAAATTAGCATGCAGGTTCAGTTGACAGTTAGGAAGGCAAATACAATGTTGGCATTCATTTCAAGAGGAGAAAGTGAGGACTGCAGATGCTGGAGATCAGAGCTGAAAATGTGTTGCTGGAAAAGGGCAGCAGGTCAGGCAGCATCCAAGGAACAGGAGAATCGACTTTTTGGGCATGAGCCCTTCTTCAGGAATGAAGAAGGGCTCATGCCTGAAACGTCGACTCTCCTGCTCCTTGGATGCTGCCTGACCTGCTGCGCTTTTCCAGCAACACATTTTCAGCATTCATTTCAAGAGGCTGTATAAGGCTCTGGTCAGACCGCATTTGGAATATTGTGAGCAGTTTTGGGCCCTATATCTAAGAACAGATGTGTTGGCTTTGCCAGGGGGTCCAGAGGATGTTTATAAGAATATTCCCAGGATGAAGGACTTGTCATACGAGAAGGAATTGAAGACTCTGGATTTGTCCTCAATGGAGATTAGAAGGATGAGGGGGAATGTGTTTAAAACTTATGGAATACTGAAAGGCCTGAATAAAGTGGACATGGAGAAGATGTTTCCACTACTAGGAGAGAATAGGACCCCGGGCCCAGCTGCATGGTGAAGAGACAGCCCTTAATAACTGAGATGAGGAGGAATTTAGGAACTCATTGCAACAGAGAGACGTGGAGGCCAAATCATTGAGTGTACATAAGACAGAGACAGGTAGGTTCTTGATTGATAAGGACATCAAGCATTGCAGGGAGAAAGCAGGAGACTGGATTTGAGAAACATATCAACTAGATCAAATGGCAAAGTAGATTCAATTGGCTGAATGGCCTAGTTCTACTTCTACATCTTATAGTCATATGGTTTTATATAATGGGGAGAGTAAAATTTAACAGCACGGTGGCACAGTGGTTAGCACTGCTGCCTCACAGCCTGAGACCCGGGTTCAATTCCCGACTCAGGCGACTGACTGTGTGGAGTTTGCATGTTCTCCCCGTGTCTGCGTGGGTTTCCTCCGGGTGCTCCGGTTTCCTCCCACAGTCCAAAGATGTGCAGATCAGGTGAATGGCCATGCTAAATTGCCCGTAGTGTTAGGTAAGGGGCAAATGTAGGGGTATGGGTGGGTTGCGCTTCGGCGGGTTGGTATGGACTTGTTGGGCCGAAGGGCCTGTTTCCACACTGTAAGTAATCTAATCTAATCTAATCTAAATACTGTTTCCAGGTGCACCCATTGACAACTTAGAGTCATAGAGTCATAGAGATGTATAGCATGGGAACAGACCCTTCGGTCCAACCTGTCCATGCCGACCACATATCCCAACCCAATCTAGTCCCACCTGCCAGAACCTGGCCCATATCTCTCCAATCCTTTCCTATACATATACCCATTCAAATGCCTTTTAAATGTTGCAATTGTACCAGCCTCCACCACTTCCTCTGTCAGTAATAATCTTTACACATTGTCAGAATTATCTAATGATAGTGATTTAGAACCAGAAATAATTTAAAATAGATTTATCGTGAGAATTTCTGATAGACTTCTTTCAGAGAAGTTTCAAGCAAAAGGGGATCTTACATTGAAAAACAAAATATCCAGACAGTGCTAAAAGCTGAATTCCAAAGACAGCACAAAAGAATATTGTGATTAGAAAAACCAAATTAGCTCAACAAGATCATCAGACTTTGTGATGTTCTGTGCTGCAAAAACACCAAAACACCACATGACAGACAAACACAAAGCATACTTAAATCATTTGATGCTAGAATGTACTGATGATTTCCAGATGCTGAATTAAAAAGGACACACAAATAGAAACATTCCCCAGCTTTACCACACCAACTTTTGCAGAAGAGTGTGCACAAGTCAAAAATAACATTTAAGCCAAAGAACTAATAATGCTGATTGGCATAATAGGTTAATATCTTACAGCAAGAACACCAAGACAACCTTCATAAAACATATCTGATGAGATGCCAGTTTGGAAGAAGTGATCAATTTTTCCAATAAGTGAGTTATTCAATTGAGCCAAATACGATAATGATTGTGCAAGTTGATGGTCATCTAACTAAATTAAAACTTGACACTGAGACAAGTGTTACTATTTTCTCTGAAAAAAGCGGTTGGTTTAAAAGAATGAATCTGCAACCAATTGACAGAAAAACTGTATGGTGTAGATTGTACATGTTCAAACACAAAGTCCATTACAATTTGGAACAGGCATGAATTATCAGAAATTATGTCTCCTCAGTCCGGAATAGAAAACATCCTTCCTATTTAAACTCCTACAGTTCGTTGAAGACCTCAATCAGCTCGGAAGCAAATGCCAGTGATCCACATGACTCTACTCAACAAGAGGTAGACTTCATGGGTCTCAGAAGAATGTGCAGGAATGAAATATTGACAAGCAAGTTTTCACAACATGAAAAGGAGTTATGTTGTATGCAGCAAAATGTTTCAGGATCAGTAATGTGTGCTTGCCCTTAACTATGGTCTGAGATCTTACCAAAGAATATCATGTGTCTCAGAAGAACTTTGTGATATTTTGCTTATTAAGACTATTCCTCTCTTCTGCCAAAGCTTTTTTGTGGGCAGCTTCGCCATTTGGCATGAGCATCTTAGACTGATGCCAAGGAAAAGGGCTGGGGGCAGTGAATCCAGGCATCCCAAACGGTACACCCACACAATCTATATCGTCCCCATCCTCCCTCTCACTTGCTCCCGTTCAATTAGAATTTTAATTCTACATCATCCTAATAATGGAAAACAAATCTGAAATGTGTGCTTTTAGCTTCTAAATATTAACTCCCAGCAATGCTGGCAGACCTGCTGAGTATATTCAACATTTTCATGTTTATATTTCAGATTTGGTCACTGGACAGGAGAGAGCTATAAGCCAGTTAGCCTGACGTCAGTCATTAGCTAGATTTTAGAGTCCATGATGAAGGATGAGATTGTACAGTCGTTGGAAGAGCATGATAAAATAGAATGGCGTCAGCACAGCTTCGTCCAAGAGGAGGTCTTGCCTGACAAATTTGTTCAAATTCTTTGAGGAGGTAACGAGCAAGTTAGACAAAAGACAGCCAGTGATCTATTTGGTTTTCCAGAAGATCTTTGAGAAGGTCCTGTTCAGGAAGCTGCTAAATAAGTTTTGGGGAATAAGTACTGTCATGGATAGAGAATTAGCAGGAGGCTGGAAGAACACAGCAAGCCAGGCAGCATCAGTAGGTGGAGAAGTCACTATTTTGGTTGTAACCCTTCTTCAGGATTCATCTCCTGATGTTGCCTGGCTTGCTGCGTTCTTCCATGTTCCTGCTTGGCTATCGTGGATTCCAGTATCTGCAGGTTTTTTTTGTCTCTATGGATAGAGGATTGGCTGCCAGGCAGAAGATACAGAAGATAAAGGGGTCTTTTTCAAGACGGCAGCTGGTGACTAGTGGAGTTCCACCACAGGGATCAGATTTAGGACCAAAACTATTCACATTATGCATTAATGATCTGGACAAAGGAACTGGGGACATTGTTATTTAGTTTGCAGATGACACAAAGGTCGGTGGCGAGTCAGGTGGTATTGAGGGAACATGGAGGCTGCAGAAGAAATTGGACAGGCTAGGACAGTGGGCAAAGAAGTGGCAGGTGGAATACGATGTGGGAAAGTGTAAGGTTATACAATAGAGGTGTCAATTATTTTCTAAATGAGGAAAGACTTCAAAACTCTGAAGTGCAAGGGGACTTAGGAGTCCTAGTTCAGGATTCTCTTAAGGTTAGTGTGCAGGTGCTTAGGAAGGCATGTGCATTCAAGAGGCCCAGAAGACAAGGGCATAGATGTACTGCTGAGGCTCTATAAGGATCTGATTGGATCAAATTTGGAATATTGTGAGCAGTTTTGGGCCCTGTGTCTGAGGAAAGACATGCTGGCATTGGAGGGGTCCAGACGAGTTGTACAAGAAGGATCCCAGGGATGCAGAGCTTGTCATATGAGGAGTGGTTAAAAATTCAATGTCTGTACTGAATGGAGTTTAGAAGGATGACCAGAGATATGATTGAAACTTACAGGATGCTGAGAGGCCTGGTTAGAGCAGATAAGGAGATGATGTTTCTACTCATCGGAGAGACTAGAATCCAAGGGAGCAGTCTCAGGATAAAGGGACTACATCTTAGAACTGAGTTGAGCAGGAATTTTGGGTGATGACTCTGTGGAACCCATTGCTACAGAGAGCTGAGGTGGCCAAGTCTTTGTATTTAAGATAGGTTCTAGATGAGTAAGGAGATTAAGGGTTACAGGGAGAAGGCAAGAGAATGGGTTTGAGAAACATGTCAGCCATGATTGAATGGCAGAGCAGACTGAATGAACTCAGTGGCTTAATTCTGGTCCTATATCTGAAGGATTTATGATCTTATTTCTGATATTTTGTTCTTGTTTTTGTTGTTTTTGAAGCAGGAATCACCACTTGTATGAAAGCAGTCCATGTTCCAATCTTCGCATGAGGAAGTTTCTTTTAATATTTTGCATGTCTGAGCTTAATTTGAGAACGGGATTTGATGTTTTTTTGTTTACCTACCAACAATAATCTATGTTTTCCTCGTGTGATCCTTTTATTATTTTGGCACTTCAGTCCAACTCCTTTTGAGTTTTTTTCAGTCGAGGAAAATGCAACTCAAGTTATTGAAGCTCTTTTTCACATTGTTTGCACTTCAAAAAATGTACAACTATATGTCAGGCTCATATGTGCCTTCCCCTTTTCTCTTTAAATTTAGATCAATTCTGTATATCGTCTAGGCAAATCTACTACTGCTAATCCCTCCCATATTAATAAGGCCAAAATTACTCATGATATTCAAGGTGCAATGTACTTTTTGTTTTATACTAAGTTATCATGACCTCTTTGTTTTTAATGTCATTCTTGAATGTTCTGAATGCTTACTGAGCTCTGCCTTTTTTCATCTTGCGCTATTTCTAAGAAGAACAAGGGAGTTATCCCCAAATTCCCGGTCAATGTGTATCTCTCAATTAACATCATAAAAACAGATTACTTTGTCATAATCACATTGCTGGTTTTGGGATCTTCTTGCATGTAAATTGTCTGTCATGTTTATTTTACAAAACATGGCTACATGCCAAAAATTTAAGTTAGCTGAAAAACACTTTGAGATGTCTAATTTTCATGAAAGGTATGAAATAAACTTCAGTCTTTTTGTGCCAGAATGCAAGATGTGCGTTGTTTAGTATTTAAGCAAGACTGTTTTACATAATAATTGTTTAGTCATGAAATAATTTTGTAGCTATATAAGATTATTTGTCATATCAGAACCAAAATGTCTGTTTTGAAGAGTCTTTTTGCCTCTACTTTTCAATTTTCAAGCAAGTAAATACAATTTGAAATTTAGTCAGGTTTTGTTTTGCCATGCCCTAAGATGAAGCTTACTTGCCTTATGGCAAAATCTGGGACAGCATTTGCTTCTATGCCTTTCAATGCTAGGTCCAATTCAATTACATTCAAAGACCCCTCCATCCCAGTTACACCCTCTTCCATAGGGCAGAAGGTATGCAAGTTTGTGTGTGTGTGTATATATATATATATATATATACACATACACAAATGGATTCAAGAACATCTTCTTCCCTGCTGTTATTAGATTTCTGAATGGATTTCTCAAATTTTGAATTTAATGTTGACCTTGCTCTCTCCACACCTTCTCTGCAGCTGTACCATTGTATTTTTCACTCTGTTCTATTGCTTTAATGTCCTTTATACAGATGATCTGCCATACTACATGCTAAACAAAACTTCTGCTGTACCTAGGTAAATGTAATATTATATCAAATCAAATCAAATGGAATCATAAATTCATAATTTTGACTGGAATCTGTGACATGACAATTATTGTTGCTCTACATTCACAGTTAATTGGCTTTACTGGAAACAAACAGTCTTTGTGAGTCAAAATGGGTGGACAATAAATGGCCATTATTAGCACAGTCAACTAATTTATTACAACGGCAGTCTGCATGGAAAACTTCAGAAAGGTTTTGCGTAGAATGTCAGTGTTGATGATCAGGGAAGCCCTAGGTGTTAATAACCATTCATTTCCTTTATAGACCTACTGATGGCAACTTGTCAGGTAATAGTCTTTACAACTGCGCATTTTTCAGTCCCAGTGATTAATGGATAAAAGGGAACTGTCCTGTTCCACGCCTGTAAGACAATAAAGCAACCACATAATGTGACTACATAGAATGCAATTATTCATTTTCAGGACCTTGTGTTGCCTGAAAAGCTCCAGTTACATCACAAGTCAAAAACCAAACTTCATCTGTTGATTTGAAGACAGAACAATCCATGCATGTAATATTAACAGAATTGCAAACTTTCACCATAAGTAATATTTATGAAGTCCGAAAGGCTGTCAAAACAATGCTGGAAAAGATGCAAAGTGAAAGACAATGGCTTAGAAATACTTCCTCCTCCTCCACCCTCCCCTTGCAGCAGATAGCTAGCCTATACACATGTGATACATCTGGTCAACAGGTGACAGACCCCATTTCCTTCTCAACAGCATTGTCAGAGAAAATCATAAAAAACTCTTAGGCCTCTGATGTTCTGGAGACTCGTGAGACTGTATAGCTGATAAAAATTATTGGCTGTTCACTCCAATCTGAGGTTCAATCACCCAAAAGCAATGCAATATGCTGAAATAGCCTATCTGTGCCATGAATGCAGCTTGTTTTAGTGCAACCTACGGTAATGGATCCACAATAACAGTTAATTTTCAGGGAGCATTAGAATTATAGAATGGTTATAGCACAGAAGAACGTTTATATCAAGCTAGTTCAACTCTGTGAGAACAGTTAGATCTCATGCTCTGTCATTTCCTTGAGGTCCTGAAATGTCTGTTCTTCAGGAACTTCTCCAATTACTTTTGAAACCTAGCATTTAACCTGTTTCCACCAGCATTGCAGGAAGCACCTATTTAGAAAGCAACCACTTGCTGCATGAAACCATTTTTACCACCTGGGACTTTTGGTTTTTTCATCAATCACTCTATATCTGATTGTTCTGATTGTTGACTTGACTGTCAATGGCTTCTTTCGAACTGGAGAGTTCAGAAGAAGAGTCATAAAGCATGGAAACAGACACTTCAATCTAACTCATCCACACCAACCAGAAATCCCGGTCTAACCTAGTCGCATTTTCAGCATTTGGCCCATATCCCTCCAAACCCTTCCTATTCATGTACCTATCCAGATGCCTTTTAAATGTTTTAATACACCACCACTGGTAATTTGTTCCATATACGCACCACCTTCTGCATGAAAACATTACTTGTCATATCCCTTTTAAATCTTTCCTCGCTCAACTTACACCTCTGCCCTCTAGTTTTGCACTCTTCCACCCCAGGAAAAAGACCTTGGCTACTCACCCTACCCATGCACCACATGATTTTATAAACTACCATAAGGTCACCCTCAGCCTCCAATGCTCCAGAGAAAAAAACCCTAGCCTTTTCAGACTTTCCTTATAACTCAAACACTCCAGTCCCAGCAACATCCTTGTAAATTTTTTCTGCACCCTCCCAAGTTTCCTTATAGAAGGGCGAGCAGAACTGTATACTACATTCTAAAAGTGGCCTCATCAAAGCCACACACAGCTGCAACATGTCATCCCAGTTCCTATACTCAGTGCTCTGACCCACAAAGGCAAATATCTTTTTCATCACCCTATCTTCCTGTGATTCCACTTTCGAGGAACTATGCACCAGCACAACTAGATCTCTTTGTTTGGCCTTTCCATTAACTGTATAAGTCCTGCTCTGGTTTGCTTGCCAAAATGCAACATTTATCTCCTCTGCCGATTGGCCGATCTGATCAAGATCCCGTTATACTCTAAGATAATCCTCTTCACTGTCTAATACGCCAACTATTTTGGAGTCATCTGCAAACATATTCACCATGCCTCCCAGATTCACATCAAATCATTTATACAAATGACTAAAAACAGTGATCTTTGTGGCACGCCACTGGTCACAGGCTTCCAGTCTGAAAAACAACCATCTATCACCATCCTCCATCTCCTGCCTTGTGAATCCACTGATGTGTGAGCAGACATAATGATTGGGTGAACCTCTTCCCACACTTGGAGTAGGTTAAAGGCCTCTCTGTTATGAATTTGTTGATGTTCAGTGAGGTGAAACATATCAGACTTGAAACATTAACTCTCTTTCTTGTGCCACTGATACTGTTGGACCTCTTGAGTTTCTCCTGCACGCTATTTCAGATCTTCATATTCTGCAGTATTCTGCTTAATTTTTCAAACTTCTCTGTTTTTGTGCCTTATGATTTTGAACAGCTGTATCAAATTTCCTCACTATCTTGTCTTCCCTAAGAAGAATAGTCCCAGTTTCTCCAATTTCTGCTTGTAATTGTGGTTAAGAAGATTTTATTAACAAGAAACTGAAAATAGTTATCATTGATTTGCTCAACTTATGATAACCTGAATGCTGTTGGATTTTGAACATGGAATCCCGAAGAAGATTCCTATAAATCTTTTCTTCACCTGACCCAGAACAGTTATAGAATCAGGAATGAAGAAGGGCTTATTCCCGAAACGTCGAATCTCCTGTTCCTTGGATGCTGCCTGACCTGCTGCGCTTTTCCAGCAACACATTTTCAGCTCTGATCTCCAGCATCTGCAGTCCTCACTTTCTCCCAGAACAGTTATATCCTTCCAAAGATTTGATGTCTACAGCTGGGCAGAATCCTCCATTGGGAATCATGACCATTGTAGAGGGTGGATGTACTGGTGTTGGACTGGGGTGAACAAAATTAAAAATGACAAAACAACCAGATTATAGTCCAACAGGTTTATTTGGAAGTACAAGCTTTCGGAGTGCTGCTAGTGGGTAGCTAGTGGGGAGGATCATTGGACACAGAAGTTATAGTAAAAGATCAAAATGTCATACAACAGATGCAATGTATTGAACAAACCTAGACTGTTGTTAAGTCTTTAATCACTGAGAATGGGGATACAGGTCACCATTGATTATTATGTAAATCCCAGAATTTCTTTCAAGTCACCACTCCAAGATAATTTAAGGATTATCAGAATAAAAAAAGTGACACCTCAGTTCAGCCAATGCATTAAAGGTGTGAGGTTAGAGTCTGTTTGTATACCAACCTTGAGTACCAACCTGGTTCTGTTGCCAAAGTAGGAATTTCTAAAATGTCACACTGACTGTCTACAGGTTGTGTGGTTTTTGAACAAAGTAACATGTATCTGCAAATAGACATCTGCAAATGCAAATTCATCTGATAGACGTGTGTGCGTGTGTCAGAGAGAGAGGGAGAGAGAGAGAGAATGTGTGTGTGGGAGTGAGGGAGAGAGTGTGTGAGTGTGTGTTTGTGCATGTGTGCATGCTTGATAGAGTATGTGCGTAATTGTATGCCTGTGATGGAATATATGCCTGCGAGAGAGTGTGCACATGAGTGTGTGCATGAGAAAGACAGCGTGTGTATGAGAGAGGAAGGGACAATGCTTCAAAAGTGTGTACTCTCTAATAAACCTGTTGGACTATAACCTGGGGTTGTGTGATGTTTAACTGCTTGCAGTCAACCCTCAACATGGAAGAACAATAGAGGGCATGTAACAAGGTAAGTGGGGCAACCTTGTTGGAGCTGGTCAGGCAAGTCCTTTTGAGGGGTTGATGAACATAGGTGGAACTGGGGTGTGGATGTCATGAAAAGTAGATATGATCCTTGCCAATGGGCTTGTTGCCACAGGAATGTTGCCCCTACTGATAAAATATCAGCAATAGTGTTGGACACCATTCTATCCTGTCCCAAGTGGCAGGCAAGAAGAAAAATTCTGATCAATTTTACTTCTATGCTGATAGTCTAAGAGGCATTAATATGTTAGTGTTGCCTCCATCAGAGCACTTTACCTGCTGCAACATTATCTCTTCTAACATAAGAATCTGAGCATGGATATTGTAGCACTGAAGAATCCAACAGAAATTTATTGCAACTAACTATTTTATACAGCCATTGCATTCAACAGGCATGTAAGTATCTGGACTAATGTTAAGCTTTTAGTTTACAACAGTGGAGCATGCTTCCAATAGAATGCATGCATCGTGTGATCCAAAGTTGGATAAAGTGTGAGATCTTTATGTCCTCAGGCTACATGTTATGGAACGGTGAGGATCTACATGTCTTGTAATGAGACTGTGAGAATTCACACAACACCTCATAATACAACAATAGCTAGTGTACATATAAGATTGGTTTTACTAGAGAGTGAGCCTTGACTCAGTTGGAAAACAAACATGCTCCTATGACCTGACCATGTTGCTTTTGCGGGTATAACGTCAGGTGGGACCACCCAAAGCATGCGATTAAAATGTCAGAAGACAGGGTTGATGAATGGTCTGACCATGTAAAATGCCTTTCATTCTGGAAATAATCCAGAGATGGGACAATACTGCCACAGACTTGCAAATGTTAATGTCAGTTGTGAAAGCCATGATCGGCTGGATGTAAAACGTGGCACTGTGATCAGAGTCAAATATGTTGCAGCAGCTCCAGTTCAGCTGTGGACAAAGCAGAGCTGTCAGTCACTCCAATGGTGTCTATCCCAGCTTAACTTTAATGCTGCAAGAAGCAGCTATTTTCAATTTCAACTAAATCTCAACTAGGAAAGAGTAAAAGAAAAATACAGTGCAATAAATCTGAAAACACACCAAATATGAAGACCTGAATGTGCATTGGAGATCATTACACAAAAAGAGCAGCTTTCTGTAATCAATAAATCAGTACATTAAATAAACGTGATGACGTCTATGAGTAATTTCATGTTCTAAGAAAGGAGAAGGCTTGATTTGTTGAATTTTCTCATTCCATACTTTTTTTAAACATCCAAATGCTTGTATCTCCTGCTCCCAATGCTTTTTTTGTTACCTTCACCCTTAATGCTGGAGATTTTCCTTATCACTACAGGACGTTCTGCTATGACAGGTGTTTCAACGACATGAATTTGCTGTAACGCGATTGGAGATGCTGTTTCTAAAGCGCAAACTTTTAAAACATGTTTTACATCACCAGCATTTTAAGTGTTGTTCCTAAAGCGTGATTTTTCTGTAAAGGGGGTTGCACATGAATGCAAACATCGTGTTATTGGAGAACTGATTCAATATGCTATCAGAACTTTACCAATGTGTAACAGAAAATTCTGACAAAGTAATGATGGCGAAACAGAAGCAGATCTGTGTAAATTTTGATCAACACAAAAAATACTCATTACTTGTTCCAAGAATTTATATAAATACCATTTGCACAAACCAGAAACCTGGGGATCTTCTGAAACCTGCTGGTTGTTATGATGTAAGAGTTGATGCAACATGACTTTAAGCTCTGCAAGTTTGTTAAATTTGTTTAAATTGCTTTTGGCAGATTGTGCCATTTTTCTGTTCAATTATTCCAAAAAAAAGGTTATTGCAGGTTTTAGACTAAACCCCTGAAGAGAATTGCCCTTTCTATGCATTCTAAAGTATTTGTTTTTTTACCAGAAGCAAAAAAATTTGCAATCCTGAAATAACTGGACAATTGTCCAAACAGTAAAAAATGTGGAGGGAGGTGGTGCATTTCTCAGTAGTGGATTCTTCAGCATTTGGGCTCGAGTTAAAAGTTGAGATAAGGAATAGTATTCATCCATCTGATATGTTGGTTGAACTCCCTTTAAAAAATATGCTCACATTAGTGCATTTTTCCCTTATTATGCATTTTATCGCCTTAAGCCCTGAATCACTATAACTGAAAGGGACTGGCATATTTCCCATGGTCCTGTCCAGACATTTCCTTGTTATAAACATCACATTGTTAGATATGAATACAACAGTTACATGGAAACATATGACACACCTACAAGGCTTTGGAAAGTGATATTCTAATATGGACAGCTCAGACTAACATCATATTTTTTCCACATAATCACGACCACCTACTCATCCAAACACTTTGAAACAAGTTGCTATGAAACAAGGTTTTTTTTTCTGTATTTTTATTGTGATTATCTGTGAAAGCACATCGTTCTGTAACATCTTATTAACCGTCTATTATTAGAAATTTATACCCCAGAGAATATTCCAATCTTTAAACCTTTCTCAGTTTGACTTCATTGTACTTTAAATATATTCCTGAATCTCGTGTGTAGGAATTTTCACTGTTTTCCAATTCGGGCCACCACATTGCACATATAATTATGACATGTTCCTAGCCACCATTTTTTTTCTCAGCATGATAACTGTGTTTATTTAAGAAGATCCACAGAATTATTAGTGGGCAACTTCTTTAAGAAAAGGAATGTTAATTTATGTGATGGTCTTGCATAATCATAGGCTCATGTTTAGATCGGACCCAACTGGATTTTTTTTTGTGGTGTCTGGCAGCTGCCTAAGCACATCAATTAGGGGTGGCATGGTGGCTCAGTGGTTAGCACTGCTGCCTCACAGCACCAGGGTCCCAGGTTGGATTCCAGCCTTGGCCGACTGTCTGTGTGGAGTTTGCACATTCTCCCCGTGTCTGCGTGGGTTTCCTCCGGGTGCTCCAGTTTCCTCCCACAGTCCAAAGATGTGCAGGTCAGGTGAATTGACCACGTTAAATTGCCCATAGTGGTAGGTGCGGGTCTGGGTGGCTCACTCTTCAGAGGGTCGGTGTGGACTTGTTGGGCCGAAGGGCCTGTTTTCACACTGTAGAGAATCTAACCTAATCTAATCACCACCTGTAAAGCCACAGCTGGTCAGCAAAATGTCACGAGGAACTATTGTGCAGAGCAAAGAGTGGAATTTAGTAAATTCCTGAAAATTATGGAGAGCTTATAGAGAGTGTTGGGAGGCAAAAATGGAGCAGGCCAGCCAAAATCTTCCACTGTCCAAATGAACCTCGATTATCTGAATATCGGATAATCCGGCAAGGTCGCAAGGTCCCAATACTTGGCTAAACTATGTTATCCGGCATTCGGAATTCAATGAGGTGAATGAAATGCTCCCTGCCCGTGTCCTTCAAATAATTGAGGTTCCTCTGTATACAGTATTCCACATAGAAGACAAATTCTGTGCATTTCAGCCCTCACTATTGGATTTCTGTACAAGGAATTCTTGCCACACAGACAATGTGCTCGTTTTCATATCTCTCATTGCTCAGCACTCTCTAGTTAAATATTACGTGCCCCCACCAGGTGTATTTTGAGCTGGAGAATATAATATTTGCTGATTTACCAACCCACCGTCTCCCCACCCAACTGGAACATCCCCCTATCCTAATAGAGCCTGGATGTGTACTGAAATTGGCGAGCTGCTGACCATATTTAATTAAATAAATAAGGGTCAATTGAACAAAGCTCAGTTCACCCTGTAACACACTGCCCATGCCCAATACATTTAGCACAGTCTTTTCATTATTAATTTGTGTGATGTGCATGATCATATGCTGGCTGAACTAGCATTTATTACCTGTCCTTATTTGCCCTTGAGCTGAATATATCCAAGTCTGTTCGACAGACGTTTGGTCAACAATTAGTCAAGGGGCATGGGAACACCAGGAAAGTGGAGTCTATGCCATAACTAGATCAGCCATGATCTAACTGAATGGTGGATCTGGCTTGAGGGTTAGTCCTATTTCCTATGTTTTTATACATGTTTTCTCTGAACCTCTCCTCTCCACTTTTCTCTATTTGTTTACAATATTCCATAAAGATCAGATTACTTACAGTGTGGAAACAGGCCCTTCGGCCAAACAAGTCCACACCGACCCGCCGCCCACCCCTATATTTAACCCTTCACCTAACACAATAACCTGCACATTTTTGGACTGTGGGAGGAAACCGGAGCACCCGGAGGAAACCCAGACAGACATGGGGAGAACGTGCAAACTCCACACAGTCAGTCACCTGAGGCAGGAATTGAACCCGGGTCTCTAGCACTGTGAGGCAGCAGTGCTAACCACTGTGCCACCATGCCGCCCACCAAACCTATATCTTTGCTTATGATTCTCGCTGCTTTCATGGTGATAGCTCGTTAAATGGCAATTTTGATTGAAGGTCATTCTTTAAAAGGACCTAAGGGTGTTCTATTACATTCATAGTTCAGTTTTAAATGAAGATTGTTGTAGCTGTGTATATTTTTGTTGGTTTACACACATTCTCCCCTCCCGTTCTCCCATTCGGCCACTCTAGACCACCATCTGGTAAGACTGTAAAGATTCAGATAGGCGTTTCATGATTCACAGTCCTGACACATTGTTTGCTAAGTCTTTTTACAGCAGATCCGATCTTCTCTGTATCAAACAAGTTAGCATACCTGTCAGTGCTAGGTTATGGTGGAATCTGATCTCTCCTCACTGCTAGGAAAGGAGTGAAGCAATTATGAGAGCTCTAAAGATACATGATATTGATCTCTGCCTGGAGGTGAGGGTGTGCCACATAATCTGTATTTCCTTCTAAAGGCTTGCAATATCCGAGCCTTCCACACTCAGTCATACAAACCATTCCCAGTAACTGACACGGATATGATGGGTTGAATGACCAGGATTTTCCAACTTGAAATTTAAGAGTGGCAGCATTTGCATCTGCAGTTAACTGCAACAAAGCCTACAAATTTCACCATTTCTCTGTGCCTCCTTAGTGGATCTTATCCTTCTGCATCTCCCCTAGAGGCTGTACAGCTACCACTGGAGGTCGCAGTTCTTGCTGGAGTGACCACATCCCTTGTTTCCACTGTCGCCTCAGCGACAGCAAGACAATACATGAGGCATGGCATCTAACACTTCCACGCCGTGATCTGTGGAGAAAGTCAAATAGATTACACTGTCTTATCGAAGGGATTCCTGAGCCCCTCTTGACAACCTGGCTGAGCATTATTCCCTCTCTCAGTGTGACATGAAGGCTTCTCAAGAAGTTTATCATCATGCTTCAATAAGAAGATCCAAGATATGTGACCTTAACAAATACACAGCAGCCAACCATTGACAGTACACCATTAGGAGTAGGCCTCTGCCAGTCAGCCACCATGGAACACCTCACTGCCCCCAAAACTACCTTTCACATCATAGCCCATGTCCTTGTCTGTGTAAGGATATGGCAGCTATTATGTGTTATTTTCCAGTTCTTGCTATGGATGGTCATAGCCATTTAGGAACATTAGCTTCAACATTTATATTAGTTTTTTCAGTAAGATTTGTTGACCGCACATGATTGGGAGGTATTCAATGGACACAGTGAAATGCTCATCTTTGCTTGAATCCATAACTTGTCTGTATTCTTTGATAATTACCGACCTCCAGATGGTGTGAGAACTGAAGGCCATTGGGTAGTGTTACTTGACCAGTAAAGGCACAATTATTGCAATTGACCGCTGCAAAATTTCAAAGTGAATGCTGTAAACTCTGCCCCATCAAAGAAAACTTCATGCTCCCATTTCATGTGCATTTTGTGAATTTATTACACAGTTCTCTTTTGATCCGATATGGCAAGCTTCCAACTTTTTGTGCGAGTAACTTGGAGCTTTTCTGGTAACCCATAAATTTTACTCCTTTGGTGTTATTGTCCCTGTAGTCACGAGTAAATGTTAACCGCCCCAATTCCAGTTGAAGAAGCATACATCACTGACAATATGCCCCTCTGGAGGTTCCTATATACTTACTGGCCCTATATCCTCACCACGCAGAAGGAGGAGGAGCCATCACCTGCTTGATGCCCCTTCTTCAATAGTTCCCAGTAAAAATGGGAAAGTGTGAAGTTGTTTATTTGGATAGAAAGAATTAAAAAAAAAGAAGCACATTATATACATGGTGAGAGATTGCAGGGCTCTGGGATGCAGAAAGATCTGGGTGTCCTAGTACATGAATCACAAAAGGTTGGTATACAGGTATAGCAAGTAATCAGGAATGCCAATAAAATGCTATGGTTTGTTGAGAGGGGAATTGAATGCAAGAGTAAGGAGGTTGTGCTTCAACTATACAGGGCATTAGTAATACTGCACCAGGAATATTGTATACAGTGTTGGTTGCCATAGGATGCTAATGCATTGAAAGCAGTTCAGAAAAGATTTATTAGGCTGATACCTGGAATGTAGAGATTGCCTCTTATGAGAAAAGACTAGATAGGTTAGGTCTGTATCTCTGGGGTTTAAAGGATTAGAAGTGATGTGGTTGAAAAATATAGAATTAAGGAGACTTGACTAGGTGAATGTTGAAAGGATGTTTCATCTGGTGAGAGAATCTAGAACTAGGGGTCATAGTTGTACAGAAGAAGTGGTTCAAGAGAAGATGGATAGCTAGCACAGCCATTCCACGAGCTATAATGAGCACAGTTCACCAGGTACCTGTTCTGTGTTACCAACGGTTTGTACGTTGAGTTTCTTGGTTGTGGAGAGGAAGATTGAGAGTGCCATGTTAATATGGAGAGTTGGAGTATCAATGATGCGTGGAAATCAATTTCTCACCACTTGATAGTGAAATTCTAAACACGCCATCTAAAGCATGAGGACTTAATTGAAAGAATTGTGCACCACATCCAGAATCTGATTTTTGGACCCTCATTTGATTAAGACATCTCACTCATCCCTGTTCTCTCGATATTAGAGAGGGAAAGTTCTGCCCTTTATTTCTATATGAACCAGCAAAAAAGAACAAATATACTCCATCAAGAACTTACTGGACTGTGTCAGAATTCTCATACACTCATTGTAGAACTAAGTCCCAGGAATTGCAGCCAAACTGCCCTGGCCCACAGCCACATGGTTGAAAGTACACCCAAAACATGCAGTTAGGCCCCAATATAATTTCCATGGGAATTTGCAGATTTTAGATTGATTCCACAGGTTGTAAGTATGTACAACTACCTCCCTAGCAACATGTACAGATATTTGATTTTCCAACAAAAATTAATCTGCACAAAACTGCTGAAGGCTCCAAAAGTCCTGCTCCCTTGACAGCTCCAGTTTAAATCTGTGCTGCCAGTTTGGAGTGGAACATTATGCAGGATGACATAAAGAATGAAGTGAGTGCCAGAATTCTTCTTTCACTCGCTGCATAGAACAAAATGCTGGAGAGGTTCCGGAACCAGAGAAAAATGGAAGCACAAATGCAAATCGTGACCTTCACATGCCATCAACCAATCTAAGGGCAAGAATCACACCACGTTTGAAAGATCTGAATTGAAAAGCAGCCAGCTGCCATTCCTGAGCTTCCTATTCTCCTGTGATGCTTGAACTGAATAGCAATTATATGGACACTTTTGCAAATTTGAGTTTTTAGCAGGATGAATTCATGAACAGTATGGTCCACTGATTTGGTGGATTTACTTTAAAACTGAAGGCGACTTACTATTTTAATGACAATGAACTGCTCAGGATTGTCAGACCTCCTTTGCCAAAACCCTCTCAGCAAAGTCAGTAACATTAGTGAGCAATTGGATACAATTTCAAACAGAAAGCAGTTATCACTGCAACTCAACACTGTCTCTTTTCCTGGAGAATCTTTCTCATCAGTTCTATAGTGGCTGTCCAACAGAATCCTGACTCTTGTCCCATAGAACTGAAGTTACTTTAAATGATTTGGAGGTGCCGGTGTTGGACTGGGGTGGACAAAGTCAAAAATCATGCAACGCCAAGTTATAGTCCAACAGGTTTATTTGGAAGCACTAGCTTTCAGAACATCACTCTTTCAACCACCAGATGAAAGAGCTGTGCTCCAAATGTTAGTGCTTCCAAATAAACTGTTGGACTATAATCTGGTGTTATGTGATTTGTAACTTACTTTAAATACTAATTCTTTCTGATTTCTGCTGAGTCTTATAATCTAACAAAGGATATAATTGACATGAGTCAATCTGGAACAACCTGCAATTAAATAGCATCTAAAACACAATGAAACATTTCAAAGATTTCAAAGCAGATTACGAAACAAAATATGACCTGAGACACATAAGGCAACATTAGGACAGACAATCAAAAGCTTGGTCAAAGAGAGAGAATTTAGAGTGTCCTGAAAAAGGAAAGCAAATTAGAGAGGCAGAAAGGGATAGGGATGGAATTCCAGAGCTGATAGCCAGGTGCTGGAGGCATAACCACTGGGACAATTAAAATCAGGGATGTTAAAGAGGGCAGAAATGATGGAGGTATCTCAGAGGGAGGTGGAGATGCAGGAGATTGAAGGTAAGGAAGACCAGAGCTATAACTAATTTGAAAATAAAGTTAAGAATTTTAAAACTGATGCATTGTTTAGCTGGGAGCCAATATAAATTAGCAAGCATGGGGCTGTCGGGTGATTAGTGTTTGGTGGGAGTTAAGACAGATGTTTTAAGGTTTTGATGACCTCGCGCTTACGTGGGACAGAACATGGGTGGCTGACAAGGAGCACATTATCTATGCATTAAAACCATTAGCTATCTCTTTTTATTATTTCAAAACATAGCCCTGACATTACAATTTATCATATGTTTTTACAAGAAAAACTTGTATAATTCAATACTTCTTTTGCTATTAGTTTCCTAGAAAATGTGTGTAGATATTATTTGTCATGTCATGTTGAAACCATGGCAACTGTTTTTCAGTTACAAAATGAAGATTTAAGCACCATTTCTTGGGGCTATTTCCAACATGGTGGTAAGCCCAACAATATGTTGAGTCATGTGAGATTTAACTGGAGACCACACAGGCTGATGAGGATCTAATGCAGTCTTCATTACTCCATTCTGATTGGCAGAATGAAAGATGTTGGGAATGCTCGACTCCTCTTTTCATATGTCCTCTATGGGTTGTATCAATCACATGTTTTTGTTTTTATCTTTACTTATTTTAAAGTGCAGCCAGGAAAAAAGACTCCACAACAAAGTTGGTGTGCCTTTAAATTTCAGAATGAAAATGAGCCAAGTACCCAGATGCTATCACATGACCTCAGGCCACAGGCTCTCTGCATTGTAGCACAATAGGCTGTGTCTGGAGATTAGTCTGCAATACATGTTCACTTAGATGTAAAGAAACCCACCAGAGAGTTTCAAATATAAAGAATCCATGTACATGAACTGAGAATTGAGGGCATTCTGGCTAATTTTGCAGATGAAACAAAGATAGGTAGAGGGACAGGTAGAATTGAGGAGACGGGAAGACTGCAGAAGGATTTGGATAGGTGAAGAGAGTGGGCAAAGAAGTGACAGATGGAGTACAGCTTGGGAAAGTGTGATGCCATGCACTTTGGTAGGAAGAATAGAGTCATGGACTACTTTCTGAATGGGGAGAAAATTAAGAGGTATGAAGCGCAAAGAGACTTGGGAGTTCTAGTCCAGGATTCTCTCAGGATAAATTTGCAGGTTGAGTCAATAGTAAGAAGGCAAATGCAATGTTGGCATTTATATTGAGAGGACTTTAATAGAAAAGCAGGGGCGTACTCCTAAGGCTCTGGTCAGACTACATTTGGAGTATTGTGTGCAGTTTTGGGCCCTATATTTCAGGAAGGATATATTGATCCTGAATTGATCAGAGGAGGTTCATGAGAATGGTACCAGGAATGAAAAGCTTAACATATGAGGAATGCTAGAGGACTCTGGATTTATACACAATGGAGTTTAGAAGGATGAAGGGGACTTTAATTGAAACATATGGATTACTGAATGGCCTGGACAGAGTGAATGTTGGGAAGATGTTTCCATTGGTAGGAGAGATTAGGACCCGAGGACATCGCCTCAGAGTAAAGGGGAGATCATTTCGAACAAAGATAAGAGAAATTTCTTCAGCCAGAGAGTGGTGAATCAATGGAATTCATTGCCACGGAAGGCTGTGGAGTCCAGATCATTGAATATATTTAAGATTGAGATAGATAGATTCTTGAGTATCAAGAGAATCAAGAGTTATGGGAAGAAAGCAGGAGAATGGGTTGAGAAAATATCAGCCATGATTGAATGGCAGAGCAAACTCGATGGGTTGAACAGCCTCATTTCTGCTCCTATGTCCTATGGTCTTATGGTACATGTGCACAGCTAATTTTTTGACTTGAAAAATGATCACAATAGAAACCATCCTTACAAATTGAAAGATCAAGGGAGGTAGCAGCAATTAAAGTATAACAGCAATCCAAAAGATTCCACAGTACACAAACAAAAGTAAGATTTCTTTGGAAACTGTGAATATCCTGAGTTGGCCAGGTTCGTGCAGGTATCCAGGAAACCGGCCTTACATAATGTATATTTCAAATCTTCATGGCCGTCAGGAATCAGCCCAACAATGAGCTAATAGAAGGTGCACCTGAATTCAAACAACAAAAACACAGTGGGCTACATTCAGGAACAATGCAGTGCCAGGAGAACAAGTGCTAAAACAAGTTTCAAGCCCAAAGAAAATTAAAAGGAATCCTAAGTCGAGAGAAAACACAATGAGAGTGCACAAAGTTAAATGTAAAGTAAGTAGGCAAAAGAATATCAGAAGGATGGATATTAAATCCCTCACCATGAACTGAGAAGTCACAGATCTCCTATCTGAGTTCAATATTTTTAAACAAAGATGGCAACTGTGCTTCACACACCAAGCAAATGCAGAACAGATTAGGCAAGCTGTGAAAACAGGTGATGATTAGGGGTTAGAGGCAATATCCTGGTCTTATCTGAAGAGAACCAGAATCATTCCACAAAGATTTGGAAAGTGATAAGAAGATCAGCTGCATGTTAGATTCAACTTTATAATTCATTGCTGAGAATTGATATCCTCCAGGCAAAAGCCACAGGGATCAAAAGGCCAATTTGCCACTAGATAGAGTCATAGAGTCATAGAGCTGCACAATAAGGAAATGAACCTTTCCATCCAATTCGTCCATGCTGACCGTATATCCCAACCTAATCTAGTCCCATTTGCCAGCACTTGGCCCATATCCCTCTAAACCTTTCTATTCATATACCTATCCAGATGCCTTTTAAATGTTGTAATTGTACTAGCCTCCACCACATTCTCTGGCAGGTCATTCCATACACGTACCACTCTCTGCATGAAAAAGTTGCCCCTTAGGTACCGTTTATGTCTTTCCCCTCTCATCCTAAAACTATGCCCTCTTGTTCTGGACTCACCCATCCCAGGGAAAAGAACTTGTCTATTTACCCTATCCAGGCCCCTCATGATTTTATAAACCTCTATATGGTCACCCCTCAGCCTCTAATGCTGAGGAAAAGTAGCCCCAACCTATTCAGCCTCTCCCTAAAGCTCAAATCCTTCAACCATGACAACACCCTTGTAAATATTTTCTGAATCCTTTCAAGTTTCACAACATTCTTCCAATAGGAGGGAGACCAGAATTGAATTCAGTATTCCAAAAGTGGCCTAACCAGTGTCTTCCACAGCCACAACTTGACCTCCCAACTCCTATACTCAATGCTCTGACCAATAAAGGTTTGCATACCAAACACCTTCTTCACTATCCCATCTACCTGTGACTCCACTTTCAAGGAATTCTGATGACGTAATAAATGCAATGAACTTGATTTTTCAAAGGCTGGTCTGTGAAAATAGATAAGGAATTTGTGATTGCTTCAACACCTATTGAAGAAATCCAATAAAGGAATTCTTGGTTTAAAAAAGGAAGATGTATGGTATTGGCTCACCATGAGCAGTTAGCTGAAAATAAGCCACTGTAGCCAGACAACAGCATACAAACAATATTGGCATTATAGTCAGAATACAAAGTGCAAACAATCACAGAATCTCGAGTGTGAAAGCAGGTCATTTGGCCCATCAAGCCCACACCAACCCTCCAAAGTGCATCCCACTCAGACCCATTCCATCCCTGTATCCCTGTATTTCCCACAGCTAATCCACCTACCCTGCACATTCCTGGACACTTTGGGCAATTTAATATGACCAATCCACCAAACCTGCACATCTGTGGACAGTGGGAGGACACCGAAGCACTCGGAGGAAACTCACACAGACATGGGCAAACTCCACATAGACAGTTGCCCAAGGGTGGAATCAAACCCAGATCCCTGACACCATGAAGCAGTAGTGCTAACCACCGTGCTGCTATGTGACTTGTGAGCTATCATACCTACTTTGAGCAATACTGGATTCCCAGATGTGTGCAAAACATGTGTTACAAAAGGCCATTGGATCAGCCTATTCAAGAAACCTAGTTTTAAAGATGCAAACAGATGCACAATCGAACAGAAGACATGGCAGTTTGGCAACAGCAATAAGGAGCTCCACTGGTAAATATATTAAAGTAACATGAAATTTTACAGTAAGACGGATATGAATCAAGATCATGAGTAGATCCAATTCTAAGCAGAGGATGAAAAGATTTTTGACTTTTTTTAACGTAACATATTATGTAAAAAATGTCAACCAACTGGAAGCTTTTGCCACAGCCAACATCATTTGCCCAAAGAAAATTGGAAAACACACATTGAAAACCAAGATTGACATGGGAGCTAGTGCAAATATCTTACCAGCCCGAATTCTAGAGTTCATGTACTGGGATTATTGGAACTCTGGACAGTTTCTAATTAACTGTGCATAATGAGTCCCCATTCCCTTGCATTGGTGCATGAACACTACAATGAGTTGATGGCAACTCAATGAGGAAACCACAAATATCTGATCTGGTTTATATGAGTGGCAGGATTACATCATCTGTGGCGCTCAACATCATGACCATGAGATCATTAGCATGGCTTGGCAACAGTAGAGATCAATGATACTCACATTGAGTCAGTTCAGGATTTACAACAACTATACCCATTTAATGCCATACACCATTTAAAAGGCCATGCTGTATTGCAGCTCAGAGAATTTGTAATTCTATCAATTGATCATCCCAGAAAATGCAGCATTCACCTTCAAGAAAAACTTAAGTGTGAGCTGGATGACATGTAATGAGGTAGCAACATCTTTTGCATGGATTAACACAAGGACTGGTGCAGTTCAATTCCATGTGTACCAAAGAAGGATAGTGCAATCATCAACCAGAAACTGAACTGGAGTGGCTCTATAAATACTATTCAGAAGGTGAATGAGAACAACATTGGCAAGCCACCACCTCTCCAAAGTCTCCAAGGTACAGTAAGTACTTCTTGAAAAATAAGGGAGAATGAAGATGGTCTCATATCAGGTTACCCATAGGTATTTCTAAATTATATAGTGAGCCCAGATCTTATGAAGCCAGAGCACCCTAATGGAGCAGTGGTGAGGAAGAACCAAAGAGATGGTAGCCAAGAGAAATGTACAATACACTAATTATCGACACTCGTGGGCACGAGCAAACATGCTCAGACAATGACAGTGTGATGGAAAACCAGGACAACAATAAGTACCAAAAGAACAACATGCCTGCAGCCCAAAACCAGCCAGGACCAAAATCCACATTTCTGGAAGGTTACACCATATCAAGATTTGAAACAGTTATCAAATTTCTGAAAAGAAAGATATTGTTATTTACTAACATACAAACCGAGAGCAGGAATAGGTCTTTCCAACCCTTGGGCTTGTTCTGCCATTTGTTAAGATCATGGCTGATCTGATTGCAACCACAAATCTGCATTCCTGTTCACCTAATATAACATGCACCTCCTTGCTTAATAAGAATCGATCTGACCATGCCTTATAAGTATTCAAGGACTCTCCACAATCTTTTCAGGGAGAGAGTTCCAAAGACTCACAATACCTGAGAGAAAATAAATGCCTAACCTGTGCTTTGAATGAAAGACCTCTGATTTTGAAACAGTGACCCCTAGTTCTAGATTCTCCGATAAGAGGAAATATCTTCAATACATCACCATTGTCAATATCCCTCAGGATCTTGTTTTTTCAATCAATCTCCTCTTAAACCTCTGAACTTGTAAATATTACAACTTTATCTCTGTTTTATTTTGCTATTACCTAATGTTCATGCACTTTTGCTTGCAGCATTTGAGAGCTAACATTGGGAATATTGTGTTATCACTTTTGAAGTGATGTGTCCAGTTCTGGTCACCCTGCTATCGGAAGAATATTATTAAATTGGAGAGGGTTCAGATGAGATTTACCAGGATTTTGCTAGGACTGGAGGGTTTAAGTTACAAGAATATGATGGATAGGCTGGGACTTTGAGTAGGATGTTGAGGGGTGATCTTTTAGAAGTTTATAAAATCATAAGGGGTGTAGATAAGATGAATGGCAAAGGTCCTTTCTCCAAAAGAGTTTCCATGCTGTGTGACTCTATGATTCTGTGAAGCTCCTTTAAGAACTTGACATGTGAATGAGACAGGTACATGGATATAATGACATGACCCTAAACCACCATGTGTCTGCACTCAAAGCATATGTTTTATCTGAAGATTATTCTGTATGTTACTATATTATTATTATTGTTGTATTGATGTACTATAATAAGATTGCTATTAAATATTCATGTAGCTACGAATAAACCTTCCAGAAAACTTCAAGTAAATTAAATAATGTACCCTTCACCTTATTTGTCTTACATTTAGTTAACAGAAGATTAAGACGGTTCTCACCTCATTAGAGCCGTAGAGTCATAGAGATGTACAGCATGGAAACAGACCCTTCGGTCCAACCCATCCATGCCAACCAGATATCCCAACCCAATCTAGTCCCACCTGCCAGCACCCGGCCCATATCCCTTCAAACCCTTCCCATTCATATACCCATCCAAATGCCTCTTAAATGTTGCAATTATACCAGTCTCTACCACATCCTCTGGCAGCTCATTCCATACACGTACCACTCTCCTGAGTTAAAATGTTGCCCCTTTGGTCTCTTTTATATCTTTCCTCTCTCACCCTAAACCTATGCCCTCTAGTTCTGAACTCCCCGACCCTAAGGAAATTACTTTATCTATTTTTCCTATCGATGTCCCTCATAATTTTGTAAACCTCTATAAGGTCACCCCTCAGCCTTCGATGCTCCAGGGAAGACAGCCCCAGCCTGTTCAGCCTCTCGCTGTAGCTCAAATCCTCCAACCCCAGCAACATTGTTGTAAATCTTTTCTGAACCCTTTCAAGTTTCACGACATCTTTCCAATAGGAAGGAGACCAGAATTGCACGCAATATTCCAACAGTGGCCTAACCGATGTCCTGTACAGCCGCAACATGACCTCCCAACTCCTGTACTCAATACTCTGACCAATAAAGGAAAGCACACCAAATGCCTTCTTCACTATACGATCTACCTGTGACTCCACTTTCAAGGAGCTATGAACCTGCACTCCAAGATCTCTTTGTTCAGCAACACTCCCTAGGACCTTACCATTACGTGTATAAATCCTGCTAAGATTTGCTTTCCCAAAATGCAGCACCTCGCATTTATCTGAATTGAATTCCATCTGCCACTGTAATTCCTCTTACTTTGTGTTCCATCTCATTCAGCTCTCTCAATCCTAATAGAATATATCTGACAGTCTGCAGTGGCCCCAAATATTAATTCAGCAATCATCCTGGATGATCAATTGGTGCCCAGAGACCATTAAATTAGCCTGTTCCTTGAGGACCCATTTGAGATAGGCTTAGGCCCACAGCTTCAAGTGCTCTGACTGTCTATATAGGGCTTTAAATAAATTGATTCAATCAGCTAGAAACTTTACAAAGTGTATTCGATAAGAAGGATAAAGATACAGTATTATCGAATTCACCTCACACTTAAGTTCACTCCAGGAATCTGTCACTCTGCTGCTGCAATTTAGTGGCTGCGGTGACAAAACCTATATTCTTCAACATAATTAAAGGAACAACTTCTAGAAAATCCAAAGCAGAGCAAAAAGGAGTGGGTTTTTTTGTGGTTCTTTTTGAGGCTAATGTCATTTTATATATATATAAAATACTAATATTAGATAGTATATAAAAATACTACCTAATATGAGATATAAATGTCATATCCCATTAGTTTTCAAGGTGGAAGCATCCATGAAATGAGGAGTATAAATAGAGTTAGTGGTAGTTGTCTTTTCCCTAGGATAGGGCTTTTCAAGACTGGGTGCACAGTTTTAAGATGAGAGGAGAGAGATATTAAAAAGATATGAGGGGCAAATGTTTTACACAGAGGGTGGGAAATGAACTTCCTGATGAAGTGGTGGATGTGGATACAATTACAATAGTTGAAGACTTTTCAATAAGTACGTGAATACGAAAGGTTTGAAGGGATATGGATATGTGTCTTATAATTGTGTACTCTTACAATTGTGTACTCCACAACCATCTGATGAAGGAGCAGCGCTCTGAAAGCTAGTGTTTCCAATTAAATCTGTTGGACTATAACCAGGTGTTGTGTGATTTTTAACTTTGTACACCCCAGTCCATCACCAGCACCTCCAAATCATGTTCAGCGTGGACTGGTTGGACCCAAGGGTCTGTTTCCGTGTTGTATGACCCCATGATTGTATGTGGTCAGACCAATGGCAATGTTTCAAGACTTCAGTTCATTAGGGGTTTGTTTTGCCCTCATTCAGTTACCTGTGTAGTCAGCCCCAGGGATTGAGAAAGCTGATTGTAATGACAGTGAAAACAATCTACAATTGATGAGGTCGGCACCTCATGGAGAGCTGTTTGCTAACCTACGATGATGATGAACCCACTCCCATTTGTTTCCTTTCTTTCAGCTTCACTTGTTAAATTCTCTGTCACTGTGTTCTTTCTCCCCTCCCCTTACTCCAGTGTCTGTTCTGTCCAGTCTGGCAGTTAGACACACTATCCATTCCAGTTGAAGGGCTTATGCCCAAAGCATTGGCTCTCCTGCTCCTCGGATGCTGCCTGACCTGCTGTGCTTTTCCAGCACCACACTTTTCGAGTCTGATCTCCAGTTTTTGCAGTCCTCACTTTCTCCTGGTCATAATGTGTTTGGAATAATTAGGGATAGGTCATAAATACTGTCTTGCCAGTGTCATCATGTACCAAGAACAAATTTGAAATAAAATTGGTCATTCAGTTCTCACTAAGTACATTGTGGTTAGAACCATAACACTGCTTCACTTAGTGTTACACAACACTCTGCACTGGTAATGAACATAATGGGAGAGGTTTCAAAGTGGTAAATCAGGATGCATTTGTAAGTCGCTGCCTGAGAACTCCATAACAGATTAGCAGAGTTATATTGTAATCCTTTTTTGAAAAAGGTTTCCTCTCTGTGAATGAAAAGAGATTAGTTTCCAAAGCAACATTGACCTGAAAGTAAACTGTTAGCATTGTCCATCAAAACCTTGGAAAGCTGAACAATTTTCTTTTTCCCAGAAAAAGAAAAGCAGAAATTAATTAGAGCAAATAAATAAAGGGCACAGTTGACATTAGGTTTTATATCACTGTATCCTAAGATGTAGCTCATTGTAGCTCAAGCACTGCCAGTTGGATGATGAATTAGTACTGTATTTCAGCTTTGACTGGCAAAATGACACAAATTACAAACCCACTAAATTATAGGGGCTGTATTTAATTTTAGGAATGGTGTGCATTAGCAGGTAGCATTTTTTATCTGAAAGGATGACTGCTTCAACTGAAACAGCCTCCTAATTTAATCATTAAGTCCAGGAGAGTAACAACAACAATTTGCAGTTACATAGTACCTTTTATGTAGTGAAACATCCAAAGGAGCTGCACACCAGCACTATCTGAGTCACAAATGGTAATAGACTTTGATCAAAGAAGTAGGATTAAGGGATATCTTAACAGAGGAGCCAAAAGCCAAATGGGTTTACAGAGGAACATATTTTCTCAGCAACTTTTTCAGAGTTGTCTTCACTAATCTCTGGAATAACTGGGACATAAACCCAGGCCTCCTGACCCAAAGGCACACTGTACCACTGTGCCACAAAAGGGCCTAGGTTTCAAGAGTTTTTATTTTAATTTAACTTAGCTTTCTAATCGACCTGTTCAGAGGTGGAGCAGGTGGGATGTGAACCAGGGCCTCCTAATCTAGGACGGGTAGGCACACAACCACTGTGCCACAATAGGGCCCTAAGCTTTCAAAAGGAAAGCCTAAAGTTTAAAGCATAGACAACTGAAGTCAATTTGCCTTCATTGATGCGCACGAGGCCAGAAAGGCACAATCACAGAACTCTCAGGAAAAACGGAAGGTAGAGAGAGAGCTGAGGGAGAAGCAGTTCTCTGGAGTATTTTGAAAGGCCATTCATTTAAAAGTTGAGGGATTATCAGACTGGAAGTCTGTATTGGTCAGCAAGCACAGGATGATAGATGAAAGGGCTTGTTGAAAATTAGAATATAGGCAGCAGAGTTAATCTGAGTAAATATATCACAGTCTCATGAGCTTCTGCTTTAACAAAACAAACATTGAGCTGTTGTTCAGAGCATGAATAGATCATGTCACTGTCACGTTGACATCATCTTGGCTCACATCGATCAAGTCCAGAGCAAAGGAGGTTTGAGGACACCAGATTATGAGCCAATGCATGTAATGATGCAACAAGTCTGGGAATTAAGTGTGGTTAGATTCAAAAAATAAAGTTAGTGTATTAGCAGACCGCGATGATGTGATCCTTTTTATTTTCCAAAGATCATATTATTTATATTTGAGAATCTCATAAAGAAATGTATTTTCAGTCAACACATAACATTGAGATAAATGTGCCTAATTAGAGATACTTGAAAATTCAATGCAGTTCATTCAAACCTTCTGATGACCAGAAGCAGGCTCTGTGGTCAATGCAGATGCAGAATTTGTATGGAGTAAGGAGGTGGAGTGGAGCTTCACCTTGGAACAATCTATGAGTATCATTATCTGTAAAGCAAGCTTTGCATTACATGCCATATTAATGCTAACAGTAAAAGGTAATGCTGAAGAAAATGTTATATTAGCTCAGTGCAAACTGTTACATTGCAAATAATTTTCTCTTAGTTTTGGAATGGAGACAGTACATGATGCAATGATGGCATCAAATGTTATGATCTGAGGCAGAATGCCTGATGGATTGAAAAGGGAATTTAGATTTTTTGTATTTAGATTTACGTTTCATTGTCATGTGTACTGAAGTACTGGGTACAGTGGAAAGTTTGCAAGGTTGCCATGTATAGTGCCATCCTGTACAAAGTACTGAGGAATTGGATAAATATTTAAGAAGGGGAAAGTGCAGGGCAATGGGGAAAGAGCCAGCAGAGAAACAATGAGCCAAGTGGCCTCCCTCTGTGATTCCACGAACTTAATGAAATTATTAATTGTGTCGCTTGGTTCCCATCTTCACAAAAACCTATTAAATCACCGTGGAGGACAGCCTTACAAATCAAAGCACTGAACATGAAAGACAAAGATATAAAAATGCACATTCTTATGTAGCATCATCATTTTGCACCTGGATTATTTTGGTATGTGATCCAGCCATGACAAATGGATAAATGCAGTCTTCCATTTGGTATTTTGCTGCGTGACTGATCTGTAACACCAGGACGGGCTTAGTGTTATTGAATAAAGGAGGATTTTTGCGATGATTCCAGTTTACAGCTGCTAATGGAATGTTTCACACAAAAATTATCAATTGTACAGTGACTAGCAACTCAATCACCACTCATATTTGTATAAATATTACAGAAGGACTGATGTATTGTTGACTGATACTTCACCACACTTATTACATTGATGAAGAGCTTAGCAAAGTCTTTATGCAACAGGTGAGCTAAAAACATAAGAAATTGCATGATCAACACAATTATGCTCATTGGTAAGTAAAACAAACTTGGTTTCCTTCATTTTGAAAAAGCAAAGGGCTTGCCCCCATCCCTCCCCTCTCCACCTCACTACAATGTACTGAAGGTATAAAGCATTATAATTGAAGCATTTTGTCTTCTTTCCACTAGCCTTCAAACTAGGGTCTCTGCATTAAAATCTAACCTTGAATGACCCAGTGCACACTTCCTTTGTTTGCTCTCAAGTGTACTGAGCAGTCTGAACCTCTGTTCTAAACCATAAGAGCTCTTGATTCCCAATCTCTTTGTGTTCTTTAGCATTGTATTCAGGGCCATTCTTAGCATGGGATCCAATGCTGTTATATTCCTGGGCTTATTTTCAAACCTTAACATTTCTGACACATTTTTGAGAATGCACAAATTACTGAGCACCCAACTGGACAGTCAGATTCAAAAACAGCATTTCCATCAGCCAAAGTAATTCTTATATTCATAACTTAGAAACTAGGTCATCCTGAACCTGGAATTGTTATTTTGATGTTCCTCTATCCTTCACACATTCATCAAACTGCCTAGGCTGAGATCATTGAGCTCAGCAGAGAGCAAGGATTGAAACTTAAACCTTCTGCTCTGTATTGCAAGAGTTTTATTTTTAAACTAGGCATTGAATTTATATTCCTTCAAAACTCACATTTACACATCAATGCATTTAATGTCTGAGCAGTGTTATGATGTGAAAGTAATAGGATGGTACTGACAAAAGTTAGGAACAGAGGTACTGGAATACTACACATACGGTTGATTTTAAATCTACACTAGCACATATTAACATATATGAAAATGGTAGAGAAAAGAAAAGATCACGGTGGCACAGTGGTTAGCATTGCTGCCTCACAGCACCAGAGACCCGGGTTCAATTCCCGACTCAGGCGACTGACTGTGTGGAGTTTGCACATTCTCCCCGTGTCTGCGTGGGTTTCCTCCGGGTGCTCCGGTTTCCTCCCACAGTCCAAAGATGTGCAGGTCAGGTGAATTGGCCATGCTAAATTGCCCGTAGTGTTAGGTAAGAGGTAAATGTAGGGGAATGGGTGGGTTTCGCTTCGGCGGGTCGGTGTGGACTTGTTGGGCCGAAGGGCCTGTTTCCACACTGTAAGTAATCTAATCTAATCTAATCAGTGCAAAAACTTGCTTCATATTCAAGATCTCTTTTCTATGATAAATTGCTACAGTACAGAAAGAAGTCATTGGGCCCACTGCCTGACTTTCTGAAGGACATCCACCCAGACCCACTCACCACCCTAACTTTGTAACTCCACATTTACAATGGGCTATCCACCTAGCCTGCACATCTTTGGACTTGACATATGCTTCCTTCTCTTTCTTAACCAAACCCCCAAATTCTTTAGTCATCCAGCATTCCCTATACCTACCAGCCTTTCCTTTCACCCGGACAGGAAAAATACTGTCCTCGGACTCTTGTTATCTGATTTCTGAAGGCTTCCCATTTTCCAGCCATCCCTTTACCTGCGAATATCTGCCCCCAATTGGCTTTTGAAAGTTCTTGCCTAATACCATCAAAGTCGGCCTTCTTCCAATTTAGAATTTCAACCTTTAGTTCTGGTCTGTCCTTTTCCACCACTATTTTAAAACTAAAGAAATTATAGTCACTGGTCCCAAAGTACTCCCCCAATGATACCTCAGTGACCTGCCCTGCCTTATTTCCCAAGAATAGGTCAGGTTTTGCACCTTCTCTAGTAGGTACATCCACATACTGAATCAGAAAATTTTCTTGTACACACTTCACAAATTTCCTTCCATCTAAACCTTTAACACTATGGCAGTCCCAGTCTATGTTTGGAAAGTTAAAATCCCCTACCATAACCACCCTATTATTCTTACAGATAACTGAAATCTCCTTACAAATATGTTTCTCAATCTCCCTCTGACTATTACGGGGTCTATAATACAATCCAGTAAAGTGATCATCCCTTTCTTATTTCTGAGTTCCACCCAAATAACTTCCCCAGATGTATTTCCAGGAATATCCTCCCTGAATACAGCTGTAACGCTATCTCTTATAAAATATGCCACTCCCCCTCCTCCCTTGCCTTCCTTTCTGTCGTTCCCCCCCGTAGCACATGTATCTTGGAACATTAAGTTGTCAGTCCTGTCCATCCCTGAGCCACGTTTCTGTAATTACTATGATAACCCAGTCCCATGTTCCTAATCATGTTCTGAGTTCACCTGCCTTCCCTGTTAGGACTTTTGCATTGAAATAAATGCAGTTTAATTTATCAGTCCTACCTTGTTCTCTACTTTGTCCCTACCTGCCCTGACTGTTTGACTCACTTCTTTTCTCAACTGTACCAGTCTCAGATTGATCTCTTTCCTCACTATCTCCCTGGGTCTCACAACCCACTTTACTAGTTTAAATCCTCCCAAGCAGCTGAAGCAAATCTGCCTGCCAGTATATTAGTCCCCTTCCAATTCAAGTGCAATCCATCTGTCTTGTACAGATCACTTGTACCCCAGAAGAGATTCCAATGATCAAAAAATGTGAGTCTTTTTCCCATCCACCAGCTCCTCAGCCATGCATTCATCTGCTCTATCCTCCATTCCTACCTTCACTTGCCCGTAGCACCGGGAGTAATCCAGATATTACTATTCTCGAGGACTTCCTTTTTAAATTCCTGCCTAGCTTTCTATATTCTCCCTTCAGAATCTCATCCTTTTCCCTTCTTATGTCCTTGGTTCCAATACGTACAATGATCTGATGGGCCCACCCTCCTTGAAAACATTCTGCACCTTCTCTAAGACATTCTTAACCCTGGCACCAGGCAGGCAACGCACCATTCTGAATTAAAGGCAAATTAAACAAAGCCTAGGATTATTTTGCCCCCAGTGTTCAGTTTACAAAGTTGAAGTTGAGTGAAAAATACTTTAAAAATTGATTACCCAACTCTGGAACTCCCAGTGGAGCAAGAAATACAGAAAATCAGCAATTACATCCAATAGAGATATAATTTATTCGTACAAGGTGCAGCATTATAGTTATGTTGGGTAAAGCCGATGAACTTGCATTTCTGTTTGAATATCCTGAAGCATGTTACATTGCAATAGAGATAAATAATTCAGGCTGTAGCTTTGTTGGGAATTCTTAGAAGTTGTTTATGGGATTGATTCAGATGATTTTTGGGATTGGAGCGGAAAACCCCAGGTTGGTATAAACCAGGGTTCAAGGAGCAAGAGAGTCAATATTTCAGGCAAAAATTATGTCCGAAATGTCGACTCTTCTGCTTGTCGGATGTTGCCTGACATGCTGTGCTTTATCCAGCTCCACACTTTCTGACTCTTATTCTCCGGCATCTGCAGTCCTCACTTTCTCCTTTAAACTGGAGTTCAGCAAACGAAGTAAGAGTCTGTTAAGAACTAAAAAGGTAGTGGCAGATCAGAAGGAAAAAGTGCTGCCTGAGATTGAGACTATTGCTGAGGTAGAGACATTAAGTCAGAGTGCAGTCAAAGCTGACGCTGGAATTGCAGTATCTACAAGCATTTGGTGTCTAAGGAGAACTATCATTTTCATGTGCCACTATAAATGTAACATCAAACATTAAGAAGTACAGTATTCCAGCACCACTGTCCCATAATTCTAGTAAGGAACATCCTATTATTTTTTTCCTGGGGACTCATGGAAGAACCTCAAGAAAGCTCGAACCTCAGCAGACAGCTGGAACAGCAAAGACAATCAGTGACTTCCTGTGATCGTTTTGTTTGGTTTGGTCCCAAGAAGTAAAGGAACCGTCCAGAAGTTGATTGGTAGCCAAAGATATCTGGAGGAGAAGTCATCGTGAAAAGGGAAAGGTTCACAGATCTTGTTGAAGAAGCTCTGGCAGCATCAGTGGAGAGAAAAAACAGAGTTAATGTTTTGAGTCCAGTGATCCTTCTTCAGACCTGAAAGGCTCGTTTGAGTTCAACTTTAGGGTATAATTGATCATTTTTATTTCTTATAATTCGTGTAAATGATATTCGTCAAAGACGTTATTTAAAGTGTTTGTTTATTTTTACAGTAATACTCAGTTGATTTAAACTATGGAGCCTGAGATGTAGCTTCTTTCAGTTAATTACTGAGTGTTTGAATCTCTCTTTCAAACACTAATAATCCCCAATACGATAACACCAAGTTTCCAAACAGTTTTTCTTTCATACCTGATCCAACTGTGAGTCACGTGATTGGATATGTTGGCCAAAAACATCACATTACAAAGCCTTGGTAATATACAAAAAGATAAAAATGTAGAAGATCAGTAGAAAGTATTTAATGGAATTCAACTCACATTGAATATTTAAAACTTCAATTTTGATATACTATTATGAAGAGACAACATATAAACCTGGTAATGATAGCATAGTTTGAAGAATATGTGTCTGACGCAATTGCTATTTAAGAGCTGCAGCTGCCAAACCAAAGTAGTACAGGAGGTTTGACTTAAAGCATACTTCACATAAACAATTTAGTTTATTTAGTTACATCCAGTGTCAATCATTCCTTGCTTCTTGTGTAACTAAACAAACCTATCTGTTTTATTTAAGGATAAAGCTTCCAAATATTGTCAGCACAGTGGATCAGTGAATGCAGATTTACAAAAATATTAGCATTTTAATAAGGCTTCCACGGCTTTCATTTCTGATAGCTGCAAACTTAACTCTGTACCTACTTTATGTGATTATGTTCACTGTTATTCCAGATTAGTGACATTAAAAATCTGTTGTGCCTTCACAGTCTGCGTTGAACATGGTTTCTTGAATTTTCATGGACTTGCAGGTCCAGATTCTGAAAGGAATGTGGGGAAAGGCCAAGTGTTTGATATTTTAGGCCCAGATTTTTCTACACCAAATACTGAAACTCTCATTAGTGGAGGAGTGCTTAGCATGTGTGGACTCCCATGTGCTGAGATTCCTTATCCTTAGCTTGTTAAATCCCAAGACACTCAATGAAAACAAATGTTCCAGTCACAGCAGAGTCACATGTGGATCCCATCTGAGGTTTCAGCACTTTGACTTTTCTGGACTGAAACTCTTTGATAACGTGTAAGTGCCATTTGATAGCACTGGTGATGATCCTTTCCATCACTTTACTGATGATCGAGAGTAGACTGTTAGGGAGGGAATTGGCTGGGTCAGATTTGTCCTGCTTTTTTGTATACAGGACATACTTGGACAATTTTCCACATTGGCAGCCAGATGCCAGTGACATAGCTGTACTGGAACAGCTTGGCTAAGGATGTGGCTAGTTCTGCAGCAAAAGTCTTCATTCCCCCTTCTGCCTCCCCTAATAACAAAATACATTGTGTGCAATGTTTTGAGGTTGGAGGGTTGGGGAGCTGTCGTCTTCACAGCCCGTGGAGGAGGAAGTTCCTTTTTGCAGCCATCCTGCATAGTAGTATAAGAGGTAATCACACTGTGTTTAACTAATTCTATCACTATGAAGTGCTGCCAGTGTACAATGACCTATATTCAAAGCTGTGAATCAATGATCAGTTGTATTTGAATTTTGTCTTTTGTAGCTGTTCTTCTGCTTTTATCTGTGTGGCAGCATTTACACATTCTCTGAAGAGATGCAGAAAGGTAAATCAGGGACAGCATCTAAAACTATATTGCAGTGCTACCACACAGGACTACAATAGACAGAACTAAGACATCCCCCAACTGATGGATTAGACTGAAAATTCTGCAGTCCTTCCACATTCAGTCATGAATAAAGGACAAATTAGCAACTAACTAATCATCAACGATGGATCCCCAGCATAGCAGTGCAAAAGACAAAATTGAAACATTTACGTTCATCTTCAGCCAGAAGCACTGAGTGAATAATCCATCTTGGCCTCCTTCAAAGGTCCCCAACATTAGAGATATCTGTTTTCAATCAGTTCAATTAGCTCCATATGACAGCAAGAAATGGCAAAAGAGATACTGAAAAGACTATGTGCCTTGACAATATTCCACCAATAGTGCTGAAGACTTTTGCTGCAGAACTAGCCACATCCTTAGCCAAGCTGTTCCAGTACAACAATGTCACTGGCATCTGGCTGCCAATGTGGAAAATTGTCCAAGTATGTCCTGTACACAAAAAGCAGGACAAATCTGACCCAGCCAATTACCTCCCTAACAGTCTACTCTCGATCATCAGTAAAGTGATGGGAAAGATCATCACCAGTGCTATCAAATGGCACTTGCAATGAAATAACGTGCACACTGAGGCTCAGATTGGTTTCTGCCACTTTGCAGCTCCTGTCCTCATTACAACATTGGTTCAAACATGGACATAAGAACTGAACTCCAGAGGTGAGATGGGAGTGGTTGTTCTTCATATTGAGGCAGCATTTGACCAAAACAGGCATCGTGAAGCCCATGCAAAACTGGAGTCAATGAGAATTGGGAGAACTCCTTGCTGGTTGGAACAGTACCTAGAACAAAAGAAAACGATTGTGGTTGTTGGACATAAATCATCTCAGGACACCATTGCTCTAATATCTATATGGTAAAAACAATGACAGTCCCCATGACTTGTCCTACCTGCCTATCTCCTTTTCCACCTATCCACTCTACCCTCCTCCCTGACCTATCACTTTCATCCCCTCCCCCACTCACGTATTGTACTCCATGCTACTTTCTCCCCACCCCCACCCTCCTCTAGCTTATCTCTCCACACTTCAGGCTCTCTGCCTGTATTCTTGATGAAGAGCTTTTGCCCAAAACGTCGATTTTGCTGCTCCTCGGATGCTGCCTGAACTGCTGTGCTCTTCCAGTACCACTAATCTAATATCTATATGGCCAGTCCAGTTCAGTATCAGGTATCCACATGCAGAATGACCTGGTCATTATCTAGACTTGAGCTGATAACTGGCGTATAATATTCATACTAGATAATGAGTATCTCCAACAAGGGAGAATTTGACCAACACTGCTTGGTATTACCATCAGAAAATCCTCACATCAGCATCCTCGCATTTGCCATTAACCAGAAACTGATCGGGACATCTCTCCAGGAGTTCCTTAGGATCATGTTCTAGGTCTAAATAATTTTGGCTGCTTGATGAATTACTTTCCCTCCGTCATAAGGTCAGAAGTAACATTTATTCCACACAAGTGCCAGCAATGACCATCTCCTATTGGAGAATGTTATCATCACCTATTGACATTCAATGGCATTACCATCACCGAATCCTCTATTATTAATATTTAAGGGGTGACCGTTGACCAGAAGTTGAACCGAGCGAGCCATATAAATACTCTAGCTACTACAGCAGATCAGATGCCAGGAATCCTGTATTGATAACTTACCTCTTGGCTCCCCAGAGCCTGTCTACCATCTACAAAGCACAAGCCAAGAGTGTGATGGAATACTCCCCAGTTGCCTGGATGGGCGCAGTTGCAACAATACTCAAGATGCTTGATAACATCCAGGACAAGGCAGCCCGCCTGTTTGATATCCTATCCAGCATTGTTAATATACACTCCTTTCACCACATGCACAACAGTGTCCACAGTGTTTACTATCTACACATTGCAATGCAAAAACTTACCAGGGCTCCTGATTCAGCACATTCCAAACCAGAGATTTGTAAGGAGCATAGGGGCAACAGATGCATGGACCATGAACCTGCAAGTTTCCCTTTAAGTCACTGACCATCTCAACTTCAAAATATATCATTATAAATCTTGGAACTCACTTCCTAAATGCACTGTAGCTGCCCCTATTCCTCGAGGACTGCAACAGCTCAAGAAGGCAACTCACCACTACTTCTCAAGGGCAAGTAGAGATGGACAATGAACACTGTCTGGTCATGAAAGCCCATATCTCTGAGTTAATAAAATAAAAGGATGACTTCTATATGAATTCTATGGGCTGGGAGCAGATGAAGAAAATGACTAGAAATAGGTGTCCCAGTTTAAGAACAAGACAATCTCATTTTGAAGGAGATAAGTAGAATTTTTTTTTCTTTTCCAAGGGTTGTTGGTCTGTAGAATTTTCTTTCATAGAGAACAGTGGATGCTAGGTCAGATGGATATTTTAAGCAGTTCCACATAGGTGAGAGACAGACTGAAACGTGGAGCTGAGAGTACAAATGTACCAGTCCTGATTGTATAAAATGGCAGGGCAGGACTGAAGGGTTGATTTACTTGTGATTGGTCTGAATTCTTGTGTTCCTTTATTTTAATAATCAATAAGAATCAGCTTGATAACTAGATTGTTGACACTGCTATTGTGTAAGTTAATAAGATGAGAATAAATTGTGAGATGTTCCACTTCTGGATATGGAACATTAACAAATGAGATCATGGATTTTGTGATTGCATGTTAAAATTCAGATGTGCTTATTTCAGTGCTCCCATTTGCACAATGATTGAAAAGTTTCAGCAGGGAATTTGACACAGTGACCTTTGCAAACAGTTATTCAGTCAAAGCTTGCAAATAAATAAGACTCCAATTCAGTACACAAGAGTAGGAGAAAGCCATTCAGCCCCATGAGCATGCACGGCCATTCTAAATCATGGATGATCACCTACCACAGCACCATATTCCTGCATTATCCTTTATGTCATTAGTAACTAGATATCTATCAACCCCTAAATGTTGAGCTTCAACAATCCTCTGGGATATAAAATTCCAAAGTTTCACTACACTCTTGAGTGAAGTTCTTCTCCACCTTAACCTTAAATGGCTTGCCCCCAACTTTGAGATTGTTTGCGAGTATAGAACTTAAACATTGCTAAAAGGAGAAAGGAAGTTGAAGCTTTTCATCTTGCACTCATCAGAACTAGGATTAGGGAATAGACTTTATTGAAAGTCTATTTTTATACAGCATGGGAAGAAGGTGCGCAGTTGTTGGTATGGCAATGCAGCAAAAACAGCTGGCTGTCCATTTTAATTCTTACTCTCAACATCAAGATGCCACTTGCTGGCCACCTCACCCTGTTTTCTCAACTTTCTCACCAATGTCTTCACCATTAAGTGCCTGGGAAGATTTTGCCTATCTTTGCTAACACTTAGGATCATTCTTTTCGGTTTTGAGGAAGTATCATTAGCACATTCCAGGGTCTTAAGGTATTCAACGACTGAACACTGGGTAATGCAACTATTAGCATTTATCACCTGCAGACTAGGTATAGAAGCACAGTGAAGCAGAATTTCACTGGTGCCTTCTTCAATCAGCTCTCGGTCACTTGTGATCTACAATAATCATCATATAACTCCTTACATAGATATGTTCAGTAGTTATTATTAGAGAACTGATGCAATTAACCTATTACTTCACAATTTTGAGGATCGCGCAACTACAAATAGGAATTCAATTTTAGCCACAAAACGATCATTGGATTTCAAAAATAATTAATTGCTGGATGTTCTATGTTACAAATCTTGTTAATATTTGTTACTATCAGCCAAACATTACATCACTAAGGTAGAAAAGAAAATTATTTATACAGCAACTCCCTGAAATGTCTCAAAGCAATTCATTCACTGAAATTGTTTTAGTGTGCAGTAACAGATCAATGTGAGAAATCAATTTTGAAACAACAAAGCTACCAAATGAAGTGAGCTAATACAATTAGCATTTTGCTTCGATTTATCAGAGAACATTGTGAAAACCAGCCATTCAGGAAGACAGTAATTCCTGGCAATAAGTTACTAACAGTTTAAAACAACAACTTTCAATTAACCAATAAACACAGGATAAGGGGTGTGAATTTTCATTAATAAATCTAAAATGAAGACTGATATGAAGGACTTCTTTCCACACCTTACATACTGTTTGTAAGCCAATGAGTTTTGAGTGAATTAAAATCTCACCCAAAAAGTGTTCAACATATGTTCTAGGAAATGTTTTGAGGAAAATCCATGGATTTTTAAAAAATAGACAAATTAGCTGCTGAAATGTTAGCACTTAAAGATTTCAAAATCTAGAAGTAGCTGTTATTCAGGAAGATGGGTCCTTACACACTAAGCTGTGATCATCTTGTGAAGAGTCAATTGTTAATTGCTATGTAGGTTTACACTGAAGACAGCATCCCACAATAGATACAGAATGTACCCATAACTGCAGTCAGCTTTGCAGAAGTACTTCCTTTGTTTAATCATGATTCCAGGAAAACAATAATCTGAACTAAGTTTCAACTGTTTCAGGAAAGTCAGAAGTTTTGTTCAATTGTGCGTGGAATGAATGGCCTGTTTGTGTCTATATTTAATGTTCTGACGAAAAATTCTTTGTGACCATTTGGCAAGTAACTGTTGCCTGTGCTTTGAACACTTTGACCAATTTAGATATTAAATCCGCTTTACCGAAGCACTCTTGAGGGAAAAAAAAGAGGACACAGAATTTAGTTTGCAGTTCAGCTGAATTTTATTAACAAATTATTCCTTATGAAAATTCTACGTGACCATTTCCCAAATTCCCACAACATTTACTTTCTGTCAGTTTTATCTGTCTGAGAAAGGATATTACCCTCAATGATCCAAACATTTGAATAGAGCCATTGGAATCTCCTTTCTCTCTGACATAGAGCTGCCTGTCTTCCTTGAAGGTGGGTCTGTCAGGACAGGGTGGATCTTCTCTCTTTCTGTCTCTCTCTCTCTATCTCTATCTCCAGCTGGTCGGAGCTCCGCTACTGGGCAATGTCAAGTCTTCACTGAGTTTTTACCGAGTGTTCACTGATGTGGTGACATCCAGATATGTTTATTTATCCCCCATCATGCCCAGCCTTCCAGAAGGCCTTTGGCCAATGTGGCCTTGTGCTGGGCTCAAATCATTCAATGGGTTTACGCCAACATCCTTCATTGTTGCCATGTCAGGGAGATGTAAAGTGCACATACTCAGGCAGTCAAGATGCCAGAATGTTTGATTAGCACTTCTCCATTACACAGCACTTGGGCTAGTTTCAACTGGCTCTCCCTGAACCTTTGTAACCTCTTTGATCTTGGTTTCCACTGTCCTCTAAATCCAATATCTGCTGGCTGTTGTTTAATATAATCTGGCCAGTTTTCTGTCTGGCTAATTTCTTCTGTGGCTGTGGCTTAATTTAGACTGTCCAAATTTGGGCCCATGGTCACTTGACCTATGGTCACCATGGGCTCAAAGGAATAACATCACTACGTCAGCCAGAATGCCAGGAAAATAGGTCTCCAGCTCCAATAACCCGATTTACATTTCCTCTCTAAAGTTGGCTCTGGGCTAAAATAGTTTCAACCCCACTATATTTTACATACCATTTTCTTTGCAATCTGCCACCATCCCTTTAAAAATTTGAAGAAGATATTCCTAAAAATCTTTTAGACTTGGTATTCAGTTTGTTTCTCCCCTTTTGTTAATCTCCATCTCGTCCCTTATAAAACACTCTGAGAGGTTTATGATATAAATAGCCCAGCAAAGTACAAGTTATGATTATTGTTACTTACAATTTGGCTTTCAGACAGAGAAAAATATATTCCAAAATATTTCAATTAAAGCCCCTTTAATTGAATAACAGTACTTTCTTGATGAAATAAGCAATGTCCTCTTATCTCACTCAAGTATCCATCATCCAGCTGGTCTTTTGATGATCCCAAAATAATAAAGTAAGTTTATATTTTCTTGCAAATTTACTAAAACAATGAAATTCTACCATTTCTCAATAGTCTGTGCTACTTTATGTTACATTAAGCTTGTGTATAACATAAATTCGAAGACTTTGATTTACCTTCTCTATTTCGCTAACTTTCTTTGTCTCTCTGACCCTGTCTCCAACTCCACATTCTTCCAATTCTGACCCCTTCTGCATTTCCCCTTTCTCTCCCCATCATTGTTATGATGCCTTCTGCCACCGGGCTGTAAGCTCTGGCATTCCCTGCCGAAACCCGTCTGTCCATCAATCTGGGAATCCTACATTAAAGATACTCCTTTATAAATATCCCGTTGACCAGATCTTTAATTATCATTCCTATTATCTCCTTTGGTTCAGCATCCATTTATAAATGATGCCTCTACAAAGTCATTTTGGATTTTTTGTCCTTGTTATAAATACTAAATAAACATGAATTGTAAACATAGTTGTGGATTCATGTGAAGCTCCACAAGACGAAGGTATATATTTATAATGCAGATAGGGTGATCCACAAAGCCCCATAGGATGTTAATTCCTTAATTGTAATGAATGAAGCCTCAATGGAACCTACAAACTTCCAATATCATATTCAATTGCTATAAATTTTGTGTCTTATGATCCTGTTCCACCGCTAACTGATATAGGAGCAGTGCACCGAAAGCTAGCACGCTCAAATAAACCTGTAGGACTATAACCTGGTATTTTGTGATTTTTAACATATTCCCCACAGGCATTGCTAAAAAGTGGAACTCCCTGTCAGACAGCAAATTGGAACAATCTGTAAGTTGAAGGTATCATCTATTCACCAAAAGCAATTTCTATCACGTGGGTTAATTCTCTCAATAAGGAACTGAATCAACACTTGGCTAAGAATGGGAATGAAGGTTACGAGGAGCACCACGCCTTAGATATTCGCAAAAGCAGAGAACATCTCTATCATTGCAAAAATGGTACAGAGAGCCAAAAAATCAGATATCCCACTCCCTGAATATTTCATCTACTTGTTGTGAAGGCAGGAATCATTTCCACAGAGGTAACTATCCATAGAAATCAACAGGAGCATTGGTGATCTGGATGGCTGAAACATGTAGTGCACTGTTTAGTCCCAGTAGGAACAGGACTGGACTCAATGAATTCATTTGGGTAACCTTTTGTGAAAGTAGGGTACCCCTTGAAGATGACCCTGGGACACTTTTGGGTGAGGCAACGTACTTTTTGAAAATGATAGGCTACACTTGGGAGTTGTTAAAGGTTGGCACAGATATCTATAAGAAGTACCTAAATATCATTACTGTCAAATTCATTGGAACTGCCTACAGATCTATCAAAAGAAACTGTTAAAAGGAGCCTGTCCAAAGAATATGACAACAAGAATCATCAAAAGCATCAAAAGCAAGTGCCAAATAGAACTCTCAAAAGAATCAATGTCTAAAGTCATTGTTAATGATGTTGAAAGCACTGATCAAAAGGTCCTTATAAAGGAAACTGACAAAAGGATCTGTTAAACGCAACTTGAAAAGGAAATTGTCAAAAGTAACCCCAGAAAGAACTGTCAAAAAACTATCAAAGGTGTCAAGAACTTAAAACGCCAAGCCTTTACGTATTTTACATATCTGGAATCTAAACAAAAAATCCTCGCTACTTCTTTCTGTATGGTGACATAATCCTGTGAGTTACCATTCTTAGATTAGTGTTATATGGCTTATTTCATAACCAGTAAGGTACCTGTCATTTCACAATTTGATTGGCAGCTCCAGATGGCTAGTGACTTTTTAATTATGGATGCCAACGCTGGCAGTTATGAGAAATTAGGTACTTGAATGAATGTTTATTGTTATAAAAGTTAGATATTTGAAGAAAGTTAAACATTAAACTAAATTTGAATGATAACCTTTAAAAAAAAAGTCTGCAATAGACGTAGAATATTATATTACCTAAAAGCATGGTTCCTGAGGTCTGTGTGTAGTAGATACTAAATAAATTGGCATAATGGATGTAAGGACAATGAATGGCACATGGATTGGGAAAACATTGACATTAAGTTATAAAGAACCATATGATGTGGGTAGAGAGATATAGGTTGGCATGAAGACTGTGGGGGAGTTATGGGAGTAGATAGAGGCTGTTTATAGCATGGAGAATATGAGGTTTTATTGAGGTGTGGGGGCAATGTTTTGCATGGGTGGATCTTGGGAGACTGTAGTGGGATGAGGGCCGAAGGATCATTTTATGTTTCTTCTCTCCAAGGTTTAGACATAGACCTGAAACAGACTTTCTGATCAATTTGCCCCTCTACCCAGTCTCCTCTGCACTCATTCTGGGATCACAAGAACTGAATCCTGGTCGACCCCATTACCCTAGAATGACAATTCAAGTTTCCAAGGCATTTGCTCTTGGTTTCTGTTTGCTGAGCCAGGAAATTTCTCAATGTATCCCATCCTAAGAACAAGATTTCAGACCCATGAAGTCGACAAAACAAAAGCACTGCGGACTGGAAGATTTGTAATCCACCCACAAATTTGGATAGAAATAACCAACAGGTCAGGTAGCATCTGTGGAGGGAAACAGAGTTAAGGTTTAGCATTGCAATAACTTTATAACATACAGAGGAACCTCGATTATCTGAAGGACACAGGCGGGGAGTATTTCATTGGGTTAATCGAATTCCTGATAATCAAATGCCAGATAACATAGTTTAGCAAAGCATCAGGACCTTGCAAACTGGCCGGATATTCCGATATTTGGATAATCGAATGCCACATAATCGAGTTTCCTCTGTATTCATCTGATGCAGGAACTAAATAAGAATGAAGATATTAGGTCTGGAATGATTATTAGTTTTCAGCAGATTTAATTCCAGCCAATGTTGTCAGCTATGAGTCTTGGTTCTGTTGGGCCTCTGGAAAGACATCCATGGAATGCAACCAGTCATGGTTGAAGAATGTAGGTTGTAATGTTAGACTGATATCCTGAGGTGAGTACAAAGTTTCAGATTTGTCTTCTTGAAGCATTAACCTGTGTTCTCCTTACTTGCCTGTGGGTATTAAGTAACTTATCTGAAGTCCACAAGGGGTAGAACTATGTGTGCTGAAAAATGTGTTGCTGGAAAAGTGCAGCAGGTCAGGCAGGATCCAAGGAGCAGGAGAATTGACGTTTCGGGCATAAGCCCTTCTTCAGGAATGAGGAAGGTGTGCCAAGCAGACTAAAATAAAAGGTAGGGAGGAGGGACTTGGGGGAGGGGAGTGGGAATGCAATAGTTGGAAGGAGGTTAAGGTGAGGGTGATAGGCTGGAGAGGGGGTGGGGGCGGAGAGGTCGAGAAGAAGATTGCAGGTCAAGAGGATTGGGACTGAAATAAGGTGGGGGGAGGGGAAATGAGGAAGCTGCAGAAATCTGCATTCATCCCTTGTGGTTGGAGGGTTCCTAGGCGGACGATGAGGCGCTCTTCCTCCAGGCGTTGTGTTGCCATGGTCTGGCGATGGAGGAGGCCAAGGACCTGCATGTCCTTGGTGGAGTGGGAGGGGGAGTTAAAGTGTACAGCCACGGGGTGGTTGGGTTAGTTGGTGCGGGTGTCCCAGAGGTGTTCTCTGAAACATTCCGCAAGTAGGCAGCCTGTCTCCCCAATGTAGAGGAGGCCACATCGATTGCAGTGGATGCAGTAAATGATGTGTGTGGAGGTGCAGGTGAATTTGTGACGGATATGGAAGGATCCCTTGGGGCCTTGGAGGGAAGTGAGGGGGGAAGTGTAGGCGGGAGTTTTGCATTTCTTGCAGTTGCAGGGGAGGGTGCCGGGAGTGGAGGTTGGGTTGGTGGGGGGACCTGACGAGGGAGTCACGGAGGGAGTGATCTTTCCGGAACGCTGATAGGGGAGGGAAGGGAAATACATCCTTCGTGGTGGGGTCTGTTTGGAGGTGGCAGAAATGACGAAAGATGATGCAATGTATCTGTATTCCTCCCCCCACCTTATCTCAGTCCCAATCTTCGGACTCAGCACCGCCTTCTTGACCTGCAATCTTCTTCCCGACCTCTCCGTCCCCACCCCCTCTCCAGCCTATCACCCTCACCTTAACGTCCTTCTACCTATCACATTCCCAACGCCCTTCCCCCAAGTCCCTCCTCCCTACTTTTTATCTTAGCCTGCTTGGCACACCTTCCTCATTCCTGAAGAAGGGCTTATGCCCGAAACACTGATTCTCCTGTTCTTTGGATGTTGCCTGACCTGCTGCGCTTTTTCAGCAACACATTTTTCAGCTCTGATCTCCGGCATCTGCAGTCCTCACTTTCTCTTAGTAGAACTTAGATTAGATTAGATTACTTACAGTGTGGAAACAGGCCCTTCGGCCCAACAAGTCCACACCGACCCGCCGAAGCGCAACCCACCCATACCCCTACATTTACCCCTTAACTAACAATACGGGCAATTTAGCATGGCCAAATCACCTGACCCGCACATCTTTGGTCTGTGGGAGGAAACCGGAGCACCCGGAGGAAACCCACGCAGACACGGGGAGAACGTGCAAACTCCACACAGTCAGTCGCCTGAGTCGGGAATTGAACCCGGGTCTCAGGCGCTGTGAGGCAGCAGTGCTAACCTTTGTGCCACCATGCCGCCCATTGTGCCACCGTGCCGCCCTATGTGTTGTTGGTTGGAAGATGCAGGCTCAATAGACCAAATTACATTTTCCAACAGTGCTTGACAATATGTTTTATCGTGTGCAGGAAACAGAAAAAAATGAAAAAGTTAGCTGTTTTGCAATCTTTCCCACCTTTAAGTACTCTCAGCTACTTCAATTCCCCCAGTTTTGTCAGCTACCTGAACATCCTAATCTGTTAAAAATCACACAACACCAGGTTATAGTCCAACAGGTTTAATTGGAAGCACACTAGCTTTTGGAGTGTTGCTCCTTCATTCAGGTGATAGATCCTAATCTGTAACATGTTACTGCACATATTCCAAAAATGCCCAATAGGATCATAAATGATCTGTATTGGATTCCCATGTTCCAGTGTTGCAGGCTGACCTCCAGACTCCTTATACTCCAATGGGAAGATGAGGACATTTAATCAGGAGGCTTGACTGTGATACCAAGAACTGGGAGATGATAAAGCCTTCTGTCAGCATTCACCCACTTTGATCAGGAGACTTATAAAACACACAAATCTAGATTCTAATCTCCCATTCAAATTACTCCAGGAACAATATAGAGAGCTCCATTGCTGGATTTGGGTCTTACACGGCTTTATACTGGATTTTGGGAGGTGGTGGGAGCAGAAATCCAGGTGAGTGAATTGGAGAAGGTAGGCCTCTATTGCCATTTTACCAGCAATGCAGATTACAATAGATGACCTTCCTACTAACAGACCAATTGTTGTTATTGATCTGCCTTTACCTTATTGAACGTGGAGTAGGCTTGGAAAGCTGAATAGTATTCTCCTGCTCCTGTCACTTATATTCTGATGGTGATCTGCTGAGGCCTTTAACTGACCAATAGATTTTTGCTGGTCTTGAAGAACTCTCCTGGTCAGGAGATCTGTGGACCCATTCCAGCAACAAGGGCCCTCCAAGTGACAGCAATGCCCTGCTCTCACGACCCATCCCCCACCTCCCTGCTCTCACCACCCATCCCCCACCTCTATCTGACCTTCAATCACAGGCTGCTCCATCAAAGGCTGTTTCTGCCTGACTGCAGTCTCAGGAATGGCCACAATTCCCAGGGGCACTGCTGGGACTGAAGAGGTGCCAACCAATTAAGTGACCAATAGCTGTTTGCTCAGGACCTTGTTCCTTAAAGGAATGGGAAGCCCAAGAGTGGACACTCAATTCTTTGCTGCTCATAAAATCAGGTTGGGGCTTCCATAAAGTCTGTAGGTTACCCGCAGATGCAAACCCACATAAATGGACAATCCAACCCCATAAATGGACAAACACCTATATTTTAATTGATAATAGGAATATTGCTCTTCAAAATAAAAAAATGTATGCAAGCTGCATTATATTTTCACCGAAATGTTGAAACAATTCCAGGCAGAGTCCATACCATGTCCCAATCTCCTGAAAGTTGAGCAACATTGTGAAGTTTTTCCTTGTATTCACAGCTCAAAGATAAATGACTAAATGATTGTGAAATGTTCAAATTAGCTTAAGAGAGAGATTATCAGTTTACAAATCACAAACTGGTCAGAGATCACCATTGTGAAATAGTGACATGACTGACAAGATAATAATCAGTCTTTGCACAAAATGTTAAAATTCATCCTCCCATTTAGCTTCATAAATCACAAGCAGTTGATTTATTGCAGGAAAAAATGAAGGAAGTTGGATATCCAATGCCTTTTGAATGACCCACTCAACGCGAATCATCAAATGTTATTTTAATGCAGATTCAAAAGGTCAAAAGCAGATAAACTTAACCTTACAAATTGTTTAAACTTGTACTGTTAGGAAATCTGTGACAGACAGACTTTGAACATAACCTGGCAAATATATTACATTTCTTTACAGTATCACTTTACTTCTCACTTTTACTTAACAAACAATACTGGCGTGATCTTTTTAGTCCTCTGTAGATTCAGTTTAACAAGTGCACAGTTCTGGTTCATACTGGGATTAGTTATCAGTTAGGAAGATTATCCCAACTAGATTAATAAAGGTAAGCTGAGGGAGTTTCCACTTCAGTTTGAACATTATACTCAGAGTTATATGTAACTTCAATGTTTAATGTGCAAAGTTTGCACGACTCATTCTGAAACTGAATCCAATGAATGTTGGTTTAACTTCTCATCATGAGATTTAGAACAAAATCCTCTAAGAGTCTGAGTGGCGTAGGCGATTGCAAAATGTGTAGTGGATTCAGATAAGCAGCACAGCACAGCCGATCTCAGTGTCAGAATCATCTCGCTCCATCTTTCATGCTTGTCACCAGCAACACAGTGGGAATCTCATGAAACAGCAATAGACACCCAACATGGAAACCAGTGTTGGTACCTAGCAGATTCACCTCACCACATCCTCCAAATAATCTCCTTGCTTTCCACAGCCAAACTGTAGCCCAGAGCATCATCCACAGGCACCGGTCACGTATCCTTCTTCCATAAATATTAGAAACTGACATTCAGCAAGCCATCGTCACCATCCTGGCACCTTTCCATGGCACCACATTGACAATGTGCCCCGGAGGCTCAGAATTCACAGCAACCAGTATTGTACAGCCATTTTGGACACAGGGACAGACACCCAGTCCACAGGATAGATCAAGCTGCCCACTAATGCTGGTCGCTTACTCTCTCAATGTGCAATCGCCTGGTGTGTACTGGTTTGGCTACATCATTCATGCCTTGCCGTGCACACCAATTGATACAGTCACACAAGCCGGCAACTTGCTATGCTGCTCAGATGTCCTCATTCAAGTATACACCAGTCTTGATATGGAGGTGCCGGTGTTGGACTGAGGTGGACATGATCAGAAGTGGCACAACACCAGGTTATAGTCCAACAGGTTTATTTGAAATCACCAGCTCTCAGACCATTGCTCCTTCATCAGGTGAAGTGGGAGAGAAGCACAAGGACACAGAATTTATAGACAGACAGAGAGATCAATAGGCAGAGAGTTCAAAAGATCATACAAATGGTGTGAGTGGAATGTCGACAGGCCAAATAATAAGTCTCTGCAGGTGATCAAGAGTGTCGGACGGGGTGAGTAAAGTGTCAACAGCTGATTAACAAGTGAAGGGTTGATCTACAATCCGATTAAATAAGGGAGAGAGATAATTTCAAAAAATTAAAACTAAGGTGCTGCTGGAGACAAACCAAATGACTAGAATAACATGATAGTACAAGAGTCCCATGTAGTAAGTAATCCAAAACTGTACAAATGAATTAGAGAAATCATAACAATTTATCAAGGTGATTGGTTCAGAACAGGATGGTAAGGAAGATTTTACAGATTCAGACCAGTGTGGTGGGGTCACATGTAGTGTGATATGAACCCAAGTTCAGCCAAATGCACTGCATTCCTACATTTTTCTACACTGCTATCCATCTAAAATAGGCTAATTATATATATATTTGTATGTTACTTTGTTGCTGCTAGAGTCAATTATTTTCCAGTTGTATTATTTTATACTTTCATATTCTATAAATGTTGTCCTAAGTAGACCCACATTAATGATTACAGCAATTCCATTGTTTTACCTCCCAAGCCCAAAGGCAGTGAACTCATTTGAAGAACCTCTCCTACTACTTTGGTTCGAATTATTAATCATACAAATTTGCAGTCAGGTTTGCAACCCTCTTGTAAGTACGTTTGGAATACCACACCATATAATTGAATATCCCAGAATCCCCAGGCTTGTGAAAACACTGGGAATAGTGGGTTACAATTTGCAGTGCACTACCCCAGTGAGTCAGAACAATTGCAAATTAAGGCCTGGGAAAAGTCTGTCATCAGTAAACATTGTGAAGGGGTTGTGATGGTTTATGAGGACCAGGAGGGTTTACATGATCTGAAAGCATACAGAATATCATTGGTGGCCTTAAAGAGGTTTATGGAGCATTAAGGAGGCCCAGAGCCATCAGTAGTGGAAGAAGCTGTGTCAGGCAATATTAAGGGATAACCCCCTTCCGAGGATAAAATGAAGACCGATGAGAATTATCATGGATTACTTTGGATCTTCACCACAGGATTACCATCTGTCAACTGCTTCCCCAATGCCAAGCGGTTCCAAGTCATCGCCTCATTCCTCCCACCCAACCTTTACCAGAATCATCACTTTCCCGTTTATCAGATAGTTCCTGCCTTAAAAAATTAAGAACACCATTAGCATGATTGTTGACTCATAGAACTCAAATATAATTCATCCTTCCAGCATACTCCCAGTGTAACAGAAGTCCTAGGACTCAGACCACGATATGCTGAATGGGGTGACATGGTGGCTCAGTGGTCAGTACTGCTGCTTCACTTGCCAGGGACCTGGGTTCGATTCCCGCCTTGGGAGACTGTCTGTGTGGAGTTTGCACAATCTCCCTGTGTCTGCATGGGTTTCCTCTGGGTGCGCTGGTTTCCTCCCACAAGGTTAGGTGAATTGACCATGCTAATTGCCCATGGTGTTCAGGGATGTGTAGGTGTGGTGTATTAGTCAGACGTAAATGTAGAGTAATACGGTAGGAGAAATGGGTCTGAGGGTCTGTGTGGACTGGTTGGGCCAAATGGCCTGTTTCTACACTGTAGGAAATCAATGATGAATTCAGACCTACCTCACTAATCTCTGTGAAAGATAGTATGGTCTGGCCATGAGTACAATAGTCATTTTCTTGCAGGTGGCCAAAATGGCCAACCTCCCATGCACTGCCTTCCTTTATCAGATGGGTTTCTGAGATACACTCTTCCTGTTTGTATTACAGGGTGTTCTATTGAAATAAGGGCACGTTTTCTTGATCTCACACACGCTTTGACAACATCAGGAGTTGGAGTCACTAAAAGGCACACCCTAGCTGGAACTCATGCGCATTATAACCTACACTTATGCTTGAATTTCAGTCCTGCAGATTTTCTACTCTATCTATCCTTTATAAATAAAACCTTCAGTAAAAAAATGTCAAGTTCATGCACTTGTCAAAGTTTCACACAAAGCAATTAACCTGTAAGTCAAAAATTGATTTATTATGTTTCTCAGAAGAGAAACATTTCAACTTACTTTCAAGTCAAAACAAATGGGGAGGGGCATAATACTCATTGCAGAAATAAACCAATCAGAAGGAGCCCAAACATTCCAGCTGGAGTAAGTCACTTTGGACAAAAGTCCTGAAATACAATTTGGCATTTACATTTAGAGAAAGGAATACATTATTTCAAAGATTTCTTTTTTGTTTTGCTTTCGGGTCCTGGATATTAAGCAGCTTGCCTGGTGGGAATGGTCCAATGAAGTAAAATGGGAATCCTGCATAAACTCAACCTAACCCCAGATCCCAGTTCAAAGGGCAACTAAACAGACCACATATCTTTCAATCTTTGCTGTTGTTTATCAACTAGTAAGGTAAAAAATAGCATTGCAAGTTGAAGAATGGAACAGTTGCTCACTTTTATATAAAACGTGAGCAAAATAGAGTTTTGAAAAATTCAAAATTTCCCAATTGTTTTGAAATATTTTGTTAAACGTAAGAAAGTTCAGAAATTCTCATTAAATGAAGGATAATAGGCTTCAATGAAGCCTACCAGTGTTTGCTCAGAAATTATTCAAATCACACGTGCTCAAATTAACAGCATTTGTGACAAAATATTTGCGTTATTTCTAACAGCAGCTGGCAATACTCATGAAAATTCAGTTCCTTCAAACTCCCTGAAACAGTTCCAAAAGCAAACTACTGCAGATGACAGAAATTTGAAATAAAAACAAAAAGTGCCAGAGGAACTCGGCAGATAGGAATCTGTTGAGAGGGCAGAGTTAACGTTTTTTGAATATTATGTGAATTACTCTGAATTGAAGTGAGATGGAAGATTCAGCAGAGTTTGCCAGTAATTTTTGTTTTTATCACAATTGCTTCCTCTATATATATACTGAGTGCCACTAATAGCCAAAATTATCAAACACTTATCATTGGCACATTGGTAGGGTAAAGAGTTTAGGTTAGAGTGGTGCTGGAAAAGCACAGCAGGTCAGGTAGCATCCGAGGAGCAGGAAAATCAACGTTTCAGGCAAAAGTCCTTCATCAGGAATGGTGAACAGCTTTTGCCCGAAACGTCGATTTTCCTGCTCCTCGGATGCTGCCTGACCTGCTGTGCTTTTCCAGCACCACTCTAATCTAGATTCTGATCTCCAGCATGTGCAATCCTCACTTGTGCCACATTGGTAGGTTAAAACTGGCATTTGATGTCAACAAATACTAATGGCTGGGAATTATTTCACATGTTTTCAAAAATTGTAAGCTCATGTTGCACCCAGCTGAGTCCTCCTGTTATTGCTCCCAGAGAGGCTTGCCATTGGCTAGGCAGTGTTTCCAAACAGAAGGTAAAATTACCTACCAAATGCCATGAACTTTATGAACAGCATGAAGTTAACTTATCCCTTAAAACAGATTACAGATGTTTGGTCACTAAAACATAGTTTATGGCTGAGTTTTAACTTTTTGACTTGCAGGTAATGGTGTCCCCATGATTCTACTGCCCTTGTCCTTCTAGACAGAAGTAGTCATAGATTTGGAAAGTGCAAAGAAGAAGCCTTGGTGAATTTCTGCAGAGTATCTTGTAGGTAATATACACTGCTGACACTGAATGTTGGAGGACTCACTCGGAATGGAAGAACTAATAGCAAATTGGGGAATTGGAAGATTGACAGGGTAGAGTTTTCCTGCAGCACCTTAATTTCGGATAACTAAAATTAGTAGACACTTTTGATTACAGCCAAGAGACCATAAAACTCCCTGATAAACAGATAGACTTCAGAACTGCTATCTCAAAGCAACAATTAAATATATGACATATTGTTATCATATGAAGCCATCCTTTCAATAACGTGAAATGCACTCTACATTTTTAGCCATTAAATTCCCTTTTAAAAAACTCATCTGATTTCTGGATGTAGGTTTGCTCGCTGAGCTGGAAGGTTCATTTCCAGACATTTCGTCACTCAAGTAGAGAAACCCAAACATATAAATAGAACGCAGGAATTATCAACAGTGCTTTGCCTGGAGGCCTACTGAAGATGTTACCTAGTAGGCTGACAAAACATGTGGAAATGAACGTTCCAGCTCCCTGAGTGAACCTACATTCAGAACCTCAACCTGAGCTACAAATCTTCTCAAAACTCATCTGATTTCTTTTCCATATTCACAGTTTTGGTCATTTACTTAATAGTTTGGCAGAAGTAACAATCTGACAAGTACATTGTTTAAGCTTTTACTCTGTTTCTCTCTTCACAGATGCTGCCTGGCCTGCTGAGTTTCTCCAGCATTCTCTCTGTCTGTTTCAGATTTCCAGTATCGGACATATTTTGCTTTTATATGTTATTGTTTAAGAATTAGTTACGTCTTCCAAACACAGTTTTGTCACAACATACCTTAACAATCAAAATAAACCTGTGGCTCAGCTATTAATTGTGTATTTTAAAGAAAGCAAATTAATTTCGCTTACTTTTTAAACTCTTCCCTAATCTAATTCATGATTCAAGCCTTCATGCAGCTGGATTAAAACCTTAAAGCTGCTGAGTTCTGGTCCCAGACATGAAACTCAAAAATACATTTTCTTATTCATTCAGAGGATAGTGCACAGTAGCTGAATCATTTTCACATGAGTCTATCTCAGGAATCGTGGGTGAGTAGCTGCAGCAGCCTTGACCATATTATACACCTCCTTTTCCTCCTCTTCTTCCATCTTCCCTAACAACAAAAAGGTCTTCACTTTCTTCTTCATGTAGCTTGGGTTCTCCTTAAAATGCTATGTTCAATTTGCCAAAATGGAGCGTTATTATTCTGTAAACCCACGCTGATCCATACTGAAGGACAACCCCTGATCTATCCAGGTACATTGAAACATCCACAGTGGTTCTGCATTTCCCATGTGCCAGTAGTGGGTTTCCTCAGTGGTGCCATCAGCAGAGGAATAGCTCTCCATTCTGAGGAGCAATCCAATGACTTGGCTCAGAGGTAGAGAGATCCGTGGTAGACTAGCACAGAATAATGGCACTTCTGGTTCTTCCGGGATGCCATGCACAGATGTGCACAGTAATCTTTTGACAGTTAAGCCAGCTAAACATTAATGGTGAGAAGTTCTTATGGTAAATCAATCAGAAGGCACTTTGGTTGCTGCATATTTGCAACCGAGGACTAACGCTCTGTATCTGTGGGAATCCAACCACTGAAGCAAATCCAGGAGGTCTGTGCTGCTCACTGCCCCCTTCAGTAGCAAGGTCCCCAGCAAATGACAAACGTGGCAGAATAATCTGAGAGATGGACTTGTGAAATGCTGCAGAAGTCACCAACAGATGCCTGGAAGGAGTCAAAGAAATTCAGGGCTGAGCTGACCTTAATGAAGCTGGAAATTCATAGCCACTTAGTTCATTGGAAAGGTCTTCTTCCAGGACACTGCAAATGCCACAAGGGACCTGTTGTCAAAATCTGAGTCTGCTGAGACGCTGTTGCAGATTTACACTAAAGGGGATCATTTCCTTTTCTACCCTGCATTGGGAGTATCACATTCTGTGACCTGAAATAATGTGGTTCCCATTATGTGATGTGGAATGGAGGGACAAGTAACTGGGGAGAAGGCTCTAACTGCAGCTGCTGTTGCTGGTGCAGCTTCTCACATTTTTTCTCAGCGACTCACAGTGCAACCACCCGGACCTATGCTGCTGGGGACATTGGCAGCCAGAAAACTAGAAAGATTTACATCAAAGATTTATGATTCCCTTTGTCAGTGTGGCAATCAGATCAAGTCAAAAATAATGTGAGGTAATAGAAATGATTTTCAAAGTTTTGGAAAACTCCTCAAAAGTAGTGCAAGTGCACTTTCAGAACAGCTCCTGAGACCAAAAGCCTTTCACTTATGCAAAGGAACATCTGTCCGAGCTTTGTGTTTCAAAACTCTCCAACCTTTCAATTACACAGTCCCTTCATTTACTCTTGTCTTGTTCAAGCTGATAAGTTTCAAAGAGGCTGTGAAATCCATGCATGACTGTTAAAGCCAGAATCCAGAGATAAACATTTCAGTCAAATGGCTTTTTGAATATTTAAATCTCAGATCTATCAGAGCCGCAGTGGGAAGAGGATAGGGATCTGATGTGTGTGTTGTGTTGGTGGGTTATGCAGGGTTGTTTAATAATGCATCACAGTCAAATGTGGCCATCCTTGGATTCTTAATATAATGTCAAGATACTTCTTGCTTCTTTAATCCCTGCATGCAATAGCATCTGGTGCCCTGTCTAGCTGCCTACTTCACACCCTCACCTTACAGATTAAAATTCACCCCTTATATCTGGTGAGGTGCAAGATTCATTCACTTAACAACATAGAATTTACCTCATGTGAGCCAAACATGTTGAAATTGTGCTGAGGCAAAAAGACTATCTCCGTGAGTAGATGTCAGTGTGGGAAATCAGCCTTCGCATTTACTTTGTGTTAGCACATGAAATGATCTGTGTGAAATTAAGCAACATTCCTGTTTGGAAGTTAGAGAAGTGTTCCTTCTCCATATAAAGTCAAACATATGTAATTCAGTGGAGGAGGAGGATGGGATATTGTAACTGGTACAAACAAAACATTTGTACTTGTCTTAATTTATCTGCTTTCTTTTACAGCAGTTTTAATCTCCTAAAGTAAGGATGAGATGATACAAGTAAAGTTTTATTGCAATAAGTATCTTCCTTTTAATAAGTCATATTCAAAATTAGCATGATTAAACCAAGAAATTATTAATTCCCTACATTTATTCACCTGGCTCATAGGCTCTCAGTATACTTTGGCTTGTCACCATTTACTGAACTCCTCACACCATCCCATCATCCCTCTGGACATTTTTTTTTGATTTTGTTCATAGCAGTTCAGTGAGCAACTGACTCATACAGAACAGAGAGACTTGAAGATTGCTACTGCCTGTGCTGAATTAGCTGATGACAACAGGAGTAACAGCAATTGCCTCCAACACCGTCTGGTATCAGAAGAGGTGAATTAGTCAGAGTTCCAGTTAAATGTGAATTTGGGTTGAAGACCATAAGAAATAGGAACAGGAGTAGGACATGCAACCCCTCAGGACTGCTCCGACATTGAGTAGGATCATAGTTGGTCTAACGTATGTCCTGTCCACTTGCCTGCCTTTTCCCCGTAAACCTCGATTTTCCATCTGATCAAGAATCTATCTATCTCAAAATGTACACAAGAATTCTGTCCCCATAGTTCTCTGTGGCAAGGAGTATCAAAGACTCACAGCCCTCTGAGAGAAGAAATTACACTTACAGCTCGGTCTTAAATTGGCATCTCTATTCTGAGACGATGTTCTCTGGTCCTAGACTGCCCTGTGAGGAGAAACATCCACTCAACATTTACCCTGTCAAGCCCCTTAAGTGTGCTGTATGTTTCAATAATATTCACCGCTCATTCTTCTAAACTCCAGTGAGTAGAGTCTCAACATGTTTAGTCTTTGCACATAAGACAATCCCTCCATTTCAGTGATCGTCCTCTAGAACCTTTTCTGAACTGCCTCCAATTCAATCATATATTTTTAATTAAATAAGGGGATCAAAACTTCTGACAAAACTCCAGATGTGGTCTCACCAGCACCTTGTACAGTTGCAGTAAGATAAACTTAATCTTCTACTACCACCCACTTGCAATAAGGGCCAACATTCCATTCTCCTTCCTTGATTATCTGCTGGATCTGTGTGCTAGCTTTCTATGTGTCAAGCACAAATGCCTCAAGTCCCTTTGTGTTGTGGCTTCCTGCAGTTTTTCTCAACTTAATTAATGCTCTGTTCTTTTGCTCTCACTTCCAAAATGAATAACTTCATATTTCCTGCATTATATTCTAATTGCCAACTTTTTTTCCCACTTACTTAACCTTTCACAATCTCTCTATAAACTGCACCCTCCTTGCAATTTGCCTTCCCATCTATTTTTGTGCCATTTGGAAATTTAGCTTCAGTATAGTACATTTATGAACATCAGGTTAAAAACAGAACTGGATTTGGCAGGAGTGCTCTATCATCAAAACAATCAAATAATGGCCACTTCTGTCATTGAAGTACTAATTGTTAACTCAGAGTAAATGAGGCATTTTTGGGGGATGGGAGAGAATGGTGAGAAAAAGTAGGCGAGTTGATGTGCAAAATATCCACCACAAACTCACGTTTTAGCATAATATTGCATTGTTCACATTTGGAGCGATCTTGAATTCTTGACTTATTCAAAGCTAATGTATTTTAAATTAATTTATTTGAACTGCCCAGTCGAATATTAAGATTTCCTCAGTATTTTTCCATAACCAAACAATGAAGAACAGTAATAGTATTTAATAATCTGATCCAGCAGCTTGACTATATTGTTGTAGTTGTGAACCATTTTACAATCAACTAATAAGAATAGCATGTACACAAGTTGCATAAAGCATATAGCTTTCTTGAGTGTTTCACAGATGTGTTCATGAAAGATGCTGTCAGGCTGTTCTCCCAGCATACTGCTGGAAAAAAAATAAGCCTTTTGCTGGCTTTCTTACAAATTGATTTTTCTTTTTGCTTGCCAACATTTCGTGTAAACCCTCTGAGCACTTCAGGTGCATTGCAAAGTGGTCTGTTGAGACACATTCTCCGCACCATGTGCAAAAAATGTTGGATATGATCCAAGTGGAAGCCTGAGATGATACGGACATGATTAGATCAGTGAGTCCATTGAATTGTGCAGCTCACAGGTCTCTTCTGAACATGATACAAAATCTGCTGTGCCAACTGAGCATTCCAGCAGTGTTAGTAACACGGTGTGCAAGATTAGACTCACCTTGGCTTGTTCACTTCTGAAATATGCCATGGCTAACCCTGACTTCACAGTGCAGTCTGCATGCTTTATGTGAAGGTGCAAAAAATTGCTATATGGTGCATAACTGTAATCTTAACTGAAGCGAATTAGTAAAGTAGTTTTGCTTGAATGAACAATGTTGGCACCAATTGAGTTTGTTGAGTAAAGTGTTGATCCTTAGAAAGAGAGTCATGCTTAAAGCAAATAATAGGTATGTTTTCTGAAGAGCACACTTTCTATCAGTTGTGCTAAGATCTGCTGCCAAACTGTATTACTTAAGCTTATTTTTTTAATCAAGTGTAATGAGTTTAAAATGTTGCAATCAAACATTGCAGATCTGTGGTGTATTTGTTTAAATATGAGAGCTGCAGTCCTGTAACTAAATTAGAAAAATGAATCCATACAATTGGAATATTTAGGTCAAATAATGCTGTTTTAATTTGTATGATAATAATCCTTATACCGTGCAGCTGAAAGTTGACCGAAGTTAAAAAAAGGCAGTAAACTGAATAACATGTCGCTGTTGGTGCTGTGTTAACTTCAGTATTGGCTCAAACAACAGGTGTAAACAAATTTGTCTAACTACAACAATTAAATGTCACATCATCTGCCCTATTGTACTGCCTGTGTAATATCCCACACTAAAGCCATTTACAGAAGCATGACATACTATTTAATTTCATACATAAGTAATGGAACTAATGATTATAAAAATGTCTGTTGCAGAAAAACAAAGCTAATTTTATAATAAATCATTTAAAAAGCCATTCCACATAATATTGAGTTTTAATTTTACTGGTAGTAAAAGTCATAGAGTCATAGAGATGTACAGCACCGAAATAGACCCTTCGGTCCAACTCGTCCATGCCATCCAGATAGCCTACATAAATCTAGTCCCATTAGCCGGCATTTGGCTCATGTTTCTCTAAACTCTTCCTCTTAATATACTTTTTAAATGTTGTAATTGTACCAGGCTCCACCACTTCCTCTGGCATCTCATTCCATACACGCACCACACTCTGTGTGAAAAAGTTGCCCTATAGGGCCCTTTTAAATCTTTCCTCTCTTGCCTTAAACATATGCCCTCTAGTGCTGAACTCCCCCACCCCAGGGAAAAGACATTGTCTATTTATCCTATCCATGCCCTCATGATTTTATTAACCTCTATAAGATCAACCCTCAGCCTCCAGCACTCCAGAGAAAATAGCCCCAATTTATTCAGCCTCTCCTTATAGCTCAAATCATCCAACCCTGGCAATATCCATGTAAATATTTTCTGAATCCTTTCAAGTATCATAACATCCTTCCTATAGCAGGGAGACCAGAATCGCACACAATATTCCAATAGTGATCTAACCAACATCCTGTACAACCTCCCAACTCTTATACTCAATGCACTGACCAATAAAGGCAAGCATACCAAACACCTTCTTCACTATCCTATCTACCTGAGATTCCACCTTCAAGCGATTATGAGCCTGCACTCCAAGGTCTCTTTGCTGAGCAATACTCCCCAAGATGTTACCATTAAGTATATAAGTTCTGTCCTGATTTGCCTTTCCAAAATTTACATTTATCTAACTTAGTTTTTATCTGCCATTCCTCAGCCCATTGGCCCATCTGATCAAGATCCTGCTGTACTCTGAGATAACCTTCTTTGCTGTCAAATGCACCTCCAGTTTTGTTGCCATCTGCAAACTTACTAACTATACCTTTTACGTTCACATACAAATCATTTAAATAAATGACGAAAAGCAGTGGACCTAGCACCGATCCTTGCTACACACTACTAATCACAAACCTCCAGACTGAAAAACAACCTTCTCCACCATCCTCTGTTGTCTAACTGTGAGCCAATTCTGTATCCAAATAGTTAGTTCTCCCTCTATTCCATGACACCTAACCTTGCTAACCAGTCTATCATGAAGAATCTCATCAAATGCCTTACTGAAGCCCATATAGATCACGTGCACCACTCTGCCCTCATCAATCCTCCTCTCTATTTCTTCAAAAAACTAATCAAATATGTAAGACATGATTTTCTATGCACAAAGCTGTGTTGACTATGGTTAATTACTCCTAGCCTTTTGGTATGAAAGTGTAGAAAGCTAAACTGTCCCTAAAAACTAGCAGAAGTAAACTGACAGCACCAAGTGTTCTAAACAAGATACAATGTAAATTGTAAATGTAAACCTTTTGGTCCAGCAGCTAGTGTAGCTGGTTGCCTGGAGACAAAAACAAACTTGAATTAGGCCAATCAGCTTAAATTATACATCCCCCCCCAAAAAAAACAAACTCCAATCAAGTTTGAATTTAGTATATTGACAATATTAAAAACCAATGAAACAATCAGATGCTTTGGGGGTATAAGACCAGGAAAACATGAACAGTTGAGGGAGAACTACCAAGCCACCAGCATCTGCAGACTGTCCGGAGAATAGTTCTCTTAAATGTATCTTTATCTATCATTGGCCTGTGAAACAGAAATCCCTAAGAAGAAGAAAAGAAGACAGAGGAAGATACAAAGAGAAGATTCGACAGCTGGCCAGTTTTGGAATTTGAATTTTTCTGTAAATCTTAATTGGGGGATTTTACCAGACTAGTATTATATAAGTGAAAGTAAAGGATAGGTTAGAGGAAGGAGTTGTAATTGTTTTTTAGTTAAGCTTTCTCTGTTATACTTTAAGAAATAATGTTGTTAATTTTTACTTTAAATAGTTCTTGGCCTCTCAAATTTTTACAGATTACAGCATGGGTTAAATCAGTTACGTGTTGCTGGTTTAAATTAGCGGGGGGCAGGGTTTACCCCATTTCGTAACACTTTCGAAATGCATGTAAATCCTGTCCCTCAGGATTCCTTCAGCACGGTGGCACAGTGGTTAGCACTGCTGCCTTATGGTGCCAGAGACCTGTGTTCAATTCCCACCTCAGGCAACTCTCTATGTGGAGTTTGCACATTCTCCCTGTGTCTGCGTGGGTTTCCTCCGGGTGCTCTGGTTTCCTCCCGCAATCCAAAGATGTGCAGGTTAGGTGAATTGGCCATGCTAAATTGCCTGTAGTGTTAGGTGAAGGGGTAAATTTAGGGGAATGGGTATGGGTGGGTTGCTCTTCAAAGGTCAGTGTGGACTTGTTGGGTCGAAGGGCCTGTTTCCACACTGTAAGTAATCTAATCCAATCTAAAAACTTGTCCACCATCGATGTCAGGCTCACTGGTCTACAGTTCCCTGGCTTTTCCTTACCACTTTTCTTAAATAGTGGCACCACATTAGCCAACCTCCAGTCTTCTGGCACCTCATCTGTGACTATCAATGATACAAAGATCTCAGCAAGGGTCACAGCAATCACTTCCCTAGCTTCCTTATCTAGTTTGAAGTATAGAAAATAAGAACAGGAGTAGATATATATCTGTCTATTTATTTATTAAACATGGTCAGTGACTTTGTCTCCACAGTCCTCTGTGATAGAGAATTCCACAGGCACACCAATCCCTAAGTGAATAAATCTCTCCTCATCTTAGTCCAAAATGGCAGACTCCATTTCCAGCGACCATGACTGTTGGTTTTAGACTCTCTAGCCAGAGAAAACCCTGTATCAAGTCTGACTACCCCATCAGAATTTTATATATCTCAAAGAGATCCCATCCCTTACATCTAACTTTCTGTGAATATAGACCCAATTGACTCAATTGCTCCTCAGATGCCATTCCAGGGATCAGTCTGATCGTTTGTTTCAGTCCATCTATGGCAAGCATATCTTCAATCTGAGGTAAAGAGACCGAAAACTGTACAATGAGGGAGATCCTAGGACTGGAAAGAATAGCCTCAGAATAATAGGTCACCCATTTAAAACAGCGATGAAGAGGAATTTCTTCTGTCAAATCTGTGGAAATCTTTAACACAGGAGGCAGCCAAGGATAGTTTGTGAAGCATGTTCAGTGTTGAGATTGGCAATCTTTTAAATTAAGGGAGTCAAGAGTTATGGGGAAAAGACAGAAAGTGGAATTAAGGATTCTCATATCAGACATCACTCCATTGTATGCGAAAAAGGCTTGATTAGCTGAATGGTTTACACTGCTCTGATGTCTGATGATGTTACTATAGTCTAGGTGTGGTCTCACTGCGGCTCTGCACAGCTGCAGTAAGATTTCCTTATTCCTTTTTTATAACCCTCTTGCAATGAAGGCCAACACACCATTCACCTTCCTGACTGCTAGTTGCACCTGCATGTTTACTTTCCATAACCAGTGTACAAGGACACCCAGACATGTACATTAATGTTTCCAAAACTATCCTTCTCTAAACAATACACTGCCATTCTGTTCTTCTTTTCATCTGAAATGAATAACTTCACATTTATCCACATTATGCTGCTTCTGTCATGTATTTGCCCATCCACTCAATTTATCTAAATCACCTTGAGTTTCTTTATATCTTTCTTGCTACATACAATCTCTCCTTTTTTGCACAGTCAGTAAACTTGGGAATATTATACTTGATTCTTTCATCCAAATTGATGATACATATTGTGAATAGCTAGGGCTCAAGCACTGAGACCTGCATTACCCCACTTAGAAATAGAAGGAGCAACAGGCCATTCAGGCATCTGAGCCTGCTCCACCATTCATTATAATCATGGCTGGTCACTTGTCACCACTGTCCACTCTGAAGATGATTGATTTATTTCAACTCTGGTTCCTGACTGCTAATGAATTCTCAGTCCAGACCAGTACGGTCGGTTCTGCTATAACGTGTGCTTCTTCAACGTGTGTTGGCTTTAACGTAATTGACAAATTTACAGTGTTATTTGTGGAACGCGAATTTTCCTCATCCGTATTGGCTATACACGATTCTGGCCTCATTAGTTTAAATGGTGCGACTATTGCGTGATTTTCTTATAATGCAAGATCACATGAGAACGGAACTATTGCATTATATCAGAACTGACTGTCTATTATTCCCAAGCCCACGTGCTTTGATTTTGCATAATAACCTCTTGTACAGGACTTTAATGACAGCTTGCTGAATATCCAAATATACCACATCCACTAGTTGTTTTTCATCTATTCTACTAGTTATATTCTCATAAAAACCTCCATTAGCTTTGTCAAAACCATCTCCCTTTTAAAAGTCCATGCTGATTTTCTGTAGTCCCATTGGTATTTTCTAAATGTCCTGTTATCACAATTTGCTCCAACATTTTCTCAACTACTGATATTAGACCATCTGGTCTATAATCTGTTTCCACCCTCTAACCTACTGGGTTAAAATTTGTATTTTTGCTGGCCATGTCTGTCCCAGTCAAAGGCAAGAAATCTGGACTTTACCTGAGACTCACAGGTGAAGTGATTGAACATATGCGCAATTTGCGTGAGATGATTATTAGTCATGGAGCACATCATTTCATCAGTTAGCTCTTGCTATATAAATATATAAATTTAAAATTCAGATTACATAAAGTCACCTGATAAGATTTTGACAGAATGTGCCGGTGATCAAACACCACAACTCCACAATCCATACGAAAAATATAAGTGTTTCATTTAATGACTAACTGGTCAACTTGGTTCTCTTTATTACAGTCATCCAGAATAAAAGAGACTTTCACCAGGTTTCTTCACTAGTCTCAACGTAGCTCCATGCACATCAAAATTGTTGTGGTCCTGTCCATCCCAGCAGGAAAGCTGAATTTTACATGAGAGTAAACATAACTTATTCACTCAGGATACATCGGTGTGTGACCTGAACAGAACAGGTCCTGAGATGGGTTTTATCCATATCAGCATTGCTTTCAAATACACAATTCAATACATCTAATAAAGGTTGGTGATTGTGCAATAGAGATGGTAGAAATGGAAAGTTATCCATTGAATTCTGAAGCCTCAGATGTGATGGTTAGAATAAAGATATCACTGTCACAGTCTGGAAGGGACAGACAGTGCATGAAATACAATGGGATAGGAATCCTCAGCTGAAGAAAAGGGAAGACATTAGAAATGATAGAATGGAAATTTGCAAAGTCTAAACACAAAAGATGGAGATACTCACACTGGAATAAAGTCCTGTCATGAGTTTATTGGAAAAACTGGAGATAAACATGCCCACTGTTCCTCAAGTCATTACAAAATGTTTAAAACCCAAAGAGATGGATCAACATACCATAAGTCCCTCTCTAACAGCATTGTGGGTCTGGCTACAACACATAGACTGCAGTGGTTCAAGAAGTCAGCTCACCGCCCTCCTCTCAAGGACAACTAGGGATGGGCAGTAAATACCGTCCAGCCAGGGACACGCACAAGTGAGTACATAAAAAAACACAGGCATGACAAATTAGTCACCTATTAAATTCCTCTCCCAGTTTGTGTTTTGATTGCCTGGCAAAATCACTTAATTTACACTGTTACCCAAATTCAAAAATTAAATTTTCATCTTTAGCATTGTTGGTACTAATTTTTACACCTTCCTGGTGCATTGTCCAGTCAGGGGAATTACAAGTTTTAAATTAACGGAAGTTTCAAAATCAAAATACGCCATTTGGCCTAACCATCATGTGCTGGCATTTCCACACCACACAAACAACTGTTCTAATCACTTTTGTCTCTACTCCTTTATTCCCATTTCCTCCATCCATCTATCCAGTCTGATCTTGAATAGCAACACAATTTCAATCTTGACCACTAACAGGCTCACACCTGCAATTCTGCTCTAAATCTCTGACACTTAGTCCTCTAACTATGGTTTCTCATTTAAAATCCCTATGTACTCAAAACAATCTGTTTCACTGTATGCTGTGCCTTTTGCAATTTTCAGAATGTTTATAATAATTGCCCATTAGCACCATTGTTCTTATTGAGAGTTGACAGTAAGTGCACACAAATAATTCCGGATCCTTCTCGTTGCTTTATAAGTTGCAGTGATTGGAACCAGGTGGATCTTGTTGACTACGAGGTTCTCGATAGGGGTTGTTAACCTTGGCCAATTAGGAAAGCATTGGCTGAGCAATCTAACCAGGCGATTAGAATCTCCTCAGTTGAGGATTGGCCTTATCCAATGTACTGTGCATTAGTAAATAAAGGGTGACTTGGTGACAGGACCTGAACTCTGAGCATTTTTTCATTAGTTATACTGGAGATGGTATTTTCACAGAATGTTGTAAGATAGAGGGAATGTTATTGCTTCACACTGACAGGGAATGAACCATATACAGAGCTCAAGTGATTCAATCAGTGTTGGCTCACTAGGAGGTCTACATTTGAGAGTGCTTGAAGTTCAAAAAGTTCAAAATGCATGGAACTACTAAAGGCCATTTGAAGAAAGATTTTTCTTAGCAATCATTTTACTAGTTTAGTGGTTGTTGGATATTTCAAATGTTAGTATTGTGAGATTTACAACAAATTGGCTTTGTTTAGCAAGCTGTAATTGACATCTACACTGCAGGCATAGACAATGGAAGTAATTTTCTATATGTTAATTGGATCTGTAAATTCTAAAAACTCTTTATTTGCATATTTTGCATCACTCTTCTTTGTGAAAATCTTTTGTGTTGAGATTGAGCTGCCAATTTTGAAGCTTCTGAAAACATTACAGAAGTTTAATGTGAATAAGTGTACGCCTCCAATATTTACTTCATTGTGGGTCTAATTCAAAGCACTATCACAGCACAATGAAGAGAGAAAAACCTACAAGATCTCTCAACACTAACATAGTGGAAATTTCTTTAAATTCTTCACCTTCGCATTTCTTTCAAATTACATTGAATTGAGGAATATCCACTCATTAAATGTCAAATTAATGTATTTTTAAAATCAAATAACAGAATGCGAAATAGAATCAATTGTTGTAAATAGGACTGAAACTTCAGTCAGGAAGAGAAAGATAAAAAGAAATAGTCATCAAGTCTGGAGACAGTTATTTTCATCCTGGAACAGAAAACAAGAAGCACAGTGTCCTGTCTTTTCCCTTGAGCTTTAGCTGTTTGGTCTTTTCCCTCCCCTCCCCTTCCTCACATTCTAACAATGGGACATGATTTTACTACGTAAAAATAAATCATTAGTATCTTCATTTGAAATATGTTTGAAATTGCTGACATATTGGTTAGTATGCATTTTTCTTAATGACATGAATATTTTCTGTACATCTGGTCACTTTAACCAAAATGAAACTGAATTAGTTTGCAATGTTTGAAAGGTCTGGTATCAGTGAACCAGCTGCCCCACTGATTGCCTTTCTGTTTGATGTCAAGTGGCTTAACTTGTTGCTTGTGATCGCTCTTACCATTATTATAACACTGGCTTTGCTCATTTGATGCCTGAGTGAGTTTGTGCAATGAGTGGTGTGATACTGAGTACATTTCAGCAGGATCCCAGTTTGACTGTCTTGATGATATTGAGTTAGCTGATCTCTGACAGAATAACTATCGGAAATGAGACAATTCTTCCCCCATATGTGGGCTAGGGAGAAGAAGCATGTCTCAACCAGTGTTTTTAATCACCATTCTTCAGAAGTGTACAGATGTGTGTACTTGTTTGTAATCAAACTGTTAAGTAATGTTGCAAATCTCTGGAGACTCTGTGTATAGATATCAGATGGGGGGGGGCGCAGATCTGGAGAAAGCTCTGTGTATAGAAATTGGATGGGTAAAAATGTGGTTCAGATATAATGCCACAAGCAATCAAATAACTTCCTAATATTCACTGTCTAGATTCAAACAAGAGAATTGATCATTCATGATTGCTACTACTGGACAGCCACTTGTTCTAACCATACAGTAGTCAGTTGCTTCAGAAGAAAGGGGGAAAATGTTCTGAGAGGAAACACAGCTCAATGACCAAACATCTTCTGAGATGCAAATCGTGTTTACATTCTAAAAACTGCAGCAAAATAATGAACGCAAACTGTAACTTGAATAGAGCTAAAAGCCAAATTTAATAGTTTTCTAGCAGGAACACCTTTGGAATGTTTGTCAGCATCCTCCTATTCAGGAAAGACATGTGGGAAAAAAATCCACTTCAGGTGGGCTGTCTGCCTACGCTGTGCTTTTACTGATGACTGAAGAGGCCAGGCCATTCCTCAAGAGACAAGTTTAACCACAAGTGCTGCTGATGAAGCTTTCCGGATTTGTGACTTTGCCAAACTTTGTGCTAATACACACTATCCCACAGAAGGCCCTGCTGCTTTCTTCTGACATTAGCTAGTGACAATCAGGTGTAATAATCGACCATCATGTTCTGCTTGCAAACATCCTCGAAGCAGTGCCTTTGGTGCTCCATTGGTTGTCTGTCTCTAGCTATCACACCAAACAGAAAAGCCTTGTGTATGTAAATATCCTTCCACCTGTCGACATGCCCGAGCCACGAAAGCATCTGAGTTTGATGACTGCGAACAGAAGCTCTGCCTTTGAGAGGTTTGCCACATTTGTGATCTCGTCCTCCCCATGCAGGACACCAGTCTTATAAACCATCAGCATGATATTATTCATGCGGGCTGCATGAGTCCGCAAAGATGATAGCTGCTTTCCCAATGCATGCATCAAGTTCTGTACAAGAAATAGATTATCACTAACTATGGACAGATTATCTCTGACGATAGACAAATTATCACTGACTATGGACAGATCGTGGACCGGAGGTGACAGAATTTGCTAACCACGTCCAGTGAAGTGTTATTGAGTGTGACAAGTTACACACGAAGCATGTTCTTCAGGCATTTTCATCTCGGAGGCCAGTAAGAGAAAGCTCAACATTTAAGGTTTTTTTAAAAAAAGAGTCACTCTCATTTGACAAGGTTTTGGCCTAGCCATTAACAAGTCAATTTACCAAGGGGAGGAGATGAGAAAGGGATAATTTAGCTTGATTCTTGCCACATCATCACGAACAATATATGTGTCAAACTTATTAAGCTTGCAAGAAACAAAGAAATTTAATAAGTAGCAATGGAGCACACAATCTTCTGCACTGATTCATGGTAACTGTTCAAATTTAACTCCTTTAAGGACTGACAAGCCATGAATAACCTCATTGGAATGATACAAAAAGGATAGTTTGAATCATCCTGCAAAGAAAAATCACATTCCGATTCATGCCTGGAAAGCAGAAGAGCTGTGAATGATTTTTCACCCTGATGATACTTGCTCAAACATTAAGTTTTACTCAACACTGTTAAATACTGGAGAACAATCATGCTCAATTAGCTCTGAAAGTGATAGGAAGCATTCAAAAATGCATTACAAGTCCAAACAAGCTTGTGAAATAAGCTAAACATGATGCAACTCTCCTCTTTTATGTGTGTTGAAAGAGTTATGCAGCAAAAAACATTGCCAGAACATTATGTAGAGGTGAGTGCCTGAGGATGCTGATGAAGGAATGAAGCATTCTAGGTTATGCAAGAACTTAGGGACTCTAGCAAATAATTTGTCATCACTTGAATCAAGGAGCAGCAATTGAGACAACATGGAAATACATTGCACTGTGTTTCAGACCTTTTATGCGTATTTTAAAAAACTGGTAAGCTATTCTGCATCGAAGCAACAGTGCGTTGGATTTCGTCGGTAATATTGCAGCATCTAGCAATGAGCCCAGAAGTTGACAAGGATCAACATTGTGCAGGGTCATGGCAGTCAGCTCAGTTCCGATCATGTGAATGAGGGTAACCAGAGATGGTGGAGGATGGTGGTGGTGTGGAGGGGCAGGGGCAGATTGCAGTGGACTGCTTCTGATGTTAAGAAGCCTGTATCACCCATTAGCCATGCAGGAGCTTGTACTATTTTCAAAAGAGGGCTATCCTCTGAGTTAGAATTAGAAAGCACCTTGCAAACTTTTCAGGAATGCTTTGTGTTCTAAATAAGATCAAAGGAAATTGGGAAAGTGCAGGAAGATGGTTTTGAGGTTGATCAGCCATGATCTAATTGAATATTGGATTATGCTCAAGGGGCTGGCTGGTCTACTCCTGGTCCGATTTCTTCTGTTGTTATGTAATTTTCCTTTATCTAAATTTCTATTGCTCAAGCACATAAAGATGTTCCAGTGTCAGGGAGGAGATTCCTCCTTCAGAAGACATTAATGGAACTAATGGCATAGTGGCAATGTCACTGAACCGATAATCATTACTGGGGAGGTGATGGCCTAGAGGCGTTATCGCTGGCTGCTAATCCAGAGTTCCAGGTAACATTCTGAGGACATAGGTTAGAATCCCATCATGGTGGAATCTGAATTCAATAAAGAATCTTGAATTAAGGGCCTAATGATAACTATGAATGGGTTGTCAGGAAAAACACGTCTGATTTACTAATGTCTTTTAGGGAAGGAAACTGCCATCCTTACCTGGTCTGGCCTACATGTGACTCCAGACCCACAGCAATGTGGTTGACTCTTAACAGCCCTCTGGGATGGACAATAAATACTGGCCTTGCCAGCAACGTCATTATCCCCTGAATGATTTTTTTTAAATCCAGAAACTCAGTCTCTTTAATGACACCACAGTACTACCATCGATTTTTAAAATCCATCTGCTTCATGATTGTTCTTTAGGAAAGGAAGTCTGTCATCCTTAACAAGTCTGACCAACATGTGACTCCAGATCCACAGTGATGTGTTGTTGAAATGGCCCAGCCAGCAATTTAGTTCAAGGGCTATTACAGATCGGCAACAAGTGCTGGTCTTGTCTGCTTCCCATTAAGGAATATTCAAAAACATTGTCAGTGGGTTCAACTGAGGTCAGAGATGTCACAATCAGGCTGGAGGATCTCCTGTAGTGCTTGAAGATAATGAAGACCAGTATGAATGATTCCCATGCTGTATTAGTTCCTCTTTTCCTGTCAGGCACCCTCCAAAGTGTCCATCCATGAGGAACTCAAATTCAAGATGTCACTTAAAGGAATGCACCTTAGTTTTGTTGAATTTCTTGCCTGAGTCACATAAGCAATTATTGGATTTGATGAGCAAAAGCGCAGTCAAAGAGATTTTTGGTTTTAAGGAGTAAAGTGAGCTACACAGGGAATTCCTTTGGCACTAGGCAGTTGAAGGTATGTCCATGATGATGAAGGCATTAAAATTAGGGATAATCAAGGGGTCAGAGCTAGCCAATTCTACATAGCTCAGAGGAATCTACAGCAGGAAGATATTACACAGATAGGGAAGGATGAAGACAGGATTCAAAACCAAAAATTAAAATTTAAAAATAAGACATTCTTTAACAAAACTTGGAGCAAGGGAGATATAAATGATAACGTTTTGAATTACCTCATGTATAAAGAAGGGAGAATATAGGAGAACAGACAAGACTGCATTAAAATATTTGAGTCCAGGGGTGAACACATGTGATAAAGGATTTCAATTGCTGCTAAAATGAAAAGGGGCAAATGATGACAATGTTATGGAGGTGAAAATAGACAGTATTAACATTGGCATGGGTATATGGTTTGAGCTTATTTTGGGATTAAATGTGACACCAATATTACTCATTTAGCCTCAGACAGTAAATATGGAGAGGGATGGTATCAGTAGCCAGGAAACAGAGTTCAGAACGGGAACTAAAAACAATGACTTCAATCTGTCTTGTATGTTCGATAAACAGACTGAGGACTGAGCAACAATGTCAAGAGCATGGAAGATAGTGTTGCCTATGTACACGTGAAAACCACAAGCAATTCCTAACTTTACAGCTCATTCTCCCAATACTCTTAGATTTACCACAGACATAAATTCCAACCTGAGTTCACCCGCAACATTGGGCTCATCTGGAACTCAAGAATGATGATGACAGGCCTGTCTTGACATCACCACCAATGTCAGACTGCCTTCTTGTTCATTCATAAAATTGGACCTACCATGGGTTCACCACCTGTTAATAACAGGTCTGTCTAGAGCTCACTATGTATAACAGGCCTGACTAGCACAGTCAATAACAAGCCTACTTAAGGCTGACTGTCGATAACAGATCTGTCTGAGATCCACTATTGATAACAGGCATGTCTAAGACTCACTGTTGATAATAAACCCAGCTTACCAGCAATACCAGTATAAGGTTCTCCATGGCTTATCCAGGTCTCAGTGTCAAATATAGGCCTCTTTAGCACTCGTAGTCAATAATAACCCTGTAGGACTCCCAGTCAATATTGGACTGGATTTGGCCTCTTAATCATAGGCCTTTCTAGGGCTCATCATTAATAACAACTATGTACAGGGATCATAGCTGATCATAGGTCTATCTATGGCTAATCATAACATCAGGGCTCATAGGGCTCATAGTTGCTCATTGCCTGTCTTAGCAGGATAACAGGTCCATCCATGGCTCACCCTTAGTTACTGGCCTATGTGGAATATATATTAATAATATACCTGGCTATGGATCACCATCAATCATAGACCTACCTAGAACTCCAATCAGTAATCAGCTTGACCAGAGCTCATAGTCATTAACATGCCTGCATAAGGCCTACTGTGATAATAGGCCTGTCTATCGCTTATCATCAATTAGGGCTCAAATACTTCTAAACATGAGAAGACTGCTTTCACATTCAGAACAATTTCGTCCTTACAAAATACAATGGACTGCATTACATTACAGGTGCATCACATATGGAAAAAGGTGGTTCACTTAAGGAATGAACTTCCTGAAGAAGTGTAGATATGAAGACAATTACAATGTTTAAAAGACATTTGGATGGATACATGAATAGGAAAGGTTTGGGGGGATATGGACCAGGAGCAGGCAGGTGGGGCTAGTTTAATTTGGAATTATGATCAGCATGGACTGGTTAGACTGAAGGGTCTGTTTCCATGCTGTATGAGTGTATGACTCTATAACTGAAGAATTTTGCATGATATTTCTTGCAGTGGTATATTCAGTCTGATCCATGATAGTGAGCTGCATGTTTACAAATGAGCTGAAATGGGTTTGTCAAAAACTTTATTGTCAGAGCTGGTATAGATGTGACTCTAAAGGGCAGGTTGTGCTATAAATTGAGATGAATACTTGTCCTTTATTGTTGAACACAAATGTTGACTTGTTTGTTGAGGACAAATTCTCCATCCCCCACCCGTCGTTCTTGAACCAAACAAATTGCCTCGAAGTCACACGTTTTATTGTGCTGATGTGGGATAATCCACTGAGAGCAATGCTGCGGCTTTCGTTATTTGCATACTTTCTCAACTGGCCAGTGCATGATTTCCTGTCAACACTCACATCCCTTGAGGTATAATAATAGTAGTCTAATAGCTTTTGGTCAGTCAGCTCAGGTGGCTGGAGCTGCCCTGTCTCACCACAGGAAACGGCCTTTATTGAAGGTAGAACTAAATTTGCAGTATGTGTCTGGAACTAATTTAACATCGGGGGGGATGGACAGAAGAAAAATAAAATGATTTATGCCTTACTTATTTCCAACTGGTCCTGCTCCTATACTGAATCCCAGTGTGCACTTTCTTTTCATAGGAATTAACCTGGGAGTGAGTGTACTAAACAATTGTAGAGGGAACACTTCTGGGATTTACTCCCTGAAAATCAATATCTAGAAAAATATACTTAGTTTCAGTGTTCCAGGTCTGAAAATATCTATTATTTTCAGTTCCAGCGCATTCTCAATGCCTAATGCTTTCTGAAATGCCACAGCAGCTTTAATGAACACATGTTTATCACTATGAAGGTCATAGCCTCAGGCTACAGTTTCTTCATCATAGAGAATGAGGATGGCTTCTGCATGCTTCTTATCTGATTTTTCACAGTGATAGAAAGAGCTCAGAGTCGCACAGCCCTCTTTTAAGCAGTTTGTCACCCTTTAGGTAGCACAGACCTTATAAGTAGAATTTATCCATATTCACATATATATATGGAAGTGACTCTCAGCAACCATCCCACAAACCTGTATGTTTGAAAGAGTGTCTTAAAACTTTGCATCATGATTTCAATTAAACGCCTTTTTAACAGATGTCAGCTATTTTCAACATTCCTAGTTTCAGCCGAACACAGTTGACCACAAGAGCAGATTAGGCACAAATTGATTTTAATAAGACATTTATGCTCACTTATAAAACTGTTGGATGTGCAAATCTTATTCCAACTGATGTTTGGCGAAATCTTAGAGTTCTCTAGTGAACCGATGGAAACACATTTTCAGAACTTCTTCAAAGCTTTATAAATAAGAAGCATACCAGTGTCAGACTCCTTCACACTCTCAAACTTCATGACACAAACTGTCCTTTTACTAAAAGAAACTAACCAGTTGCAAAAATATTTCTAACAAAGTTGTAATGGAAATAATGCTCTCTTAAAGTCAAATATTTAGTTATTGCCATATATGTAAACATGCATGATAAATATCAATTAAAATGTCATGATGTCCTAATGGTGCCTAAGCACGGTGAGCGTTTATTTTTTTGAAGCAGAGTTGAAGGCAGCAGATTTGAATGGCTGATTAAAACAGGCCCTTGCTGTGACCCCCGCAGGCCAGAGCAACCGTAAACCAGCTGTGACCCTGCTCTGTGCAGCTGACAAGTTGGACTTTCTTTATCAGTCTTTAGATGGATCTCAAGTTCCTGAAGGAATCTAGCTCACAAAAGCCTCTTTAAACTGAGCCTGTTGAGAATCTCATGTCTTCCTGCTGCTGTTTTGGGAATATTAACATGATGCATAAGGACGGCAGTCATAGCATCTGTGTAATATCATCTATAGCGCTGATGGACAAGATTTCTACTCAGGGCCGATCCAGACATAATTGTAGATTCAAATGAAAAAACAGCTATAATAATTGAGTCTGCCTTTACATCAGAGAAAAAAATTGTCAGATTGTCAGTTCAAATCAGGAAATGTATTAGGATGGAGCAGTTGAACTAATCATCAGCCCTGAGTTACAACACACAAGTGTCAGACTTTACATTTTTTTGTAGATCTGTCTCTCCTAAAGAAACGTATTGTCCCTTGTATCCTGCCCAATCCAGTCAATAACAATCCATCAGCCTACTTAGTGAGGCTACCTGGCAATAAGGGGCATCATTATTAAAGCTGATCGAATTCTCACATGAGAGGTAATCTTCTGATGTTCTACTCGCTGTAACAGCCTGCAGTCATATCACCCCTAAAGGCACGTCAGAAATTTCAGTACCAACTAAACATGATTTTCCAACCATGACTTGAAATGGTTGGAAAGTCATACAGAGCGAACTGCAAGTTTGAATCTTTTGCTCAGTACAGGTAGCTGCCCCCCATTGGGAATGTAATGCTGTAAAAATGACTCCAATAGGCAAATCGTGGCCACTTTCCAGAACAGGGATCCATATTGGTTTTAGTCCTGTCCCGAGATTAGCCAGCTATAGACCAATGAAAAGGATCCTATTACTGACCTGGCGGTGGTTAAGTTAGACCAAGATCTGACCTGAGCTCTTGGATAAGCATTTAAACCAATTCAATAGCTGACTGAAGTTTAAGTCGCCTGTTTAGTTTGAATCAGGAAGAAGTAGTGTCTATATTTGTGCTGGCAAAAGTGAGGACTGCAGATGCTGGAGGTTAGAGCTAACAGTGTGGTGCTGGAAAAGCACAGCAGGTCAGGGGAATCGACATTTCGGGCAAAAGCCCTTCCTGATGAAGGGCTTTTGTCCAAAACATCGATTTTCCTGCTCCTCAGATGCTACCTGACCTGCTGTGCTTTTCCAGCACCACACACTTGGCTCTATATTTGTGCACCCTGCACTTGCACTGTTAAAGCTAATGACCTTATCCCAACAAAACAACCTTTGGCCATACAAAACTATGTCTAGAATTCTGGCAGCAGGGTAAAGGAGGTGAATTTATCAGCTCTAACAGAGAGAGATAATGCTTCATAGAAAAATATTGAAGATAATCTGTAGACAAGTAACTGTGGACAACCTCAGGAAATTCAGTTCAGGTAAGAGTATTCCAGTCAGTATCTGGCGCTGTGAAGAGAGCTGACAAGCTGTGGGAATTGATTGTTCAGCCTTTGCCGCTCACTTTGTTCATGTGTGTGAGATTAGCAGCCCTGGGTTAGTGCCATTTCACGTTAAATACTAAACCTCCTATTACAAGACCATCATAGAAAGTATATTGAGAAGTTCCAGGGATCATATAACTGGATCAAGCGCACATCATGTATTCACTTGACAGCAAAGATTGGTCTTACATGATAGATAACAAAGTACTTATTTGTGGGAAAGAAGTTAAAACAATTTTTCTTTCAACATTGCTTGGAGTCATTTTGCACTCATTCTGAGATTTGCAAAATGACTATTTACAAGAGTAAGGGATGCATTTTTTAGAGATTATTGGAACATGTTAACTCAGATTATAACATAGGTGTGGGAGTGGGATCTGTACTTAACCCTGGCAATTTGCTTACCCATCCCCTCAATTTCTAAGATTCACCCAATTGTTGTTTAATCCTGTCAGCAATATTTAATTTAGAATAAAATGAAAACTTTAAATCTATTTCAGTATTGTACCCTGCCTCCAATGCCTGCCACTGTGCAGCTCACTGAAGTATTTTGGATCCTTATCATTGCACCTCCAACTATATCTATCAAAGGCTTCATTAATCAATAGTAAAATGAAAAGAAAATCCACGATGTGAAATATTTTTTCTTGCTGCTATTGTTGTAACAGGTATCTGGGATTCACATCTGTCCAGCATATGCTGTCTCATGTTGTGATTTATGATACAGTGATATTGCTGAATAGGGTCAGGATTAGGTCAGTGTCAATGCCCGAGGCAATAGAAGCCAAAAAGAAAATCTTACAATCAATGGCAGAAGACCATGCAGTGGCAGAAAATTTGGATGAACCTGGGAATGTTGTACTTCTATTCCAATTCCCAATGGCTGCAAATTAGGGGCTGGGTAAGGACAATGGACTCTGACATAAGACGGGGTCCAAGATATCCAAGAAGATGTCCAGTTCCCCAGAAGTTTAAAACCCAATATTCATTTTAATATTTATTGAAAGACGGCAAAATGTCAAATTCTGAATTAGATGTATTGATGTTTGTTCATCTTTAATTTTTGTTTCTACTTTTAGTACTCACATTTGAACTTTTTTCTGCCCTTGTAAAACCACCCCCCTTCAGTGATCTGCTCTGGATAGCTGTCCCAGTGCACAACCTCAGCTGCTGTGACACCAGCCTATTCCTTATTGTGGAGGCTGAGACAAAAGCAAGAAGAACTTCCATTCGGAGCTTCCTGAGTTTCTCACGTAATCAATTTCTTCTCAGCTCATTGTATTTGCATGCATGGGTATCTTATAGGCAATATATTATGACGCTCACTGGGGCATTCCAAGCTCCAACAGCCAAAGCAATCTAACAGCCCAGCCCTCTCTGCAACTCTGAAGCATCATTCAACCTCTGCTCATTACCCCCTCTCACTCCTGGAGATGTCTGTCACCAGGTACAGCACTACACTGGAATACTTAGAGATTTTCCTGAAGGCTCTTCAAGAGAGAGAGCAAAAGGAGAAAGTGAGGACTGCAGATGCTGGAGATCAGAGCTGAAAATGTGTTGCCGGAAAAGCGCAGCAGGTCAGGCAGCATCCAACGAGCGGAGAGTCGACGTTTCGGGCATGAGCCCTTCTTCAGGAAGGGCTCATTCCTGAAGAAGGGCTCATGCCCGGAACGTTGACTCTCCAGCTCCTTGGATGCTGCCTGACCTGCTGTGCTTTTCCAGCAACACATTTTCAGAAAGCAATAGGAGACCATCCAGAGTGATGAGGGGGCGTGGACAGAGATGGGTGCAGAGGTCAGCTCTCCTGTGCAACTCAAAAGAACCTCACTCCTGTGCCGCAAAAGGATAATTTGATTTTATTTGATTGATCTATTGTCACGTGTAGCTAAGTACTGTGAAAAACTTTGTCTATGAGCAGTACAAGCAGATCATAGTAAGCAAGGACACACAGATCATAGAGTGATGAAAAAAACTTATACGGCGGCATACAGATTAGGTCACACAGGGCGTGTGCTGGGAGAGGTGAGCATTAGCAAGATTCGCATTATTTGAAGTTAGAGAGTCCATTCATCAGTCTAGTAATGACCGGGAAGAAGCTGTTCCTGAACCTGCTGGTGTGTGTGTTCCAGCTTCTGCCTGATGGAAGAGGTTGTAGGAGAGTATTATTAGGGTGCAATGGGTCTTTGATGAGGTTGGCAGCCTTTCTGAGCAACGAGCCATGCAAATAGAGTCCAAGGATGAATGATCTGCTGTCTTCTGCCCAGACATATATACCGCTGTCTACCCAATGCTTCATGATCCTATGAGTGGGATTCAGGATTGCAGATATTATCTAAGCAACCTGTTCAAAGGTGTTGTTACACATCTCTGAAGTAAAAGTGATTTGTAAACGGGTCTGCTGGTCCAGAGTTGGAGAATCTGTCACTGAACCACAACAGTCCCTCAGAGGGTATGCTTTGCAACTGTGGAGAACTGTCACACCAGGCACCTCCAGCAGATTCCTGATGTGCAGACATCAATGTGGCATGGCCTAGTGCTACCTCTTACACTTCTGGCAGCATTCACAATAAAAACACAAAAAGAACTACTACAGCTAGCAACGTATATAGTGTTAACCTTTCTTCATAAGTAGGAGTACATGTACATCTAATAGCTCACCATGTTTGCTTGGGCCAAATACAAAAACAAAAGATGGCATTTTGAGTGAATCTGTTTTGAGTTGAGCCCGACTTGCTTGGCCAGGTCAGGTTTTCTGGGATCAACTAGTGTGCCTGCCTCACTTGAACAGGTCCACTGTCTCCGTCAGACTTCAATATTAACACTGTTAATGTTTATGCAAAGAAGTGTCTTGGTTGTGCAGGAGCTAAGTAACATCACATCAATAGGCACATGCCTCAGACATGTAGTTGGTTTTGAACACACGTTCCCCATTTATGACAAACAAGAATGCCCCATAATAATATAACCAGAGAATTGAGGGTTTAATGCATATTCATGACATGCTAATTAACGCAAAACATGTTCCTGACAATGAACACTGGGAAAGCCGACCTGCCTGAACATAAAAACGAAGTTTTAAACCACTGTCAGAAAACTGAAATTTTTTCCCTCCCACCCAATTAAGTTCCTGTCTTGCTAAAAGCTCCGGTATGGCTGAAACATTGTATCCCTTGTATCTCACTCCCTCAGATTCTCTATTAGTGGTCACTCCCTTAGGGAGTGTAATCTCCACTGTCTGGAACCCTTGCCCCCAAAACATTTAGTTAGTTATCTTCATCTCAGTCTTCAAAAGCATCCTTCAAATTCTTCTCTTTGATTATGTTTTAACACCTCCCATCCCACTTTTTCCCTGTGTTTCACTGCTTGGTGTCTGCTTTTTGTCCACTGCCTCCCAGAAACCTCTTGTAGTTTTGAAAGAGCCTTTAAGATTATAGACCAACCTTGCAGTTTGAGGTTGCCATGATCCCTTATTTACTTTTGATTGTCAGTCTTTCTGTGAATTGATAGCAAAGGAGAGCACAGTAAGTGTAGCAGTGATAAATAAGCCACAGTGTATACACAATATACAGCACCATGACATTACAGCATGCAAAAAAAAATACATTAGAAAGGGAAATCTCCATGATGATATCAGCAACAGAGGGAAGGGGCAATGAGTTTGAGATTCAAATAACAGAGTGCAGTGCTTTTACTAGGCACCACTTGGTGAACAGAAAGTGCTAAATTATTTTAGCCATTTATCTAACAAAATCTGATGGTTTTAGTCTTATTTATTCTTTAGCTGTGTGAGATAAAGCTACATGTCATCCACAATTCACAAGCTGTCGTCGTTCTATTGGACATACTCATTGGCACACAAATTAATATAAACCCATTTTGAGATCTCTAATGGTCAGAATGTTTTCAATGCATGGCAAGGGTCATGTTTGTCCTACAATGGGCCTCAAACTCAAATAATTGTGGGAAACAGCAGCAAAATGTCAGGCTCGTCAGTTTTCAAGGGACCCATTTGGAAATATGTAACATTGGAAGAAAGATTGAACATAGAATATAGAACAATACTGCACAGAACAGGCTCTTCGGCCCTCAATGTTGTGCCAGCCTGTGAACTAATCTAAGCCCATCCTCCTACACTATCCCATCATCATCCATGTGCTTATCCAAGGATTGTTTAAATCTCCCTAATGTGGCTGAGTTAACTACATTGGCAGGTAGGGCATTCCATGCCCTTACCACTCTCTGAGTAAAGAACCTGCCTCTGACATCTGTCTTAAATCTATCACCCCTCAATTTGTAGCTATTCTCCCTTGTACGAGCTAACATCATCATCCTAGGAAAAAGACTTTCACTGCCTACCCTATCTAATCCTCTGATCATCTTGTATGTCCCTATCAAATCCCCTCTTAGCCTTCTTCTCTCCAAGAGAACAGACCCAAGTCTCTCAGCCTTCACTCCTGACCAGGCAACATCCTGGTAAATCTCCTCCACATCATTTCCAATGCTACCACATCCTTCCTGTCATGGGGCGACCAGAACAATATTCCTAATGTGACCACACTGCCATTTTGTACAGTTGCAGCATGACATTACAGCTGCAGAACTTAATCCCTCTACCAACAAAACTTAACACACCGTATGCCTTCTTAACAGCATTATCAACCTGGATGGCAACTTTCAGGGATCTATGTACTTGGGCTCCAAGATCCCTCTGCACGTCCACACTCCCAAGAATCTTACCATTGACCCAGTATTCTGCCTTCCTGTTATTCCTCCCAAAGTGAATCACCTCACATTTATCTGCATTGAACTCCATTTGCCATTTCTCAGCCCAATTTTGCAGTTTATCCAAGTCCGTCAGCAACCTACAACATTCTTCCATACTGTCCACTACTCCACCAACTTTCGTGTCATCTGCAAACTTACTAACCCATCCACCTATTCCTGTGTCTAAGTCATTTATTAAAATGACAAACAACAGTGGTCCCAAAAAAGATCCTTGTACTACTCCACTAGTAAAGCACAGCAGGTCAGGCAGCATCCAAGGAGCAGGAGAATCGACGTTTCGGGCATGAGCCCTTCTTCAGGAATCGAAACGTCGATTCTCCTGCTCCTTGGATGCTGCCTGACCTGCTGCGCTTTTCCAGCAACACATTTTCAGCTCTGATCTCCAGCATCTGCAGTCCTCACTTTCTCCTACTCCACTAGTAACTGGACTCCAGGCTGAATATTTTCCAGCAACCACCACTCGCTGCCTTCTTACAGAAAGATAGTTTTTAATCCAAACTGCTAAATCACCCTCAATTCCATGCCTCTGCCTTTTCTCCAACAGCCTACCATATGGAACTTTATCAAAGGCTTTACTGAAGTCGCCTCAATTGCCCTTGATATAGTATCTTTTGCAACCTTAGGACATCAAAAAGCATTTAATGAAGTGCCTTTTGAAGTGTAATCATTGTTATAATGTAGAAAATGCAGCAGTTTTCAGGCAATGTAAAGTTATTTAATCCACTTAGAATAAAGTATAAAGGTTCCTATATATTGATCTTCAAGAGGACTGAGGTTGAAGATCAGGAGATTGGCATAATGTTGACATAAACAGCAAATTCAAGACTCCTGTGTTTTCTGTGAGAAATGAAAACTTTAATATCAGGTTGTCAATTCAATGCTGCTTAGCCATAGTGAGAAAACTGAGTTTGGGGTACTCAAAGTACAAATGTTTGATTTCAAATTTATTTCCAGACATGCACTTTCAAATTGAATATAATCTCTGTTTGGTGTTAAAGTGTATTATCAGTAAGCTGCAACATAAGGACATAAGAAGCAAGAGCAATTCAGTCCCCCATGACTGCTTCACCATTTGATATGATCATGGCTGATCTCATCTCATCCTGAACTCCACTTTTCTGCCCACTCTCCCTTCAACCATCACTAATTAAAATATGTCCTTCTTAAATTTACTCAACATCCCAGTATCTACTACTCCGTGCGGTAGTCCACAGACTCACAACCTTTTCAGGGAAGTGATTTCTCCTCATCTTTGTTTTAAATATTAAAACTGTGCTCTCTCATTCTATGTTGGCCCAGATGAGGAAATATCCTTTCTATCAACTTTGTCAAGCCCCTTTATATACCTTATACATCTCAATTAGATCTCATCTCATTCATCTAAAGTCCACAGAGTATATACCTAAACTGTTTAATCTCTCTTCATAAGACAAACCCTTCATCTCTGGAATCAATCAAGTGACTGCCTCCAATATAATTAAATTCCTCACCAATTAAGTGGACTTATCAGATGATAATTACTTAATGAACAAATCAGGTAGTTTTAGATTTTAGGGTGCTTTAGTCCAATTCGTTCAGATTAAATGTCATATGAATGAAGTATAAAAGTAGTAATGTATTACTACAATTGTACATGGCATTAATGGGATCAGACCTAGGGTATTATCAACAGTCTTGTTCTCTCGTATGATTAGAGTTCAGAGAAGGTTCACTTGACTCGGATGAAAGGGATGGCTTGTGAGGAAAAGTTGAGCAGGGTGCATCTGTCTCCACTGGAGTCTAGATAAATGAAAATCTCCTTGAAACATACAAGATTGTGAGAGGAACTGACAGGGTGGATGTCTTCCCTTCTTGGAGTCACACTTCTCATTCAAGAAAATGAGGAATTATTTTCTCTTCCCGTGAATCTCAATCAGTCTCATCCCCATGGAGCAGTGATCATCTGATATTTTTAAAGCTGTTAAATTCTGGATCATCAAAGAAGGCTATTGGGATTGGTTAAAATGTAGTTGAGGCCATATGAGATCAGTCATTAGCTTATCAATAATAGAACAGGTTTGTGGGACTAAATGACCCATCCCTGCATCTGACTAGTGCATTTGTATTTCAGAACTATACCACAATTTATGAAGTCTGATTGTAACCGATAAAAATTATACCATTTAATGAAATATAATTTGCAAAATGTTAATACTTTTACCTTAAGATGTTACAAAAGCTGTGCTTGATGGTCATATACTTATTGTACTTACAGTTTATGTACTTTATATCCCAAAGTGCTGTCCTTGCATTTTTTTCTTCTAAGGTTTTTGACACAACCTGGGATATACTTAAATAAACTTTTGTGGATTATTAACCAAGTAGCACTGTGCTGAGAGCACCATCTCAAGTGGATGAACATTGCTAAGAGAATAAAATAAAGAAGGCTTTTATGGATCGTTTTTCAGTGAGAATAGTGGTAACACTCTCTTCCATACATCTGCACTGAGCCAGATATGATTACTTTTCACTTACAAACATCATCCTGCCTTTGCTCTTTCCAGAGGCCGATGGACTGAATGTTTCTATTCATTACCAATGTTCTTGGCTCCTTCTAAAGAAAACAGATGACAAAAGTAGATCTCCTATGGTGTTCGTTATGGAAACTGGTATAATGAACACAGCATCTGATGTTCACCATTGTGCTTTGCCTCAACAAATTGACATTGCTGTGTACAAATTGGCTGCTGTGTTTGTCGACATAGCAATAGAAATTGTGGGTATAATCTTACCAACTTTGGCAACATTCTTCCATTATAGTAAGTGATGATTAGTTATGATTTCACTGGACTTGTTATTTGCAACCCTAGGCTAATGTTCTGGGAAAAGTGGATTCAAATCCTGCCATGGGAGAGGTGAAATTTGAATTTAATGAGATTTTGGAATTAAAAACTTGCCTAATGGCAACCATGTTGATTGTTGTAAAAATCCATTTGATTCTCAGATATCTTCTAGGGAGGGAAATCCGCCAACCTTACCTGGCCGACATGTGACTTCAGACCCACAGTAATGTGGTTGACACTTAACTACGCTCCGAACACTTTGGTATGAGTAATTAATGCTGGTCTAGTCAATGATGCCTACATCCCATGAACATTTATATAAAATAAATCAAATGTAGGTCTTGCCCACCTTACAGTCAGCCTGAAAATGGTGAAATAAAGAAGATACCTTGGACTCTGCCCAATTAGCCATGGCAGGTGGGTTCCTGAGGCTGGAGGCATGAAAAATTTCAAAAAAAAATTCATCCATTGTTAAATAGACAATAGGTGCAGGAGTAGGCCATTCTGCCCTTCGAGCCTGCACCACCATTCAATATGATCATGGCTGATCATCCTTAACCAGTATCCTGTTCCTGCCTTATCTTCATAACCCTTGAGTCCACTATCCTTGAGAGCTCTATCCAACTCTTTCTTAAATGAATCCAGAGACTGGGCCTCCACTGCCCTCTGGGGCAGAGCATTCCACACAGCCACCACTCTCTGGGTGAAGAAGTTTCTCCTCATCTCTGTTCTAAATGGTCTACCCCATATTTTTAAGCTGTGTCCTCTGGTTTGGCACTCACCCATCAGCGGAAACATGTTTCCTGCCTCCAGAGTGTCCAATCCTTTAATAATCCTATATGTCTCAATCCGATCCCCTCTCAGTCTTCTAAACTCAAGGGTGTATAAGCCCAGTCACTCCAGTCTTTCAGCGTAACGTAGTCCTGCCATTCCAGGAATTGACCTAGTGAACCTACGTTGCACTCCCTAAATAGCCAGAATGTCTTTCCTCAAATTTGGAGACCAGAACTGCACACAATACTCCAGGTGTAGTCTCACCAGGGCCCTGTACAGCTGCAGAAGAACCTCTTTGCATCTATACTCAATCCCTCTTATTATGAAGGCCAGCATGCTTTTAGCCTTCTTCACTACCTGCTGTACCTGCATGCTTACCTTCATTGACTGGTGTTCAAGAACACCCAGATCTTTTTGTACTGCCCCTTTACCTAAATTGATTCCATTTAGGTAGTAATCTGCCTTTCTGTTCTTGCCACCAAAGTGGATAACCATACATTTATCCACATTAAACTGCATCTGCCATGCATCTGACTACTCACCTAACCTGTCCAGGTCACCCTGTAATCTCCTAACATCCTCCTCACATTTCACCCTGCCACCCAGCTTAGTATCATCAGCAAAGTTGCTAATGTTATTACTAATACCATCTTCTAATACTCTAAATACTCTGGTACATTGTGAATGGTGTTCATGTTGACCCTGAAAGACAAGGGACAACAGTTATTTTATTTTGCCAGCCTTCATAAGGCCACTAGGAATAAGTAGGGACTGCAGATGCTGGTGATCAGAGTTGAGAGTATGGTGCTCAAAAATCACAGCAGGTCAGGCAGTTTGCGAGGAGCAGGAGAATCGACATTTCGGGCAAGAGCCCATCATCAGGAAGGGCCATTAATTGTTCTGTGCCATTGGGCGACTCATAACCCTCAGGTGTTACCTCCTGCCACTTGGTGAAACACCTTCTTCAGATTTTTCTTACCACCACCCAACACACTCCCCCTTGTTTGCTGTATTTTATGGGGTCTGTTGAATAACCTCATTAAACTTCTTTTCTACACCTTCTTCCACCATCATGCTCTTTTCCTCTAGTGTCTCTGCTATCTTTATAGGGCAAGGCGATAACCTTTGAAATGCATGGTTGCTATTGAATTTTAGGAAATAACACCACAATCTAAATCCCATGTTAAACAAGACTAAAAACCAAATTATTTTGTGAGGTTTCCTAATTGAGGGAAACCTCCAAGGAGGTGGGATCTACAGTATTTGATGCTCCCCATCAAATAGATGCTTTGTATCCCTTCTCTTTATCTGATCAAACTGACTCAGTCTAAAGTTAAAAATCACACAATACCAGGTTATAATCCAACAGGTTTAATTGGAAGCACTAGCTTTCGGAGCACTGCTCTTCCAATTAATTCTGTTGGACTATAACGTGGTGTTGTGTGATTTTTAACTTTGTACACCCCAGTCCAACACTCACACCTCCAAATCATGATTCAGTCTAATTTATCACCTCATCTGAAAGATGGAACCCCTCACAGTGTGGCAGTCCCTCAGTACAAGGGTGAAAATGAGTATTGTGCATAGTCATCAGGTAAAGCAAGCATCAAAGCGAAATTGTCAAGGGCAATTAGGAATGGGTAATAAATGTTGACCTTGCCAGTAATGCCCCATCCCATGAAAGAATGAGAAGAGGTTAAAGGTATTTTGCTGAAGTCAGCAAAAAAAACTAGTTCTCAGAGTACAGAGATGTGATAAACGATGTTGAATGTGGCATTTTACATAGAGGATTATAATATTTGCCGTTGTTGGTGTGATAATGTCAACACGACTCAGTCACTAAACTGATTGGTGCTGACTGTGGTTTTGGAGGATTGCTCACTAGCTGGGGTTGCATTGTGTGTGTGGGGGGGGGGGGGGCTGGAAGAGAGAGAGTGGGGGTAACAGTGTTGGGGGAGTGGAGGTGATGGCGGCACTGGAGAGGAGTGGCTATTCTGCTGAGATTGAGTGCTGCGTTCGCTGCTGCTCAGAAGCGATGTGAGAGCTTCGGAGACTCAGTGCAAACGTAGTGAGATTTACATAGAGATTTATTTAACCAGTGCTGCAAGCGGGGGGCGGTCACTGACATTCCGCAATACACACAGTGCCGGACTCTGGGAATATGGATCTGCATCATTTTGTGATGATTGGAAACGTTTATGACCGACTCTAAAAAAAATAAGAAACGTTAAACTTTTCAAGGACTTTCCACACCCAGTTTTCTTTCCTGTGATCGGTTATTGAGAAAAGTCAAGCGAGTTGAAGCCGCCCTAACTGTACATTGATGTGAAAAGTGGAAACGATGATTTTAACACGTAAGCATGCAATGATTCCCTTTTTTTGTTTGTTGTCCACCACTGTTTAATGAAAAGTAGATGGCGAAGTGACAGAGAAATTGCAGTGAGCTAAATCTTCATTGTTACCCTGGGATTGCACGGTAGATGATCTTTACTGCAGTCGTTAGAAAATGTAGTTGGGGCGGTTGAGAAAATTGCGGGGGAGCATAATGAAAACGTTAATTGTCAATTTTCCGTCGATTTCTTAAAAGGGATCCTCCAGCGTTACATTTTCACAGCGATTCCTGGTCACTTCAAGTCCCCCAAGGGCAATGGAGGAATTATATGGACGGGATTGAGTGTGACTTGTTTAAAATGTTGTTTGCGATCAGGCGTGAGTGTGTTTTTTTTTCGGTTCTGTGCCTTTGCTCAGGTTATTGATGAGATTGAGTTGGGGGGGGGGGGGGGGAGCTCGGATGGGTGTTTGGAACTGAGTCCTCAGGGTGAAAGATGTCAAGATAAGAGGGAGCCAGAGTTGCACGTCCCCCTCGTCCCCAGCAGGGAGAGAGGGAGTGTGTGTGTGTGTGTGTGAGAGAGAGAGCGCCTCTCCCACCAGGCTCCCGAGCTGATTTCTGCGTCTGGCTTCTCTCTCCTCTGGGACTGGCGTCCACTCTCTCGGGGAGGGGGCTGTGGGGTTGAATTTAATGTTTAGTTTCGGCTTTTAGTGAAGTAATTTTTTTTTAAAAAGTGCATTTGCAGTTTTAGCTAACGCGCAACAATCTTAATTCCAATTTTGCAAAATAACGGAATGGTATTTTTTTTAGAAGTTTGTTTTTTAAAAAATATAAATTGCAGAGCCTGTGATCCCCGCGGATAAAGGTTTGGGTATTGTGGTGTTTTCGGAGCTGATTTGCTTGAAGGGGAATACGGCTTCAGGTTTTTCCTGGTGTTCCGGTGTGTTAGCCAAGTGATGTTATGCAGGAGGAGGGGAGGGAGACAGGAGGAGGAAGAGGAGTGGGACAGGAGGAGGAGTGGGATAGGAGGGCGAGGCGATAGGAGAATGAAGAGGAAAGGGATAGGAAGAGGGGGGAGAGAGATAGGAGGAGGGGGATAGGAGAAGGGGAATGGGAGGAGGAGGGGAGAGAGATAGGAGGAGGATGGGGATAGAGGGAATTGGAGGAAGAGAAGGGGGATATGAGGAGGAGGGGATATGAGGTGAAGGGAAATCGGAGAAGGAGGGGGATAGGAGGAGGAGATGATGGGCCGGCAGGAGCTAGGACCCCGCGGAACCATCCTGGTGGCCGGCAGTGTCCAAGTCGGTGGCGGTCCCTTTGATCCCAGTGGGTCCAACTTCCCGGTTCCCCCGGACAGAGCGAGGGCCAGAGCGGTGTAAATCAGAACACAGAGGCCGCTTGCTGCATTGTCCCGCAGGCACCTCCCTCCCAGTCACCCAGGTACTGGTGGCGGAGAGGGCGCTGCCCAGTCTCTCAGCGTGGCCACCTGGGATCAACATCTTCAGAGCAAACTCCGTGGCCTTTCCTTCACCTTGCCAAAGAATGCATTCAGGTCGTGGTTTTCGGCATGTGCCCCCTGCTCCCCCTCCCAACTATGCCTGAGGAGCAAGGTCTGATTGCCCCATTCACACCACCCCTTCTGGGTTCAGCACGGGAGGATATTCTGTCCCGTACAGAAGCAGAAATCGCCGGAGTGACCCAGCAGGTCTGACAACATCTGTGAGGAGAAAGAAGAGTTAACGTTCGACTCCAGTCACCCTCCTTCACAACTGAACCGAAGAATTGTGGAATTTGAATTCAATAAAAATCTGTGATTAAGAGTCTGTGAAACAGTGAAACAGTTGTGGATTGTCAGGGGGAAAAATCCCATCTGGTTCCTTTAGGGAGGGAGATCTGTCATCCTTATTCAATCTGTGTGTGACTCCAGACCTACAGCAATATAGGAATCTCAGCTGTCCTCTGAGCAATTAGGGATGGAACATGAATACAGAACTGGGCAGCAGCAGCCACGTTCCATTAATTAATCCAAAAACGCTCAACTTACCCCCTCTAGGAGAGCACCAGATTCCACCCCAACTTCCTGGCAAGTTTTCTGTTCTCACCCAAAATGATGGTAGAGATATCGTCATTCATCTTTGAATCCTGATTTCGGGAGAGGGAGGTTGTGCAGGGTGGTCTCATTCACTGCAAATTGCAGACAGACCCTATTTGTGTTAGGAGAAAATGACAATTAACCGCTTCTCTTTCCCTATGGTTGAACAGCTGTCCCATTCATCCCCAGGCTGACCAACACTTGGTTCAGGTATTGGGTGCTGCCTATTGCTGCAGAACTTTGCATAGCAAAGCCCTAAAGGATTTCAGGAGGCAAATGTAACAAAATTGACAGGAAAAGGGAGAAGAAACAGAAATACCAGGAAATTGCACTGAGTAACAGTAATCTCTTCAAAAGATCTCTTGCAAAACTGAGATATTTTGAAAACCTGCTACACTTGTCACTTTTCTCTTGTTGCGAAAGCTCCCAATAAGTATTTTGCCATCAAAAGATTCACTGACGATCAGCAACAAGTAGGCAGCATATTTTGGAGTGCGTGCACAGAATGTTAGTTTCATCCCACTCCACTGTGATGGAAGCAAAGAGCATTATTGCCAATGTCCGCACATGTAGTTATGAAGCACATAGCTAACAATGTATCCAATAGTGAGATATAAATAGTTTATTAAATCAAAAATGTCAATTAAGCACTTAACACGCCACTTTAATTAAGGGGCAAGACAGCATCATTCACTTGTCATTAAAATTTCCATCAGAGTTCAACATTTCACCAGGTCCACATGAAGTCCCTTTGATAAAATCAATCAACTCTTCCAAGCTTTTACTGAATCTGTGTTCTCAACACAGATGATAGGCAGTAGAGCACTACCATTAAAAAAGGTTGGCATGATCCACCTGCACATGAGCAGATGCACTCAACACAAATTTTGTTTCATAGGTTTTAACCTTCAAAAAAAGTAACCATTTCATTTTTTTTGAAGTGTGGGGATGCAAATAGATCTGTCATTCAGGGTGTTCATTAAAACACGTGACATTTTCCTTTCCCATTTTCTGTCAAAGTGACGTCAGTTGTTACTGACAAGATTGCAACATGCTTCCTTATACATTAAGCAAAACAGTTGATGATTTGCTGCAAAGGTACTTTAGGCCATTTGGCTATTTCTGCAAATTTCCAGAGATATCTGGCACTTTGACAGTATTTCTGCATAGTTGCAGTTGTTGCTGCACCTAGCAAGTGATGTCATCCATAGATATAGTAAAGCTTTTATGCTCTCAAAGCAGTGCTATTGCCTTCATAAGATTGTTGACAATTTTGGCAAACTGCACAAGCTCATTCCTGAACATTTTCAGTGGCTCATTACAGAAATAAAAACAATCAGCCAATCAATCAGCCCTTACCTGAATCATCAATGAGTATTGATACAAAACTTAGGTTCAGGGCTTATGCTCGAAACGTCGAATTCTCTATTCCTGAGATGCTGCCTAACCTGCTGTGCTTTGACCAGCAACACATTTGCAGCTGTGATCTCCAGCATCTGCAGACCTCATTTTTTACACAAAACTTAGGTTCCCCAAATAAATCTCCACAGCAATAAAATGTTGTAAATAATTATGTGGAACAAAAAGTGAGTTGCTAGATAAATGTGTGGATAAAAAATGTTCACAGCTCATTAACCTGATGGATGATAACTCGTAATTTTGATTATGCTGAATCTCAATTGTGACTTTTTTGAAATCGCCGATTGTGGATTGGCTCATGAGTAATATTAATCGGGAGTACTGTGTGCAGTTCTAATCACTCTGCTACAGGAAGGATATTATTAAATTGGACAGGGTTCAGAAAAGATTTACCAGGATGTTGATGGGAATGCAAGGTTTGAGATATAAAAATAGACTGGAAAGGCTGGGAATTTTTTCCCTGGAATATAGGAGGTTGAGGGGTGACCTTATGGGGGTTTATAAAACCATGTAAGTTATAGATAAGTTGAATGACAAGGGTATTTGTTTCTTGGGTGGAGGAGTTAAAAACTAAGGCGCAGATTTTTAAGGGGAGAAAATTTTAAAAAGGACACGTGCAACTTTTGTGTGTGGAATGAACTGCCAATGAAAGTGATGGATGCAGACACAGTTACAACATTTAAAAGACATTTGGATAAGTCATGAATAGGAAAGGTTTGGAGGGATATGGGCCAAGCATAGGTGGGACTAGGTTAGTTTAGGAACATGGTCGGCATGGACTGGCTAGACCAAAGGGCCTCTTTTCATGCTGTATGACTCAATGACTGTATGACTTTACTGGTTAAAAATACGGTGGACCTATATTGACACCATCCTTACTAGAATCAGTGTAGGTTTGCATGCGACTTATCACATTACACTGTTTGCTTCAGAATTTGTTTATTTTAATCAACAGATGTATAATACTTATTATTTATGACTTGTATTGGTTATACTATAATATGTATATAAGTCTAAAATTTGAGGACTTTTCATTATCTGCCAATTATTGTCTGTTTATGCTCATTGCTACGATGGTAGATGAAGGAGATTCCACTGCATTGGCTTATATCTCTGGAATAGGATTTTTTTTATGGTGATAATGCTTTTGTAATCTATATAAGATTTGAACATTCTAGATGCAAATATGTAGAACAGTATTACTTTTCAGAATAGTGGTGACATTATATATCAGTTGATGGGACAGTCTGAAAATAGTCTATGCACACACCTTCAGTCAGAGTGGATGGATGTATTGGTTGTTCTCTTTATTCAGTGTCAGTACAGTGTCCTCAGATTAAAATAAGTGCAAAAATAAAGGGCAAGCAGATTAGTCAGAAGCTGAGTATATAAATCTTGTCACCAAAACAAGAAAAGCCCCCACTTGCCTGCATGTATTCAGTGAGTCCATCTGGCCTGCAGGCATCATAGTGTAGATAATTAGCAATAGCTATCTCCATTATTTCTCTTAAGTTTGTGTTTTCAGTGTCTTCTTTCAGTATGTAGCAGATGGCTGTGGCCTCCTGTAGTCTCCTGACCTGCCTTCTTGGTAGAAGGAATTTTGAGATAGATTAAAGTCCTGCACATGCGCAAGATAGCTCAGCAGATGTGGTTTGATGTCAGTGCCTGATCACTTGTGTTTGTTCAGGATGCATCTGCTGGATTCTGCTTGCAATTGAGGGTTTTTGTTTTCTACAGGATGGTCCAGCATTGTAAACAGGAGTCTCATGCTTTATTTTGCCTCTTAGCAACAGGAAGACAGCACAGGAAAGGAGGTAGAGCAAAGATCCTGAATGGCTCCAGACAATATTAAACACACCATGCAACATGCCAGACTCATCATGTTTATAAATAACATGGAGCCAAATAAATACTGTAACAATTGATGCAGTCATTGTTTTTCCCTTGTATAAACACATGTAATCAATCTCACATTAGACTCAGATAGTTTACTGGACAGGGCAGGAACTCACCTTGTATTGTATTAAAGATTGCACCACACCTAATTTAGTTCTGCAGATTAAATATAGCAGAGGTACATAGACAGCAGCTCACTAGCTCTTGTGGTGCTGATAACTTTACAGATGACAATTGTCACATTTTAAAACTCATTGTTACATGATTAACTCATGAACACATACTGCTTCAGTGCAACAAAATAGGACATAACGAGTCTTCGGTTTATTTCTTAGGGTAATGCCTTTACTAATCAGTCATCCTGCCTAGTTTAAAATGCAAACAAAGCTTGGCAGCTAACTGTCATTTGCCATTAACTGATAAATTGTCATTGTAATGCCTCTACCAATCAAAGTTAACTTGCCAACCAATCAGCACTCTGCTCTTATATAATATAACCACGGTTTTTAGGGCCCGGGTGTCCTTGGAGAAGGAGCATGCGGTGTCCACCAACACCCTGGAGTTGTTCAGGGAGAGGTGGGCGCCGCAGGGAGTGGAGTGCATCATTTCCCCCTCCAACGCTATTTTGATTTAGTCCCTGCCCTCCCCTTCACTGTTTGATCACACAGCATTGCCCTTTGATATGAAGGGCACTATTTGTCACTGGCCACTCGGGTGTTTTCCTATTTTCCTGGTGGTGGAAATTAAATTTTAAAAAAAGAAAAAAAATATATAACCACGATTTTCCTTTTACTTTGGTATTTCTTTCAAATCGTCCTGAAGAGAGCAAGTTGAAAGGCTTTGATGAAAAGCTTTTTTTTTCAAGAATGCCCAAGTCTATACTTCCAAACTGTAACTCACCTATAACTTCACCCGACAATGGATAAGTACTCCGAAAGCTTGTGATTTCAAATAAACCTGTTGGATTATAACTGGGGGTTGTGTAGCTTCTGACTTTACTCACCCCAGTCCAACACTGGAACCTCCACATCAAAACTGTCACTCAGTGTACGTTGAATTCAATCTTGTTTTCCTCCTATTTCCTTTGCTTTTAAATGTTTAGTACTTCTAAATGACATTTTAAAAAGACAAATAATTAAATGAGGAAATTGAAATGAGTAATGATTTTCAGTCATAGTTAATGGTTCCTTGACTTGTATGACTTCAACCAGTTCTTTGTCCCAAACCAGTTCTATATCCCAACTATCGTATACGCTTTGTCTTGGTAAACATCAAAATTGGCATGTATTTATGATGTTTGCTTACAAGTTAATCTTTCCACATCTAACAGTGTAAAGGGCAGACCGTTTATTAAAGGGACTCATTAAAATGCATTTGCACTGCATTTCCAAATGCCTGATACACTATTATTGCAGAATTGACAGAGTAGTGCTAAATCTTGGAAATGTTACTCTTTTCCCACAGACACATAGCAGTTTAACTTGAGGATGTTGTGGTTTAAATATCAGCAGACATTCTTGGCAAACCACATCCCCGCTGAGACATCTGCTAATTTGGAACAATCCAATGTCTTTTGTCTGGCAGTGTGCAATGAATCATTTTACCTGCCTATTGTTATGGACAGTACTACTGGTAAAGCATTTATAATTTTATGAATTAAATTTGGCTTTGCCAATTGACATATCATACACTGCCAATATTGAGAGTCATGGTTCCAAGACTACTTGTTGAAATAAACTAATGTTCTAGTAGCATATATCTACTCAAAATATAACAAGAAATCACACATTTCTATAGTGCATTGTAGAATGAAACTGCCAAGGCAACACTGTCTTGAACTCCATAATTTCAGAAATTAAATTCTTCAAATGACAAATGACCTCCCTGAGGTTAAATATGCCCAAAGTAATCGAAATGTTTCCAGCGTGTTTCCTAGTTTCAGAAAGTAAAATAAAACAGCAGTAGATAAATTCTGAATAAATTTAACATGGAATGCTATAGACTTTGAGACACATGCATGTTTGCTGAAAATGCATGTTTCCCCTGGATTCACCTGTTTTTGTCAACCTCAAAGCTTGTGGTCTTTAAAGAATGTTGTTTTTTAACAAAAGCAATATTGAAACATAGTGAACATCAAAAATCATGCAATTAAACTGTCTTTCAACTGCTTGCATTACATGAAAATAACTTAGTTAATTTTACTTTAGGAATGTTTTCACTGTCCATGGTAATGATTTGATATACAAGATGTGCCTGTACTTGATTAACACTTAGGTTAATGGGCAAAAAGTGGATGACTTTTAAAAATGAATGCAATACTATAAGGATGGAGTTTTCTTTATAGCACACAATGTTATAAATGGATGTAATAATGCACAGCAAATATAGTCAAATATACCAATATCATTACTGTTTGAAACTAGGATCCTTCTGGTATCTGTAAAATTTTGGTATCTGTGACCAGATATAAGAATGTAGGTGCCACTGATTCATTCATTTTCTATTTGGAAGCATATTTGTTGATTATGATGTTCCAGAGTACAACTTGGATTTGCCGAAGGGTTTCTGTCTTGTAAATTCGTATCTATTGCATCCCAGTTATTGAAACATATATTTACAATTATTGTGAAAACTTAAGGCACAGCATAACATATTCTGAATCATGAATATCCTTTATGTTGCTAAATAGTGTATATTTTGCTGACTCTTGGCTTGTTGGAAATGTCTTGAACTACTTTACCAAAGTGCCCATTGGTCAGTTGTGACTGAAAAACACAAAGAACCATTGTCACGTGTAAGAGTCTCCAAAGTCAGACTGCTTTGAAATCTACGCAGTTGGAGTTTCTGTTTAATGTACAGATTACACACTCTCTCCCCATAAGGACATATTGCTTGAGCCCCATTGCACAATCCAGGGCAGGTAAGATGTAGATTGGAGGATTCAAGCTTAGTGACTTCTAACTGTGTGCAGGAACAGTTAACATGTCTAGAGTTTAACCAACAAAAGCCATGCATTCTACCAGCACAGACTACCATTCTTCTTACTCCTTATCCAGCTTGTGTGATGTTATCAGTGAAAGGCATTGGTTTACAGGCTTCTGTGGAACAGAGTGCAATGGGTTAGGCCTCCTTTGATAGAGCTATGTCTTCAAGTCCAATCAGTGAAGAAGAGACTTAGCACTGAATCACTGAAGGCTCCTTGCTGTATTGTTGATTGACATTAATTCCACACTTCCAGTGTCATTTAAACACAAACTTGACATCAGAAAGATTGATCTTGTGGGAAGGTTATCCACAGGAAGGCCATTAGACAAATACAGATTTGAGACCTTGCTAGGGAGATAGAAGTCTCTAGTAATGACTCATGAGCGACATAACCATGATGACTATAACCACAGCAATGACCATTTCTGTAACATTGAAAGATAGTTCCAAGGTGCTTCACAGAGGTAAGATCTAACTCGCTAAGGAGTTGAATGTGACATCACTTCCTTATTTCACACGGACCTAAATTTTAGGAAAGAAAATGGACAGGGATTTGAATACCTTCTGACAGAGGTTTTGAGTCAAAGTATAATTTATATGTATCTATTTTCGCCAAGTTTTTCTGTATAACTTTATCAAATTATTTATTAATCACTTAAAAACCACAGAGACAGGTTGTTACTTTCGTATAGCACAAAGGATTTTCTACTTTTTGCAGGGCAGAAGTCAAGATTCCCCTTTACTAACAGTCTTTTTTTCTCCTTTTCTGAAGGCACCGATGCCTGTCAAGGTACTTTTTCAAGGGCAGCCTTTCAAGGGCTTCATCCAGTGACTCCTCCTCACATTGTAAACCTTGTTAGTTAGTACTGGCATATTATTGTGGAGAGCATCAAAACTGAGCCTTATCCTTACGCAAGCACCTGCCAGTGAACGTCACCAGATGGTAACTGGAGCAGGAACCTTGGTGGATTCCTCCCTCCCTCCTGCAGCATACTGAGGATAACGGTCACGTCCCAAGGATTTAAAGTCAGTTCACTCAGTAGCAATCGGTGATAAAAATGAACAACTTCTGAAATGTTTGGACCAACCAAAAGAAAAGGTTATTACGATCATATGGGGAAGCATTGTGAATCCAAATGTTCAGAAAATTAAATCCAACACAGTGATCGAATTTTGACATTTGGCTGTAGTATTGCCTCACTAAAACCAGACCAAAAAACAGGGTTCAAACCAAGTATGATCCTTGCCATAAGTATGTACTTTGTGTTGAGTTGCTTTGGCAGGAAAATATCTTATATTGCCCTCTTAGGGGGAACTCCAATATTATCTATGGTGGTTTAAATCATGTAAAGGTTAGATGATAATGTCTTCGCATGTTAAATAGCACTCATTTGTTAATTTCCAACGGCTACCCTAGTTATTGTCACCTCATTGTGATAAGCAGATACTCCCTGTTGTTACATTGAGATCCTGTGAACTGACTTTGACCGGCTTTTAAACCATTTGTTTTGCATGTTGCTGTTATTACACAGTTTGCTTCATTTCTTAACAGAGCCATCACAACTGAGAATACCTCTGATTTGCAGACAAATAAAAGCAAGCCTTGTCAGTTGACAGTTGGAACGTTTAGGTGCTGCTGCTGCTGCTGCTAAAATGTTTCAGCAGTTCTTTAGTCCTGTATTTATTACCTGTGGCGCATGAGTAGATGATGCCTTTCTGCAAATTAACAACCCGAAGATAAAAAGTGGAACCTGCTTTCAGAGAGCATAAGTTGTTCTGAGTGTGTGAGGTACAACAGTTCACTGAAAAGTAATTTTTAATATGTTTTTTGCCAAAATCTTGCTTCTACCTTCATTAGAGATTCATTTTTTTCTTGGTTGAAAAGGAACTCCCTACACTGTAAAGTAATAAAGGCATTGAGTTATTCATTTCTCCTACAATACAAAGACTTGCAGGTCAGGTGGATTGACCATGCTAAATTGTCCATAGAGTTCAGGATGTGCAGATTAGCTGGATTAGTCATGTGGGTTTACAGGGTTGGGTTGGTCTGGGTGGGATGCTGTTCGCAGAGCCAGTGCAGACTCACTCAGCCGAATGGCCTCTTTCTGCCAGAAAGATATTGCTGCTTGCTCCTTTCTGACCATGAATTGTTCGCTTTCCTCTTTGATGGTAGTCATTGCAGCAGAAATTCAAGATCTTTCTGGGGCACATGCAACACAACTTGTGCCTGAGAGTGCCATAACAGAACCCAGTTGTCACCGAGCCTTGTGGGGTGTTCTGTGGGACTCTTGGAAAGACCAAAGTCTCCACCTTCCCCACATTGCTGCAAGTGGGATCAATGGGGTTGGGTCAGGATTTCCAATGTCAGGAAGTCCTACCTTTAGAAGGACCTGTCCTAGGATTAGACATGGTGGTTTTCAAATTGCAGTGGTGTGACGGGTTGATAGTGGGTAAAGGTTTTGTAAGATGTTGAGCAATTGGAGGGGAAGAGGGTTCCAGTTTGCTCATTCCAGGGAGAGACACGGCATCTCACAGAAGCTGATTGCCATCAACATTTTTGCAAGGCAGTTAGATGCCATTGTCATCTTTGGTGAAGGAACCTCCTATACAGGAGTGACCAGAAGGCTCAATGCCTGTGTAATTTGTGAGATTGTTGGCTTACATTTTGTCTGTATATTGTAATTTTTCTCACGCATGAATACATAACTTATCCCAGGTCCACCTCCAATTAGCTTTGGGCTGAAGGCATTCAATCTGTGCTAGTCTACATTGAGTTTCTAAATCACCATTGAGATTTGCAAATTACCAAATTAGTTTCTTCCTGAGAAGTTGATGACCTATAACTGTGGAAACTGTGACTGGAGAATATTTGAGTATTCACACTAATTTTAAGAAAATATTTAACTGTGGGACGAATAAAATCTTGCAATGAAAAAAATGTGGTGTGCTACAGAAGCTGAAGCGTGAATTAGTAAATTTACTTTCATGATCTACTTGTAGTTATAACTTTCTTGTCTGTGCCTTTCATTACTTTCCCATTTTCCATCCTGCTTGACAGAGGCAAGGAACATTCTTTCAGCATGCCCTTATCTTACACAAGCAAGCTGAATTATTTGTTCCTTACAGTTTTGTTTCTCTTGGAAGTGCTGAATCCCTCCGGAAGTGTAGCTGAGGAAGCTCTGTTTAACTGCTGATATCCTGCCTAAAGGCCATCCACCAAACATATATTTGGCCAATGAGAATCATAGAATCTCAACAGTAAAACTAGAGACCTTTTGGCCCATCGAGTCTACATCAACCTTCGAAAGAGTGTCTTGAGTACAATCCGTGCTGTGTGCTCAGTTTGCTTTTCTTAGCAATAGATACTATTGGTCTGCATGCCCCTGGGCTTGGGAGGGAGAAATTGGCTTCCACTCCATTTTGTTGCCACTATTAGTGTTCCTTACAGTTGGCCTCAGTACCCCTGGCTTTGAAAGGGGTGAAACCAACAGGATTCTAGCTCATGAGTCGTGTCAGAAAGTAGATACAGTTATAAGGCAGTTGCTTTCTGACAGGCCTTGCAAGATTGTTCTGGTTTAAAAAACCTTCTGGCGTTCACAAGCTGACTCGACAGCTCATTTTCAGGTGAGGAGAGGCTATACCAAACCAGAAAATAACATCTCGCGCTTCATATTTGGATGAAAAGCAGCACTGCCAGAGTTTAAGTTCCATAAAAAATAGCATCTTCCAAATTGGCAAATATTCGCATGGAACTGAAGGCCTGAAAACTTCCCGGTTGGGTATAGCATTCATTTCACCAAAGCATTGAGTGGCTCTTCAGATTTGACAGTATCAGTAAAGTGGAAAATAAATGCCAAAAATGTTTTAGTTAGTCAACTCACTGACAAGTAGCATTATCACCAGAGGAAAGCTTTGAAGAAATCAGGGGCTGTGAAGCAGGAGATATGGTTGAAGTAGGTGGCAAACTGCTTCACTTTCTTGTGTCTAATGAAACTGTGTGTTCTGCTCCAGTGGGAGGAGTAAATGTTGTCAAGGCTGGTTAAATGCCAGGAATTCATTTTAGCTTGCCACCTGTACTGTTTGGTTTGACAATCTGTGAAAGAGTAAGCTGTGATCATTTGGCAGCACGGTGCAGATCTGCTTGAAGTAATCTAATGCAGGCTCATTACTTACACTCAGTTTACTCTGTAAAGCCACTACATTTGCCAGTGAATTTGCAACCGCTTGAAATTTTACATAAAGATATTGAATTTGTTGTGCCTGCAATTAATGATTTAGTAGCTTAAATCAAAGCAATATGAAGTGGAAGTGGTTACATCATACAGTGTTGAAATGGCCAGGAGGAGAGAGGGAGAGTGCTCACACTGTAATGCATTCCTGCTTCACTTCATTACAAAATAAATTCTGGTGTTTTTATCTTTTAATTTTATGCAAAAGAACCTAAAAACATTGAGGTGGAACCTTGTTAAAAAATGAGGGAATAAAGTTGAATACCTGCAGCTTCTTTTGTTTCATGTTAATATTGAAATTGTTGAACAGCTGTATATTGCTTTATTAGCACAATATTTTACAGTTTAGGAAGGATGGCTATATCAAATTGTGAGTATTATTGTGTGGCATTAATTGAATGAATACTTGAATATTAAAATGATTTTCAGTGCAGAGATTCAGTAGTGTCCAGATTTCTTGGCACTTGGTGGTCTTCAACAGCAAAGATACAATGCTGACTAGACATTCCATTCTAGGAGACTAGCACTGCCAAGGGATTGTGAGATTTAGTAATTTAAGTCTCTGAATGCAGACTGTCAGTGCTGGTTACTGCCTTGTGAAGGAAGTTTCCTTAATCTGTGAAAGGGCCATTGGAGTTTCATTATAATAACATATTAAAAGATTACAAATCCCCAGTCATGATCTTGTGTGTGTATACAATTGCAATAAAGTACTACAAATCAGCACAGGATTATAACATTATCCACTGTTTAAGGGGAGTTGGTGGTCTTGTGGTAATGTCATTGGACTAGTAATCCAGCACTCCAGGCCAATGGGAGGGTTGTGAGATCAAATCCCACTGGGGCAAGTTATAAAATTCAACTTCAGTGAAAAACTGGCATGATAGTACCCTCCTTTTCTGACATGTTAAGCATTTAAAAAATAAATATGAATCCCACTGCAATAAAACCATAGAGGAGAAAGTGAGGACTGCAGATGCTGGAGTATCAGAGCTGAAAATGTTTCCTGATGAAGGGCTTATGCCCGAAATGTCGAATTTCCTGTTCCTTGGATGCTGCCTGACCTGCTGCGCTTTTCCAGCAATACATTTTCAGCAATAAAACCATAGAGGCAATAATGTAGTGGTGTTGTCACCGGCCTGGTCATCCAGGAAATATAGTGAACTGGGTTCAAATCCTACCACAGCAGATGGTGCAATTTAAATTCAGTAAAACTCTGGATTGATTACTGATAATTATTGTAAAAACCCCTTTGGTACACTGATGTTCTTCAGGGAAGGGAATCTGTCATCCTTACCTGGCCTGGCCAATATTACTGTGTATGAAAATGCGATATGAGCTTTTAAAATTCTCCTGTTTTCCCCTCATGTGCAAAAGAAGTTCAGTCTTCTCATCACTTACACTGTTTGCTGAAACAGGGGTTCCTGCTTATAGGATGAAGTTTAATCAACATGACCTAGTTTAATGCATTAATACATTAAAAATATATTTGCCTCCAATGGAGTAACTTCAAAATCTGTTAGTGACACTTCTGTTAATATTAACATATGAATGAGAATTGGCAAGTAATGACTTATTCAAATTTCCCCACAAAATTGCAATATTTATTTTTCAATAATTATATACTTCTCATCGATTAGATGTAACAGTTTGAATGATCAATTTCTAGTTTTAATTCTTATTTTTGTTTTCAAAATCTTGCAATAATTTAATGCAACAAATGGTCATGTAGAGTAAAGGATGCTTAAGGAACAGTACAGTTCGCTGTGTCAATAGATGCCAATTTGCTTTGCTACTCTTCTTCATGGATTAACCTCAAAAAACTTTTACATTTACCAGAGCAAAGCAATGAATGTTAAGTATGAAGAAAACGTTTAAAAACAATGTGTGTTGGTTCTGAAATGAAAGGCAAAATAAATAAATGTAACTTAAGGAGGATTTTAAAAGCAGACAAAATGGAAAGAACTGAACAGTAGCAAGTCTGTAGTAACTAAATTAAGAGCTGGCAATAGTGAAGAACTGAAAAGCAGAAAGAAGCTCGGTTTTAGAGGAATGGGATGGGGGGGCATACAGGAATTGGAAAAATAGGCCAAAACTTTAAATCACCTCTCCAGATTTTCCATTGTGGTAATGCCAAGAGAAAGAGAGAAAAAACCAACACTAGCACTCTGACCCAACTCCCTGGCCCCGCTTATCTGCAGACTGTCCTTCTCAGGTTAGTTAGCTCTTTAAAATGGGTCATTGCTGAATTTCTATCAAACACTGTACCAAATTACTGAGTGTCAGACAGAAAGCCTTGTTTTAACTTTGTTCAAGTGAATAGGACTTTCACAAGTTAAAATCTCATCCTGAATCTGTGGCCCCTTCTAACTCCTGGCAAATGTCAGCAGCAGAAAATTCCTGAGCTCTATAGCCCACTTTTCAGACTAAGAGTAAAAACTGAATTTGACTGGGAAATTACATCTCTCACTATTAGTTGTGAGTATTAGCATGACTATGTTTTGTTTATGTTTAGCACAGTTAGGTATAGTATGTCATTTCCTACATTCTACCACAAAATTCAGGAAAATATTTTCTATTCACCATGCAAGACCTTCTTTCAGCCAGTAATTACTCCAGGGGAAAAAAGAATGAATCTGCATTGATATGGTGCCTATCTAGAGAATGTCAAATTGATTACTTAACAGGACAGTGACTCTATTACAATCATTTGCACAGAACAAGGCCTCACAAGTACCAATTTAATAAAACGCCAGATCACCAAAATTCCTGCTGATTTTTTAATGTTAAAGATTCAGTGCAGGAATTTGCAGAATTACCAACACAGCTGAGTTGACATTGAATACAAATTAGAATATTTCAAGCAATGTCAAGGATTGATCAACTAATGGAATTTGGCAGCCAGTATTCTAAATTGTGTATCTGCAGACTAGCTTTCTATCTTTCTGCTGTTAGAGATTATCATCTCAGTAAAATTGCAAGTAAAATCTGAAACAAAAATGCAAAATGCTGTCGAAAAGAAACCAGCAGGTCTGCTAGCATCCAGAGAGAAACACAGTTAACATTTCTAGTCAGCTATGACTTCTTTAGAACTGAAAGGGATTTATGGCCTAGAGAGAGGAGTGAGTGGAACAGGTGATGAGAGTGTCCAGAGCAAAATACAAAGAGGTTGCTAATCATGGTCAAGGAGAAGTAGAGATGTAAAATGGGTGTTAATTAATGTGTGAAAAGGAAAGAAATGTGTCCGCAACACTGAGAGCGAAGTCAACATTGTACAAACAAGACTTGACTTCACGTGTGTGTGTGGAGATGTAGAAAGGAATGCAGGTGTACATATTATGAGTTATATTGGACTCAAAACCCTCCATAGATAGTGCCATGCCTGCTGGAGTTACCCCAACACTTTTTGTTACTATCATCCTGTTGGACTAGGTATTATTCAAATTCAGATACAAGAAGTAAAGGGCTGTTTTAGTGAAGGAAGTGTTGCAAACTTTTAAACAAGAGACCTAAGGGGCAACTTTTTTCACACAGAGGGTGGTACGTGTATGGAATGAACTGCCAGAGGAAGTGGTGGAAGCTGGTACAATTGCAACATTTAAAAGGCATTTGGATGGGTATATGAATAGGAAGGGTTTGGAGGGATATGGGCTGGGTGCTGGCAGGTGGGACTAGATTGGGTTGGGATATCTGGTCGGCATGGATGGGTTGGACCGAAGAGTCTGTTTCCGTGCTGAACATCTCTATGACTCTATGAAACACCCATTGATCCCTGGTTCATGTCTTGATTTGAAATTCTCACCTTGTTTACAAATTCCTCCATTATCTTATTCTCCCCAGTTTGCAGATGTTTCCAGCATGTAATCTACCAAGGTCTCTGTGCACCATTGATGGGTCTTAGTTTGTGGCATTTCTTTAAGCTCACTGCCCTTTCATCTGTCTTGTTTTACTTTTAAGTTTTTAAAATCTGTCTCTTCAGCCAAGATATTAGTTATTTAACCAAGTATCGTCTGGTGTGGCTCAGACTGATTTTGTTTGCCTGATAATGCTCATGTTAAGGCACCAACAATTACAGACGTTGTTGCACAGCTAACTAACTATGAACATTGTGTTTTCATTATAGAGATTGAGGCCAAGGAGGCATGTGATTGGCTGCGGGCTGCAGGCTTTCCCCAGTATGCCCAGCTATATGAAGGTGAGGTAATACGTACCATTGTTATTATTGAAAATAATATGCAACATTAGTTGAAATTCTGCATAAAATCAATTATTTTTTCAGTCTTGTGATATCTTCTACATGTAGGCTTTAAAGACACTTAAGTTTCTCCTTTTTCAACAACCTGTTCATCAAAAGTTTGCATGTTACATTGTGGTATTCCAGATGTCTAAAGATGTATCAAATGAAAATATTAAAGGTACATTATTTTAAAATTCTGGTTTAAGTTACCTCTAAAGTATATTGTTGACTAATTATGGGAAAGAAAAAAATTATTAAAAAATGGATGAGGCAGATCAGGATCACTTGTGATGGCCTCCACAGCTGAAAACTCTCACTAGTTTAAAACACATAGGAAACACGTTCCAGAGAAACTAAACATTGATGAGATATCAATGCTTCAGGAAAGGGGAAATAACTGACAAAAATATTTTTCATACCCAATTTCTTCAGGAATTACAAGACTTGATGATTCATTATGTGGATGAAAGGGTGGAGACAACTGATTTAATACAAAAATAGTTTTTAGAAGTTGATAACGTATGTTTATATAACTGACTGAGGAAATGATGTAAAGTTAAGCAAAATTCAACACATGCCAGTCAATTCTTATAATTGAACTTATTGTCATGTGTACCAAAGCACAGTAAAAAGCTTTGTCTTGCGAGCAATGCAGGCAGATCACATAGTTAAATAGCATAGATAAGTAAATAACAGGTAAACACCAGCAAAAACCAAAACACAGGTACAGGCAAATGCTAAGAGTTTGTGAGTCCATTCAGTATTCTAACAACAGTAGGGTAGAAACTGTTTCGAAACCGACTGATGCGTGTGTTCAGGCTTCTATAGCTTCTCCCCGATGGTAGAGGTTGGAGAATGCTAAGGTGGAACGGATCTTTGACAATGCTGGCAGCCTTTCCTTGACAGCAGTCCTGGTAGATGGATTCTATAAACGGGAGGTTGGCCTTTGTGAATGTCCGGGCTAAGTTCACCACTCTGTAACTGTTTCCATCTTGAGTGGTGCAATTACCATACCAGGTAGTGATACATCCAGACAGAATGCTCTTGATGGCACACCCATAAAAGTTGGCAAAGGGTATTCGCCATTATGCCAAATTTTCTCAGCTGCCGGAGGATATTACAGCTGCCTGTGGTCCTGTACCTGTATGATTCTGTACCTGTAAAAGACACAGAAATGACTTATGCTGGAAAATAATGCAGTTATTACAGAAAGAATATTGTTGCTTTAGAATATTTCTAAATAGAAACCCTGATTTCTGCTTTCCTTACGCGATTGGTTCCTTGTGTCTGCTGTTATCATTCAGTCAGCCATACTGGATGGAAAGCAACCCCACAGTAAGCATAAATTTATCCAGTGCAACTATGGAAACAAAGGCATGTAAACATCACTGGGAATAGCTTTCACTTAATTTCCCCATACCACAATAAGATTACAGCACAGCATTGATTCTTGATCAGTGGTATCAAATTGGTATTTAATGGTACTAGATAAAAAGCCAAGGTCCTGAGTTCAAATCTCGCTCAAATCTAGTCACATCAAATGAACTGGATAAGTAAGTCGGATAAGTCTGATAATAATGATCTGGCATCTCAACTGAAAGACAACGAAGTGGATTGGTTAGGAAAACTGAAGAGTTTCACCCCCTTTGCTTGTACTAAATCAGATTTGCCCTTCCCATGATTTTCAGATTTCTAATTTTAATAGTATTTGTTTATTTCTACTTTTCACCCTTTCTCTAGGTGAAATCCTTAGTTTGAAATCCAAATTTTATCAAGTAAAGAAGTATTTGCATGAAAAAAGGCAGTAATGTTCGACTAATGTTTAAACCCACAATTTATATTATTTATCTTGGTGTGGGGAGGGGGAGGTATTTTTTTTCTTTCGTTTGTAGACCAAATGTTTTCATGTAGAAAGCTGTGGAGAAAGTGAGGACTGCAGTTGCTGGAGATCAGAGCTGAAAAATGTGTTGATGGAAAAGCGCAGCAGGTCAGGCAGCATCCAAGGAGCAGGAGAGTTGACGTTTCGGGCATGAGTCCTTCTTCAGGAATCATGCCCAAAACGTCGATTCTCCTGCTCCTTGCATGCTGCCTGACCTGCTGCACTTTTCATGTAGAAAGCTGTCTCTGGTTAGTGTGAATTACTTTTTGTAACATGCATCCATTTATCTTGATTATGCAATAGATTCATTGTTCCCCATTGACATTTCATCAGTGAAGAGGGACCATGATTTTCTGGATCGAGATGCAATTGAATCTCTTTGCAGGTAGGTTTTGATTGTTTTATGACCCCAACTCCCTATTCAATCCAGTGTCCACAGAAAAGTATTCTTGCCTGATTCTTGCCTTATTTATCTGTTCATTATCAATTCATGTATGAGGATTTCCAGTATCGCAACAAGTATGTTTTTACCCTTCAAATGTTAACTGCACTAACCAAAGTCGCTGACTGGACAATCAGCATAATATTCAAATTTCTGCTTTCTGGAAAAATCAGTAGGGTGAGAGGTTTCAAAGGTAAAAACAGAAAATGCTGGAAATACTCAGCAGGTCTGGAAACATCTGTAGGGAGAGAAACAGAGTTAATGATTAATATGATTTCCTCAGAACTCAAGGGAGGCTTCAATGTGTCCTTTGTGAAATAGGTGTTGCTGCATTACGTGCTGTGTATTTTTGTGGTGAATTAATGTGTCATAAAAGTGTATATCTGACTCTATTAACAGTCAAACATAGATTCTACATGTTACTGCCCCTCCCAACTGAAGAACAATGCATGATTTAACATTTCAAATTATGAAAACTTTTTTGTGATGTTATTTCATATTATCAGCTCAGAGTTTCTGTATTAGGCTGGAAACTTATTTAGCAATTAAGAAGTAAAATGGAAGAGATCAGTTGAGAGAAGCATTTTACATGGTAGTTACCTATCAGATCCCATATCTTCACTGCCATCACCCATCAAGTTAGGCCTCATACTCGATAAGTGAAATCTAGCATTTAATCTCTCCCTTGCCCCACAGACTGCTGTGTACATAACCAATAGAGTGCTGATATTTAAACTACTGATGTCTCTTGATGTGTAGCCAGGATTAAAAAAGATTGTTGATCTCTGGTGATTATATGGAGCCAGTCACTAACCAGAAAAGTTGATAGCTAATGTTAGTAGAATGGCTGTCTGGTGAGCTCATAAATTTCGGGGACATGTAAGGTCTGTCAAACCAATCCCTTTAGTTTTAGGGAAGCTCTAGAAATGTAGGGAGAGATTTACCTTAATGTCTGTTGTCAGGAGTTTATAAAGTGGAGAAATAATTTACTTGAAACTGCCCCACTCCCAAAACGTGTGCACCTTAGTAACAGTCAGACATAGTTTCAGAATATCACTTAATAACAATAACTTTTCTATTGCTGTCAAAAGATTTTACAAATTAACTGGAACACTTTTGAATTAATGATTCTGTCAACAGATTGATCAAATAAATCCCAGTGATAAAGCGCTGAGAGACTTTGTAACATTTCTAAGAGAAAGTGATACATTCGATAAGGGATTACATTTTTACATGTGTTGCTCACCTGGCATCCAGAGAAATGTGACTCATCTTTGCCGTACATTTTGTTTTATTTACCTTCCTGCCTCCAACGCTGTGGACTCTTGGCTTATCTGTCGCAGCTGACAGAAGACTTGTGAGAATGTCAAAGCACAGAAAAATGTTTGAATTATCAAAGACATTCTTATCAGGCAGGCTGTTCATTTTTTTGTTTCCCACATCAAAGTAACCGGGGCTCCAAAGGAGCATGATTGCACAATGCAAGGAGACAGTGGATGGAAGTCAGCAAACAGCAGCTACTTCTTGTTTTTATTCTGGAAACTCCCCTTTGCTTGTACTGGATCAGGTTTTCCATACCGATGACTTTCAGATTTCTAATTACAATAGTATTTGCTTATCTCTATCTTTTGCCCTTTCTCTCGGTAAAGTCCTCAGTTTAAAATCCAAATTTTATCAAGAAGTAGTTGCATGAAAGCAATGCAATAATGTTCAACTCATGTTTAATCAGAATTTATATTATTTATCTTGGTGGGAGGAGGGGTAGTTATTCTTTCCCTTGTTTTGTATTCCAAATGTTTTCTTGTAGAAAGCTGTCTCTGCTTAGTTCCTGCATAAAGATTGCCAGTGATGGTGAACATTGAACATTCTGATCCTCATCTGAAGTAAGAACTAGATAAAGAAGTAAATAAATCCTAATGCAGCCAAAAATCACATGTAAAAACTGAAAGGGTGCAGACAGAGACACTTGATAGTGCAATGATCCATAACAGGCCTGATGTCTGGAAATAATGTGTAGTTATTTCAATCTGCCATGAGATGACTTACAGCTATAATACAATGTTCTTTGGTGTGCCTGAAACATAGAAAGAGTTATCCAATGACCAAGTGCTGCAGATTATTGCATTCCAAGGTTCAAGACCAGCTGAGGGACCCACTAAAATTTGAGGAAGCTACTGTGAAGGTATAATTGGGAAAGGCCATTGTATAAGCGTCTTCAGCAGCTGGAAGCTATGAACATTCCATGTGAATGCATATTCAACACGTAATGAGCATGATTAATATTAAATATAATTATAAATATTGTGAGTAAAATATAGTGTTGGAAGACTTGTGCAATGTCAACTTAATGTAACGCACTTAGAGTCATAGAGATATAGAGCACAGAAACAGACCCATCGGTCCAACTTGTCCATGCTGACCAGATATCCTGAGTAAATCTAGTCCCATTAGCCAGTATTTGGCCCATATCCTTCTGAACCCTTCCTATTCATACACCCATCTAAATGCTTTTTAAATGTTGTTATTGTACCAGCCTCCACCACTTCCTGTGGCAGTTCATTCCATACACGCACCACCCTCTATGTGAAAATGTTGCGCTTTTGGTCCCTTTTAAATCTTTACCCTCTCTCCTTAAACCTATGCACTCTCGTTTTGGACTCCCCAGCCCGGGGAAGAAACCTGGTCTGTTTACACTATCCATGCCCCTCATGATTTTATAAGCCTCTATAAAATCACCCCTCAGCCTCCGATGCTTCAAGGAAAATAGCCCTAGCCTATTCAGCCTCTCCCTATAACTCAACCGCCCCAAACCAGGCAGCATCCTTGTAAACCTTTTCTGAACTCTTTCCAGTTTAACAACATCCTTCCTACAACAGGAAGACCAGAGTTGCACACAGTGTTCCAATAGTGACCTTGTACAGTTGCAATATGACCTCCCAACTCCTATACTCAATGCACTGATAAATAACTGTAAGCATACCAAATGCCTTCTTCATTATCTTGGCTACCTGTGACTCCACTTTCAAGGAACTATGAACTTTTTAAAGATTAGATAAATTTAATACATTTTTGTGTAAAAAAGAATGCTATAATACATTGGAAAGAAAGCAATGCACAAGGACAGTACAGAGAGGTGGATTGATGCAACTGTTGGATGTACAATGGAGATGGCTATTGAGAAACCAAGACAAAGGGTCAGCACTCATTATACAGGGCACTACTAATGTTGAGAAGAGAAAGACAAGATAAATTGAGAAGTATTAATTACATTTCACCAATCTTAGTTTCAAAATAATATGAAACTTGTGGGGAAAATTTAAGGCAGATTAGTAAGAAACTCCAGTTTCGAGATCTTGGGAAGGATTAGCCCAAATTTAAAAATGATGCTACAGTTTCAACTCGTATAGGAAGAAGAAAAATGCATATTTATTTCATTATTAAGAAATAATGTAATTTTGATATCACATCGACAAGTTGTATGGAGATATGCAATCATGAAATAATTGTATTCTATTGAGAGAAAGCTAAATAATAGTATAAAAACAAATGACAATAGTTTGTGTTTAAAAAGTAAATATTGCTTAAATAAGGAAAAAAAAGGTTCTTGCTGTCCTGAATAATTGGGAATGAAAACCAAGAAATTGAATGAATGTTTTGTGTCTATCTTGTGCCACCACAGAAAAAGCACTGGGGAAGCAATTAGACTTTTTGAAAGACTTACAGACCCCAAACAGATGTGAAAGGAAGTGGCTACAGAGATACTTTGATTACAAACTGTAAAGATTTCTTAGCTTCTAGAAAGGTCCTAATGGATTGGAAAGTAGCAAATGTAGCACCCTCTTTCAAAGAAGAATGGAGATAGGAACCTGTAGGCTAATTAGCCTAGTGTCTGCAGTAGGGAAAATCTAAAATTAACTCTTAAGGAGGTTACAGAAGAGTACTTAGAAACACTTAATGTCATTCAGCAGAATCAAGATGGCATTGTGAAATATAAATCATGTTTAACCAACTTATTAGAGCTTTTGAGATGGCAAAAGCAAGCTACAAAAGGGGAACCAGGGATGTGGTGCATTTGTATATTCAGATTAGTTTTGATAAAGTCTCACATCAAAGATAAATGTGCATGGTGTAGGGGGTAACATATTAGCATCAATAAAAGTTTCCGAGCTGTAAGTGGTGGAATACCACAGGGATTAATGCTGGTAATTTGACTGATAACATTTTGTATCAATGACAGGGATGATGGGACCAGATGTGTCTCATCAGCATACATGGACCCTCTGAACAGCCATACAGCTTAGAAGGATCATTGGTGAACATGAGTAGATAGAGAGTTTGCAAAGAGATATAGGCGGGGCAGATTCCTGATGAACTGTTTATTCCCGAAACATCGATTCTCCTGCTCCTCGGATGCTGCCTGACCTTCTGTGCTTTTCCAGTACTACACTCTCAACTCTGAGCATCCAGCAATCCTCACTTTCTCCAAAGGAATATAGGCAGGTTAAGTCAGTGAGGGAAAAAAAACAATTTGGATATAACACAATTTGGGAAAATGTAAAATTATCCACTTTGACAGGAATTGAGGAAAAATGTGAATTATTTAATGGAGAAAGATTGTAGGAGAGATTGTGTTACTATGTGATCCTGAGTGTCCTGGTGCATGACTCACAAGGTGTACAGTGACACAAATGATTATTGCAAGACAATGGAATATTAAAGGTGTTTTTTTGTGGCTGTACAGGGCTTTGGGATATGGTTTGCTCTTGAAAAAGTATAAAATCATGCTTGGAGCAGCCAAAGAAGATTCAGTCTGGGACTTATCTTACGAAGAAACATCGAAGATTTTGGGCCTATGTTACTGGAATTTAAAAAGATGCAACTTATTGAAACATATATGGTACTTGAGGATTCCAGAGAAATATTTCCTTGTGCGGGACAGACTAGGGACTAGCAAACTAGGGAATACAGTTTAAGGTGGATAAGGTGAAATGTTTTCTCTCAGAGGGTTATTAGATTTCGGAACTGTCTTTCCCAGAAAACAGTGGAAGCTGGGCAAATGAATTTATCAGGAAAATTGGTTAGATTTTTGATAGACAAGAGAGTTGATGGTTATTGAGTGCAGGAAAGAAAGTGGATTTGAAACCTTAATCATGGCCTTATTAAACAGCAGAGCATGTTGGAAGGGCAAAATGACCTACACTAGCTCAAAAGTCGTGTAGTCCTATGTATTTTAATGCATTAATACTTAATGAGATTGAGTTTTCACTTCTTTCAAAACAAAGTGTATACACATTCTGCAAAATTATCACAGGAATGTGTAAAGGCTGCTGATCTTTAATCAGGGTTGTGCATTTGTCCCTTTGTTCTGCATTTTCCCTACAGCACAGTCATTATCTGTTGAGTATAATAGATACTAATTGGGGCCTTTCACAAAAGCATTTTTATGCAAATGGGCCACACCAGGCAATGTATGGCAAATATTCATGGTATAGATATTGTCTGTGGGTCAGGGGAGGGTGGTTGGGAAGTGTTGCGGAAAGGATGTAACTCACCAATGTTGATCTACCTTTCTTTCCTTTTAGGCGATTGAACACACTTAACAAGTGTGCTGTGATGAAACTAGAAATCAGCCCACAGAGAAAAAGAGTAAGTTTAACTTTTGGACTTGTTTTTGTAGAATTGATAATAACACACTTGACCTTCCCAGTGTGGTCAGATTTTCAAAGCAGTCCCTGTAGAAATTATTTAAGCTGTTAATAGCAACAGTGAGATGATCTATTATTGGTTCACTGCTCTAATGGCTCACTGTCACCTGGTGGCACGGTGGCTCAGCAGTTAGCACTGCTGCCTCACAGAACCAGGGACCTAGGTTTGATTCCAGCCTCGTGCGGCTGTCTGTGTGGAGTTTGTACATTCTCCTCGTGTCTGCGTGATTTTCCTCCCACAGTCCAAAGATGTGTAACTCACGTGAATTGGCCATGCTAAATTGCCCAAAGTGTGAGGTGCATTAGTCAGAGAGAAATGGGTCTTGTTGGGTTACTCTTTGGAGGGTTGGTGTGGACTTGTTGGGCCGAAGGGCCTGTTACCACACTGTAGGGAATCTAAATCAAATTGATGGATTTATTACTTTTCAAATTATGGCTGCGTCATTTGTGTGTGAGATTGTCAGGCACTTTCCACAGGGCCAAAAATCAAAGGCCATATCCCTGTGGACAAATACCAAACATTTCTTCTCAAATGGATTGTGATGATGCAAGAAGACAGCTCTTCACCACCTTCTACGAAGGAATTGGCAATAAATACTGGCTCAGCCAGCGATGCCCATACCTAAGAATGAATGGAAAGAAAGCATTGATCAAGGAATGGGTTGCTAATCATCACTAATCCACTCACTTAAGACTGAGACTGGGGACCTTACAGAAAGGGAGAGACATGATTAGCAAAAACACGATAAAATCAGAGAATGTAGGAATGTGTAGGAGAGTCTAAATAAGTACATTACTAATTCCAAATCAAAGTTCCAATAGAAAATATTAGCCAGTAAGATTATTATTGCAGCTTTTTTGTTGGAATAATTGAATTATTAGTTTTGTGTTTAAATTATTACAACATTTCCCTTTGTAGTACTTACCAGCCAGGCTATTGACCACAGTTATACCTCACAAATTTAATCTCTGGTTTCTTGGGCTAAACAGAAATTTACCAATAACCTGCATCAAGGTTATATCAGTGGAAATGTCTCTCCTTCCATCAGGTAGTCACAAAATAAGCTAATTCTTCAGTAAATTGTCCTGTGATGCTTTGCGGTGACAGCAGCTTGCATTGATACAGAGAAGATGTACAAGGATGTTGTTGGGATTGGAGGGTTTGAACTATGGGAAGAGGCTGACTAGAATCATAGAGACATACAGCACAGAAACAGTCTCTCCAGTCCAACTCATCCATGGTGACCAGATATCCTAAATTAACCTCATCCTGTTTCCCAGCCTTTTCAGCCTCTCCCACAGCTCAAACCCTTCAACCCTGGCAACATCTTTGTTAACCTTCCCTGAACACTTTGAAGTTTAACAACATCTTCCCTTAGCTGGGACTTTTATTCCCCGAAGCACTGGAGACTGAGGGCTGACTTTATACAGGTTTATAAAATCACGAGGGATATGGATAGGGTGAATAGCCAAGGTCTTTTTCCCAGAGTAGAGGAATCCAAAACTAGAGAGCATAGTTTAGGATTAGTGTTGCTGGAAGAGCATTCCTAATGAAGGGCTTTTGCCCGAAACGTCGATTTCGCTGCACTTTGGATGCTGCCTGAACTGCTGTGCTCTTCCAGCACCACTAATCCAGAATCTGGTTTCCAGCATTGTTTTTACCGCATAGGTTTAGGGTCAGAGGGAAAAGGGTCCTGAGAGACAACCTTTTCACGTGGAGGTTGGTGTATGTATGGAACGACTGCCGAGGAAGTGGTGAAGGCTGGTACAATTACAACATTTAAAAGTCATCTGGATGGGTACCTAAATGAGAAGGGTTTAGAGGAATATGGGCCAAGTGCTGGTAAATGGGACTAGGTCAGTTTAGGATATCTGGTCGGTGTGGACGAGTTGTAAAATGCTGTAAAATTCTGTGACTCATTCTGAACATAACAAATTTCCAAGATATTTCTCCAAAGTGGAGCAAGCACCCTGAGGGCGGGGGGGGGGGGGGGGGGGGGGGGGGGGGGTAGGGGTGGTGGTAATTAGAGACAGAGATAGAGAAGACCATAGGGAGATTTAAAAGCAATTGTAAAAATTTTAAAATTGCAGCTTTACTTAACCAGGAATCAAATGAAACTCAACAAACAGAAAAGATGTCATGGGATAGAATGAGCATTCAGATGCAGCTGCAGGGTTTTGGATCACTTCAAGGTAATAGAGAGTGGAAGATCAGAATGGACAAATGCCTAGCATTTCATTGATTTAAGTTGTTCCTTCAGCCAGTAAATAAATTTGTCTACATACTAATGAAGCTGGTATTTAGTGGGTCAGAAGGACAAACAAAAAGCCCTGTTGACCTGCAAATGAGTAAGGGAAAGAGATTACTTACTCATTCCTTTTGGTGCCGCCCTGCCTCAAGTAGGAATGTATGCTAGCATGCTAGGACCATGCTTGGAAGTTCTTGCCCTGCTGCCTTCTCTTGTCAGATTATAGTATTTAGTCATCAGCATGCTACTGTGACTTGAGATTGAGGTAGATAAAAGTTCACCCAGGTATTTGCTTTTGTAAATATAGTTTTGTAAAACAAGTCTATGACATAGAGTAATCTCAGCTGCCATCTAGCTTCAGTACATACAGATTCTGAGATCAAAGCTGCCCCTCAGTTTAAGGTCTTCATTACTTGCTACACAATGTAAACATCAATGAGGGATGGTTTCAAAAAAAAGAATGTGCCGCTCATTACAGTTCTGTTTGTTGGACGTGACATTATTCAAATACCTTGCAGCATGTGTCTTTTATAAAAACTTTTACTGCTCATTTAAAACTTCACTGGGGAAAAGCTTGCACATTGCTGTGCCTATCAATGTTCTACAATTAATAATATGAAATTTTTTTGGCTTCATTACAAAATCTTAACATTTTTGGAAGAATTAAACCAAGAAGTAGACAACATTGTCAATAACTAAATAGTAATATAATTATTAATTTCTTTTGCAGATTCTCACTGCTACGCAAGATAATTGTTTAAATATATGCAGATTATTAACTACTTTGGTTCTTGAGAAAGCATCCATTTTTAACTTGGAAACAGTGAAGTTAGAAATTATTCTGGGCAAAAATAGTTCATGGATGCTGTACAAAACTCTCTGATACTTTCTGCCAGTATCTTAGAAGAATTCTATTTATGAAAAGTGTGATACAAATGCTTTAAGTTTTAACTTGTCTTACACACTCTCTTGTTAAAGTGACCATTTAATTGTTGAGCCTTGGCAGTGTGCAACAGAAACATAAGTTAGTCTCAAGAATCTTGTCAATAAACCAGTAATGTTAGAAAGACAGTTGACAATATTAAACTATTTTAACACCCACTCAAAATATATCTTTTTTTTAAATTAGAAGTCTGTAATGCTAGCAAGTCACGAAGTAAGTTAAAGAAGCTTGACTTCTTAACTGTCAGTGCCTGATGTCTGAGAATGGCGATTAGGCTCAGTGTTAAATTACAGAGCATTGAGTCAGATCTGAAACTCCCTAGGTTAACTTTGCAGTGTCATCTGTAACAGGCGACAAGGGAGGACCCTGGGGCAGTAACTGGAGATTTAATGGCCATGTGTCGCCATCTCATTAGTCACAGTTGGGAGACACAGAAGTCCTCAGACAAGTGCTGTAATAGTCAAAATTGGATAAGGCTTTGAGGTATGTCGTAATTACCATTAAGGGAATTATAAAACAAGGTAGCTGCTACAAGGAGTTTGGGTATTTGTTTTTTAACTGGCATCCTGCTGAGGAATAAGAAGAGGTTTGTCTCTATAGTGGGGTGCTGCAGTTCATATTAAATACGGTATTAAAATGCTGATTGTTAATGGCATTTACTGTGACGAGCAGTATCAATCCTCAGAAACACAATCTCATTTACTAGATTTGGGTACAAACAGGAATTCAGTGAAGAAATGGAATTATGCAAATGCACAGCTGCTTAATAAAGATTTAAAATATAAACCACTTCATCAAAACAAGTCTCTAGCTGTTGTCGTTCTATGTGCAGACCTGTAGGTCGAGAATTTTCTCAGATCCACTGTAACTTTACAGTAAAATAAATAGGGTTTCTGCTGAAGATACAGCAGCAAACTAAAGAAATTCCAAAGAAACTCCCAAGATACTGTCAAAATAAAATTCAGTGATGAAAAGTAAAAGGGATACTTTCTGGTTTTTTTAGCAAGAGAAGCATTTGTTATGCTTCAATATATATATTTCATACATCTATCTAACAGTAAGTTTGCATATTAATACTATGATTTGAACTTGATCTCAGCATTTATGCACTTAAACGAGCAGCTATAACTTTTCTTAACCACTCCCAATTCCTTTCAGAGTGAAGATTCAGACGAAGATGAGCCTTGTGCTATCAGTGGACGATGGACCTTCCAGCGGGATAGTAAACGATGGTCACGGGTGGAAGAATTTGACGTTTTTCCACCAGTAGAGGTTACAAATGGCATCTCTGTTGATGCCACTTTGCTGAAGAATGCAATGAGCCATGAGAGTGTGCTAACTGATCTGAGTGAACGGCAAGAAGTGGCATCAATTCACAGTGCCAGCAGTACAGAGAGCAATGGGGCAAACATCCGAAAGAACATAGAGACCACAAGGACAAATTCTGAGATCGGTGTGATTTCCTCAGGAAGCACGATTAACGATGTTGAATCATCTAGTACCCTCCCTTCACCAAAGGACATCTCCAGTTTTACTTTCAGTGCAAAAACTGAAAGGAACACAAAATCTAAAGCCAAGAGCTTCTTAAAGAGAATGGAGAGCCTGCGCATTAAAAGTTCTCACAGCAAAAAGAAACTTCCTTCAAAAAATAACCTGGTCATCAGTGGGCCCGTACTCCAGGAAGGCATTGATGAAGAAAAATTGAAACGCTTGAACTGTATTGAGATAACTGCACTCAATGGCAACCATATGAATGCTTCAGTGATACGAAGTCAAACTGTTTCTTATTCAACACAAACAAGTAGCAGCAGCAGTCAGTCAGAGACAAGCAGTGCAGTCAGCACACCCAGCCCTATCACCAGAACTCGTAGCCACAGCACTTGCAATAAGCGAAGTGGCATGTATTTAGAAGGCTTTGATCCTTTCAGTCAGTCAATGCTGAATGACACCAGACAACAAAACTTAAAGAATCAGAAGGGTGTAGAAGAGGACATCATCTTCTATATACCAGAGGATCACAAGCCAGGCACCTTTCCAAAAGCACTTTCAAATGGCAACTCTTCCCCCCGAGACAGCACTTCTGTAAACTGGAGGAATGGAAATCTTCATGGTCATAGACACTGTAGCCTTACTCGGGAGAACAGTGCTGACAGCTCGAAGGAATCTAGTTTCGGACGGAGACGAAACTCATGCAGCTCTTCAGGCAGCTGTCTTAGTATCTATGACAATGTGCCTGGGTCCCATCTTTATTCCAGTACTGGTGACCTGGCAGATCTAGGCAATGAGGAGGACATTTTCCCAGAACTAGATGACATTCTACACCATGTCAATGGACTACAAAGGATTGTAAACCAGTGGTCAGAAAAGCTCTCTGATGAAGGGGATTCAGACTCAGCAATGGATTCTATTTCTCCCTGCCCATCTTCCCCCAAACAAATACACCTGGACATTGAAAATGGAAGGGTCTCCCCAAGTGATATTGACAGTACAGGGAACTCCATCATTGAGACAGAGGATCAATCAGTAATCCGAGAAAGGAGGGACTCAGGTGTTGGTGCATCACTGACAAGATCTAACAGGTCAGTAAAATCACTTGTACTTACAATGTCACAGGAAATTAATTACTTTGAACAATATAAGGTAGTTAAACATTGGAGCATGCATAGACAAAGTACAGCTTCCTTTTTGGCAAATTAAAAGAAAGACCCATTTCACATATGCTGCTCTTTGATTGTGTCCAGGTACCTCAATACTTAGAAACCAGCGTGGCTTCTCAGTTGCAGAATTCTTTAATTTGGGGAATATTAAATAATTCATTCACAGTAAATGTTTATATAATTAACAGGAAAGCTGAACATTCTATATTTTTCAACTTGTATTTTTAGTGGTGGACTGCCAAGGCTGTTACACCAATCAGTAAAATCCAGTTCCCTCAGCCTAGGGGGATCCCTGGGTTCAAACCCTCCTCACCAATGACCCCCAAAAATATGAAACAGAAGTCCCTATTAACCATTCACTCTTGAATTTCCTATTCCTCTCAGTGCTTTTATCAGTTTGTGCACTTATGGCAATCAATCTCTGTTGCTTATAAACAAACTTACACTCTGTATTTAAAAGGTTAAGGGGTGATCTTCAAGATATTAACAGAAAAAGGACAGGGTAGATACATTTTTCACACAAGTTGAGGATTCTAGAAGAAGCAGGTCGAGTCTGAGAATTAAGGCTAGACTGTTCTGGAGAGACGTTAGAAAGCACTTCTACACATAAAGGATGGGACATGTTTGGAACTGTCTTCCACAAATGGCAGTGGATGCTAGAAATGTTATTAGTTTTAAATCTGATATAGTTTTGTTTTGTTCAGCAAAGACATTAAGGAATATGGGCAATAGGCAGGTAAATGGAGTTAGGCCACAGATCAGCCATGATGTCATTGAATGGCAGAACAGGCTTGAGGAGTTGAATGGCCCACTCCTTTTCTTATGTTCCCGTGTATCACTTTTCACCATTTCCCTGTTGTATTCCACTTTTGCTCCCACCTGATATTCACTGACCCTTACAATCTTGCACTGCCAAGTTTCCTTTGAATTTATTCTTGAGATGGTGCTTATTTCCTCTCCCTGATTGAAATAAAGACTGCAGTTGAGGGGTTTTTCAGTGAGGTTCTGTGAATTATTAACCCAGTAACATAACCGCTACCCTAGTGCACCAGTTTTCTCTATTACACACATCAGAACAGGCTTTATACTTCAAAGCAGAGCTGCATGGTATTTTTTTGAAAATCAGAAATGAAAAGTTCTGAGGCAATGTGTATGTGTGTAACATATCACTGAAACCGACTAGATAGTCTTCGGGTGCTACCCATTACCTTTTATTGTCACACTTCATGGGTCTGTATTAGAATATCAAGAATACTTAAAATATTTAAGTATATGCTAAAAAAAAATTAATTGTGAATCTGGGACTCAATTTATATAGGATGATTAACTGGTAGCATTTAATTTTAAAACCATGTTAAAAATAGGTATGATTACATTGTATAGATTTAGTCTCGCAGCAGACCTACTAAAGAAATCTTGTAATAATCTACTTTGCTTTTTGCAATGCCTGGTGCACTTCCTGAACTTTAAAACAGATTTTGCAGCTGATTTAATGCAGAAGGAATATCTAAACCCACTTTAATTTTAAATACTTCTCTTAATCCTGTTGGAGTAATTGGACAAATAGGACCTACATGCTAGATAGCTACCAAAAAATAATGATACTCTTGACTTACTTAATATTATCATTTAATTAAATAGACGGCAGAGATTTCGCTGGGGCAGTTTCCAGATCTCACACAGACCAAGTTTGAATTCAGCATCCCTGCAAATCAACAGCCAATCTGTGGCCCAGATGAACCTCCTTCAGAAATTCTCTCTCCTGAAGCTCACCGCCCTCATGGAGAAATATTCACCTTCTAATAAGCATGGATTTAACTGGTAGGTACTGGAATATAACAAAAGGACCAGAAGTAAATAATATTTATCAGAATTTTTGTGATAAAGCATTGTCATTTGGTAATTATCTAAGTGTGAAGAGTCAAAAGGGAAAATCCAATGTGCCTGTACCAATTATCATTCACGAGCATTTTCAAATCCTGTAGTTTAAAGAATAAGGCAGATAATTTGTAACTACTTTCATTGATGGCAAACACTGATCTAATTTGTAATAGTCTACTGTTAAAATATCAAATTGCTTTCCAGAGTAAACTAATTACATCTACGTCAATCTGAGGTTACATCTAACACTGCGTTTCATGATCAGGATCAAAGGAGGTTGTAGGTCATCACACTCCTGTTGCAACTGGTATCTGAGATTTGGGGCTGGGGTTTTCAATTTTTATTTGGTGAGAATTTATGGGACCTCGAGTAATCTTGCACCAGATTATGTGCATTGCCTTGCATTTGGCCACTGGAGGAATGGCCTATCAGGATTCCAGTCAACTTGGGAATCATTCCAGTATTCCACATTATTTGCTAAGGAGAGAGAGTGAACATTCAGAAATAAACCTTACATGAATCACAGGCTGATGGCCAGTCTCTCAGGCTGTCATGTTCACATTCATTTCCAAGGCATGGTAGTGCATCATGCTGGTGGGTTGTTTTCTGAGACAAAACCAGGCAAACAGCCATATCAAAACAAAAATTGGGAACATGCTACTTTCAATTCTTCTTTGTTGTTGCCCCCATTCCCCCTCTCACCCACCTCATTATTGTACATGAACCCTTTAAGAATAGATACTTTCAGCAATTTCATTGCAGTGAATTATTTGGCCAGTTATCCTGCAATCATTACCAAAAATGGTAACTTTCTTTCCAAACCTTTAAGAATGATAGTACATTTTTTCACAACATCCAACAGTACTCTCATTGTCTAATCCATTCTAAGAAATGTTTATGACTGCAAATATGACTCGCTAGTCTTCCTCGATCTTGTAACAGTAGCGCTTTGTATATCTAACAGAACAATACCCAGCATGTTTCTTTAGTGGACCGCACATGATTTAATGATTAAGTTAAATGCAGCCATCTATCCTTAATTCACCAGGGATTTTGATTACACTTGCCATTTCAAGAACCACATGGCACACATAAACTGTGGATATTTACTTGATTTCTCCAGAGTTACTCATCAAACTGTGTTTCCCTTTGGCAATATCTGAGCTTTCACAGCAGTCCCATACCTTTGTAAATGATAGTGGCCATTCCAACTGCCTCGGGGTTTAATAGACCAGGCTCTGGTTACACAAAAGCCACATTGTCAACATGGTTGTTCAATCCAGGTCTACAAAAAGTGGCATCAGTTAGTGCAGTGGAACATTAGATTTCATTTTGCCTCGGTCACAAATCAACTAGAGATCACTTCTGGTTTTTTTTGCCCAGAGCTCAATGTTATCATTGACAGTAGATCATGTCAGTAGTGTGGCCAACAGGCACTAGTGTTTGTTTGATGTTTCAGCATTTTTTAAAAAATCTGTATCAGATTGGATTACTGACGATTAGAGAATCAAAGCGGATATTGGTACTTCATAGAGGATGCCAAAGAGAACACGGTCTTGGCAGTGGCATAATGAAGGGAATGCGTGCCAGGCTGTTTCAAATAAATAGCAACTGAAAAATTAGAATTAACCCTTAATCTCCTGTTAGATTCAGTGAAACTGCTGTATCATGGGAGCAACTCAAGTTTATTTACAGTTTGTACTCTATGATTATGAGGTAAACATTGATATTAAGAGCAGTAAAGATACTTAAACAGCTACTCTACTTGATTAACTCCAAAGATTGGGTAAATTTTAACTATTAACTGAACATACAAACTGCCAGTTGGGTGTAGACTGGCTGCTATAGAACCTGCGCAGTTTTTCATTTCACGTATCACTCAGTAATTGCCAACACACTCAGCCTCTGTTTCACTGACGGCAAAAACCTGTTTGAACTTTACATCAAAATAATTATCCTCAACTTCATCCTGCTCTTCTGTCATTCCTGCTCTCCTATCCTGTTTCCAAACTCGATATGATTTGCTGCCGACAAGTAACCATATTGTTTGCACCCCCTCATCCTGGCAATATTGCTCATCCAAGCAAGAATACCTTATTAAGAATGACTGCCCCCTCAGACAGTATTGTTAATTATTGGTTGAGGATGAGGCTTCACTGTGAAAGCTCACATCGTTTCAGTAACCTGTTAATGTTCTTTGTCAATGTTTCCCCAATAAATAATATTTACTAAAATATGACTTCAGAATGTATCTAATCCTTATCATTTCGTTGTAAAAGAGACAGCTTCTTAAAGATAATGTTGACACTGATCCTCACTGCCTGCTTTATTGTGGTTGTAGTACCTTGGCTCCATTGAAGTCCTTCCAGCTGGCAGCATAAACACAATTCAGAATGTCTGGAATTGCAGTCCAAGAGTGCACTGCCCTTTTTCATTAAACCGCCAATATCCTCACCTAATAGTCAAACATCTTTGCAGATTCACCCCTCTGTGTGCTGTATTTTCTTCCTTCTTCTCCCTGGCACCTGTATAAAAACTCTATGCACATCAATCGAGCTCTATTCCTAGAGTGTGTCACATGCATTGGTACTCATGTTGGTCCATGTTCACTCTTTTTTCCAGGGCTGTTCCCAAGTTTATGAAGAGGATCAAGGCCCCAGACTACAAGGACAGAAATGTTTTTGGGGTTCCTCTGCTGGTAAATGTCCAGCGCTCAGGGCACCCGCTCCCTCAGAGCATTCAACAAGCCATGCGCTTCCTCCGCAAACAGTGTCTGGACCAGGTCAGTATCTTATTTTGGCGATTGTGAAAAGGAGCCACAATGGCAGTTAATCACGGTTCTTCTGAGCAATGGGCTGGATTTTGAACCCCACCTCAGATAATGTATTGGCGTCAATAGGTTTTAATGAGGTCAGTCTAGCCAATGCATCCCCTCCAGGGCTTGAGGATGGTGAATGATGAATCTCATGCAGCAACTACCTCTACATTTCCCAGCAGGCAGCCTGTTAAGTGTCCACCCACGAAGGGCTTAAAATCTGCCACTTTAAGGGATGGATCCTTTGTACCTCAGTTGTTTGTTGTTCCATTATGTTGGACCCAGTCCTCTGGTCCCACATTTCTGCTTGAGGCTTTGGCCCTCAGAGTGTCAATTGAGCAGAAGAAAAATGTCTCCTTGATCGTTCAGTCTCCAAAGGCATTTCGCAGTGAGTCTATCTGTCAGTCACCAGCTTTCACTGGGCAGGTAGAGATGCTAAATCAAGGAAGCAGGATTAAATTGTGTTAATTACATTTTAATTATGTGCTTTTCAATGAAATTTCAGCTACCAATGAGCATGTTTTCTGTTTTGTTAACTTCCCATCGGTGACCTAATCGCTTACAGTTTCCTGCTGCTGGGAGTTTTAATGCATATCACTCTGCAGAATTCTCCATGTCAATTCACCACCTTGGCCTGCTCTAGTAGGACTTCACAAAACTTTCCCTGGTATGCTTGATGGTGACAAAAATAAATTGGTTTATGGCATTTTTGCAACTGAAGTTGTAAAAGGTCAAAGTGCGATATTTGCCATTTCGTTTAACACAGGAGACTTTATTAAGATCAACTTAAATCTGACCAAACAGCCTTGCTTATTGAATGCAAGTCACTTGTTTTGCTGCCATTGTCATTGAACATTTCTTACAAATGTTTTTAAAATCGTGTTTTTACTATTGTCAATCGACAGGTTGGATTATTCCGGAAATCTGGAGTCAAGTCCCGGATTCAAGCCTTGCGGCAGATGAATGAAACTTGCACAGACAGCGTAAACTATGAAGGCCAGTCAGCATATGATGTGGCAGATATGCTTAAACAGTATTTTAGAGATCTGCCTGAGCCACTGATGACCAGCAAACTCTCAGAGACATTTCTTCAAATCTATCAATGTAAGTAATAACTGAAGAGAAAATTTTGCAGCATAGTAGATGTTTTCAGATGTAAGTACAATGGATAGTCTTTGTACTTGATTAATGTTCAAAGTGAAAGTTTGAGCATTAAAGTGAAAGACAAGCTCCAAAATCACAAGCCTGTTCTTGTGCCCAGCTGCCTGTCTCTTATTAGGCTTTTAACAGGAGTCCGAGGGGTTAGATCTCTTGTCTGACAATGTGACCATCCTGTAGGACATGGTGTCTCATTCCATCCGTCCACTGGATCGCTAAGATTAATTTGGTATTATATAGAATATATCTAATGCATTTGTAGAAAGGGCGTAATGGGGCAAACTGGTAGACTTCATCCTGTGAGGAAATATAAATCCTCTACTTTTTATGGTCTAAAGTTCTTTGATTGGATTTACAAATATCATTGGAGAGGACACCCAGATGCAATTGTAGCCTCCCAAAGGCATTTAAATCATTGCAACTCCCACTGATCCAGCAAACGTTGCCTGAGTCCTGCGAAAGCCTGGGATAACTGTGTTAGGAATAGGGGTTTGCTTTGGGGAAATGGAGAAGCCCATGTTTCATTTCGAACACCAGTGTTTGCCAGGCAGGTGATGAAATAGTACATTTGAACACAATGGTATTATACCATGTTTAGCATTTGCAAACAAAGAAATAGATTTATCTTGCTATTTCTGAAGTTCATAGAAGTGGTTTAATAATGCCACATTGTAATTTGACATGTTCTGTCTGACAAGTCTAGGAACATGAGTTTGTCAATACTTTATGTAAGTAAAGGTCTGATAGATCACTGTTTAAATGGCCCTGTTGATTCATTTCTTCTTGTTCCTTTATAAATAATCTGACGGTGTTCTATTTTAAACTGGTGCATATTTTGAAGATTATGCATGTTTTGAAGATTGTCTATATTTTGCGATAGTGCTATATTTTGACAGTAATCTATTTGCTCTCAGTATCAGGATTTGTTAAGTATTCTCTCTGAAATAGCTTGCGTATATTTACGGCTCAGCTCATAGCACAAAGAAAACAAAATAACTTTGCTTGGACTCATCAATCATCCCATGCTGTCACACTCTTGGCCTCCTAATAAAAATATAAAACCTTAACCATGCATTTAAGAACCAAAAAGGAAGTTGTTCCCTTCTGTTTGGGATAAAGCAGTATGCATTGAATTTTTGTCGATGTTAAAATGTGCTCTATGACAATAGGTACTTTGGCTTTCCACTCTGCTCAACATAAAAACAACATGTTAAAAACATACAGTGAAATAAGGTCCAGGAATGAGATAAGTGTTGAAAATTGTAGGAATCCTTTTTGCTCTTTTCACTAACATTCTCTCTCTCCTCTGAAGTCAGGAACAGAAAGTGGTTGACTTCTTTTTAATCCCAAACTCTGTTCTGTAAATTGTCATGGCAATTGTGTCATCTGTAGTGAACTGTCAGCCAAGGAGAGACCAGCTAATTTCAAATGGCCTGAAAATTTGAGTGCTTTTTTCAATCTGCCAAGCCTAATCTATTGCTAAAGCAGAAGCGTCCTAGTCTCTTATGGTTCAGTTCCATAGTGCATTTATCCACTTAAAGTATCTCAGCTGAAACTTAAGAAAAATACATCAGTTTCCACTTGCATTTTTATTTCAATCACCAGCCTTCTGTCTGAATCTGTGAGTGATATTGTTTAGTTGTGAGCTTTGGACTTTGATGCTTGTGCCCATTTGTAACTCTGCACTGTACAGTCATCATCTCAAAGTAGTGCATCTTATGTGAACCCCTTTGAAGTCTATATCAATCCGGTGTTTTATAAAATGCAAGTTTTCCTTCCATAGCCATAACCTTCAACATCTCCTTATTCAAGTCCAGAATGTAAATGTTGTCTTACTAAAAAATATTATGCTGCAGATGTCCCAAAGGATCAGCGTCTCCAAGCAATCCAGGCTGGCATCATGCTGCTGCCTGATGAGAATCGTGAGGCCCTGCAGACACTTCTGTATTTCCTGAGTGACGTCACCGCTGTCGTGGAAGAAAACCAGATGACACCTACAAACCTGGCAGTGTGCCTGGCTCCTTCATTGTTTCACCTCAATACTCTCAAGAGAGAAAACTCATCTCCCAGGTACTGGTCTGGTTCTGGGGATGGAGATTCTGTGTATTTTAAATTCAAAAAGGAAAATGATATCTGTTCATTGATTAGCTCACTTTCTGGATGCAAATATACTAAATCCATAATACAAAATAGAGTCATTGAAGAAACATTTGGACAAGTACATGGTTGGGATAGATGTGGAGGGATATGGACCAAATGCAGGCAAATGGGACTAGTTTAATTGTGAAAACTAGGCCGCCTGGACAAGTTAGGCCGAAGGGCTTGTTTCCATGCTGTAAATCTCTGACTCTGTGATATATATACTCAGGAGGATCTGTTGCACTAGTTACACATTTAAGGAGTCCTGTAATACACATTGGGTTGGATCTTGACTTTGTAAAATAAAATGAAAATAAATTATGGGAGACATAAAGTTTGTTGGCAAGATCAGTAATAAACCTACAAACATATTTGCATACCGAGAATGGCAAAACACATCCAGTTGTACAGGACATACATCTACATAGATATTTTTCTAATCAACCTGTTCAGAGGTATCACATCTACAATGTATAAGGGAAGGTCAGTCACCATTGGATCAAGGAAACATGGAAAAAAACTTGTAAAAAAACAGCTAAATGGGGAAATGCACCCCATTTCAAGTCACCACCTAGAGAAGAGAGAAAATTTCATTCCAAAAAAAACACACAGATGTCAGACTCCCAAGCTAAAACAGTTCAAAAATGCCTTTTGTCTGGCATATGTTCTAACTATTTATTGCGTGAAACTATAATGTTGTCATCCATCAATGGGTAAAATTGATAAGGAACTCTTGCAAGTGCTGTCCCCACACAGAACCACGGCCTCAGAAACCTTAATTAAAATAGAGCCTTGACCTTGCCATCGAGTCTACCATTTAATTTAAAGGCCAGTCACATTCAGGTTGGCTCCTGATGCAGAGACAAATTACTGTGGGTTTATCCGAGTAAAAGGATTTTTACTCACTTTCATGTGTAAGTGTGTCACATGAATTGTGTATCCTAATTGTTGATCCTTGTGTAAGTTTACAGGACTTGTCAGTGTTTAATAAACCTTTTGTCCAGTTTAACAAATAGCTGTGCTGGCACCTTGATGTCTGTGCTGTTGTTCACTAGTCATCATGTATTAATGAAATCCTTGTCCCTTATTAATCCCAGAGTGATACAGAGGAAACAAAGTTTGGGAAAACCTGACCAGAAGGACCTGAATGAAAATTTGGCTGCTACGCAAGGTCTGGCCCACATGATCGCTGAGTGCAAGAAACTTTTCAAGGTATGTTTTGTTTGTGGATTGTACATGATTATGCTGATCAGTTGTGTTTTGGAATTTCTTGTCATGAAAATCACTTCTGATTGAAAGCTGCTGAACTCTGAAATGTGCTTCTGCCTTCATGAACTGCAAGCATGTGAAATACCTGTCATGTGGGAAAAAAGGTAGGAGATAATAGAGCCAGACTAGGTAACAAGAACCAGTACAGGTGAAATGGGCCAAATGGTCTCCTCCTGCACTGTAATAATTCTGTGATTCCAACAACCACAGCTGCCCTCAATGAAAATGGGTGCTGGATTTGGGTAAGGGATATCTGGATTCTAGACTATAGCACAATTTTGCCTAAGACTTTGCGTCTTCCCAGATGTTCAGGTGTCAGTTTGTGATGTTTTCTAACTTTAGCCTGCTACCAGGAGAAAGAAAACAGATTAATCAATGTAACTGCTGATTGTTCAGTACCAAACTAAACAGCATCAGTATAAAAAGTACTTCTGTGTGTTGGTAGTACGATTAGCTTGAATATTTTGGTTTCCATAGATCCCTGAGGAAATGATGAGCCACTGCCGTAATTCTTACATGGAGCAGGATTTGCAGCCAGTTAGTTTGGAAGAGCTGGGCCAAACCAGCCAGGGTGAACCCTTGGCCTTCCAAACGTACCTGCAGAATGACATTGATAGTCTCCTGAAGGAGGCAAAAGATAAATTCAAAGGCTGGGTCAGCTGTTCAACATCAGAATCAGCAGAACTTGCCTACAAGAAGGTAATTGCTATTGTTTAAGGCATTGTCTGTTGATACCCGCAGAAGCATGCTAACCAGAAATACACATGCTCATGTTTCAGGGCCTTCTACATCACATGAAGTTAATGTGTGACAGAATATGGAAAGGCTGCATTGTGCATGTGCAGAGAAGAAGCATGATTTTGAAATGGGATACAGTGGTGAGGGGGCTGGAGAGCGAATCAGAACAGGGCAGCTTGGTGGGGTCCCATCAAGTGCACTTCTAAAGTTTTAGGCGTTTCTTTGGACCATATGGTCCCGGGACATCTGTCAGGGAAGTTAAAGGATTTTCGGTTAGGCAAGAGGTACTCTTTAGAATGGTCAAATGTAGACATGAATATGCATCAATCAATTTACTGTGAAGCTCACTGGAACTGTCAGCTAAGCAGTCAAAATCAAACTCAACTGTCCAAAGGACATGTCAAAAGTGTCAACAGGACCTGATTAAAATCAACTGATGAGTTCAGTTAAGAAAGCATTTAAACAGCCTGCCCTCTAAAGAATTGAAAAGAAATGTTTGGAGTGTTAAAAAACTGATTGCTTGCTATTCCCCTCTATCTTTTGGCATAAGCCAAATTGGATTACTGTCGCTTTACTGATTTCACAACCACCATTATCACAGTAGCTTGCCTGCCATTTCAGTTTGATTGACAACTCCAAATGGTTGTAAACTTTTTGTAGTGGCACAATAAATAAATTCCAATGTTTTCTTTAGAAGACATTTTTTTAAAAATAAGGCATTATTTAGTGAAGGAATGTAAATATAGCATAGATATTTAGAAATTAAAGTCTTCTTTCAAGATAGCGGAGCCTGCAACACCCCTTTTAGTCAACTTTTTCATATTTCATTATGGCTTCTGAGCACTACTCGTGGTAAATAATAAGCAGATTGGCGTGGTAAGAACGGAGGATAGCAATGGGAGTGGATACATTGGCACTAAGTTGGCATGGGAGCTATAACAGGCCATGGTGGATGGCGAAAGGGGCATGTTCACATGAAGAGTATAAGGGGATCATGTGGGTGGCTGGAGGAGCACAGGTGGGCATGGAGGCTATGAGATGTCATGAGTAGTGAGTACAGAGCCTGGTTGGCATGGATGGGGCATGGGAAGAATGGGGTGGGAGCAGTGACTGTGTGAGCACTGTCTCGTATTTTATGTTTTATTTTGCTGAGACTGCCATACGGTGACAGTGCCTTCCATGAAGCCTCTGCTCTCGTTCCGGAGTTACCCAGCCCAAGTTCTCATATAGCCCAGGACTACTCCAGACAAAGAAATCCCAACAAGCAGCCATTTTAAAGGGCAGGTTTGCAGAGTCAAGAATACTCAAAACTCTGCATATCTGAGTGGTGAACTAAAATCCATGCATTGGTCGGCTGCAAAAGCTCAGGGTCTTGATGTTTTTGTGGATGTTATCAAAAATCTACTTACTTTGGCTACATGTGTGAAGAATTAAAAAGGTTTACAGTGCAGCTTCTTTCCACCAGGTATGTGATGGGCCACCTCTGAAATTGTGGAAGGCTTGCATTGAGATTCCTGGTTCACCAGAGGATGTTCTCTGGCGGATAGTACGTGATCGCCAACTCTGGGATGATGACCTTCTTAGTTCAAAGGTCATTGAAAGTTTAAATAGTCAAACGGACATCTATCATTATGTGCAAACTAGCATGGCCCCACACCCGACCAGAGATTATGTGCTCATAAGGTAAATATATTTAAACTCTTTCATGTATCGTTTGCAAGGTTAAACAAAAAAAGACTTTGGATTAGCCAGCGTGGCTTTACATTGACTGTGTTGTTGCAAACACCAATACAAAGCAGGCATGTTTGATCCTTAGTTTGTGCAGTTAGTTAGTCTCAGTTCAATGGCAGGAACAATACTTTAACACTGAGCAAAGGAGCTGGAAAATAATAACCTATGGTTTTCATTACTATCTAGTGAAGTCCTCCAGAATTGCCTGTGTGTGGCCAATTGGACAAATCAGCACCAATATTCCATATTGTTGCAAAACCTGTCCTGGTTTGTCCATGAAGGATGTGTCATTGTGGGCATTCCTGGGGAACTGCTTCATGAGTCTATTCTTGCAGAAAGGAAGAGAAGACAGGAAAAGTAATTTGTAGAAATAGTGGCCTAGATCCTCCAGTGAGCAGTGATGCTGGCATCAACCATCCCTGCTGGCTGCAAAGATATTTCTTACCTGACCACGTTGCATCCTCCTGTACTAAGTGATTGTTTGCCACAGTCGTCCACAGATGTGGCCGTCCACTTTTCACAACCTCTACTGCCATAGGGAAGGTGATGGCCTCCTGTTTTAACACTAGCTGTTAATCCAGCAACCCAGATAATGTTCTGGGGACTCAGGTTCGAATTCCACCAAGGCAGATGGCAGGATTAGAATTCGATCTTAAAAATATCTGGAATTAAGAGCCTAATAATGACCATGAATTGATTGTCAGAAAAATCCATCTGGTTCACTAATGTCGTTTAGGGAAGAAAACCGCCATCCTTACCTAGTTTGGCCTACATATGACTCCAGGCCCAACAATGTGGCTGACTCTTAACTTCCCTCTGGCAATAAATGGTGGCTTAGCCAGCAATGCCCTCATCCCATTAATTAATAAAAAATGTTCAGGCAAATTCCAACAACTTTAAGGAATTTAGTGAAGTAGATGAGGGAATGCGAGGATATTTGTTGTGGTAGGGAGCTGGGTCAGCGCTGAGGAATGGGAGGATATTTGTTGTGTTAGGGAGCTGGGTCACCGCTGAGGGAGTGGGGGGATATTTGTTGGGGAAGGGAGCTGGGTCAGTGCTGAGGGAGTGGGAAGTCGGGTCAGGGAGTAGTTGAGTGTGAGTGGAGGGATTGGGGAGCTCACTCTGGTTTGGTTACTCTGTTAGTCACTGAGTTATACCAGAAGTTAAACAAGGGGAAAGGATTGAGGGTAGTATCTAAGTAAGTGTCACATATCTAGCCCAAGTCTGCAACCCTGAGCTCAGTCTTAGAGACAGTCTCAGAGAATACAGGGAAGTGCACATCAATCCACCTGAATCTAAACTTGCTGCAGGGAGCACGACTTCCAGTGGCTCCTAAAGCACCACTGTAGGTATGCCTCAGTGTTTTCTGCTTTTGACATCAGAAGGTCTGGCCCACTATATTTATATTATAGAAATACAATTTTCTTGAATATTTTATTTTACCTTGCATTCCTTCTATTTATTATCTGCATTTCAAACTTGTTTCATTTTTCTTTAGGACTTGGAGGACCAACTTGCCCAAGGGGTGCTGTGCATTGGTGGCCACTTCGGTGGAGCACAATGGGATACCTGTAGTTGGAGGAGTCCGAGCTAATGCTCTTACCTCACGATATCTAATCGAACCCTGCGGGTCAGGAAAATCTAAGCTCACCTACATATGTCGGATAGACGCAAGGTATTGACGGGTATCTTTATCTCAGTATGAATTTAATAGTAGGAGCTATATCTCTTATCTGTGCTGTAAGAATGCTCTAGTTGATCAGACCAGACCTTTCTGTCCACTTCCTTCTATTGAAACAGACTCCTTCCTACATTCAAATGAAACAAGAATTTTGAATAGATAAATATTCAGCCAGTTAGCATGTTGACTGGGGAAGACCTACTCCAATATAGATGCAACAATGATAAGACACTGCAAAGATTTACTGGCTTTATTTTTTTTTCATATGGGGCAGAAACAATGTGACCTAAGGTCCTAAGCATTTTTACAGGAACAGTTTTCAATGAACCATGTATGCTTCAAGCAGAAGCACAATTCATTAGATGTACATTGTGCATGGTGGCACCAAGAGGAACAAAAAAAAAGATAAATTGCAGTAATAATATATTAACTCAACCAATGTTAAAGTAAACATAACCAAATTGTGGTCACTACCACCAAACTAACTCAACCAGTAAGCAATAATTTGCATATGCTTGAAACGTCAACTCTCCTGCTCCTCAGATACTGGCTGTGCTTTTCTAGCTCCTCAATTTTTGAGAAATAAATTTTCATTCCACCAAAATTCAATTGCAGAGCTGCATTGATTGCTGGCCTTTGCTAGTGAATTGTCCAAAAGCAAACTGTGGCTTGCTGTACAAAATTATGGCAGCAGCACCTTCCTTCACTTGTGGTGAATAGTGGTGCAACTAGAGTGGCGAGGGTGAAAACCCCTATTGAGTTGGGCCACCATAAAGGCTGTGGTGCAACCTCAATTACCTCATGACCCTGTCATTAGAGTCTGGACTGCCTTAAGTTATGAAAGACAGTTCAGTGACTTTTACTGCAGGTTCTTGCCATTACAACATATTTATTTTTAAATTAAACACGTTAGTTTAGTTTTTAAAACCAGTGTAGTAAATTCTACATAACATTTTCTATATTTTATTTCCTTTACTTCAGGGGACGAATGCCAGAGTGGTACAATAAAGCATTTGGACACTTGTGTGCAGTGGAAATTGGTAGAATACGAGACTCTTTTAATATTCCTGGCTCCGACAGACAAGAAAGCAAGCATTAGGAAACAACTTCCAATGAGCTTGCACCTTAACTCTGAAGCACAGGGCTGCGAAGAACAACCATACCCTTCCAAGGAAACTGTGGTGGACCCAAATTAATACATTTACAATGGAGGCTTACACAGTCAGATCTTTGGAATTATTTTAACTTTAGTAGAATTCCTAATTATGACTGTAGTGATATATTTTTAAAAAGCTGCTTGATTCGAACATGATGGCTGTCATATAGGCCTTTACTGGAATAGTGGGTGGGAGTAGTGGTCCTTAGAAAAAGTGAAGTGCAAAGATGGATTGTACTTGCTTGCTTAGGGGCTACAATTGCTTCTATGAAGCACCAAGCATTTTGTGTAATATATGTCATGTGTGTATAAAGAATAACCTGGGGTGTGTTCACGTGATTTGCTATTTTTATATTTCATTCTTTATCTTCATAGTTTATGACCAATTTTCCAGAGTTGTGTATTTCTGTTGTGCTTGCTTGGTTCAGTTATGGTACATCTGGAGCAGTGTGTGTTTGAGCGGGTGTTTCTGAGGAGCTGAAATGTGAGAGAATGGGTAAGGGACAGTGTCTGGTACACTGCTTGTTTGGAAGGCACTGCCATGGCAGAATGATGTCCATCAACCTAAGAGTTTCTAGTGAAGTTAAGTTTGTCAATATAGTATTTAAGTGAAAGACAATGGAGACCACTTTACAGCCATTTTTTTTTCCCACCAGAACTTGATTTTTCCTCTTTGTGAATTCCAAAAGATTACCTCTTCTATCTCCCAACAACACAATCCAGTTTCTTCTGTCAGGGATTAGAAGAGTGTTTGGTTGGAATAACATAGGAGCTTTGACAATCCCGCTAAACTCACTTGACAACATGGCGTGACTCCAGCTACGTTTTAAATGGGGAAAGGCTGTTTTTTTTGTTAAGCGATGTCTTTATCCTTTGTTTTCCTCACTAGATGAGGGCTTATGAGGTCCTAAAACCTACAGGGACAAAAATATATCTTTTGAAAAGTGGCATTTATTACCACAGAACATGAATATATACAACCGCATTTGTATAATTGTTTTTAACAATCAGTATGGAGCTTGTCAATAACATTGCAAAACTGCTGCTGTCACAGATTGAAAAGTTTTGTATCCTTCAAAAGTGATATTAGAAATTACCATGAAACAAAATTCTAGGGCAAAGGCTGTAAAATATAAGGGGTCTGATGCTGTGGGGTTTTTTTAAATGAATCATAGTTATATGTTATGAACTGTTAACCTTTTCATGTGCAGTCATGCTACTTACATGACTCAAACAAAAACGTTACTAAAAGGAGACAAGAATTCGAAGCTTTTCAGGTTGCATTCATCAGGACTACAATGCAAGAAACAAATGTGAAAATAAGGAATCACCAATTTATGCAGCATGAGAAAAGGGTGCTGATGGGTTAGGCCATCATTGGCATGGAGATGTAACAATAAAAGTCAACTGTCTATACAAAGAAAGAACAAAGAAAATTTATAGCCCGGGAACAAGCCCTTCAGCCCTCCAAGACTGAGCCGATCCAAATCCACTGGCTAAACCTATCGCCCAGTTCCAAAGCATCCGTATCCCTCTGTTCCCCACTTTACTCAAGCATCTGTCCAGACACACCTTAAATGAATCAACCGTGCCTGCCTCTACTACCTCTGCTGCAACACATTTGAGGCACCTACCACCCTTAATTCTCAGACCAGGCAGGCAGATTTTGATTGGTGAGGGTGTTGCCATAGGAATGCAGCAAATTGGCAGTCCCCATGACCCCTTTTGTTCCCACTATGAAAGAGGTGCAATGCTTTAGAAAGTTCCTTCTACCTACATAAATTCAGGGTTCTGTTATTAAAAGATGCAGCTTCTCACATGCAAATACTGAAATGGTTTCACAGTGAGTTGCTGCTCTTATTTACTCTTTGTTTCCCTCTGAAGCAGAAAACTATCTTTTTTTTGTTATTTATACTACAGGTGATCAGATTTTGCTGAAAAACTACATGACATCTAAAATTCAAAGATAACCATAGTTTCCCCAAAATGCTGAAACTCGCCCGTTTCCACTTGCAGTTGATCTGCTAAAGTTTGCGCTCAGGTCAAATTTCTTAATTCTCATGATAGTGATGCATGTGCATCTGGTGCACCACAATTGGCATCAGGTGGGACATGCCAGGATCTTCCTGGAAATTGGCTGGAGGTGGCTATCATAGCAAGGGACCCACTCCATAAAAGTGTGAGGTTGCATAGTAATCACTGTACTGAACCAGCAATTCTGATGTCATGAGTTTGGACTCCTTACTGGCTAAATTATGAAAGGTGAACTTTTTTAACTCTTAAGAATACTCAGGCTGGCACAAGGAGCAAAATGACTGTGAAAGCTATTGACCCAGCTTAATCTTGATTGACCCTTCCCAAAGTGAACTTGCCATCTAGAATGGGTACAGTTCAAATTTGCCTCCAGTCCCACACTGGCCAACAAATGCACCTTATGCAACAAGTTCAATCCACCATTGTTTTGGCACATTGAAATAAATGCAGCCATAAAAATGGTGCCCATTGCCCAGGCAGAGCCCAAATAGATAATAAAAGAAATACTCAAAACTCTCTGTTGAATTTTTGCAACCTGGGCAAAGGTTTTAGTCTGGACTTTTAGGTGGGCCCCACAGTGCTTCAACCAGTACACCTGATCTGACTCACATCAACTACCTGCCAGGTTTCAAAAATGGTTGGGGGTTTACAAGCTCCCAATGTTTGGAATCCTTACAGTGGCTTCATTCCCACAGGGTCCTCCCTGAAACCTTGGCAAAAGGAGGAATCTCATTCTCTGGCAAATCCCTGCCAATAATTATATTGGAATATCTGCCAAAATGGACCTGATTTCCAGGACCCTTGTGTGAATACAGCATTTTACTATTTTGCTTTGTTCATTCACAAATGTGAGTGTAGGATCAGTGAGTTAAGGCATGAATGTTTTTGTGGGTTCACAAATATAATATCATATTTACAACTTGCCTCCTTCAAAACTGTTCCTCAGCATGTGCTCGTGCTGTAAATTGCAAAACACTACAAATTGATTTGTGGCTACATCACATATGTGTGACAAAATTCTAAGTAATATAGGCAAAGTTCTTTCCACATGTGCGCTATTGGGTGTAAAATACTTTCTGTAACAGAACCAACATTTCCATCTATTATTTACTGGAGTGTGTTATTTACCCGTTATCAAATAATGTATGTAATAGTGTGTAATTGGAAGATCCCCAACACTGTTTAGTGAAATTATTCTAATATGCTAAAAATAACTTTTAAGGTTAAATTTCTAATCTATTTTTGTTTTATTTGTTTTGTTTTCATTCTCACCTGCCAATCATGAGGTTTTATTAACAATCATGCTAATTCCAAGTGGTCCTTGTATAAAAGGTGGTCTTTCACACAGATTTCACTGTAAGATTAGTATTTGTTTGAGGGTTTAAATGGAATGTAGTTAATAGTAAATACAAAACTGCTATTGGGAACTCGATGACCCTTTTTAATATGTGGGTGCTGGAGCCCTTTGTAAGCAGGAAATCAAAGAAGGATTTATCTAATATGGTTTAAAATATTTACCTTTCAGTGTTATGTAAAGAGCTTTTAGTGAAATTTTGTGGCAATAAGAACAATTATATCAATAATTATTTCAGTGTTATCCCTTCACTTTAAACCGCTTACTTTCTCTGTGTTTGTTACAAAAGTTCAACTGGTATTTGTAGAATTTGGTGTCATTGTATATACCATTGTATTGTAAACTTCTTTTCATGTCTAGCTGCATACTGCCAAATAGGGATAACGCATGTTATTAATTATTTAAATATTCACATATTTATACCTCAATTATACTTTTTTGTACCTCTTTTTTAAAAATTGTAAATATTTTACTCTCCAAATGCTAAGACATAAAGAACCAAGAAAGTGTTTATATCTTTGTATGTCTGTACAGTTATAACCATCAAGTGCACTATTAAATGTGTTAAATGAGAATAATCATTCTTTGTTTTGGTATTTTGTTTTGGTCTTACAATAGGAATATCCAAATCAAGACCATGAGTCATATCCAGGAAATTTAGGCCACTCTGTTCAACCTGATCCTGTTGTCCATCAGTCTGCCCTGTTTGAATTTTGTTGTATTGGAAATTTGGAAGGAATCTGCTGCTCTGTACTGTTGCTACATCAAAGACCATAACACCTTAAGATGTAGGAACATGAGTAAGTCACTCGGCTATTGAGTAGGCTCTGCCATGCAGAGAGATCATGATGAATCTAATAATCCTCGAATCTACTTTCCTGCCTTCTTCCTATAACCCTTGATTCTCTCACTGACTATAAGACCACAATAGAAGAAGGCCTTTCAGCCCATCGAGTCTGCCCCACTGGATAAATACAAAATTAGAAAACAATATTTTATAATAGCAAGTTTATTAAAAGTTAATGGGAGCTTTGTTTTCAATTTTATATGTGTACTTGAAGACCCAGTCTTATGCCCTTGTTCTCCAAGATGCAAATAATGATAGGAAGAACTGTTCTTCTTCAAAAAATGATCACTTTTATTTCCACTCATTTGCAGAACTGCAACAGTAGCCACCATTTTACACCAGTAGGGGTTTGTTTCCTGTATCTAACTGGAGCAATGCAGAAACAATGCCTTATTGTTCTCTGGCCCGATGGATCAGAATGACACATTGGGTTGAATGACCTCCATCTGTGGCGAAAGTGAGGACTGCAGATGCTGGAGATCAGAGACAAGATTAGAGTGGTGCTGGAAAAGCACAGCATTTTTTGAAATGGGAGGATTCGAAGGAGAAATTGTTAGGGTGAGGACCAGTTCAGCAAAACAAATGAGATTGTCAGTGGAAGAGTACTGGTGGGGACATCGGGAGAGGAAGAAACGGAGGGTTTGGAGGCCCTGATCATGGCGGATGGAGGTGTAGAGGGACTGGATGTCCAAGGTGAAGATAAGGCATTGGGGGCCGGGGAAATGGAAGTTTCAGAGGAGGTAGTTTTCTGATGAAGGACTCCTGCCCGAAATGGCGATTTTCCTGCTCCTCAGATACTGCCTGACCTGCTGTGCTTTTCCAGCACCACTCTAATCTTGTCTCTGATCTCCATCTGTGCCCAAACCATTCTATAATTCTATGAACTCTGGCTATGCATGCTTCTCAGTTGATATGTAAGTCTACTCACAGCCTTTCCCAGGACTGTATTTTCAACTGCTGGATACTCCTGTAACCCGACAGCAATGCCAGGTCCGGCCATCCAAGCCAGGGAAGTTACAAAACAAATAGGAGCCAGCTGTTCAGTACTGGCCTTGGTAATGGACTGTGAATCAGGCCATTTGCAATGTTTTTGTTCAAGGAATAACTCAGCAGTGAACTTTTTCCAAGCTTGCAAATAATAACATTTACTGTAGAGCCTCATAACCTATTGGTTTTAAGACATAATGGTTTAATTGTAGAGGGAGAAAGGGACACGTACAGTAGAGGAATGGGCAGATAAGTGACAGATGAATTTCAAGGGGGAATATCACGGAGTGATATTTGGTACAAGAGCGTGGAGAAACCATACAAAAGAAATGGTAGTATTCTAAATGCTGTGCAGGAGCAGAGAGACCTGGGTATATATGTGCATAAGTCATTAAAGGTGGCAGGACACGAGCAAATAAAGCATATCATATTTTAGTCCTCATTAATAGAGACATAGAGTACAAGAGCAACGAGTTATTGTGAACTTTATTAGGACTCCAGTTAAAGCTCGGCTCGAGTACTGTATATAGTTCCAGGCACCATACTTTAATATGGATGCAAACGCATTGAGAGAAAGTGGAGAAGCAGTTTATGAAGATTGATGAAGTTCAGTGAATAGCTTGGAGAAGTTGGAGAGGAAAAGGCCAAGAGGAGACCTGATGGAAGATTTCAAAATCATGAAGGCAGAGTAGATAGGTAGAAACTATGTTTTATTCACACATGAGAAATGGACATTGCAGCTGGCCAGCATTGATTGCCTGTCCCTGAGTACCCTTCAGAAGATGATGGTAAGCTTCCTTCTTCAGCACTGCGTCCACGTGCTGTAAGTAGACCTACAATGCCCTTAGGGAAAGAGTTCCATGATTTTGACCCAACCACAGTGAAAGAACAGTAATATGTTTCTACGTCAGCATGGGGAATGGCTTGGAGAGAAACTTGAAGAAGGCAGTGTTGTCATATATCTGCTGCCCTTGTCCAAGATGCAAGTAGTTGTATGTTTGGAAGGTGCTGCCTGAAGGTTGTTGCTGAATCTCTGCAGTGCATCTTGCAAGTACACACTGCTGCTACTGAGTGTCGGTGGTGGAGGAGTGGATGTGCTGCCAATCATGCAGGCTGCTTTGTCCTGAATGATGTCAAGCTTCTTGAGTGTTATTAGAGCTGCATTCCCCCAGGCAAGTAGGGAGTCAGGACATGAGTTACTCACCATAGTATATGCCTAGCCTCTGACCTGCTTTTGTAGCCTCTGTATTTATGTGGTGAGTCACCTGCGTTTATGGTCAACGGTAACACCCCAGATGTTGATAGTGAGGGATTCAGTAATGGTTATGCCATTGAAGGGCATGGATAGGGTAAATAGACAAAGTCTTTTCCCTGGGGCCGGGGAGTCCAGAATTAGAAGGCATAGGTTTAGGGTGAGAGGGGAAAGATATAAAAGAGACTTAAGGGGCAACTTTTTCACGCAGAGGGTGGTATATGTATGGAATGAGCTGCCAGAGGATGTGGTGGAGGCTGGTACAATTGCAACATTTAAGAGGATGGGTATATGAATAGGAAGGGTTTGGAGGGATATGGGCCGGATGCTGGCAGGTGAGACTAGATTGGGTTGGGATATCTGGACGAGTTGGACGGAGGGGTCTGTTTCCATGCTGTACATCTCTATGACTCTATGACTCTATGACTTCACCTTCTGTTCAGATTGGGGTCTCAAGCACAACTTCAGGGCTTCTGCAAGTTGAGCCTCAAGAAGTCACGCTCTGGGAACATCAACGATGACACTGATGTCCCAGGGTATCCAAGTTTTGCTGCCACTACAACTGCCTCTTGGTCACTGCCAGACTCCGGACCTGCTTGTGCAAACATCAGTGAACATCCCCACTTCTGACCTTATGGTGGAGGGAAGATCGTTGATGAAGCAGCCTAAGACACTATCCTGAGGAACTCCTACAGAGATATCCTAGAGCTGAGATAACTGATCTCCAACAGTCAGAAACATTTTCCTATCAGCCAAACTGACTTCAACCAGCAGAGAGTTTGATTCCAGTTTTGCTAGACTCCTTTATGCCACAATTTTTCAAATACAACGTTTTTCATTGTCACTGTCATCTTACCTCTGGAATTCAGGTCTTTTGTCCATGTTTGAACCAAGGGTCTAATGAAGTCAGGAGCTGAGTGGCCCTGGCAGAACCCAAACTGGGCATCACTGAGCAGGTTATTGCTGAGCAGGTGCTGCTTGGTAGTTCTGTTAATGACACCTTCCATCACTTTACTAATGATCGAGAGTAGACTGATGGAGCGGTAACTAGTCAGGCTGGAGTTTTCCTGCTTTTTATGTACAGGATATACTTGGGCAATTTTCCACTGGAGAAATTACTGTGATTCATTACTAGAGACAGAATGACTGAGCATTTGGACAAGTATGGGCAGAACAATGAATCAGCATGGATTTGTGAAGGGTCTGACTAAGTTGAATATCTTGAGGCAGTTGTGAGCTTTATCAATAGCGGTGTCATTGGATGATGGTCAAATGGTCTTACAAAAAAAATAGTTGGTAAGGTGCCACTCAATTGCGAAAGAAAATATTGCAGATTGAATTTGACCTTGTGAGACTGTTTAGTAAGTGGTTCAGAATTAAGGGTTCAGAAAAGATTTACAAGGATGTTTCCAGAGTTGGAAGGTTTGAGCTATAGGGAAAAGCTGAATAGGCTGGGAATGTTTTCCCTGGAGCGTCATAAGCTGAGGGGTGACCCCTATAGAGGTTTGTAAAATCATGGAGGGACATGGATAGGGTAAGTAGACAATGTCTTTTCCTCAGGATGGGGGTACCCAGAGCTAGAGAGCATTGGTTTAAGGTGAGAGGGGAAAAATATAAAAGACATTTAAGAGGCAACTTTTTCATTCAGAGGGTGATGTATGTATGGAATGAGGTGCCAGAGGAAGTGTTGGAGACAGTACAATTACAACATTTAATGGGCATCTAGATGGGTTTAGAGGGATATGGCCAAATGCTGGCAAATGGGACTAGATTAATTTAGAGTATCTGTTTGGTATGGATGCGTTTAACCAAAGGACCTGTTTCCATGCTGTACATCTCTATGACTCTATGACTAATTAATAAACAGAGCAGGGTTAAAGACAATGGCCCAGATTGTCCAGCGACTAGGTTAGCAGGGGAGGTGAGGGTCTTCTGATATTGTCACTTGTCTGTTAACCTGGAAACCCTGGTAATGTTCTGAGGACCTGTGTTCAAATTCCTCCATGGCATGTGGTAGAATGCGAATTCAATAAATATCTGGACTTAGGAGTCCAATAATGACCATGAAAGTACTGTCAATCACTTGGTGAAAATCCCCTCTAGTTTATTAATATCTTTTAGGCAAGGAAATCGTTGGCCTGACCTAAATGGGATCCAAGGCAATGTGGTTGACACTTAACTGTCTTCTGGGCAAATAGGGATGGGTAGTAAATGCTGTCCCAATCAATGACAGCCACGTCCCCAGGAATTAATTTCTAAAAGTCTTTTCTGAAGTCTCAATGGGAACACTATAAAACCTCCTGCGTAGCAGATCCCAAAGGAATTGTCCAAGAAATAGAAGATCCCACTGAGCTTTTCCCCAAATGGAAGCTTCTGAAAATATCCATTCAAATCAGAGAATTTGGAGGGTTCCACTGTAGTTAAGGAAATAGTTACACAAGAAACGGGAGATGATTAAAAACCTAGTCTAATTTCTGAGTAACTATTAAACTGACCCCACAACTTCCCACACACTCCTGCAACTATACCTGTCCAGACCCTCGCCCAACATCTATATTAGATTACTTACAGTGTGGAAACAGGCCCTTCGGCCCAACAAGTCCACACCGACCCGCCGAAGCACAACCCACCCACACCCCTACATATACCCCTTACTGGACACTACTGGCAATTTAGCATGGCCAATTCACCTGACCCACACATCTTTGGACTGTGGGAGGAAACCGGAGCACCCGGAGGAAACCCACGCAGACACGGGGAGAACGTGCAAACTCCACACAGTCAGTCACCTGAGGCGGGAATTGAACCCAGGTCCCTGGCTCTGTGAGACAGCAGTGCTAACCACTGTGCCACCGTGCTGCTCTAGTTCCAGAACCCAAAAACTCATACTACTAGATACTGTGGAGCACATTCTCCAGCCTTGCTGTTACATGTCCCTAGCCTGTTGTCTTTGTTGCCCTGTTCCAAAGCAACCTTTTCTGAAAAGGGATGATAACCTCACTGACTCTTTTTCTGCTCCTCAGTACTGGGTATAATTGTACTTACTATCCAACCTTCACTCCCTCTTGCTGGCCAACATCTCCATGAGGACATTCAGAGCAGTATCACCCTCAATCCTCACCAGCCCAACAAAACTCAGTTGCCAAGTAATAATTTGCATAGTGCTGACTCACCCGAAGTACCACGTGTCGCCTCTCACTGAAGTCACTGGGCACACAGCACAGGTGCAATGCTCATTCCAAAATCATTTTCAGCACATGTTTGAAGTGCTGCTATATTGAATATGACAAATATTTGTTTATCTGTTTAATATTCAATAAACTGATCTTGTGGTGTATAACCTGAGATGTGGTCTGATAGAGCATGAAAACCCTACTCATTCTGTCCATGAAAACAAAGAAATCAAGTGATAACTGGATGGCAAAAATTTAAGACAGAGACAGATGAGTTCTTGATTAGTAAGGGGATTGAGGGTTACGGGGGAAGGCAGGAGAATGGGGTTGAGAAACATTTCAGCAAGAATTGAACAGTGGAGCAGACTTGATGGGCCAAATGGCCTAATTCCACTCCTCTATCTTGTAGTTTTGTGGTCTTATGGTCTTTTGGGCATTTTCTGATAAAGTCACATACATTGACAAGGGTTATCATCATCCAGACTCTCAAAACATTTAGAGTCATAGAGTCATAGAAATGTACAGCATGGAAACAGACCCTTCGGTCCAACCCATCCATGCTGACCAGATATCCCAACCCAATCTTGTCCCACCTGCCAGCACCCGGCCCATATTGCTCCAACCCCTTTCTATTCATATACCCATCCAGATGCCTTTTAAATGTTGCAATTGTACCAGTCTCCACCACTTCCTCTGACAACTCATTCCATACATGCACCACCTTCTGCATGAAAAAGTTGCCCCGTAGGTCTCTTTTATGTCTTTCCCCTCTCACCCTAAACCTATGCCCTCTAGTTCTGGACTCCCTGACCCCAAGGAAAAGACTTTGTCCATTTATCCTACCCATGTCCCTCATGATTTTATAAACCTTCATAAGGTCAACCCCTCAGCCTCCAACGTTCCAGGGAAAACAGCCCCAGTCTGTTCAACCTCTCCCTATAACTCAAATCCTTCAACTCTGGCAATATCCTTGTAAATCTTTTCTGAACCCTTTCAATTTTCACAACATCCTTCCAACTGGAAGAACACCAGAACTGCACACAATATTCCAACAACGGCCGAACCAATGTCCTGTACAGCCACAACATGACCTCCCAACTCCTGTACTCAATACTCTGACCAATAAAGGAAAGCATAACAAATGCCTTCTTCACTATCCTATTTACCTGTGACTCCACTTTCAAGGAGCAACAATCTGCACTCCAAGGTCTCTTTGTTCGGCAAAACTCCCCAGGACCTTACCATTAATTGGATAAGTCCTGCTAAGATTTGCTTTCCCAAAATGCAGCACCTCACATTTATCTGAATTAAACTCCACCTGCCACTTCTCAGCCCATTGGCCCATTGGATCAAGATCCTGTTCTAATCTGAGGTAATCTTCCTTGCTATCCACTACACCTCCAATTTTGGTGTCATCTGCAAACTTACTAACTGTACCTCTTATGCTCACATCCAAATCATTTATATAAATGATGAAAAGTAGTGGATCCAGCACCAATCCTTGTGGCACTCCACTGGTCACAGGCCTCCAGTCTGAAAAACAACTCTCCACCACTACCCTCAGTCTTCTACCTTTGAGCCATTTCTGCATCCAAATAGCTAGTTCTCCCTGTATTCCACGAGGTCTAACCTTGCTAACCAGTCTCCCATGGGGAAACTTGTTGAACGCCTTACTGAGTTCGTATAAATCAAATCTACTGCTCTGCCCTCATCAATCCTCTTTGCTAATTGTTTAAAAAACTCAATCAAGTTTGTGAGACAGGATTTCCCACGCACAAAGCCATGTTGACTATCCCTTAATCAGTCCTTCCTTTTCAACTACACGTACATTCTGTCCCTCAGGATTCCCTCCAACAACCTGACCACCACCAATGTCAGGCTCACTGGTCTATAGTTCCCTGGTTTGGCCTTACCACCCTTCTTAAACAGTGGCACCATGTTAGCTAACCTCCAGTCTTCTGGCACCTCACCTGTGACTATTGATGATGTAAATATTTCAGCAAGAGGCTCTGCAATCACTTCTCTAGCTTTCCACAGAGTTCTGGTGTTTAGATACCTGGCAGTAAAGGCATATTATGGTTTACAGTAATGTAAGAAACATTAAAAATAGTGATTGGCCATACTCGTATCTTTTTTACATCCCTTGATAAGATTTACATCTCTTTGTAACTTTCTAATCATTTACAGTGAAAGGTTCTCTGCAATTAAAGTTGCAGAGTCCTAGAATGGTCACTAGATGACAGTATGAGCACAATGAAACAGATCTTAAATATTAGTTACGAATGACCATTTGTGGTAGATGTTGACTTCATGCAGCAGTGTAAAAAAGAGCACATACTTTAAATCTCAATTTTTATTTTCAATTCTGAAGCCTTATTCTAAAATACAAAATTGCATTTAACTTTCTATGAATTTATCCAACTTCCCTCACATTTAGGTGTTCATTTTTTTTTGCATCATTTTTGGGGTGTAACTAAGGAAAAACTGAGAAACCGAATTCAGAGGAATTCATGCCCAAAGTATTCAAATCACTTTGTTTCAATTCTGCCTGTTACACAGAAATTCTCTGAAAAGTGATGAAGCTTGTCATTGGATTGTAGCCTTGAAATCTCACTAATGGTGAAGGTCCTTCTCAATTTGTTTAGGGACCTTATAGGCCCAAGTTCTCAGGAATTCAGCAAATAAGGCTTAATCTTACTAAAGTGGTGAGAGAGTGAATGTGCTGCTGAAATGAATGAATGTAATATGAGTGGCTCAGATTAATGCTTCTTGAGAAAGCATCACAATATCACCTTGGGAGCAGGCGGTATTACATTTCCATATGATGTATTCTACCTGCCGAATCCTGAAACAGATACCAGAGAAGGTGGCATAGGTTAAGGAAGCTGACAATAGGAAACTACTCACCAAAACACATGCATCAGATAATTGGCCCAGAAATTGTCTGTTCTCCACTTGCTTCTCGTCCATTCTAGGCCTTCAGACAAACATACATCTGTGTTCTGTTTTTAAACATGAGCATTTCACTTTTTTGTTTGCACATCAGGATGACACCATCATATTGTTGAGAAAGGCAAGCCTCGTAAAGCGTTAATTACACGATCGCATCGTTGGCATAGCCAAGAAGCTGTGGTAGAGTTGGTATCCTGTATACCTAGGGAATGTGAGAACTATGTCTGTATCACCACAAATAGGGGAAATCTGCCTGCATAGAGTATCTCAACTTTCAGATGTCTGGGAAAAGTTGAATTCCAAGAGGAATGTCCCTGGCTTAGAATGCTAAAATAAAATATCAAAGTATCGTGAATGGTTATGGGAAGATGAAGCAATAAGTAATAGGATAAGATCAACAAAAATATGGCAGTCAGCTACATCCAGGAAGTGTAAATCAAAAAAGAGGACAAATGTATGGTTGAAAATACACATTGGGACTAATTCTGTGATAGCACACAGGAAGCCACATTCACATCTTTCAAATAATTTCATATTCTTTGACATCTGTTCTCATCCTCCGGGCAGTGTAGATTGAGCCTGCTCCAATCTCCTGTCAAGATGCAGCAGTGTCATCCTCTAGGGCAGAAATTCCCAACTGTTTTTATGCTGTAAATCCTTTTCCAGCTTATTTTTCTGTCTGCTTCTTCCAAATTAGTTCCATGACTAAACGTAATTGAGTTATTTATTTTAATTACTTAATAAGAAACTTGGTACTGATACAAAGCAAAAATTTCTCAAACCCTGAGGCTATTGAATTGAAAGAGTTTTGGGATTTATTGGGTGGAATTGTCTGTGGGAAAGCGATAGAATTCCATGGGGGATTGTGGTTTAGGAGCCTGATACTAGGATCTCTGGGTTGGATTATACAGGCAATAGGAAAGCAGCAAAACAGCAAATGGGAGCTGCAGGAAAATCTCTGAGCTCATTATAGCAGTCAGCATATTGAATTAACATTTCTCTGAAAAGAATTAAATATTTGGAGATAGTGAGGACTGCAGATGCTAGAAAGTCAGAGTGGATAAAGCGTGGAGCTGGAAAAAGCACAACAGGTCAAGCAGCATCGGAGGAACAGGGAGTCGATGTTTCAGATCTGAACATCTCACCAGGACTGGAGGAGGGAGAATGGGGCTGAGAAATAAATGGAGGGAGTAGGACTGGGGGTACGGTGGCTGGAATGGCAGCAGGTGGATGCAGGTCGGTGATTGTGATAAATCAATGGGAAGGATGGAGTGGATAGGTGGAGAGGAAGATGGACAGGTTAGGTCAGGTCAAAAGGGCTGCATTGTGGATGAGGTGGGAGGGGTGGGGAAATTTGGAAGCTGGTGAATTAGAGTCATAGAGATGTACAGCATGGAAACAGACCCTTCGGTCCAACTCGCCCATGCCGACCAGATATCCCAACCCAACCTAGTCCCACCTGCCAGAGCCCGGCCCATATCCCTCTAAATGCTTCCTATTCATATATCCATCCAAATGCCTCTTAAATGTTGCAATTTTACCAGCCACCACCACATCCTCTGGCAGCTCATTCCATACACGTACCACCCTCTGCGTGAAAACATTGCCTCTTAGGTCTCTTTTATATCTTTCCCCTCTCACTTAAAACTTCATCATCCCTTTGAATTCCATTTTATTCCTAATTTCCCAGAGGAACTTTTACTATGACATTACTTATTCACTCTGCAATACACGATCTGAAACAGGTCCACACCAGTTAGATTAGATTACTTTCAGTGTGGAAACAGGCCCTTCGGCCCAACAAGTCCACACCGACCCGCCGAAGCGCAACCCACCCAGACCCATTGCCCTTCACCCATTTACCTCTTCACCTAACACTACGGACAATTTAGCATGGCCAGTTCACCTAACCTGCACATTTTTTGGACTGTGGGAGGAAACCAGAGCACCTGGAGGAAACCCATGCAGACACGGGGAGAATGTGCAAACTCCACACACAGTCACCTGAGGCCAGAATTGAACCCGGATCTCTGGCGCTGTGAGGCAGCAGTGCTAACCAGTGTGCACCGTGCTGCCCATTCTATATTGAGGCCATATGGTTGTAAGCTCGCAAAGTGGATGATGAGATGTTCTTCCACCAACTTGCATGTGGCTTTATTTTGATGGTGGGGGAGGCTCAGGATGGACGTTTGGTGGGGAAATGGGAAATGGAGTTGAAATGACTGGCAACCAGAAGGTGGGGTTGTTGGAGCATACGGACCATAGATGCTCCCTGAACTAGATCCTGAGTTTGCATTGGTTCTCTCCGGTGTAGGTAAGACCACACTGGGAGCAACGGATGCAGTAAATCAGGTTGGAGGAAATGCAGATGAATCTCTGCCAGACTAGGAATGATTCTTTGGTGCCTTGGAGGAGGTGAGGGGGGTGGGGGGACAGGCTTTGCACCTTGTGTGGCCACAGAGAAAGATGCCTGGTGTGGAGGAGATGTTAATGGAGAGTGTGGACATAATGAGCGAGTTGCAGAGGGGACGGTCCCTACGAATACAGGATGGGGATGGGCAGGGAAATATCATTTCGGTGATCGGGTCAGACTGCAGGTGGCAAAAATGGTGAAGGATGATACGCTGGATTTGGAGATTAGTGGGGTGGAAAGTGAGGACCGGGGGACTATATCTTTGCAATGGTTGGGGGCGGGGGAAATAGTTTTATATGAGGGTAGAGGTGCAGGAAATAGAGATGTGGTTGAGGGCATTGTTGATCATGGCAGGAAGGGATATTATGTTCCTTGAATTTGAAGGATATCTGGGATGTCTTGGCATGGAATTGCTCATCCTGGAAGCATGGGAAAATGGGAGCATGGGATCATATTCTTGCTGGAGGGGGGTTAGGAGGAGGTGCAGTAGAGGTGCCTTCCAAATTTAACAGTGCACCATGAATCACAGGACCATCAGGTCTCTAATCATTCGCAAGTACCAATATCCAGTCCAGGCTTTAGGTTTTGAGCAGAAGGACAGCCATTGTGGAGCTCCCTTCTGTCAGAATGGAGATATTTGTTGATCACAAGGAGCTGGTCAACAAACTGACAATGGAAAAGGGTAGCTCAGGATGGCTTTGGGTATTCCTTCCAAAGACAGTAGCCAGTAAATGAGATGTCATCCATAAGTCAAACTGACTACAGGATCTAAGTGGTGGAGAAGAAGTGCAGAGGCAGGTATACCAGTCTCTGGAGATATCAATACCAGAGCAGCAGAAACGGCACACAGTGCACACCATGGCCACACAGGCAGCAGCAGGAGGACATGATGGGAACACCGTCAGGAGGCAGCCTGACACCAGCTTGTGCCACATACCTGCATGTTCTGAAGTTGCATGAATTTCCTGCAGATGACAAAGTGTGAATGTTGGAGAAAACTGAGCCTCTTAAGGAAGCTGCCACTGTCTGTGTGTGTCCGATGGACAGTCCATGACCAATGGGTCTGGGTGGGAACTCCATGCCAGAAAGTGCTGTAAATCACTGCAGGGCTCAGTTTCTATACTTCTAGTTTTTTTCTATTCACTCATTGGTTGTGGACTGCATTTCCAGAAATGTCTGAACCTGTGAATTATATGGATATTCCAGCTAAAACTAAACCAAATAATTCTAAAATGAACTGTCTGCCTCCAACCAGCTCTGGACAGAGGATAACATAAAGACTCACTCTGCTTAATCTGTCTGATAATTTACATCCCAGTGTAGTTAAGGAAGTAGCCCTAGAAATAGTGGATTTAATGGTTGTCCAAGTTTCTTTAGACCTTGAAACAATTCATACAGACTGGAGGATAATTAATGTAACTGCACTGTTTAAAAAAGGAAGGTAGAGAGAAAACAGGGAATTATAAGCCAGTCAGATTGACATTGATATTGAGGAAGATGCATAAGTCCATTTACAAGAATTCTATAACAGAGCACATAGAAAACAATGGTCAAATCAGAGACAGTAAACATGAATTTACAAAAGGGACATCATGCTTAACAAATCTAGAAGTCCATAGCTCCCTGAAATTGCCAGTATAAGTGGATAAGGGAAGTCTTCAAGCCTTCATCAGTCAACGCATTGAGTATAAAATTTGGCAAGTCATGTATAAAACCACAGTTCGGCCAGTTTTTGAGTATTGTGTGCAGTTCTGGTTGTCACACAATAGCAACGATGTGGAGAGAGTGCAAAAGAAGTTTAGTTAGAGTGTATTGGCTATAAGGAGAGGTTGGATAATCTTGGATAGTTTTCACTCTAGCATTGAAGGCTGAAGGCTAACCTGATTGAAGTATATACAATAATGAGAGGCAATACAATAATATACAATAATAATATATGGTATGGTGACTAGTCAGAGTCTTTCTCCTAGAGTGGAAATGTCAAATTCTAGGGAACACAAGTTTAAGGTGAGAGAGGGTAAGGTTAAGGAAAATTGGGTGGCTCAGTGGTCAGCACTGCTGCCTCACAGCACCAGGTTCCCAGGTGCAATTCCAGCCTTGGGTGACTGTCTGTGTGGAGTTTGCACATTCTCCCTGTGTCTGTGCAGGTTTGATCCAGTTTCCTCCAACACTCCAAAGATGTGCAGGTCAGGTGAATTGGCCATTCTAAATTGCCCATAATGTTAGGTGCATTAGTCAGAGGGAAATGGGTCTGGGTGGGTTACTCTTCGGAGGGTTGGTGTGGACATGTTGGGCTGAAGGGCCTGTTTCCACACTGTAGGGAATCTAATCTAATCTAATCTAAAATTGTGAAACAAGTTTTTTAGGGAGGTGGTAGAATCAGAGACAACAGCAAAGTTTTAGAGGGATTTAGGTAGACATATGGCAAAAGTGAGGACTGCAGATGCTGGAAATGAGAGTCTAGATTAGAGTGGTGCTGGAAAAGCACAGCAGGTCAGGCAGTATCCAAGGAGCAAGAGAATCAACGTCCTGGGCAAAAGCCCTTCATCAGGAATGAAGGTAGACATATGTACAGGCAGAGAATAGAAGAATACAGACCATGTGTAGGCAGATGGAATTAGTTTAGAATGGCATTCTGGTTGGCACAGAAGGGCCTGCTCCTGTACTGTTACTGTTCTATTTGTTCTATGTGATGGAATTCTTCCAGGATATAACTAGTAGAGCTTTGAGTGAGACGGTGGATGTGGGCTTATTTAGACTTTCAAAAGGCTTTTTGACAAAGTCCCATCTAAGAGATTAATGTGTAAAATGAAAGTGCATTAAGATGGAGAGAAAACTGATTAGGTGAAGAGTAGGAATAAATGGGTCTTTTTCTGAATAGCAGGCAGTGATAGTGATTGGTGCTAGGACCCCAGCTATTGACAATATATGTGAATGATTCAGATGAGGGAATTAAATGTAACATCTCAAGGATTGCAGATGACTCAAACCTGGGTGGAACGGTAAGCTGTGGGGAGGATGCTGAGACGTTGAGGCGTGATTTGGACAAGCTGAGTGAGTGGGAAAATGCATGGCATACAGTAAAATATTAAATGTGAGGTCATCCACTTTGGTGGCAAAAATAGGAAGGTAAGATTATTAACTGAATGGCTGTAAATTGAGAGAGGGGAATGTTCAACAAGACCTGGGTGTCCCAATGCACCAGTCACTGAAAAGTTAGCATGCAGGTGTAGCAGGTGATAAAGACTGCAAACAGCATGTTGGCCTTCATAGTGAGAGGATTTGAGTACAGGAAAAAGGATGTCAGAGCATTGGTGAGGCCACACCTAGAACCACAGAAATGATGTAGGACAGAAAGGGGCCATTCAACCATCTTGTCAATGCACCCAAAGACACCCAGATGCCCTTTCTAATGCCATCCCCCTGTACATGACTCATTGCCCAGCAGCTTACAGAACTTAAACATGTAGATCCAAGTATTTTTTAAAGGAATCTAGGGTGTCTGCCTCCACCATCACCTCCGAAATGAATTCCAAAAACCCATCACCCCCTGCTTAAAACTGTTTTTTTTAACAGCTCCTGAAATCCTTCCACCATTCAGCTTGAATCTATAACACCTAGTTTTTGAACTCTCTGCCACGTTAAACAGGTTCCTACTGTTACTCTATCTCTACCGCTCACAATTTCGGAGACCTCAACCACATCACCTCTCAGCCTTCTCTGTTCCAAGGAAAACAGTCTCAAACTCTTCAATCTCTCCATGTAATGATAATTCTCTGACCCTGGCAACATTCCAGTAAATTTTCTCTGCATTCTTTCCTGAGCAATTACATTCTTCCTGGAATGTGGTGACCAGAACTACACACAATGCTCCAGCTATGGCCTCACCAGTGTCTTTTACAATTTCATCCTCATTATATCTCTACTTTTGCCAATGAAGGAGAGCATTCTCTATGATTTTTTTAGAATCTTGTCTACTTGTACTGCTACCTTTAGGGATCTGTGTACTTGCACATCAAGATCTCTCACTTCATCTATCCTTCTCAGTATATTAGCGAGTTTTGAGAAATTTGACTAATGTCATTTGCAAACTACTGTGCAAGGACTGTAACAAACACTACATTGGACAAAAAGGCAGAAAACTAGCCACCAGGATACAAGAACATCAACTAGCCACAAAAAGACATGACCCTCTCTCATTAGTATCCTTACATATGGATGAGGAAGGACACCACTTCAACTGGGACAACACACCCATCCACCTCAAGCCAAACAGAGACACGCAAGAGAATTCTTAGAAGCATGGCATTTCAACTGGAACTCTTTCAACAAACACATTGACTTGGATCCCATTTACCACCCCCTGAGAAAAAGACCCGCAAATGACATCGCCATAGGAAATGATGTCACCACAGGAAATGACATCACCGACCCTAGGAAACTCAAACATGAATAGAAAGCAGGCTACACCACCTGTGCTTCATTTGGAGACTCACTGAAGATGTTAACTAGTATGGTGATGCAACATCTGAAAATGAACCTTCCAGCTCAGCGAGCAAACCTATATCCAGAACCTCTCAGTATACTCCCAATAATTGTGTATTTCATTTTACTATTTGACCTCCCTAAATGCATCACCTCACATTTGCCACTTTTCTGCCCTCTCCACTAACCCATCAATAGCATTTTGGAGCTTACAGTTATTCTTTATACTATCCACTATATGGCCAAAATTTGGGTCATCTGCCAAATTTCCCAATTGTGCCCTTTATGTTCACATCCAAATTTTTAATGTATAAAACAAACAGGCAGGATCCCAACACCAAGCTCTGCGGCACATCACATAGAACAGCTTTCTATTCACAAGACCAGCCATTGACCATTGCCCTTTGTTTTCTGTTACTAAGCCAAATTACCCTGTATTCCCATAGGCTTTTACTTTTTTGACCAGTCTGCCATGTTGTGTTCAGTTTTGATCTCCTTATTTGAGCAAGTTTTTTTTATTTCTTCCTTCACAGGATGTGAGCATTTATTGCCCATCCCTAATTGCCCAGAGGATAGCTAACAGTCAACCATATTGTTGTGAGTTTGGACTCATATGTAGATAGATCAGGAGAGGATTAGAAACTAAAAAAAAACTGCAGATGTTGGAATCCAATTTCGACAGGCAGGGGGATGGAAGAACACAGCAAGCCAGGCAGCATCAGAAGGTGCAGAAGTCAACATTTTGGGTGTAACCCTTCTTCGGGACCAGGGGTGGTTGTGGGGTGCAGGGTGGTGAAATGGGGATAGGTGAAGACAGCGTCCTACTTTATCTGCAGCTCCTCCCATACCCACTCCCAGTCCTGAAGAATGGTTACAACCAAAACATCAACTTCAGCACCTCCTGATGCTGCACAGCTTGCTATTTTCTTCCAGCCTCCTGCCTGTCTAGGTCAGGAAAGGATGACAGATTTCCTTCCCTAAAGGACATTAGCGAACCAGATGGGTTTTTCCTGACAATTGGCATTGGTTTCATGGTCATCAACAGATCTTATTTTCAGATTATTATTGAATTATTATTGAATTCCCCTGGATTAATAGTCTTGTGATAATACCATTGGGACATGACCTAGCTATAATGTTCTTGCTTTAGAGGGAGTGCAGCTAAAGTTTATCAAATATATTTCTGGGATGGCAGGATTGGCTTATGAGGAAAGATTCAGTTGGTTAAGATTTATTCATTGGCGTTTATAAGAAACAGGGGAGATCTAATAGAAACCTATAAACTTCTAATAGGACTAGATAGATTAGGAAGTTCTTTACGGTGGAGGAGCCGAGAACCAAATGAGATGAGGAGAACTTTCTTCACCCAGAGAATGGCGAGCCTGTAGAACTTGCTACCACAGAAGGTGGCTGAAGACAAAACATTTTCTATTTTCAAGGAGGAGGTCAATATTGCTTGTGGCTAATGGGATCAAGGGAAATGGCGGGGGGGTGGCATGGGGGTGGCGGGGGGGGGGGGGGGGAGGGGGTGGTGGTGAGCATAGGCTATTGAGCTTGATGATTGGCCATAATCATTTTGAATGGTGGAACAGGATTGAGGGGTTGATTGGCCTAATCCTGCTCTTACCTTCTATGTTTCTAAAAACAGGAGCAACTGTTTTTACAGTTATCTCATCTTATCACACTGCAATGGAAGTTCAAATGAGAGAAATAATGCTGTATCTTTGGCTTAATGATCTTCCAAATAGCCCCTTGAAGGAGAGAACAGTACTTGGCTCAGCTCACTACCGCAACTTATTATTGGGCATTAATCTCCAAGAAGTTGTGATTTATTTTTTAGTGCCTCATACCAAATACCAAAATGTGTGATTTATAGCCTGTCTCTTCTAATTTCTTTTCAATTTCCTGAGTGCTTGCATGTACGAATAGAGCAGTGAATCAATTCCCCAACAATTTAAATGTTTCCTTCATAATCACTACCTTTGATTTCATCCTAAAACATTTCACTGAGTTCATTTCAAAAATTGGAATGCAAAAGAACAATGTTTAGGGAATATCCTTCATCCAACCTCAGGAAGGGACAGCAACAAGAAGAAAAAGGGGTAAATCAAACAATGCTTAATAATAGGTGTTGATGCAGTGGGACATGGAGACTTCTGACAAGGAGGGCTATGAGATGCTTTTACATGGACCTCCAACAGATTAGACTTTGTTTTCATGTATGGAACACAGAGCCTGCTGCACAAATGTTACTAACATGTTGCATTTTCCAACCCCCAAATCCTCCAAGAAACAGATTTCTTTTAATTTCAAGAATATACTTTATTCATAAAATTATTTTGTATCTATACAATTGGTCATGCCATTCTTATGCACACATTGCATTTTTTTATATACAGAGATTGGATTAATCATTCGTATATACAAGTCTGGACACTGACCATCCAGGTATTCTGCTGAGGCTTCAGCAGGACCCAGTTACTGAGTGGGTCCCTGTTCTTAGGTGGGCAGACATTACACGGTGGTCTTTCTGCACTGCGCCTTGGCGGCAGCTGCCCCAAGCTTCAGCGTTTCCCTCAACACGTAGCCCTGGACCTTGGAATGACCCAGCCTGCAACACTCAGTCGGGGTCAGCTCCTTCAGCTGGAAGATCAACAAGTTTCAGACTGCCCAAAGAGCGTCTTCCACTGAGTTGATGATCCTCCAGGCACAGTTGATGTTCGTCTCGGTGTGCATCCCAGGGAACAGACCGTAGAGCACGGTGTCCCATGTCATGGAGCTGCTCGGGACGAACCTCTACAAACTCCACTGCATTCCTCTCCAGACTTCCTTTGCATAGGAAGGAGGTGTGTGACAGTCTCATCCCGTCCATAGCTGCTTCAAGGGCAGCGTGCGGTGCGGCAGAGAGTCCGAGCGTGCATAAGGGATCTCACATGCAGAGCCCTTCTCACCACCAGCCAAGCCATGTCTTGGTGCTGTTGGAAAGTTCTGGCGATGAGGCATTCTGCCAAATGACTTTGACAGTCTGCTCAGGGAACCGCTCAACAGGATCCGCCCTCTCCTTTTCCAAAAGGGTCTCAAGGACACTACGTGCTGACCACTTCCTGACGGACTTGTGGTCAAAGGGGTTTTTCTTCATAAGTTTCTCCATGAAGAACAGGAGATATGGAACAGTCCAACTACTTGGAGGTTATCATTTCATATAAGAGTGTGTTATCATATATTTATAATTCAATGTGAGAGGAAAGCAGCTCTGTGCCCTTGTACTGCTGATGACGCCTTTGGATTGGATTTGGGAATTGTATCAATTCCTGTTCTCATTCCTGATGAATGGCTTATGCCTGAAACACTGATTCTCCTGCTTCGTGGATGCTGCCTGACCTGCTGTGCTTTTCCAGCACCACACTCTTGACTTTGATCACCAGCATCTGCAGTTCTCACTTTTTCCCTTTGGGAATTGTTAACCAATGTGAGCTTTTAAGTGTCACCTATGCTTCATGGAGAGTCCTAGGATTAATTTGTAGGCATTAATATCTTGGTCAGGATTGTTTCTGGCCAAGATTTCTGATACACAATGTTGGACAGGCTACAAATGCCATAAGTGCCACCCATAGGTGAGTTCAAGGGCATGCATGTGCAAAGAGGCCCACCGCTACATTTCGGAATGACGGAAAAGACAGAGTAGTAAATCATACCATTAGTTATTCTGAGACATGCCAGGCTGTTATGATGACGCTGGAGCTTTGCTGACATTGCCTTCTGTGGATCGAAGTTGCAGGCAGTTGCCGCCTGTAGAGTATACCGTGAGATGTTGGGCGATGATCTCCAACATGAAAGAATAGAAAAAGACTTCAGGAAATTGCAATCACTAGTTGAGCATTCTGACTTTCAAGTCAGGAGTCGGCACCATCTAGTTTCTCACGGGTAACTGACAGAATAGCAAACTGCACAGAAATGAGGTGAGACTCTCTAATAATTAAATGTTTATGCTTGGAAACTGGAACCTCGCAGATTACTGGCAAAGTTCTCACTGAGCCATTGAAACCGTAGCGGGAGAGTCAGACTTTCTCATTCTTGCTGTATTTTCCAACTTTATCACCATTGCTTACATTGATGGGAAAGTTCCACTAATTGATCCCATAAACAGCTGAAGTATTTCTTCAAACAATAATGCATCAACTACAGATTTATAAACTGAGAGAAAGGTATTGCAAAACCCTGCAGGGCTTGGACAAGATATTTCATCTAAAACTCGGGCATTTGCTAAGATCGGTGCAGCTTCAACAACATTCTTAAGAAGCTTGACACCATCCAGAACAAAGCAGTCCACTTGATTGGCAGCACATCCATAAACATTCAGTCATTCCAGCACCAACTGTCAGTAGCAGCGGTGTACACTACCTACAAAATGCACTTCAGAAATTTGCCAAAGATCCTGAGACAGCACCTTCCAAACTAATCCAATTTCAAAACCCCAAGGGCAGCAGACATATAGGAACACCACTGCCTGCACATTCCCTTCTAAGGCACTCATCATCCTGACTTAGAAATATATCATCGTTCCCTCACTGTCTCTGGATCGAGTTCCTGAAATTCCCTCCCTAACGGCACTGTGAGTCTACCTACAACATGTGGACTACAGCGGATCAAGAAAGCAGCTCACCAACATCTTCACAAGGGCAACTAGGGATTGACAATAAAACTTGGCACAATCAATCAGAGATGCCCATGTCCCATGAGTAATTACAAAAAATAGTCACATTGAATCCGAAAATCATGACCTTGAATTTTAGAGAGGGAAACACAATGAAATCCATCAGAAATGATGGACTTCAGCAAAAAGGCTTGTATTTATATAAGGTTTTTAAAATAGTGAAGCATTACAAGGCGCTTCACAGGAATATTATCAAACAAAATTTGACTCAACTACACAGGTCATAAAGTCACAGAGTCACAGAGATGTACAGTACGGAATAGACCCTTCAGTCAAACTCATCCATACCAACCAGATATCCTAAATAAATCGAGTCCCATTTGTCAGAATTTGGCCTATATCCCTCTAAACCCTTCCTATTTATATACTCATCCACATGCTTTTTATATTATAATTTGTAATTATACTAGCCTCCACCACTTCTTCTGGCAGATTATTCATTACACGCACTACCCTCTACATGAAAACGTTGTCCCTTAGGTCTTTTAAATCTTTTGCTTCTCACCTTAAAGCTATGCCCTTTGGTTTGGACTACACCACCCCTGGGAAAAGACCATGCCTATTAACCCTATCCATGTTGCTCATGATTTTATAAACCACTATAAGGCCACCTCTCGGCCTCCAATGCTCCAGGAAAAACAGACCCAGTCTATTCAACCTCTCCCTATAGCTCAAACCCTCCAATCCTCGCAACATCCTTGTAAATCTATTCTTAAACCTTTCAAGTTTCACAACATCCTTCTTATAGCAGGGACACCAGAACTGCACAAAGTATTCCAAATGTGGCCTAACCAATGTCCTGTACCTTTCAACGCCTATACTCAATGCACTGACTAATAAAGGCCAGAGCAAATTTGGGCCTTTCTTTCTTATGTTTACATTCCCAAATGTGTGAGGCAATTGTGCAAGCAAGACCATCAAATGTTTACTCTCTTTATGAATCTTATCATTCCATTAGCAGCAGACTCACTCCATTCACCTCGGAGCACTGATGGCCAATTCAGGCTTGTTGATCACAGAAAGATCAATGAGGTCCTACAATCACATCAGTGGTACCATCTCTCTCATTGAGGTTTAACAATCTGTCCAATCAGCATACATTATCACTTGTTCCTCAAACTCTCATTAGTTGGTGCTCATATGCTTTACATATTTCAAACACACGAACAGGACTAAGGGACTTAGCCAATTGGTCCATGGGCGATATGTGCCTCACTTCCATTTAAATGTCCATATTTATCAATATAATTTATCATTTGAAACACCTCAGTTTCATCACTCAATGTTTTGAACCCAGGCCAATAAGAAGCGAGTTTTTGAAACAAGGCCACCTAATTTAACCTTTGAAGCCCCAGTATAATTCTATTGATCCCAGGCTATCAGTCATCAGTAACTGTTTTCAGATTGTTCAATAAAGATGTGGAATATCCATTTCAGTGAGTGGAGAGGAAGGGTGATTCTGTAATTGGAATTGCAAAATCTGATCCAGAGTGTGATTCCTGATGCCATTGCCAAAGTGACTCTGAATGAAGTCAGTGAATTATTTGCATGAGACTGCAAAGACAAATTATTTGACAGTTTATAAAACATTTTGACTATGGATAAATGTATCCTTGTGGAATTAATTTGTTCAATAATATGTTACATTGGCTTGATTAAAATTACAGATAGTGCATTTTTTTCATATTTCAAGGTAGCATTCCAACATCAACAGTTCACATTTTATACACAGTACATAAGCTGAACACTGTTTCTGGAAGGATTTTTTGAGACTTTATTCAGCAACATATACTGAGACTTTTAAACTGAAATAAAAGAGAAAAAATGCATCTTGGTAAATTAATCTTTTATTTTTAAAAGGTACTGAAAAATTACAAAATACCACTTGTATACTATTACTTATAATATTATCCTATTTTGAACCTAACTAAAATCTAAATCAGCACAACATCAATTATAATATGCTTATTACTTAAAACTGCAAAATATTGCAATGCTATCATTTGGTTTCTGGAAATAATAACTTTTCCTAAGTATGTGACAGAGAAAAAATGTTGATCCAGCCTGACACTCTTACAAAATCTAACAGAATCTAGACTGTGTAAGACAAATGATACCTGCATGAGGAAACATCATTTCAGTGAAAAAGAATATTGCTTAAATAAAGGAGCTAGTAGGAATGCTTCAAAGCAGGACACATTCCTGGTGTTGGCTTCATACAGTGCATTTTGATCATAAATTTTAATCGTCGTGTAAACCAATATGTTCTGTGGTAAAATTTTATGTTCAATATTATATATTGGAAATAATTAAAGAGAGGTTATATTTTGAGTCTATTTCATATTTTTAAAATATAGATGCAAACATATTAAATATATTTATACACTAATATTGTTTGTAGTGACTTGTGCAGTATTTGTACATTTGTTGCAGAATTATTTATGTAGAATTTGTATCATCAAACCACACCAAATGGCCGAATTGGTCAATGCCTGTATGCTATGCTTCATCCTGTTCCCATTCTCCTTCAATTAAATCTCTCCTTCATATCCTTCCATTCCTTTCTGCCCACCGCTCATATATTCATTCAATCAGTTATATTTTAAATGAATTCATCTATTCACTTTAGCTACTTTCTGCTGTAGTGCACTTCAGATGTTAATCATTGTCTGGGTAAAGGCATTTCTCCTGAACTCCCTTCTGGTATTAAACGTGGCCATCTTATATTTATTGCTCTTTTTATTAAATTCCTCCAACTGTGAATACATGGGTATGGATCTATTAAAGGATTGCAGTTGCTAAATTGTATTGATATCATGTTGAGGATATTGCCACAAAGTTCAAGAAGGAAAATTGTATTAAATTATAATCTCTCCTCGACCATGGTGTTAGGAGTATTCTACACAATGTTGTTATGTTGGGGGTGAGATAAGACAAAAATCTATCAATGCAGATCATGTAACACTCAAGAACTCTATGTATTTGGTCAGCTTTGTGGTGAGATTAGAATGAAAATTAACATTCAAAGTGGACTTTGAAAATTAAATTGAAATCCAAGAATTGTGCACTCTTGAGACTAGCCAGCAGTCAGGGAGCAAATCAGAAAACACTTCTAATGATCAATCTCACCCTGTGTTACTTATTGTCAATGAACTGTGCTTCAATAGGCTCAAACCATGCAACCAAATTGAATATTGATTTCAAATCAATTGATTGAATTTGAGTATTGCTGAAACAGACAGTGCAGGTATAATGATAGATAGGTAAGCCATACATCCCAAAAACTGGCTAATTTTAGTAAATAATCTATTCTTTTGGTTGTTTGTAACCAGCAACATGTTGACAATACCCAATAGTATTCTGCTTGCAAAACTGAAAAACATAGTGTGATTCCACCATTGGGCAGCATTTGCTAAATAATTATGAGCGTGCTAAGAATAGTGCTGGCAACCAATTTAAGATTGTCAATCAGGCTTACAAAGTGACACGCTTGTGTATACTGGAAGCTACCTACTTCAATTCAGTAAAAACCAGCAGACAGCCAGTTTTTGGTTAATTTCCCAGAACAATGCCTTGACCAATCAGAGTCATCTTTTCTGGTTTCAATTTAAACAAAGTTTGGCAGTTAACCGTCAATCATCATACAATTACCAGCATTTGCGCGATTTTGCTTTTATCATCAAGCAACAAACTGGGACAACAATATGTGCTGAAAGAGATCCAGGTGGCATTCTCACTGCATTGGAGGGATATTGCTCCTATGCAACTCTTGAGACCAGGGTTATTGTGACATCACTGTTGGTGTGTAAAGTCCCTTGGTCCTTGTGACATGGCATTTTTCAATGTCCTTATAACATGTTACTGCTTGGCCCTAAGATGTATTCTCTAACCAAAATGGAAATGGTAATGATAACACCGAGCACCTGTTAGCACCTTCTGCACTCATGCTTTGCTTCAATTCAAGTTGCACCCATGAGAACATATGATGAAAATGCTGACCAATTATATTTGTCAAATTCAATTGCACAAATACCTGGGCATTGTAATAAATTTTTAGCATTATCAATGTATAACATATTCAATATTGTGCTTATCATAATAGGAGTTACAAATGGTCTGGTTGCAATGTGCGATTAAAATTTAGTAGATTAAAGAGTTGCCACTTTTGCTTCTGCATTAAAATGTGTTTGTCAGTTTGTAATCTGGGTGCATCATTCTTTTTCTGCTATAATACACCAATTGCCATGATCATAAGAAGAATTGAGGATGTGAAGTTCTTGTACATTTTCTTCAATTAGCTGAGCCAATTCTCCTTCCCTGAAGACATGATAATATCTCATTAATTCTGTAGCATCTGCAAATTCCTCCTGCTTATCATCCAAAGCCACAGATCTGGTACTGTCAATCCCAGAATCTGGTGACTCTGTGGTGGATGTCCTCTTAAAATAACTTGTACTTTCCTTGGATCTTGTTGCTTCATCATTTTTCTGAAAAATCTGTCTGTTAGCCTGATATGGATTTAGGATCTCTTGTCTACAGGATTTGCTTTGATGGCTCCCTTGCTTTTCTTTCAAACTGTTCTCTAACCATTGTGATTCTTTATGGTTTGGATTTTCAGTGAATACTTCATCTTCAAAACTGTCTCTCTTCATTAATGGTGGACAATCCCCATCCAAACTGCAGTGCCTAGAAGGTAAACCCAAGTTCCCCACAGGCTGTAGGTTGTTCTTCCACTTGTGGATGACCTCTGGTGATTTCCTCATTGATTTAAAGTGATCAATATGTGTCTGCATTGCAGCCTCGTCAAGAGATTTAGAAAAGAACCATGAACAAAGTGACTTACCTAGATTCTTGTAAAATGGATGCTCTTGATCTTCAGACATCCTGGAGCAGCAATTTTCTAACAAGGTGTGGTTGTTAGTTCTGTATGAAAGTATTGTGTGTTGATCCTGCCTGAGAGACAACATTGCACTGGCCTCAGTTGGATCTGTTTTCATTTGATCTTTATCTTGTGCTTTGACTGTGTTCGCAGTTATGGGTTTGTTGTGGCCTTGACCAGACTCTGATGACGGTCGAGAACACAAGGATCGGTTCCAAGGAACAAAGATGTCCTGTTTTTCAAAATGGCGGTGTTTTTGTTCCATTGCCCACACGTAAATCATCATCTGTCCTCCATGGTGCAAAGTCCTTGTCATTTCTTTTATTGCTCGTATACGCCTGCCTTTTGTTGAGAAATGGTGAATCACTACAATAAGAAATGATAGGGTTCATTTATAATGATTTTCACAATTGGAGAACATTCCCAGGGCAATGGGGAAAGAACACAGGAAGGGGTTTAAATTGGTAGCTTTGATAAGGCAAATACAACAAGCCAAATAACCTGCTTTTTCATCATTTGATTCTATCATCACTGAGTTGATTGACAAGATGTATAAACCCTAAAACATATATGAATACTTCCATCATGAATATATGGCTGCAACCTACTAATTTATAAAATAACATTCAACAACTTCATCAGCACTTTGGAATATAAGTAGCATTACTAACCATGCTGACAGCATTAAACTTCACACCTCTTATACAATGGATCCAAGCATGTTATAGGATCATATCAAGCTGGTCATTTGACACATTTCAACCAATTCATCCCATTCTGCTGCTTTTTCTCCCAGCACAACAAACATACTTTTCTCATTTTCAATTTCATTAGGAAGTTACTATTGAATATGTTTCCACTTGCATTTCAGTGCATTCTTTTTGAAATATAAAAGCTGCATATCTATAACCTAAACTTGGTGAAAATATTGTGGTCAAAAGTGAAAAATAACATGCTTTCAACCATTGTCATCTCAATAAGGGATTGAGAGTTACTAATACGGTCAATAATCTTACATTGGCATTTCAAAAATAAGGAGATCAAACCAGTTAATGGAATAGTCGGTGGGTATTAGCAATAGCTCATACCTCATAAAGCAAAAAGCAGCATCACTTTGAAGTTGCCTCCCTCACCTCCAACATCTCTAAAGCTGAGTTTTTGAAGAAATGAGGACAGAGGAATTATTTGGTATCTGGAGAGTTGAACACAGTTGGGGCATAGTGAAAGGAGGAAGCTGCTGACTTAGCTACTTCGTTCAAAACTCCATAATCAACAACACAATGCAAAACCAGATTTAATGATTTGACTAGGATAGACAAGATAACCACATTCAGCTGCCAGATTTGGAGCTTTCTAGCTAGTACTGCACCAAAATCTAAAGATCAGTTGGAATTGAGGGGAATTCCTAAAAACATGGCTGATTTTGCGTTCCTCAGCCTGGCTCAGGGAGCCCAGCTTTTCTGCTTCTGTGGATAGACCCTCCTAGAGGCCCACTGCCAGGTACCTCTTCAACCATTCTAAAAATAATCTGGTCAGGCAGGAAGCCCTTCTGGGGTCAATCCTATGCTTAAATTATGTTTTGCTATTTCATTATGCACCTAGACCAGGCACTGACTCAATTAAATGCATTAGCAGAGATCCTGAGTTTGGTTGTTGACACAGTGGGACAGAGAACTAGAACAAGAGGTCTTTGTCCCAGTATCTTCTCACCACACAAAGGAGTTGAATTTTGCCCAGTCAAAGAGTGAGAGATTGACTGGAGAGTTCCCACCTGATGTGTTAACTTGTTTTCATTTGAGCAGCTGTGTATTTCCAGCATTCACTATTTTGTTGTAGTTATTATGCAAAAGAAGTGGGTGAATTATTGATTGGTGCAAACTATTTCCTAACCCCTGACTAAATATTGACAACAGCACATCTATTAAAGATTAACTTTCCCATTGCAAAATGGACCACTGTCCATAATAAAGAGAATTGGCAGCACTAATCCCAAAACACAAACTCAAGCACTCCTTTATCTAAGAAACAACTACATTGGAATTCAAATTGAATTTGATTAGGTCTTATTTGAAATAAACCTGATGAAATATGGATCAGTTTGAAGATACAGCCTTGATCCACTTTGCATGACTAAACTTTGTGATTTTTTTTTGTTTCACTCTAATAAGATTTCATTTTAAAATGAAAAATAAAACTCACAGGTTTCAGCTATTACAAAAAGGCTTAACTAAGGATAATTTAACCAAGTTATGATAAAACATAAGTCATATATTTAATGAAAATTATGTAAGTTTTTATGTTAAATAAAGTTAAAATAGCTTTATTTTCAGAACATATTTTTGATTATTATTATTATAGGGAATCTAATCTGTGTTTGCCAATATTATACAATTGCACATATTGGAGGATGATTTCAATAATGACTCTCTGCATTGCCTGGAGTGCATTCAATACTTTTATAGGACAAACAGGAAAATTGTTGAGTGGGGTTGTGGGAATCTGGGGAGGCAATCCAATTTTAATAGTTCACTGCTTTTTTTTAAATCTTCACTCAAGATTTCAGTTGTTTGCTTATATAGATGGAGTTCCTTACCTGCAAAAGGCACAGACCCAGAGCAGCAATATCAGTGTGCCAAATGAAACTGGGTAAAGGCGTTGTGCCTTGGACTCCTCAGAACAGAAGCCAAGTGAAGAAGCAGCTAACAGTCACAGCTATGACATCCTTTTCATGCACACAGTCTACACTTGGGGCCTCTGTCTGATGTGACAGAGGCCTGGTCTATCTGCAGATATATTCTTGACTCTGCCTCTACCACATGGCACAGTGATGGGAATCAAGCCATGTAATAATCTAAGGCACCAATACAAAGGTAGAAGAGCAGGTAGCACACTCCCAATGCAATCTATTTAATATGCAGTAGTGCTGGGTGAGTGGACACAAGGAATGGAAAATCAGGCCACCTCTCTAATCTACATCAAAATCATGAATACCCTTTATAAAGAATTTACAACTTTCCTATATTTAGTGCATGAAAAATTAATCTCACTATGGCTGGATAAAAAAGTTATCAAAAGATATCAGCTCACTTGTGTCTTATATTCTAGTATATGATCATGTGATCTCTTCTCTTACCTCCAACAGAGATGATTGCATTAAAACACTGATCCCTGAACGGAAGAATTAGGTTATCACAAACCAGGACTTCATGACCATGTCTTTTGGCAATTTCCACCAAGGGGCTGCAATAATCACTGCCCAGCTTATAAGCCTGGCTGTTAACATTAAGATACTTTCCAATTCCACAACCTGCAGTAGAGAAAGACCACCATTAATGCCAACTTATTGCTTCTTACAATGACACTTAAAGGAATTAAGTTTAAATATGATACAAAGGGTATACCACAATCTGGTGCATCTAGCAGGGAATGCAGGCTGAAAAATGATTTTCCATCTGTGCATTGCCCATAAATGAACTGCTCTCATAAGCTAATAAAAGGTTATCTCATTAAAACTTTGAAATGTTACGGCTGCCACATTGCTCATAAGATATTCAGAGAGTGGAGAGTTTGGCAAGCAGGTCTTTATGACATACCAATGTTTTACCAGGAATTGGGCTAACATCAGTGACAGACTCGGAGCAGAGCAATCGAGGCATACAGACTATACAAATAGTGGACAAAGTAGTACAGAATTTTATAGACAGAGGTTTGGACAGTTGTTCACTTATGACTAAGAGTTCCAAATAAAATGTTGTTTCCTTAGAGCCATAAGGAAGAACACACAGAAACACAGAGAATAGTAATTATTGAGAAACAGCAGCCAAATACTGTGGTCCACCATGGAACCAATTTTTTTAAAAGAAAGTAAAATTCAATTGTTGCATAGGAGATTTAATATGTTAGTAACCTGATTTGAAAATGGTGAGGAAAATATCAGATTGTTTCCATTAATCTCACACTATATGAGGACTGGGAGTTTGAGAAAGACAATGTACGGCTTTAGGACTGATGCAGAAGAAAAGGGTTCACACAACTTACAACATGTAATTTATTTTAGCAGAGCTGCCAATAACAAGTTTGCAAATGAGCACATTCCAAGGGCTCGGACAACGCGTTAAGAAATGCACTAAAACCTGTGCAACTGTTGCTAAGTTCAACAGAGAAAGACAATTGTCTCCACCATAGTACAAGTACGGGCCGGAAACCATGAGAAATGTTTGGCCTTATGTACCAGAACATGTTTGACATGAAATGCAAATGCACATTGCAAATATTATCTGAAATGGCAAGTCTATGAGATACCTTGTGCACTTTACTGTAAGAAGTGTATCTGCACTGCACTGATGCAATGTACAATTTGAATTATGCATGCACTTTCACAAATATTCTGAATTAAGTATATGTTTGGAAAACAAAATTCAGGGAACGTATCCATTGACATTCCTGATACAACCAATGAATTTGAGACAGAGCAAGATGTAAGGAAAATCTTAAGAGTCTGTTAAATCAGCAAAACAGGTCTGTTTGAATAAATTACTGCAGCAAATAGTCTACACAGTTTGTCTGAAGAAACAGTCTCCATGAACAATAGCACACAAAGCTCATTATTGAAACTGCATCAATTTTTTCTGGTAATAGCACAGTAAGTCCTCAATCAAAATTCTATGAGTGGAGGATAGTTACATAAAAGTGATCTTTGTAAAATCAAAGTTAAAAATCACACAACACTAGGTTATAGTCCAACAGGTTTATTTGGAAGTACCAGCTTTTAGAGCACTGCTCCTTCGTTAGGTAGCTGTGGAGCTGGATTATAAGACAGAGAATTTATAGCAAAAGAGCACAGTGTCATACATGCAATTGATATGATATATTGAACAAATAAGACTTAGGTTTGTTCAATATATCATGTCAGTTGCATCCATGACATTGTGATCCTTTGCTATAAACTCTGTGTCTTTTGATCGTACTCCACAGCTACCTGATGAAGGAGTCATGCTCCGAAAGCTAGTACTTCCAATTAAACCTGTTGGACTATAACCCTGGTGTTGTGTGATTTTTAACTTTGTCCACCCCAGTCCAACATCAGCACCTCCACATCGACCATAAAATTAATCACAGTCAGTTAGAGCAGAGTGGTCTCTGTGTATGATTGAAAGAGGTGCCAAGAATGGTGGTGTGATAATATTCAGTCCATTTCAGCTGGCTCATAAAATCATTAAATTTGAAAGCAAATGCTGGATTGTAGTGTATTCCTAGAGAAATATTAATACAACCATATTGTTACCAATCAAAGCAAAGTTTCCAAAAGTGAAAATATTAAAATAAAAAAATCTTTTGTTAAGTTACTGTAATGTCTAATTTGTAATTTTTTTTCTTAGTGAATTTCATTTTCTGGGTTCATTCTTATGCTCATATACTCCTGCTGACTGATGTAGAGTGGAAGTATTTTCATAATTTCAAACTAAATGAATTCCCATAATGAATCAAAGCCATTGCATGAGGTCGGTTTGGTGTTTTTACAGGCTGGCCATATCTGATTTCCTTTTGTTTCAAGACCTGACTTAGTAGTTTCCCACTAACCTTTGGCAATTACTATTTGTAGTTGTGTAATTGTTCAGTTGAAAATGGCAACACATATTAGACAGCATCAATGTTTAATTCTTAGTCTTCACTGATCTTAGCTAAGGTAGCAATAGAAATGCTAAACTCTTCTACCATGTCCCTGAATTAGTAAGACAGAAATCAGCTATATTCTTAAGCACAGTGCAGTAATTCCCATATTTGACAGTGTGTGAAAGCTAGATATGTACAGCATTTGGTTCATCTGTAAAGGTCATTGAACTCCCTTAAGTATCATTGTCTTTAGTCCAATTGTGAAACATTCATAAGAGGAATGGGTCAGTAAACTCTGTCCTCAGATCGATCAGGAGAGGTGTTGGATTCAGAATGCCAGAAGGGGAAGGGGAAGGGGAAATTGGCAAGTAATTAAAAAACCCTTGCTATTTTCATTCTCTAACACATAGATACAGGGACTGAACCATAAATCACCAAAGTTTGAGAGACAAACTGACATGTCTCTGAACCAGTTCAAAACATGGATAGCAGTGCAAGGAAGCAGTGCTTGTTCAATCATAAAGCCACAGTTATTTTGGTTTTGGGAGATTTGATACAAGAATATGCTCCATTCCGAAGTGTAGGGGCTTCTGAAATTGAAACATTCAACAGGACAACGGTCAAAAGATTTTTATTTACACATATAGCATTTTCCAATGAAGTACTTTTAATATGTAGTCACTTCAATCATAACTTGCCAAAGGTTTTGAAAACAAGCATAAAAAAATGTTCTTTAGCGAAACAATTGTCCCAGACTCCTATTTCTGACTGGAGCATTCCAAACACATCTATCCCAAATTCTCTACAAGCTCAAAGCTAGTTAGCTTATTCCCTTTGTAGAACAGTGCCAGGCATACACGGATTGAATTTGGTTGCCTTTTTGATAGCACTTCATTAACAGGAGAGGACATAAACCTGTGTGGAGTTTGCATGTTCTCTCCACGTCTCAGTGAGTTTCCACCAGGTGCTCTGGTTTCCTCCCACAGTTCAAAGATGTGCAGGTTTGTTGGATTGGTTACGCTAAATTGTCCATATTGTCCGGGATATGTAGACTAGGTGGACTAGGCATGAGAAATGTGAAGTTACAGGGATAGGGCAGGAAGCTGGATCTGGGTGGGATGTTTTTCGGATTGTCGGAGCAGACACAATGGGCCCAACGGCCTCATTCTGTACTGTTGGGATTCTATGATTCTCTGATTCTAATATTAACAAATATGGACATTATAGATACATTATTAAAATTTCACTGTTAAAGTGTCCAAGCCATATAAAAACCATCCAATTCACAAAAAAGAGGGGCATCAAATTATTAATTTCTGTTGGCAGGTTCTGTATCTTGTACATGAATGTAAACAACAATAGCATGTGTTCATGTAAATAGAATTTACATTTATATAGTTCCAAGGTGATTCACAGGTGGAAAATAAAGCAATGCAATTGAAGAATACTTAGAGAAATCCCATTTACTAATACTTTGGAAAGCATTAAGTTTGTTGTAATTTCTTACCAATATCAGCGATAAGGCTGCCTGGTTCTTGGTCCAGGAGAAACTGTCGGACGCTGGGCCATGCCTTACTTCGGAGTTCGTTGAAGTATGGTGCTGTTTGCTTATAAACATTATGAACATGGGCTTCTTCCAACTGAATGGCTTCTAATTCCATCCTGTGATTTAAAGAAAAATTGGAGTTTAGAATAATACCATATCTGTGCACTTCATGTAACCTATTCAATCAGATTTGACTCATTTAACTATGAGTGTTGGCTCCTCTACCTTGATTGTATTCAGTGTGGTTTTGTCTCTATTTGTAATCCAATTACTTCAAAGGTATAGTCCAGGTCAAGACTGTTTATGAGAATTAAGTGCCTGAAGCTTTACCTCCACAATTTGTCATCATTTGCAGCACTTAAATTCACTTCCTGTACTGCTGCCCATTTAGAGTACTTCTAAAATCAAAACTGGTGGAATTTTTAAAAAATATTCATGAAAATTTAATGGTTCCCTGTTTATAAAAACATACAAATGTTAGCTGGCATTGGGATTAGTCGATTTTGCTCAGATTCTGAGCTGAATATGATAAAAGGCAAAATGCATGATAATCCACTTTTTAACAATTGCAGTTCTCTTCAGAGCTTGTCTCATGGCATTGTTTTCACCAATAACTATTCCAGTCCACCAATATCTCAAAATCTGAGATAAAACATACAGATATCAAAGCAATGTGATGCCAGCCTCTATCTCAAGAGACAGAATTGAATAATTCCCCAAGTCATAAATGGGCTATGATCATAGGATAAAAGCAAAGCTTTGACAAAGGGTCAGTTAGACTCGAAATGCTAGCTCTTTTCTCTCCTTACAGATGCTGCCAGACCTGCTGAGTTTTTCCAGCATTTTCTCTCTTTGGGCTATGATCATCATTAGTTTAAAGATGCTTATCACATGCTGCTCCACATGACCATTTTCAGTATAATGGCAGGGGTACCAGTGTGTTTGCAGTTGGGTAAATATTAAAGCAAGGCAGATCAAAACTCAGCTTCAGGTTTCTCATGTTGAACCATTCCACTGAAAATAGAATTACTTTGAGGCTAGTAGGAACCTCAAACACCTGGCTTTATAATCTAGAGCTGAAGTTTACTACCAACAGAGACCAGCTACGAGAGAAAGATTGCCAAATTGTTTTGTCACAGATTATATTCCGGTGCCTTTTTTGGAATGATGTCAGCTGCCTGAAGAACATTCATATCTGAACTTACAAGTGGCTCTTTGGATAAAACCTGTGGGCTCAAGTTCTTGTTGGGTAGCAAGTTCCCCTCCAAGACACTTCATATTGGTTCTTGGAAATACCTAGCCCCATTTCTAATCCTTCACCATCATTGGATTAAAATCCCTGAAATCCCTAACAATGCTGTGAGTGTCTCTATACCCAAAGACTGCATCAGTTCAAGAAAGTATCTCATCTCTATTTTCTCCAAGCTAATCAGGGATGGACCATAAATGCAGGCTTAGCCACAACCCATGACTTAAAGAAAGAGCCAGTGCCTTCAGGAAATATGGGAAGAAATGAAGACAAAAATCAATATTTCTGTGCTATACCATCTGAGTGGAAATTTGATTCTCATTTCAACTGCTATTTCTTGACTAAAATGTTGCATTAAGTGCTTGAAGCAACAGCAATCTGGATTTTCATAGAGTAAAAAGAAATTGGTCCTGAATTTTGGGGAGGTGATCTTTAGTTCTGTTGTCATTTTGTAATATGAACCTTGTGTGATATGAACCTTACAGAGGAACAGCTTGAACATCACTTTAAAACTCCATGTTTTGGAGACTGCTGCTTACCCCCTGTCTAAAGTACAGCAAGAAAAGAAATAACAGCATATAAATAAAAGCCCACATTAAAAATGGATAACATTCTTCATACCAGTAAATAGTGAAAGAACTGTGGTTAATGCAACCAGTTAAAAAAATAATAGCCCATGAGGATCCAGCACTTATGAGCTTCTCCCCCCTTAACCCTTGCTGATGGAAGATAATCTGTGGTTCAATACAAAAAGACATGAATGGAGAAAGCTGAAAAAAAATCTTCAATCATCAATGGCACAGACGTTTTATGATAAAGTTTTATTAGGTAGAGTACTACACAAATCAAAAACCTTTAAACATTCACAGATCATTTACTAACTGAAAGGATTCCAGATGTCACTCATTTTTGCTGCAAGGCCTTCTGAGTGTTCCCAATCATCCTGAGACAAGAATTTTCAAACACATGGCCAGAATTTCCACTCTGTGATAAGGGGACAAGAATGGAAGTGGTTGGGCACATAATTTTGCACTGCCAGCCATTGAGCCAGTTTGCTGTTCTGACAGTCAGTGCTTTTGCTCAGCACTGGGTAAGGTGGGATATTGCAACCTCCCTGATTCATATCAAATGTCAACTGATGTTTGAAAGCATTGTGTTAGCTCATTAATGGTCTGGAATAATGGAGGCTTATGCTCGAAACGTCGAATTCTCTATTCCTGAGATGCTGCCTAACCTGCTGTGCTTTGACCAGCAACACATTTGCAGCTGTGATCTCCAGCATCTGCAGACCTCATTTTTTACTCGAAGATTTTAACCTACTGCGAATCCTCTTACAAGGATGCCTTCCTTGAAGAAGCTCTCTTCCTCCCTCTACAAGGATTTCAGTGAGTCCCTCTCTCACTGCACCCCCCAGGTCATCTCCTCTGCACAGAAGACCTCCTTCCACCTATCCCACCTCCATCGCCCCTCCCCCTAGTCCCTCCTCCCTACCTTTTATCTCAGCCGGCTTGGCTCTCTCTCTCTTATTCCTGATGAAGGGCTTATGCTCGAAACGTCGAATTCTCTATTCCTGAGATGCTGCCTAACCTGCTGTGCTTTGACCAGCAACACATTTGCAGCTGTGATCTCCAGCATCTGCAGACCTCATTTTTTACTCGAAGATTTTAACCTACTGCGAATCCTCTTACAAGGATGCCTTCCTTGAAGAAGCTCTCTTCCTCCCTCTACAAGGATTTCAGTGAGTCCCTCTCTCACTGCACCCCCCAGGTCATCTCCTCTGCACAGAAGACCTCCTTCCACCTATCCCACCTCCATCGCCCCTCCCCCTAGTCCCTCCTCCCTACCTTTTATCTCAGCCGGCTTGGCTCTCTCTCTCTTATTCCTGATGAAGGGCTTATGCTCGAAACGTCGAATTCTCTATTCCTGAGATGCTGCCTAACCTGCTGTGCTTTGACCAGCAACACATTTGCAGCTGTGATCTCCAGCATCTGCAGACCTCATTTTTTACTCGAAGATTTTAACCTACTGCGAATCCTCTTACAAGGATGCCTTCCTTGAAGAAGCTCTCTTCCTCCCTCTACAAGGATTTCAGTGAGTCCCTCTCTCACTGCACCCCCCAGGTCATCTCCTCTGCACAGAAGACCTCCTTCCACCTATCCCACCTCCATCGCCCCTCCCCCTAGTCCCTCCTCCCTACCTTTTATCTCAGCCGGCTTGGCTCTCTCTCTCTTATTCCTGATGAAGGGCTTATGCTCGAAACGTCGAATTCTCTATTCCTGAGATGCTGCCTAACCTGCTGTGCTTTGACCAGCAACACATTTGCAGCTGTGATCTCCAGCATCTGCAGACCTCATTTTTTACTCGAAGATTTTAACCTACTGCGAATCCTCTTACAAGGATGCCTTCCTTGAAGAAGCTCTCTTCCTCCCTCTACAAGGATTTCAGTGAGTCCCTCTCTCACTGCACCCCCCAGGTCATCTCCTCTGCACAGAAGACCTCCTTCCACCTATCCCACCTCCATCGCCCCTCCCCCTAGTCCCTCCTCCCTACCTTTTATCTCAGCCGGCTTGGCTCTCTCTCTCTTATTCCTGATGAAGGGCTTATGCTCGAAACGTCGAATTCTCTATTCCTGAGATGCTGCCTAACCTGCTGTGCTTTGACCAGCAACACATTTGCAGCTGTGATCTCCAGCATCTGCAGACCTCATTTTTTACTGGAATAATGGAGGACACAGATTGCATAATGAATATGGCACAGTTCAAGTGGAAGATGGTGGCAACATTGCAGGGACATGGCTCTATTAGATTGGCTCAAAAATGGTTGCATGACCATCCATCAGCATAGAATAAAGAAGTGTCTACTCAGTCAGCAGAGTGGATCTTTAGCTTCCAGGTAGACTATTAGACAATAAAAGGAGTGTCAGTGCAGCTGGCTGCCAGGTAGGCAACAGTTGGACATGGAATTAAGGTATTTGGACTGAGTAATCAACATGCTCAGGAGCACTGATGGAGCTTGAAACATGAAGAAGGCAATGAAGGCCATACCATCAGCACTAAGTATACCATCAAAGATGTTTCCCGTAACTACAATAGAATCCAAACTGCAGAAGATTGGGCCTGTCTAGGTCATGGTTTCTGACATGAAGAAACCCTCACATCTCACAGCCTTGCCCTTCCTTTAGTGTCACTGTGGCCTTGAATTGTTTCGACCTGGCTTATCCCAGGGATCAGCAGCATGTTCAAGCAGCAGTAAACCACAGGTCACTGATACACTATTTGTGAGAGCTGGACAATACAAAGAATTTCAAACAGCTCAGACATTACAGGAAGAAAAAGCAGAGGGAGTAACCTCCATTACTGGGTTCCCACAGGTACAGGATAATATCAATCCTATTCTGTGGTCACCAGGCTTCCAAATGAGCAGTCAGATGTGAGTATGAAGGATTTGCACTTCCTCAACATTCAGCTGAACGATGGTCTAGACTAGAGCCTCCTTCATGTATTTGCTCAATTTCTACCCACTGCCATGACTTTACATACTCCAACAATCCAGAGTGCTGCTGCTCCTCATGTTGTCACCAAAACTTCATAGAACGATTCTAGGAGGCAAGGGATATTACTTGAAGATATGGTTACTCACATCTTTTCTGAATACCAAAGTAAACACACAAAGGGGCTACAGCTGAAATCATCTGCACAGATCGGAATATACAGCCCCAGCATTCAGACCAGACTATGTCATGCAGCAAACTCACATATTGTGGTAGTCTGCAGCATTCACCACAGGCTAGTCCTTCAGGAAGGCGTGGAACGAGAAGAAGCTGAAACATTAGATCAACACATTTCACTATAGGTTGAGGAAGAGGTTCAGGAAGCTGGAGAGCTGAGAAGTGCCCATATTGAGCAGAAAGGTGGCTCGTGCTGCATCAAGCAACAAAGATCTCATCAAGATGTTGTTATCGGAAAGGTATTACTGACCCAGGCAAGTTCACCCAAGCACTCCTCATTCAGCAGGATTGATGTGAGAACATATGTATGAAACACACAAATTTAAATAGGTCCACTCTTACAGCCTGTAGTCCCTCTCCATCAGTGTCAATACTCCATTGAAAACCCAAAATTTACTTTCACTGCATCTTCATTGTTTTGCAATCATGCCATTAATATTTAGCATCATGGCTCAACCTTCCACTGTCAATAACCAACTACCGTTTATACAATCACAATGAAACAAGTTCTGGTGTGTGACTCACTGCATCACAAATGTGGTGGTTTTCACTCTCGGTCATTTCTTACAGTACTCTCTGCGTGACCTTGGGTGTGATGGAGGTAGCCTAATTATCTATGTCTGCTTGCAGCTATAATATCTATGATGGCCATCTCCTTGTAGAAGTGTCAATAAGAGCACTTGCACTGGTGTCATTGCATGACTAACCTTTGTCACTGAGCCCTGTTTCATAGATGATCATTCTGTCAGAAGGACCAAAGTGGCTGATGATGATGATGACACCCAGTGGGAGATTGGTATATTCATCCTTGTTGGTGACTGTCCCAGCCTTTGGATGGCATTCTGGATGGCTGGAAGGGAGCTAAGGTATAAAGTCTGCATCCCTCTTTGTGCCATAAGTGCCATTGATTGTGTCATTCTGTGTAGGTCATGGCACTGTGGTTACAGAAACTCCTCGTGCTGTTGCATGTGACTTTCCATGAGGCAGGCCACACTCTCCATGGAGGAACTCATGTATTCAAAGCCATGTGCTGCATTTGATCGCTATTCAGAGACAATGAGCCTGTATTGCCTCAGAGAACTTCAATATGTAAGCTCACCTCTCTCACTGTTGCTTTTCTTGTGACTTACAAGATCCTGCATCTGTACCCAGTTGAGCATGGTTACGTTTGTCGTTCCTTTCTTCAGGGTTCTGCCCACTGCTATCTCCACCTCCATCTCTTCCTGTTCACTAGTGTTGTGCTCTTCACCCAGTGCCATCCTTTCTCATTGTACATGAGGATCCACAGTGGTAGAGGTAAGCTTGAATGGTGAGATGGTGCTTGTCTTGTGGCATCCCTTACACTTGAAAGCTCTAGTGATGCTGCTGTATTGTCATGCTCTGCATCCCCAACTGACCTTGTTCACGATCTAGGAGGAGGTGACAAGAACTTGTCTGTGACAACAGAACTGTTAAGTAAGGGTTCATATGAGTGAAAGGAGTTTAGCCTAAAAGTTCAAGGTCATAAATGTTTGGTTAAAACCCTCAGGGGTATTCAAAGCTCAGAACGTCTAAGCTCTGTTCCATGAAGGCTCCAGACAGATTATATCAATTTCTCAAGATGGGGAATTGAAGCTACAGTTAAATTTAGTGCTGTACATGTGAAAGAGAGGAGAATTCTCTCTAATGTAGGTGCTGTAAAGGAATGCCATTTGGATTAATGGGTTGCATTTCACTGTGTGGCTCAAAATCTTCAAAGTTGTGCAACATATAAAGTTTAGTTCATTTCATTTTATCTTCAATGTTCTTGCATAGTGAATATATCTTGTATTGTTAAGCTTGAATCCCCATGTTGCAAATTTGTTTTTCAATGGAAGACCACCTCATTAAAACCAGTAAAAAAATCCTAAAGTATGATCTGTCAAGCCAAATTTCAGTCTGGGACCTGACTTGTCCAGGATTAACATCATCAAGAATCATAACAGTACGCTGTTAGACAAGAGGGGTGCACACCATCCCTTTTATCTACAGAATTCATGATCCTTCCATTCTCTCCTCCAGGCATACTCATCTTTCCATCATGTTCTTGATCATACAGTGCTATCCTCACAATGTCTAATGCTACCACATCCTCTATGGCAGCAAGGATGTTCAGCTGGCTTTCTCCCCCTCTATGCACACTCACTCCAGTGAAGTCTGCACTCTCCTCTCCTGCAAGGATAAAAGGGAGAGAGATAAGACAATGCTAACTTATCTTTCAAATAAGAAGCTTTGTGTGTCAGTGCTGCCTGATCCTCAACAGCACCAGAATGCAGAGCATTGCGCTAGGTCAGTAATTACCCTGATGCACAACTCTTCCAAGCTTTTAAGCATTTTTTTGCTGCTATTTCTACTGGTGGCGTGATACCCAGAGGCCTGTCATTTAGTGAATCATTTTGCACTAAACTTGCCTGAACAAAAATTATTAAACGTTTTGTGGCATTGCACCGAGGTCCATCAGCTGATGCAGTGGCTCACATGTTCTGGCACCTTTAGTCTGGCTGGCTTATCCCTGACACTCTCTGAAAACGGAACATCTGCATCTCTTCGATAGTTTATAATATTATTTCAGGGCTTTGGTTGTTAACAATAGGGCAGTCATACCGTTCTTACTGTGCCTCTGCCTCTCCCCCTGCTGACTTTGGCCTTCCATAACTCTGCAAGTCAGCTCCCACCAGATCCAACCGTGACCAAGCCTTTAAATCAGGCTTATACTTTATAGGCCCCACTTTCATCCCATGCCTGCTGCTGCTATTGAGTAGCATGCCCACCTGCCAGTGCTGCCCACCTGAACCTGCACTGCAATGTAGGGATAGGGACCCAGAAATTGTTCTGACATTGGGGCTAGGCACTCAACTAAAACTTGCTGACCACGAAGAGAGTGTGTCACTAGACCCATAATCCAGTAATTTAAATTCCATGAGGGTTATGGATTTAAATGCCAACAAAGCAGTTGGTGGAATTTAAACTTAGTTAATACGTTTAGAATTGAAATGGTGAAGGTATCATTGATTATTCTAAAAGCCGATCAGGGTTAATTAGGGAGGGAACTCTGCCATCTGTAACCTGTCTGCTTTTCACACAAATCTAGATCCAGACCAATGAGCTTGAAATATTCTCGTAAGCCACTCAGTTCAAGTGTTTAGGGATGGGCACCAAATACTGGCCTTGTCAGTGATGTCCACATCCGATGAAAGAATGAAGGGAAATAGAAAGCATAAATAAAAATAAAAAGGGCTGCAGAAACTCAGCAGGTCTGACATGTCTGTTGTGAGAGAAACACAGTTAATATATTGAGTCCAGTACAACTTTTTCTCAAAATGTTAACTCTATTGATCTCCCCTCCAATACCGTCAGACCCCCTGAGTTTCTCCAGTTCCTTCTGTTGTTATTTCAGATTTCCTGAATCTCTAGTCCTTTATTTTTACTTGAAATAAAAACATGGGTAGATCTTTTCCAGCTCCTGAAAAACCAAGGCAAAAGTGAGTCAGATGGAAAAATAAAGTGGGATTGAAAAGATAAGATTCTCAACGTCAAGAACAAAAAGGTCTGATTTTCCACCCAATGTTTTGACAGAGGAGAATCTCACTTGTGAGTAGTGAGAGGCACATATGCATTCCCTAATACCTCTTTTCTGCATAATCTCCCTTAATTCATAAACAATTTGTTATTTTCTCATCAGTAGAGAAAAGATAAACAGTGACAATCCCCAACGTAAAAGTCAGAGTGGGTACCTTGTTCAGTGTTTGATCCTCTGGGTGTCACCTTGGCCAGCAGTCCCTAACATCGCAGGGTATGTGCCACGGGCAAAAACCACCTGCATCCTTTGTCACTGAGGTTTGTGATGGACACATACCAGCCTCATCACATCCCCAAGGTATTTCTCTGACTCACTTTCAATGTGCCGTTGCTGCCAGGCCACTTTGTGCTCAAGGATACAAGCACATCTCATGCTTTAGAACAAGGTATATCTCAAGACTCTTAGCTTGTATTTTTAGCACTCACTTACTTTGCACTAACTTGGTTCCTTACTGTTTCTCTGTCTTGCCTTGTTCGGCTTTGCCAGAGTCTGCAGCCTCACAGTACATCTGTCTTGTCTCGTCTCTTAGAGTTGACACAAAGTCAGGCAACTGTTTGTGGGAATGTGGGTGTCATTGACTGGACCAGCATTTATTGCTCATTACAAATTGCTCAGAAGACAGGTGAGAGTGAGCCACTTGGGATGGTCGGTGTCAAGGCATGCATATCATTTGAGTTCAGTGATTGTGCTAGGGTCAGTCCTGCAAGTCCAATGTAATTAGCCCATAGTTTTATGGTAAGTCAACCAGGAATATGCACAGATATTAATCTGGGATCTGGTAACTTACCAGTCAGTGCTGTCATTCCACATAGGTCCTACGGGTGACCCCTGTCGGTCCCAGGGGTCTGTTCACTGAAAGTTAAGGGGAAACTTATCAGGGGCTGATGCTGTGATAGGAAAGTTGGGAAAGTCAATTATGAGGGTTGGAGGCAGCATGCTGGGATGCAGAGGGTACAACAGTTGTGAACGGGGAGCAACTCAGTCCATAAAGGTGGGATAGACAGTGCACAGTAGAACATGGGTAATGCAAGAGGGGGTCATTAATGGTTAACACTACTCTAGCTTCTACAGGGTATACTGTGCATCACAATGCTTGGCAAAATTAAGTTGTAAATCCTGGGACCAGGAGAAATATGGGGAGATGAAGAACTAAGTGAAAGAGTTGAGTGGGAACATGAGGAAGCTCAGAATTGATGGATGGATAGGAAGTGCTGGAAAGAAAGGAGCAAATAGTTTAGGACTTCACCCAGATGGTCAGGTTGAGCCTGCGATTCACTCTGCAGGGTACGACATGTGTTGTACCATCCTCATCTGAATTGCAAATATGCAATGGAAATGAAAACAATGGCTGCCACCACTGCCAAAGTGGATGGGGAAGTATTTTTTTTTCCCTGTCTGAAGATGAGGGTTCTACTTGTACACAATATGAAGCCCTTAAAAGGGTAATTGCACTAATCAAGCACTGAATCAGTACATATTGAAGTTATCTTCATGGGAAATTCTAAATATTCGAATTCTGTTCATGAAACACATACAGTCATAAATGTGCAGGATATAAATCCTGGCCTGGCCACAAACAACCCTGGCGACGTCATTGGTCATTACAGACTGATCATTATCAGCTCTGTGAAACACAAATAATCACAGGTCATGTTAAAATTGTCACTTGTGAGACACATTTCAAAAAGACGATCCAAGATCTCACAAGAAAACCGAGCTGATTTCCTCTAACCTTTAGCTGTAAACATTTTTATATGTAATATTGCCTTTCTTGGATAGTGTGGTGGGGAGTGTAAACAGGTTTCAGTAACTCTGAAATGTCTTCCTTTATTTGTATGACAAGGCTTGTCCTGCATACGTCAAAATAATGTGCACTATATTTCAGGTTTATGTACAGGTGACCATGAGTTGGAGTTTTCCATGTACAACTGCATTGAATACTGTAGTACGCCAAACTATCATTTATTTTTGATACGGATGCTGATTGCTTACATTACTAAGGACACACTCTGTTTCTGATAGTCCTCATCCAGGTTCATTAAGACCATGATTGATGGATCCAGTACAATACAGCAGTGGTCATCAGTTCTGAAGCTGTTGTATAATGAAGACACAATGAAAATAAGGAGAACCAATTATGCCAGCAAACCCAAGACCTGCAGCAACTCCAGCAGATGCCAGCAGCCCCAGTCATGACCTGAAGAGGTAAGGAAATATTCTACCTCAGAACTGTCAAGGTGATAGTTGTACCAAGCTGATATTTCCCAAGCTGGTGATTTATGTGGAATCTTTCAATCTCTCAACCCATGAGTGTATCAAGGTTTTTCCCAATGCAATTTGTACCAGATCACACTGTTTCACCTCATTTCCTCATGCTGGGTCGGTGCTTCAGCATTAGGAATTAGGCTTGGGTCCCCAGCTACAGCTCATGATAGACTGTACATTAAGTAGGCTGTACATTGCATTGAGAGTGTCATATCATAACAGCTGACTTCATCAACAGAAAAGAGCTTCCTTCCATCAATGCCACATCGTAAAGGTCTGCACTTGAAATAGCCATGATTCCTGTATCCTTGACAACTCTCAGGTTCCTGCTTCCTGCTTCAAGAGACAGAAATTTAACAAGGGTGGCTGCTGGAAGACAAGGGCTACCCTCCCCAACCATGACTGATGACTTCAATACACATCCCCTGACTGAGACTGAGCGTAGATACAATGCAACCCACTCTTACAACAGGACCATAGTGGAGAAGACAATAGGGCTACTAAACAAGCGGTTCTGATACTTGCATTGGCCCGAGTGGACCCTGCTATACAGTTCAGACAGAGTGTGCTGCATAAACCCAGCATACTGTACTCTGCACAATCGGAGTTGGCAAAGTGGGGATGTGATGGGTGCCAAAGAACTGGGTGAGCAGTCCTCTGAGGAGGAAGGTAAGGACTTTGGAACAAGAGGAATATCACCTTCAGCATGTTAGATCCATACAGCATCAGATATAACCAGCCATACAGGACTGAATTGACAGCCAGTTTCAATAGATGTCAGTTAATGGGGTTATCATTCATTCACTGCACAATTTTTGATGTTTGAGAATTAAGTAGCCTCTGTTTATTCTCAGATCCAAAGTTTTGTTGTTTGCATTTTCTTTGCTCCTACTGTATTGCAATAAAAGTTAACATTTCCAACAGTTTGAAAACTTTACAATAAGTCATGCTCCCATATTGAACACTGACAAGACAGTTTGCCATACTGGGCACTAGTAAAAGAAGAGCACTCCTTTAACATGGGACAGAAATAAGGACAGGTTATCTCTAGAGCTTCATTCTTGTAGGTGCAGTTACCATCTGATCTCTATCAGATCAAGTAAGATGTCAAGTAATAATACAGTTATGAATGTGAGATTCTATTTCCAATGAGTTATGTGCCTTAGACTCTTTTCATTTCTATTTGTGCCTTATGCCAATGAAGTGCGATTTCTGGCTGACACCATTTGACCTGGTGCACAGCTAGGTTTTAAATATGGTGCCAGTATCACAAATCCCAGAAGAGCTAGGCAGCATGAGTTCTGCTGCCACCGGTGAGTGTGTAATGGTGAATAGCAGCACCATCGAGGTGTGGTGCTTACATAATAAGGTCAGTAGCAAAGAATTGGATCTAATAACCTGCTGAGTTCACAGACAGAAGTCCTCAGTGAAATTGCCCAAAGTGGACACTTTGTCAATTTTTAGTAAAATTCAACCCCATATCTCCCCTCATTAGCCTGAGGCCAGTCTAGTCTCTCAGGTGAGACAAAAAGAAAAGCCATAGCACTCTTTAAAAGAAGAGCAGAAACTTCACAGTATGCTGGCCAATATTTGTGCTGCAGCAATATCACTGAAGCAGATTTTTCTGGTTATTATCTTACTGATGTTTGCAGTGTCTTGCGGTCGGCAGTTGCATTTCCTACATTGCCACAATGTAATTGCCTTCAAATGTAATTGTCTGTAAAGTGCTTTGGCGCATCCTGAAAGGTCATCAAGTATCTCACTTAATACTCTCAAGTCTCAGAATCTTTCACCCGTGAGTATTCCACGGCCCAGCTTCCATTGCTATGTCCGAGTTAAATAGACACTTTTACCACTTCCTACAATTCAACTCCATGTGCCATTTCCCTCTGTTTTTCCAGCCTAAAAAAGAAGTGTTGAGGACACACCTGAAACAGGTGGTTTATTCAAGTAAGAGGGTTTTTTGATGTCTCCTCAATACTTATTGTCTGAAAATAGAAGCCTACGAATTGTCAAACAAGTCACCCTGAAAGAACACCTGGAAGCTGCAACCAGAAATGCAAATTTTTAAATGGTACACATTTGATTGTGAAGTCAGGTAGATCAGGATCTAGAAACTATCTTTTCTATTATAGGGCAGAGGGTACTATGTGGAATAGAACATTGCAGCACAGAAAAAGACACTCAGCCATTGAGAGCTCTTGGGAACAATTAATCATCAGTCCAATAACCCCGAGTCTTTCCCCAAAGCAATGCAAATATATCTGATTTTCCATGAAAGTTACAATTGAATCTGTTTTCTGCATCCTTTCATATAGTGCATTCCAGATCATAGCAATCTGTTGTTTAAAACATGTTTCATCATCTCTTCTATTGTTTCTGAACCCATATTTAAGTGGAGCAATCTTTAGAGCAGATAATAAACCTGAGAACATTGGACTCATATCACGTTACTGTTTAAATACAATCCTCTTTAATGTTAATACCAAAAAATGAAATATCACCCACAACATGGAAAATAAGAAACAATTACATAGATCCAAATTGTTTTCTAATTCTGAACTAATCCAAGGCTGCCAATTACTCCTCAATCAATAAGAACAGTGGTTGTGTCCATTAGAATTTTCCATAATGTATTGACTTTACATTTCCTCAATAATGGGATCATTAAGGCTTGGAGAAAATTATTTGACATAAGTACAGTACAATGTCACAGGCATAGTTAACTTTATTTAAAGCAACAACTTAATTTTTAAATTCTCGTTCTTGTTTACAAATCCTTCTCCCTATTTCTGTTATCTCCTGTAACATTAAAACCCTCTGAAATATCTGCTCTCACTTTATTCTGGTCTCTTGAGCACGCCTGATTTTAACTACTGCACCTCCCTGGCCAGACCTCAACTGCCTTGATCACAGGAACTGTGATTTCCTTCACACACTTCCCTGCCTCACTTCTACTCTCCCTAAATCCAGCCTCTCCTTAAATCCAGGTTTCTCTTCATCTGACGTAATATCTCTTTAAGTGGCTTGGTGTAATGCTTCTTTAGCAGTGGGACTTTGTGATGCTTCATTGTGTTAAAGATGCCTTACAAATATAAATTGTCATTGCCATCATTATGAAAAGGAAAGAGATATTTAGCAGACAATCCACCAGGCAAATGTGCAAACAGACAAGGAGTTGAAAATAGTAAAAGCTGTTGAAACGTTGTGTTTTATGACTTCATTCTCAAATTAAAATGTCAAATGTACATTTCCACTGCTGAAATAAAATATTCAATCCTAATTACAGCTTGGAGCTGAAAGACACTTCCAATTACAGGGAAATTTAGGCCTTCTTATATCCTCATTGAGCTAAATGCACACACTGACATCAGCAGCTTTGTTTGTTTGGATGTAAACAGTCCTAAAATAGCAACTGATCTTACAGCTTACCTGCTATTCTACGTCAGTTCCACATCAGATGGTGCTGGGTTGTAACCTTTACATTCAACACTCAATGTCTGTTTTCATCAGAGCAAATTTTACCCTTTAAAGAATCAAGTAGACAGCTTTTCAAATACTTACAATTTCAGTCACACACATTCTGGGTAAGTGTCATGGCTTTTGCAAAACAGAACTAAAGAAATGCACAATCCCTCACACAGCTGTTTCATTCACAAGTACATGGCTGAATTACACGGAAAAGAAGACAATTTAGGCAATAGACAGGAATGTTAATAAGACCATACGATATAGGGGAAAGTGACGACTGCAGATGCTGGAGACCAGTGTCTGGCACTGGAAAAGCACAGCAGGTCAGGCAGCATCCGAAGAGCAGGAGAATCGATGTTTCGGGCATAAGCCCTTCATTAGGAACGTGGACGCGGGTATGGGGGCTGAGAGATAAATAGAAAAGTGATAGTCAGATGCAGATGGAGGGTGATGGTGATAGCTCAGAGCGGAGGGTGAAGCGAATAGATGGGAAGGAAGATAGACAGATAGGGCAGCTTCAGAGGGTGGTGTCGAGTTAGAGGGTTGGATCTGGGATGAGGCGGGGGGAGGGAAGATGAGGAAACTGGTGAAATAAACATTAATCCCAAGTGGTTGGAGGGTCCAATGCAGAAGATGAAGTGGTCTTCGTCCAGGCATCGGGTGGCGAGGATTTGGCAGTGGAAGCGGCCCAGGACTTGCATGTCCTTGGCGGAGTGGGAGGGGTAGTTGAAGTGGTTGGCCACATGTCAGTGGGGTTGTTTGGTGTGTGTGTATACCAGAGATGTTCCCTAAAACATTCGTCATTGGCATCCTGTCTCCCCAATGTAGAGGAGACCCCACATCAAGAGCAACGGAGACGAGGTATTTGGACATGCAGGAAAGTCTCTGCCGAATGTGGAAGGATCCTTTGGGGTCTTAGACTGAGGTTGCGGGGAGGTGTGGGTGTAGGTTTTACACCTCTTGTGGTGGCAAAGGTAGGTCCCGGGCGTGGAAGGTGGGGCTGGGTGGGCGGGGGGAGGGGTATGGGGAGCATGGACCTAACAAGGGAGTCGTGGAGGGAATGGTCTCCGCAGAATGATGATACGGGTAGGGAGGGAAATATATCCCTGGTGTGGGGTCTGATTGTAGGTGGCGGAAATGGTGAAGGATAATGCACTGTATCCAGAGATTAGTGGGGTGGAAGGTGAGGACCGGGGGGGGGGGGGGGTAGGTTCTATCTTTGTTGCGGTTGGAGGCGTGAGGTCCCAGGGCAGAGGTGCGGGAAGTGGAAGAGATGCACTGGAAGGCATTGTTGAGTACGTGGGAGGGGAATTTGCGGTCCTTGAAGTAAGATGCCATCTGGGATATCCTGGAGTGGAACTGCTCTTCCTGGGAATAGATACGGCAGAAGAAGACATAGGGGTTGAACTAGCCCATTTGGCTGATCAAGTCTGTTCTGCCGTTTGATCATGGCTTATACATTTTTCAACACCCGCCTTCTCCCCATAACCCTTGATCCCCTTACCAGTCTCTCTCTCTCTCTCTCTCTCCCTCTGTCTTATATGCATTCAATGACTTTGCCTCCATAGTCCTCTATTGCAATGAGTTCCATAGATTAACCACCCCCTGGCTAAAGAAATTGCCCCTCATCTAAATTCTAAAGGGGTTGTCCCTTCACTCTAAACCTCTGCTCTCAAGTCCTACTCTCACTTATTAGTGAATAGGCTTGGAGAGTGGGTGAAGAAGTGGCAGATGGAATACAATGTGAGCAATTATGTTATTATGCACTTTGGTAGAAAGAATAGAAGTCTAGAAAATTTTCTAAATGGAAAAAGACTTCAGAAATCTGTGGCACAAAGGGATTTGGAAGTCTTCTGGTTAAGTTGAGTTGGCAGTTAGGAAAGCAAATACAATGTTAGCATTCATTTCAACATCAACATCAGCATCTACATCCACTTTATCCTAGCCTCTGAGTATTCTGTAAGCTTCAATCAGATTCCCCTCATCCTTCTAAACTCCATGAAGTACAGACCCAGAGGCCTCAACCATTCCTTATATGACAAGCTAGCTATCTCCGCGATCATTCTTGCAAATCTCCCTTGGACTCCATCCAATGCCAACACATCCTTCCTTAGATATGGGACCCAAAGCTGCTCTAAATATTCCTGACCAGAGTCCTATACAGCCCCAGCATTATATTTCAGCTTCTGTATTCGATCCCTCTTGAAATGAATGCTAATATTGCATTTACCTTCCTAACTGTCTACTGCATCTTTACCTTAAGAAAATCCTGAACTAGGATTTCTAAGTTTCTTTGTGCTTTAGATTTCTGAAGCCTTTCCTCATTTAGAAAATAGTTTATGCCTCTAACCTTCCCACAAAGGTGCACAGCCTCACACTTTCCCACATTTTATTCCATCTGCCACGTCTTTACCCACTCTTCTAACCTGTCCAAGTTATTCTACAATCTCCCTGCTTCCTCAATACTACTTTGCCTCTCTACCTTTGTATCATCTGCCACGTTGTGTGGAAATAAATGCTCTGCACCTGTCACATCATAACTGGCTCAACTTATAGCTGTACATTGTTAGGAACTAGGAGAAAGTGAGAACTGTGGAATGCTGGAGATCAGAGTCAAAATGTGTGGTACTGGAAAAGTACAGCAGGTCAGAAATGTCATTCCTGATGAGGGGCTTATGCCCAAATCATTGATTTTCCTGCTCCTCGGATGCTGCCTGACCTGCTGTGCTTTTCCAACACCACATTTTTCGACATTGTTAGCAACTGTATTGTCTTAGTGAACAATTTCAAGGGAGTGTGGATCAGAAATGGGAGTAAAGCAGCATACACTGGATAGGATCATCACATGGCTTGCAATCCTGCTCCCAAATGTATGCAACAACAGATGGTGGAATACCAAGCCACTGATTCTCATAATGACAGGATGGGATCAGAAAAGGATTGAATTGGTAGGCTTATCAAAACTAAAAATGTGTTGCTGGAAAAGCGCAGCAGGTCAGGCAGCATCCAAGGAACAGGAGAATCGACGTTTCGGGCATAAGCCCTTCTTCTTATGCTCGAAACGTCGATTCTCCTATTCCTTGGATGCTGCCTGACCTGCTGCGCTTTTCCAGCAACACATTTTTAGCTCTGATTAGATTACTTACAGTGTGGAAACAGGCCCTTCGGCCCAACAAGTCCACACCGACCCGCCGAAGCGCAACCCACCCATACCCTTACATTTACCCTTTACCTAACACTACGGGCAATTTAGCATGGCCAATTCACCTGACCCGCACATCTTTGGACTGTGGGAGGAAACCGGAGCACCCGGAGGAAACCCACGCAGACACGTCAGTCGCCTGAGTCGGGAAATGAACCCGGGTCTCAGGCGCTGTGAGGCAGCAGTGCTAACCACTGTGCCACCGTGCCGCCCGTGATCTCCAGCATCTGCAGTCCTCACTTTCTCCTCGGCTTATCAGAACTAGCAGGCAGAAACACGATGGACTTACTTTATAGTCTGGCATGAATGATGCTTTTCTCATGAGAGCAAAATTGATAAACATAGCAAAACTACAGTAAATTGAAAAGCAAGAACATTGATTTTATTGCTCCCCCACCCCCCAAGACAAGACTCCTTAAAAAGACAAGAGCCTTTGATGTTGCGGGTAGTAGATGAGCATGGATTGGCTAGCAAATATAAGACAAGTAGTACAGCTAAGATTATGGATGACTCAAAAATAGGTGAGAAGGCTCTTGCTGGGGATAACACAGAGTGTGCAGAGGGATATGGACAGTTTTAGTGAGTGGGCAGAAACTGGGCAGTTGGAGTATAATGTAGGAAAACATGAGATTATGAACTTTGACAGGAAGAATAGAAGAGCTGAATATTATTTAAATGGAGAAAAACTGCAGAAAGCTACAGCACAATGGGATTTGGGTATCCTCATGCATAAATCACAAAATGCTCGCCTCCATGTTCAGCAGATGGTAGAAAAAACAATGGAATGTTGAACTTCATTGCAAAGGGAATAGAAGAGAAAAATAGGGTATTCTTGCTACTGCTATCCAAGGCCGACCTTGGATACTTTGAAGAATTTTTGTCCCCTTATCTGAGGGAATAGAGGCAGTCCAAAGAAGGTCCTTCACTAGGTTGATTCCAGACAGAGAGGGACAGATTTATGAAGAGAGGTTGAGTAAGTTGAGCCTCTACTCATTGGAGTTTAGAGCATAATAGGTGACATTACTGAAACATGTATGTCTCTAAGAGTGCTTGACAGGGTAGATATGGAGATGTTGTTTTCCCTAGTGGCAAAGTCCAGGAACAGAAAGTATAATCTCAGAGTAAGCAATAGCCCAATACAAAAAAAGGAGAATTTTGTTCTCTTAGACAGTGGTGAATCTGTGTTTTTTTTAATGGCAGAGAGCTGTCAAGGCTGGCCATTACATGTATTCACAGTTGAAATAGACAGATTTTAATCATTAAAGAAATCAATGATTATGGAAAAAATATTAGTAACTTGGAGTTGAGGACTATTAGCCATGACCTCAGTGAATGGTGCAGCAGACTTGACAGATTAAATTGCCTACTTCTGCTCTTACATTGTATAGTCCAATGGTCTTTTAGAGGGGTAGGAGAGGGTCTAGGATGTTTATGGTGCCAGGATCCAGAAGCTCGACTCCCATTCAAACTATCGCCATTGCAAGGTGGAGGCATCATGCCATGCCTTGCAAATTTCAAACAAGTGGTTAATAAATGCACCAACAGCACAATCTAATCAGATCACTTCAATTTAACAGAAGGTGAACAGCGGTTAGAGTTGTGGAACTGGGGAGATGATGGCCTGGTGGTATTATTACTGGGCTATTAATCCAGTAACCTGTACCACCTTCAGGGGACCTGGTTTCAAATCCCACCATCACAGGTGGTGGCACTTGAAAAAAATCTATAATTAAGTGTTTAATGGTAACTATTGTCAATTTTCAAGAAAAACCCATCTGGTTCATCAATGTGCTTTCGGGAAGGAAACTGCTGTCCTTACCTAGTCTGGCCTGCATGTGGTTCTAGATCCAGTTTTTTTTTGTGCTGGGTATAATACCAACCAATGGAGAGTTTTCTTCCTGATTCCCATTGAATTAAGTTTTGCCAAAGCTCCCTGATGCCACACTTCATAAAATCGTGTGATGATGCCAAGGACAGCCACCATCACCTCATGGTAAGGAATCTTAGATGCTGCTAGTTGTCAAAATCAAGTTGAGTATTTACTTCAACTATATCCTGGGGAACTCCTGTAGCCAGCTTTTCATTTCTAAATCTGAAGCACACAACATCCAAAATACACCTCTGAATGGCTTGAGGATATTTTTAATTGTTCATAAATTTCTTTGTTCAACTTTAAAATAAGCCAGATCAAGTCATGCAAAATAGAGAATCTTTGCAAAAATATTTTGTCCAAAACAATTTATTAAGCTCCTGAGCTAGCTTGCTCTATTAATTTAACAATGTCACTGCTGAGATACATAACTTGCTTCTGAGAAAGCACACAACCTAGTGAACTGTGTAATTACCTCATTAAATTGAAAGTGAACTGAAAATGTAGCAGTAAATTGTTTCAGCTGTAGTCTAAGGTTAATCTCCTCACAAGTACAAATCTACTCTTTGGTCTGAATGAAACATTTCCTGCAGTGGAATTAATGTGGATGTCTGCTTTCATTGCTGGCTCCTCATGTTTGTACAGTCCATACCATTTAACATGTGTCTGGCAGTCATAGAGTCATACAGCATGGAAACAGTCCCTTCAGTCCATGACAACCATATTCCCAAACTAAACTAGTTCCACCTGCCTGCACATGGCCCATATCCCTCCAAACATTTCTTATTCATGTACTTATCTACATATCTTTTAAATGTTGGAGCTGTACCTGCATCCACTACTTCCCTTGGAAGTTCAGTCCACACAAGAACCGCTCTCTGTGTCAAAAAAAATTGTCCCTCATGTTTTTTAAAAAATCTTTCTCCTCTTGAGCACCCAGCAAGGTTAGAAACATTCATGCCCTAGCTTAAGGATGGAAATCAGCTATAGTTCCTTCTTCTCATCATTATCCAGTAATCCAAGTGTGAAAGTGAATTTGGAATGGAACGTAACTGTGATTGCCTTGAAATCCCCCACCCTAGGATTCACCTTATCTGCCACTCACCTTATCTGTATCCTTCATGATTTTATAGTCAGGAAATGGAATGCAATGGAATCTTAAATGTTTAATGCAAGGATTACTTCAGAGCGACAAATAAAAGAAAAACCGAGAACCAAACATTAGACTCACTGGAAAAACATGTTGTATCAGTATTGCTCAATTGAGTAAATTGTGTGTTCTACCATCTTCTCAGTGTGGAAGATGCTTTAGGGGCTCACATGGTATGGCATACAATGAAGGTAAACTACCTTCTGGCCTTACGAGAAAAGACATTTAAAAAAATGATACTTTATGGCATCACTGCAACTATTTACTGGTTATAATAATTTTATGTTGTATGTGACTGCAAAGTGACCTTGCCTTAACATAGATTCCCTGGAGTGCAGAAAGAGGCCATTCAGCACATCAACTCTCCACTGAGTCTCTGAAGAGCACCCCACCCAGACCTAATCCCAGCCCTCTATTTACTATGTCTAAACAACCTAGCCTGCACACCTCTGTCGACACAACGGGCAATTTAGCATGGCCAATCCACCTAACTTGTACATCTTTAGACTGTGGGACAAAACCAGAGAATCTGGAGGAAACCCACGCAGACACAGGGAGAATGTGCAAATTCCATAAGACAGTTTCCCAAGACTAGAATCAAACCTGGGTCCCTGGGATTGTGCAGCAGCAGTGCTAACCATTGAGCCACCAAGGCACTTTTGACTGTCTCTGACAAGAATCTACTTTATTCTCTAACCATCATCATAACATCATTAAAGTGAGTTCTGCTTGTTTCATTCAATTATGTATTAACTTCATCAGACCAATGCTTAAACGACACCCAAGTGTCTTTTCAGATAACAATTATTGCAACACATTTGTTTACGTGAAGACATTTACCACTACCACATCAGAACCTGAGTCTTTTACTCTACAGATTCAGATGATCTGGAGGTTTCAGTATTTTCTCTGAACATATTTTTCCCAAATTTTGAAGGGTACTAGAAACAAAAACAGAAATAGCCAGTCTGGTCCCAAGAAAGGTTACTGGACCCAAAACATTATCTCTGCTACCTCTCCACTGCAGCTAGTCTTGCTGAGTTTTTCCAGCTATTTCTGCTTTTGTTTCTGATTTCCAGCATTCGCCGTTCCTTGGGTTTTTTTTTGGAAGGATAGTATTTTCTTGGATAGAAGGTAATTGTCTCAGAGTATCTTCCTGACATGCCTAATGTCTGAGTTCTTTTCTGATCTGGAAGATTTTTAATCTCCTGCACATATTTCACAAGAATATTATCCCTGATAGAGCAGCTACTTTCATCTTTGGAGTATCTTGAATATTTACACAGTGCCTAGCACGTTTTCGTAGAGACTTCCTTGGAGTTGTATATACCACATACTCAACCACTGTTGTTGTAATTTTGTTCTCCACTCTGATCTGTTATGAAGAGTTAGATGATTGTTTTTGACCAAAGGGGAATGATGGCCTGAAGGGCTTTTCTGAACTATAGATCTCTATGAATCAATCTTTAACTTGAAATGAGATGCTCATTGGCACAAACGTCAGGCTGTCAAAATGGTTGGTCACTGAATTTCTGAAGGAAAACTTTCAGTTTGTCTTCTACTGCAGATTGTCCTGTCTCGTTGACTTGTTTCTGTGTGTAGTTCTTTAGTGTTTTGCTTTTTTGTGACTGAATTCTACTTTGAATTCTACTACATTTCTGAAAGTTGACCTCTCTTGTTTACAATAAAAGCATTTGCTTTTAATCACTGAGCACAGTTTCATGTATCTTTGGACACTTAAGAACAAACCACATTGCTGTGGATTGGGAGTCAGCTAATGACAGACCATGATACGGAGATGCTGGTGTTGGACTGGGGTGTACAAAGTTAAAAATCACACAACACCAGGTTATAGTCCAACAGGTTTAAATGAGCCCACTGATGAACCAAAACAGTCATCACAGGGATCTGTAGAGGAGCGACTAATGAAGGTGTCAACTTGGACCCCACCGGAGGGCCGCTGCCCTGGGCTTGACATGTATGCTCAAACCGTTAGGAAATATATAAATGCCAGATTCATCAGCCATACCCACAAGGTAGAGCAAAACATCACCCGTTCACAACACAACGCCATCCAGGCTCACAAAACCAATCACAACATTGTCATCAAACCAGCAGATAAAGTAGGAGCCATTGTCATTCAGAATAGAACAGATTAGTGCAAGGAAGTGTACCGACAACTGAACAACCAGGAACAATACAGGCAACTACCAGCTGATCCGACCAAAGAACACACCCATGAATTAAACACATTGATCAGGACTTTGGATCCAGTCCCTTAGAGTTCCCTGTATGCCCTCATCTCATGTACTTCTAGCGTAGGCAATTTCTACTGCCTTCCAAAGATACACAACACACCAGGACATCCCATCATATTAGGCAATGGGACCCTGTCTGAGAACTTCTCCAGCGATGTTGAAGGCATCTTGAAACCCATTGTACAGGGTATCCCCAGCTTCTGTCATGACACTAAGGATTTCTTACAGAAACTCAGCACCCATGGACCAGTTGAACCAGGAACATTCCTCATCACAATGGATGTTTCGTACTCTATACCAGCATCCCCCATAATGACAGCGTCGCAGCAACAGCCTCAGTACTCAACACCAACAACTGCCAATCTCCAAACACTGTCCTACAACTCATCCACTTTATCTTCGATCACAACGTCTTCACCTTTGACAACCAGTTCTTTATCCAGACACATGCTAGACAATATGTATTGGGGAAACCGAGCAAAGGCTATGACAACAAGTGAATGGGCACCGCACAACAATCAACAGACAGGAGGGTTCCCTCCCAGTTGGGGAACACTTCAGTGGTCCAGGACATTTAGCCTCGGACCTTCGGGTGACCATCCTCCAAGATGGACTTCGGGACAGGCAGCAGAGGAAAGTGGCCGAGCAGAGGCTGATAGCTAAGTTCGGTCCCCAAGGGAGGGCCTCAACCGGGAACTTGGGTTCATGTCACATTACAGGTGATCACCATTTCACTACACATACACACACAGATATTCCTACACACACACACACACACACACTCTCACATACACACGGACACAGGTACACACAGACGCGCACACAGACACCCACACACACCCTTATAAACACACACACTCCCACGCTCACACATGCACCCCCTCGCTGACTTAAGACACTCTGCACCCACCCCACACACACACCCACACACACACATACACACACTTTCTCACACTCACAACCCCCACCCCAGACAGACGGACACACACAGACAAAGACCCACATGCACACATATATTTTGTGTGATGAATTTGTATTGCACAATTACATTGCATGTTGCTCATAAACTGCATACATTCATGTAGAACTCTGAGCTCAAAAACTGCAGGAATTTATGTAAAACACTGTTATCTCACTTATTAGATTAGAATCGATCTAAACATCAGGTCATAGACAGAGAACACAGGGGGCTAACACCTTCAACATATTGTCTAGCTATCACCATTGTTAGCAGCTAACCCGAGAAAGCAACTTTAAAATGAAAGGTTTTGTGATTTACACATGAAAGAAGTGAAACTATCACTGTATTCTAACAGATGAAAGGCTTAACAGACAATCAATTTTTCAATGTATAATTTCAGTTACATCACACTGCAAATTTTTGCTATAAATTCTGTGTTACGATCGAGCCCTCCACTATCACCTGATAAAGGAGCGTCGCTCCAAAAGCTAGTGTGCTTCCAATTAAACCTGTTGGACTATAACCTGGTGTTGTGTGATTTTTAACTTTGTACACCCCAGTCTAACCCCGGCATCTCCAAATCACACTGTAAACGTTTGCTATAAATTCTGCAACTTACAGTGCTATACTCCACAAGCAGTGCTCAGAAAGCTAGTACTTCCAATTAAACCTGTTGGACTATGACCTGGTGTTGTGTGATTTTTAACTAAAGACAGACAAGGAAGGATAGGAGATTTCCTGTCTGAAAGGACTTTAGTGACAAAGAACATTACAGGAATCACCTAAAAATTTTGACATCACCACTACTACTGAGGCCAGCTTTCAATTCCAGATTTATTGATTGCATTTAAATCCCACCAACTTCCATGGTGGGCCTCAAATCCACATGCCCTCAGTGATTGTCTGTGTGTTTAGATTACAAACCTAGTGGCATACTTACCATGCCACTGTCTCTCATAACACTGCTATGATCAGCGAAAGAACCTGCTGCTTTCCATCTGGTGGTATCTACTGGAAAGTGTACATGTGCCGATGAAAAGAGTCTAGTGGTGCAATGATAGTGTCCCTATCTCTGTGCCAGGAGGCCTGGGTTCAGGTCCCACCTGCTCCAGAAGTGTGTAATAACATCTCTGAACAGGTTGATTAAAATATCTACAAGTGCAGATGTTGGTTCCAGTCAAGGTCATCCACTCCACCATGAAAGGGCCTGCACTGATATTCAACATGCAGCCTCCTGAAGAGTGCTCTAATTAACCAATGATGAGCAATAACCATGAAGAATATAACTCCATGAGTCAGCACAATGGAAAAATGGGGAGAAATCCTCTCATGTTCTCTCTCATTGGGACAGATTCCAATTTTTCCTCAACAGGGGAAGGGGAAGAGCCACCATTTTTATAGCTTGTAATTTGATTTTTCTCTAACTCACTGGCACAAGTGCCAGTTGCAAAACTGTAGACAGAGGGATCATTACTGAAGTTGGTTCTAAAGGAGTACAAAAGTTACCAATGAAATAACATTCAGATACTATCATCCACAAAATCAAAACTGCTCTCCAGCCAATGAAATATCTTTGAATTATATTCGCTGCCGTGATGCAAGGAAAAGCAGGAGATAATTTCCTGCTACAGCAAGTAGCAATGGAGTAATTTACAAGAATCCAGTAAAGTTTTATCAAGATAACTATTGCTCAAGGCCCTGGAAGAAAGCCCAGTTCTTCAATGTCACTGTTTCTGTTATATACTTCTACTTCCTTTATACTCTAAGGATTCACTCGATCTAGCCTGTCTATTCCTGACATATGCTTTCTTCTTTTTTTTTAACCAAACCCTCAATTTCTCTTAACATCCAGAATTCCCTACACCTACCAGCTTTTTCCTTCACCCTCACAGGAATATACTTTCTCTGGACTCATGTTATCTCATTTCTGAAGGCTTCCCATTTTCCAGCTGTCCTTTACCTGCGAACATCTGCACCCAATCAGCTTTTAAAGTTCTTCCCTAATACCGTCAAAGTTAACTTTCCTCCAATTTAGAACTTCAACTTTTAGATCTGGTCTACCCTTTTCCTCATTATTTTAAAACTAATAGAACTTTGTTCGCTGGTCCCAAAGTGCTCCCCCACTGACACCTCAGTCACCTGCCCTGCCTTATTTATGTGAAGGGCTTATGCCCGAAACGTCGATTCTCCTGTTCCTTGGATGCTGCCTGACCTGCTGCGCTTTAACCAGCAACATATTTTCTGCCCTGCCTTATTTCCCAAAAGTAGACTAAGTTTTCCACCTTCTTGATTGGTACATCCACATACTGACTCAGAACATTTCCTTGTACACACTTAATAAATTCCTCTCCATCTAAACCCTTAACACCATGGCAGCCCTAGTCTATGTTTGGAAAGTTAAAATTACCTACCATAACCACCCTATTATTCTTATAGATATCTGAAATCTCTTTACAAATTTGAGGTTCTAATCCAATCCCCTCTTGAGTATCTCAGTTGATGCACTACCTCTACCACATTCTCAGGCAGTGTATTCCAGTGCATGACCATGCGCTGCGTAAAGATACTTGTCCCACATGTTGCCATTGGTTCTTTTGCCAATTACCTTAAATGGGGATCCTCTGGTTCTTAGCCATTCCAGCTTGACAAATTGTTTCTCTCTATTTGTCTAGACCCCTCATAATTTGAACATCTCTCAAATTTCCTCTCACCCTTCACTCAGAAACTCAATCCCCAATTTCACCTATCTTTTCCTTATAGAGCTAATCTCATAAGTCTTTTTTCTCTGCTCTCTCTTTGTAGCCATTCCATTCCTCCTAATGTGAATTGTGAACAGAATTAGACATAATATTCTGGTTGAGGTTAAACCAACATTTTCTAAATGTTCATCTTTAATGTCATTGCTTTTAAGTTTGTGCCTGTCTTTGTAAAGAGCAAGATTTTTTGCAATCAGTTTCTCAAGTTGTCCTACCACCTTCAGTGATTTGTGCACATATATGCACAGGTTCCAACCCTAGGTTTAGTATTGTGCCCTTTATTTTATATTATTTCTCCTCATTGTTAAATCTCATCTGCACAAGTCAACCCATTCCACTAGTCAATCTATGATCCCTTGCAGACTATGATCCCTTGCAGACTATCCTCCTCATAATTCGCATAGTTAACATTAACCGCAAACACCTCAAATTGTTTGAACTTTACATCTTTCAATAGAAGATTAACATCTCTCCAAAAAGACACTCCAGCATCTTCCTTCTCACTACCCAACTTGCTAATACATCTTTTATTGAAATGAAATTAGAAGGACTTTTGCAAAAGCCCCCCTTTCTTTTTTCAATGAAATGAACGTGAAATCAAAACTGTGCATCCACGAATCTAAAAAGGCAGCTACATTAAGAATTGCAAAGCAAATCTTTTAGTATTTCTGGAAGGAGAAGAACAATGTCAGGGGTACCTCATTTATACCACAGTTACAGCACACAACTGATATATTAAAGCCTTTTATACACTGCATTGGCAAACATCAGAATAATTACTAAACATTTCTTCATGGAATCAGTGCCCTTTTAAATATCTTGAATAAAATTGACTTGTGTGAAGATAGAACATATGTAGTCCCCAGCACAGGAATAGTACAAATTGTTTGTTCCAATGATTTTGCCAGCAGCTTTTAAGAGATGCAGTGTCACATACTAACAAAAAAAATTAAGTTTCATGACCTCAGCCCGTGTAAAAAACACAGTAAGGATCAAAAGTTTATTATTTGTAAAAGGACAGTGTCATCACTTGAAATGAAGTGAAAATCTGTGACAAGAAACGGTTGTGTTGAAAGGTGCAGTACAGTTTGAATGCTGTAAATTAAAGGATGAGTTCTGACAAAAATAACCTGATTTGAATCAATTACAAAGCCTCTTTACCTGTTAGTGAAGCTGTCCCAGATGTCTCTTCAATTCCTGGTAAAGCCATGACGCATGAGACCTGTATAGAAATGAGCAGAAATTGAATCAGCTAAGCTCTCCATTTTTTCACAGCAGCTTCAACAAAGGCTCCAGAGAGTCTGCATAACCCAGTTTATCTATTGCATTAGCTTGTATTGAATAGGCCATGAAGTGCAGAGCAGGCTCTTCCATGCAGCCATATTTCAAGCAGGTCTCAGTGCTAGGAACACACAGCAAGGAGGTAGACCCACACATCAACTAAAGCTTTGTAATTCAGGTGATGTAGTAAAACCCTATGCTGACAGCTTCCTCAGTGTCTTCTGGGAAAACATTTTCCATTCAAAGCAGCCTAGCTTTTGCGTGCATGGCATTTCTACAAGGCTCACAGTTGAGTGAAAGCAAATTCACTACTGACTTTCAAGGTAATCCAACTTGATCACACTGATCATTAAAGTAATTTTGGTTCAGAATAATTTCTCAATTTGAGGAACTTCAATTTAGGCAAAGCACTGTAGCTTCCAACCTCGGCACAGTTTTTTTCTAATGTATCCAGAAAAACAGCGTCATTGGTGCTAAGTCAGGGAAATAATTTGTTATGTGCCTCTTAAAGTGGCAATGAGGTTTCAAAATTCTGGAATGACATTATATAAAAAGGATACTGGCTACAGAACACTAATAACATCTAGGCTATGTCAGCTGTTTATACACATTTTGCAAGTTGCACTCCACAGCCTTTTAATATTCGTCAAAAGTATAAATTAAGAGAAATCACAATTCATGTATTTCTTCAGTGGAATATTTACTTTTGTTCGTACAAATTCATAATTACTATGCAACACAAAATAGCTAAGTAGCAATGAAATCTTGCATTTATATAGTACCTTTGACATAGTGAAACATCCTAACAGACTTCACTATGTGATTATTAAACATTTTGATTAGCAAATAAAGGGTATGCTCAGGCAAATAATCACACAAACATAGAACATAGAAGCAAAGAAGTAGGCCATTTGGCCCTTTCAGCCTGCCCTACTATTCGTTATAATCATAGCTGATCATCCAACTCAATAGCCTGTTCCCACTTTACCCCCCTCCCATATCTTTTGATCCGTTTAGCCCTAAGTGTCATACCCAACTTTTCTTGAATTTTATTTTTATTCAATCATGGACGTGAATGTGTCACTGGCTTGGCCAGCATTTGTTGCCTGTCCCGAGTTACATTTGTGAAGATAGTGATGTTTTTGAATCGCTGCAGTCCATGTAGACCTTCAATGGCCATTAGGGAAGGAATTCTATGACCAATAAAGACCATAAGATACAGGAGCAGAGGTAGGCCATTCGGCCCATGAGATCTGCTCTGCCATTCAATGCGATCATGGCTGATCTGATAATCCTCAACTCCACTTTCCTGTCTTTCCCTTAAAACTCTTGATTCTTTTGTTGATTAAAAATCTATCTAACTCAGCTTTGAATATAAAAACCCGGCCTCAACAGCCCTCTGTGGTGAAGAATACCACAGACTCCAGTAACCCTTCTGGTAAGATGGCAGTGGAGTAGGGCTTCTGAGCCAGGGCTCATCCACTCTGTCTGCTTTTCTTTTTGTTCCTTTTATTTTTCTCTCTCTTTTCTCACTTTTTTTCTTTTATTTTATTTACCTATTCGGAAGAACTCACTGGTGACAACAGCATCCGTTGTCAGTGGTGGTGAGTTAGTCCAATAGTGTGGACCTGAGTAGCCTAGCAGCAAGGACACGAATAGGCCCAGCAGCACTAACTCAAATGCAGCCAGCAGCATGGATCTGAGTAGACCCAGCAGCATGGACTAGGGTAGGCCCAACAGAATGGATCCTAGCACTCAGTAGCATGGACTCGAGTAGGCCCAGCAGCATGGACCCGAGTAGGCCCAGCAGCACGGACCAGAGGAGGCCCAGCAGCACGATCTGGATAGGCCCATCAGCACGGACCTGGGTAGGCCCAGTAGCATGGAGACGAGTAGGCCCAGCAACATGGACTCAAGTAAGCCCAGTAGCATGGACTTAAGTAGACCTAGCAGCATGGACTTGTGGCAATGGCATTCGAGGATAGCTCTGATGAGGTGGTCATTCTGAAATTTCCTTAACCCAACTCTGTCTTCTTTTTGTTAGCCAATCCTCTATTCATGCAAATGTATCACCTCCAATACCATAAGTTCTTAACCTATTAAGTAGCCTAATATGTGCTACCTTATCAAATGCTTTCTGAAATATATTATATTCATTACTTTCCTTTCATATTATACTGCTTATTACTCTACTCAAAGAGCTCTAGTAAATTTGTTAGGCATCATTTCCCCTTCATGAAACCTTGCTGATTCTGCTTGACAATCACTATCTATAAGAGGTGCCGCAGTTACTCTCCAAGCCACCTTCAGTGACAACTTCCAAAATCATAACTATTAGTATCTTTAAGTATAATGGCATCAGATACATGGGAATACTATCACCTGCAAGTTTCCCTCTGAGCTATAATCATCCTGACTTGGAACTAAGTCACCGATGTTGCTGAATCAAAATTCTGGAATTCCTTTCTTGATGACATTGTGGTTGCTCCTATATTCCCCAAGGCTGCAGCTGATCACCACCTTCTCAAGGGCAGTTAGGGGCGGGCAATACATTCTGGCTCAGTCAGTAAAATCACATCATTATCTTTTCAAATGAATGACTGATGATAGTTGATATTAATGTTGACCATCCACCTCATAAGCTGATTACCCAGAATCACAACCTGATATTCATGTTTTTCAGCAGATACCTTCATATTTCAAAAACAATTTCTGTACTTATAAAAATTGGGTAAATTGATCTGTTAAGAAATGACTTGAAAACATATATCAGCTTGGGCTATGCCTGTTGGAATTTATCATAACAAGAGGAGAATTTATTGAAATATGAAGGTTTCATGGGGAATTTGATAAGCTAGGTACTTTGAAGATGATTTTCTGTATCTTCATAGTGATACTGTTTGAGAATAAGGAAGATGGAGATGAGATTTTTTCTTTCACACTTGCCAGTCTGTAGGATTCTCTTCCTTAGAAAGCTGTGGTTGGATCATGGATTTTATTTAAACCTGAGTTAGTTTTATGAGAGACAAATAAGCTGGGGATCATGACAGGCAGACAGCACATTGGAATTGAAATAACAACCAGATCAGCAACAATTTATCGTAGGGTATAGTTTGTGAGTTTTGGGTTAGTTATTGGTGGGTTTTCTATGTGTCTGAATATTTTAACTGAATAGCTAACTCCAATAATTTCTGTAGCCATGGCGATGTCTTTTAAAAGGGAAGTTTAAGAGGCCTACCTTTAGAGTGAATGGGATTTGTGCACCACTCATGGACATTTGTTTAGTTCAGTTTGTTGTGTGACCCCTCAACATAAATAATGGGGCCTAAAGGTTTGTTAGGGATTTTGGATTTTTTCTTACATTGATGGGTTGAGGGGCCAGTTGGTCTACATCTGCACCTAACTCCTACATGTCGATTCTGCTACCAAGGGGCATTATATAAATGAGGAATAGGAGAGCGGGGATTCTTAGGGGACACCAGATGTAATGATGCAGGAGCAGGAAGACAAGGCATTGTAAATGATTCTAGAGTTGTAAAGCTATTTTAAAGTTTCATTTCATTCTGCATATGAATTTTGAAGTATGTTTGAAAATGCATTGCTTTATTGTGAGATTCATCTATAATGGGGGACTTTGAAAATTCTGAAATTACAGTGAACTAACTAAAGTCTTTTAAGTATACCTGCAGCATGATCCATTGGATTAGTGACAAACTCTGCCAACTACTTCCTTTCCATTCAAGTGGTCCTGCATTTTGGAAAGGCAAATCAGAGCAGGACTTATGCACTTAATGGTAAGGTCCTGGGGAGTGTTGCTGAACAGAGACCTTGGAGTGCAGTGCACTTGAAAGTGGAGTAGATAGGATAGATAGGATAGTGAAGATGTTTGGTATGTTTTCCTTTATTGGTCAGTGCATTGAGTATAGGTGTTGGGAGGTCATGTTATGGCTGTACAGGACATTGGTTAGGCCATGTTTAGAATACTGTGTGCAATTCTGGTCTTCTTCCTGTTGGAATGATGTTGTGAAACCTGAAAGGGTTCAGAAAAGATTTACAAGGATGTTGCCAGGTTTGGAGGATTTGAGCTATAGGGAGAGGCTAGATAGGCTGGGGCTGTTTTCCTTGGAGCGTTGGAAGCTGAGGTGTGACCTTATAGAGATTTATAAAATCCTGAGAGGCATGGATAGGATAAACAGGCAAGATCTTTTCCCTGGGGTGGTGGAGTCCAGAATTAGAGGGCATAGGTCAGGGTAAGAGGAGAAAGATTTAAAAGGGACCTAAGGGGCAACATTTTCACGGAGAAGGTGGTGTGAGTATGGAATGAGCTGGCAGAGAAAATAGTGGAGGCTGGTACAATTACAACATTTAAACGGCATCTGGATGGGTATATGAATAGAAAGGGTTTTGAGGGATATGGGCCAAGTGCTGGCAAATGGGACTATATTAGGTTAGGATATCTGATCAGCAAGGACAAGTTGGACTGAAGGGTTTGTTTCCATGCTGTACATCTCTATGACCCTAACTGTTCAATTTTCTCCAATGTTCCAGTCTCATCATGGATTTTTATAGGTGCCCAAGTCTGCGATTAGCAATCTATAGATCATTTATGCTTGAATATAAAATGCAAATTAGACTCTTATTCACAAACTTTCAAATTGTCAGGAAAGCAGAGTACTACTTTCATATAATGGATTTGTAATCTCTCCCCAAAAAACATCTATGTATATGCTTTGATGAGCTTTATGTTTTATCGCAACATTGGAGCAGGATTAATGATATTGCAATAATTTTCCCACTGTTTGTATTATAATTCTACTCTTTTATTTATAGATGAATTGCAAATGCCAAAGACTATCATGTTCAGAGTTAGTAATGAACATGGAGTTGTAAACTGGGTCCAAAAATCATCATTATCGTCAGGAGTTCAATGTGTAACAACAGGGCTGTGACATCTTTAAAATAAAAATAAATGAATTGAATCAAAGAAGATCCAAACTAATCTATGTTTGGATCCATAAAAAGGTTTATAAAAAAATATTTTACAAGACATGGACTTGCAGAATTCTTTTGTACAATCAATAAAACAGAATTTCTTAATATTCATGTGTTGAAACTTTTGGCAAAAAGAGAAAATGAGCTTTGTTTAGATTTTTAATATTCATAAGACACCACAAAGTGTGGTCACTATAATATAGGCAAACGTGATAGTCAATTTGAACTGACTTCCCACAAAATTAGATGATGACCAGTTCAGTCCCCCCACTCCCACCTTTGTCGGTATTGTTTGCAGTTGTTTACACATTTCTGGAGGTTCTACCAATTTTCTACCTAATTTATGGAAAGAGTTCAGGATAACTGCACAGGAATTCAACAACTTGTTTGAAGGAAGTATCAGTGCAGAGCAGAAAGACAAAATAACATGAAATGAAGAAGTCAGCTGGGCTTCTTGGGATGCAATCGTTGAAGCAAAATATTAACAACTGATAGTTTATAAAGATTGATAAAATACCTTTTCTTGAGGAATTATAAATGAGATATCACCACACAATTGCCACAAAACTTAGTCAAAGACTTCAGGAATAGCAACCAATAGCAATGTAACTTCAGAATTGACTGTGAGATGAAAACTGTATTGTAAGTTTAGGTTTCTGTGCTTTGAGTTAGTTAGTAGTGAGTCTTCAGTCTGAATATTTTAACTGAATAGTTAACTTGTAAGTATTTCTGTAGCTGTGGTGATTTCTTTTAAAAAGCAGGTTTAGAGGCCTAGATTTAGAGTAAATGGGTTTTATGCATTACATGAACTCATTGACATTTGTTTATGTTTAGATTGTTCTGCGACCCAACAGCACAAATAATGAGGCCTCAAGGTTTGCTAGAGATTTCTGAAACTTTTTTTAAAATTGAGGGAAATATCCATAGCTGAGAGAAACTTTTGAATATCAGCTTTTACTTAAGCAGAGCAGTCCCATGAAATTCTTGCAGTGGGATGGTCATACAGACCCATGCTTCTGAGACAGGATTGATATATGGTAAATTAGGTTATCTTAGAGTCAGGAATTTATGTTAGTCACAGACTAGAAGTGTTAGGATAAAAACCTGAAGAGGTTACTTAAAGCTGAGTACATTAAAGCTTGGGTGTATGACAACTGCAGGAATATGTTATCCACAATTCCAGTCTAAAACAAGGTATTAGATACAGCAGCTCTAGTGTGAGTATTGTACAAGTGGCATTTTAATTAGTTTACTGGGGATGTGTTTTGGGTAGTATACAAAATGCTACTGTTTTTCTTTTAGTTCATAAAGGAATGTTTTGTAATAAATGGGATGATATTTTTACTGTGCAGTTGAAAATCTTTTAATTTGTATTATAAGTAGATGTTTATTATATTTTATTTGCATTTCATTTGTTAATGAATTTCAATTTCATCATTAAAATGTTGTGTGCCTATGTTTCAGTGAGAGGTTATTTCATTAAAACCAAAACCAGTCAAAATAGTATCTAACAAGCCTGAGTTAATTTCTGGGATCTGACTTATCCAGAAATAAGGTCAGCTGGGGTCACAACACCTAACAATATTGCAATCTAAGGACTGTTACCTTCAAACAGATTTTCATGTCTTCTCAGTATATCCAATTGATATGAACAGGCAAAATAAAGAGTTTATTGGTATAACTTATGGAAAATCGTATGAACAAAATAATGATATATAAATTTAAATACATTTAATTGATAATTTCCATGGCCAAAAGTTCAAATGCACCTTTGAATGGAATAGGAAATGGAAAAATGTCTCAGCTTTAAATGCTCAACCAATTTTGTGATCAGATGTATTCACAAATGATCAAAAATATTATCTTAGCGTAATGCAGGCAGTTATTCACTTATTTGTTCAATAATAATATCTATCATTAAGGAGAACAGTGATTCAATGTACTTGGCAAACAAGAGTTTCACAACTATTCAACTGTACAGAGCCTGGTGAAATGATTTACTAAGGATGGGAGTCATTGTGGACAAAAACTGTTCTTCAAATACATTTCATATTATTACATGTCTTTCTGAGATTATTAACTGGATACAGGTTTAAATATAGTTGGGGAGCAATGTTGGATCTCGGAAAAAGTGTTGAACTGACAAAAAGATAGAGTCGCACATTGAATACCAATTACTTGTGACAATAAGAGCAAATCAAGGGAAAATCGCAAGCTAAACTTCCATCACCAAACAAGAAATAGTTGCCAAATAAAAGCGAGGTGGAGGAATTGGGGGATGGGGGAGGTGTGGTGGATGGAACTGGGGAAGTGATGACTTTGAACTGTAACTAAAGACCCAAAACACTGCATTGGTTCCCAGATGCCATGGAAAACAATTCTGGGGGAGGAATTTTAGTGCCAATTTTCATACAAAAATAGAGAGAAAGAGCTTTACTCAAAGAGATATTATAATGTGGAATTTGCTGCGCAGGAAGTAATTGAGGCAAATATCAGGCGACTGACTGTGTGGAGTTTGCACATTCTCCCCTTGTCTGCGTGGGTTTCCTCCAGGTGCTCCAGTTTCCTCACACAGGTTAGGTGAATTGGCCATGCTAAATTACCTGTAGTGTTAGGTGCAGGGGTAAATGTAAGGGAATGGGTCTGGGTGGGTGCATTTCGGTGGTCGGTGTGGACTTGTTGGGCCGAAGGGCCTGTTTCCACACTGTAAGTAATCTAATCTAATCTAATCTTCAATGCTTCTGTGGAGACTGGGCCTTCTATGTGAGACTGGGTGAGCACTTGGTAAAAGTAAAAGGTGGTTTCTGTTGACACACACAACTGCAGGCAACTGTGCTTCTAGAAATGTGCATGCACGTTATTCCATACATCATGATGTCATATGCAAAGGCTGCATGTACAGGTACACAGTAGAAATGCAATATGGAAACAGGGTTCAGCAGGGGGTGGGAGAGTGAGACCATGGGAAGGGGGGAGAAAGAAAGGCCCACTATTCTCCTCGCCCCCACAAGCCTGGTCCTTTTCCAGTCCTCTCCCTCCTTTCCCATCTCTCTGCCCAACTCCTGGGCCCTACCCCTTACTCCCTCCCATTGTCTTCCCTACTGCTAGGACGAGGATTTTCTCCCCCCAGGTGCTGAGCAGCCTCATGTCTGGCACTCCTCCACCCATCCCAGCTCTTTCTGCCCTTCAGTGCGCAGGTTGCTCCTGGCTGAGTGATGGGAGCGATCGAGTGAGATGGAAGCAGGTGACACAGCTGTTAGTGCTTGGACATGGGCGTAATGGTGATGTGGTGTCCTGAGTGAGTGAGTAGGCATTGCACAGGGTAACGGAGGTTAGTAGTGTGGGAGATTATGGGTGGGAGTTGGCAGTGAGAGAAAGTGGTATAGGCTACAATAGGAATGGTAGAACATGAGCTTTGGTGGGAGGTGGGTACAGCAGTAGAGATAGGTGAGCATGAGGAATTGGTCTAACTCAGTTGGTTTGTGAAGCAATGTGATGCCAACAGCATTGGTTCAATCCCCTTGGTGGCTGGAGTTTTCATGAAGGAGTCTGTTTCTCAACCTCTCCCCTTGTCTGGGATATGGTGGCCCTCAGGTTAAATCACTACCAGTCATCTCTCTCTCTAATGATAGAGCAGCCCTATGGTCTGGTAAGACTAAGACTACCACTCATTGGAGAGATAATAATAGCACTTACCCTCATGCAGTTTGAAAGGTATTAATCTTCTTATGGCACTTCTGGCCATTCCTCCATACTGTGGCGATAACAGTGACCCAGGTGGTGACCTCAGACCAGGCTACCAGGGGCTGATCTTGTGGCCTCCTTTGTCTGACTTCCAGGAAGACTCCTCCCTTTTACACCATTCCCTGGTCCCTACCAAAGAGTCAGTGTTGACCTCCTCTTCACAACATCTTCTGGAAGTATCTTTGACCAAGCAGGGCAGCTTTAGAATGCCAGTGCCACATTGTAAAGATGGCATGATGCAAGATGTGCTGTCCTTTTGCTGGATTTCCACTGAGTGACTGAGTTGTTCAGGGAATGGTATGTCGTGGATGGAGCTAGAGGTGAATGTGAGGAGTATCTGTGGGGCAGAGTGGGCTGCTAATGAGGCATGTTTGATAAAATACAGTGAGAAATATCACTAGGCTGCATGGCAAAAATCTTCAACTGCTCAACATAACTTGTACTTAGCCAAAAAGATTCAGTGCAATAAGTTCATTCCATAATACTAAGATATGAGGTTGTAATAGCTTAAGACTAGTAACTCCGAGTTGCTAGCATTGTAATTAGTGATCTCACGACTTGTCTGCTCTCGCTATTCAACAGCTTCATAGATCAGAGACCAATCTTTAAGTGTTTAACAAGATGTTTGACTGTCCCCTGGGAGTCTGGAGCTCGGCTGTATGCTGCAAGATTGGAAGGAAAAGTGTGTTGTGGGGAAAATCACTAGCCTCAGAGTCAGAGTTGGGGTTCAACGACAGAGTTTATTGTACAACGAAATACCGATGCTCCAGGTAGAGAAAGACACCAACAGCACAGTGGTCAGCTCTGAGTCTTCTCTCAACCTGGAGCACATGTCTAGATACTTTTATACATTTTGTCATATAATAGGTCAGTGATGAGGTTATTGTCTTTGTAACATAGTTTGTTTAGTGTAAACATTGCAGAATCATTGATAGTTTCCATGCAGTCCTTGTCAGTTCCAGTGCAGCCTTTGTTAATTTCAGCACTGACATTGTCAGCTTCAACATCTGTGTGGAAGTCCATTGCTCCAATAATGGGTGCTAATTGCTCTTCCTAAGAAGGATGAATACTGCAGCCCTGGCTATTATCACTTTGTATTGTGTCTGTATCAAGCTGTTAGCATTTCTATCAAAGATGTTGACTGGACCCAGACACCTCGGTGGGCAGTTTACATTACGCATGTGTGTTCTCTCCCCCACCTGCCTTAAACTAATCAATTGGATTGTGAGTGCATTGTGCTGGCATTCTGGTGGTCCCGGGCAGTATCTCTGTTTGCTTTGCTGTCTCTCTCCGTATTGTGGTCCAGCAGCCATCTTGTGTGTCCAGTGGTCAACTTAAGGCTCGGCAGCCATCTTGTGTGTCCGTATGCCTAGTGTCACCCTGCCCCATGCCAACTCCCACTTCAGTAACTTTGCTTGTAGGACAGAAAACTGGGTCTGGGAGAATCTGCCAGCACTTGTACAAGTGAAAGGCAAAATACTTCCGAGATCAGAATTAACTAATAATGAATTTCAATGACTGGTAATTTGCACAAGATCTTTAATATTAAACGTTTTCTTGTATTGACAATTTATTGTCATGAGGGAATTGAGTGTAAACATGGCTTGTTGTCAATATTTTTTCTTTGCAATGCACATTGCTTTCAGGTTAAATAAAAAGACTGGCAACTACATTGACATTGTAAGAGACATTGTTATCTCCTAAGAGATAGCAACTAGGTTACATGGTTGTAGACTGTAGAACTGATTAATGACTAACAACAAATCTAACACTAATTAGCTCTTCCCAGAGACAGTGATTTATTATTCAGTCCAATGGAAAGTGATGGAGTAGTAAGAATGTTACTGGAATGGTGAGCCAGAACCCAAGTCTGACTGGGGATGTGGCTTCAAATGCCATTGCAGCAGATCATAAACACTGAATTCAATAAAAACCTGGAATTAAAAGCTAACCTAATGGTGACTATGTAATCACAGACATTGTTGTAAAATCCCACCTGGTTCACAAATATCTAATTCATGCTGCCAAAGCCCATCAATCCCAAACATTTCTAATTTGCTAACCAACCTGCTATGTGGCACCATTTCAAATACTTTCTGAAAGTCCAAGTACGCAACATCCACAGTTCTACCCTCATCCATTGCCAGTGTTAACTTACCAAAGGAGTCAATTTGTCAGACATGGCCTATCCTTGACAAAGTGCTGTTGATTGTCTAGTATTATTTTATTTTTCTCTAAGGGTACATTTATCTTCTCCAATCTTACAGCCTCATTAGTTTTCCCCACTATTGATGTCAAGCTGAGCGGTCCGTAGTTTCCTGGTTATCTTTTGCCCCTTTCTTGAACAATGACATTGTATTTGCAATCCTCCAGTCCCCCAGAACTACCCCTGTGCTCAGACGCCTGGACAATTTCTGTCAACAGTTCTACAATTTGCTCCCTTACTCCCCAGCAATCTCGGATGCATCCCACCTGGTCTGGTGCCTTCTCTATCTGCCTTTTTAGCACGCCTTCTTTACCTAACACTATACTGCTCAATTGCTCAGCACCCATACTTTCAACTGGGCCATTGTCACCATCTTCTAATTTGTTAAAGAAAGAAACAAAGCATTAATTTATTACCTCTGCAATACCCTTTGCTTCAGGGAGCATATTACCCTGCTTGTTCCTTCTGGGCTCTACTCTATCCTTCACTAATCTTTCACTATTAATATGCTTAAAGAACATTTCAGTATTTGTTTGAGTGCAGTCTGCCATCCATTCCTCATGCTTTCACTTCGCCTTCCTTATTCCAGCCTCCCTCCTAAATTTGATGCACTCTGCCTAATTCAATTGCTACTATTATTCTAGTAAGCATCATATTACAGAAGAGGAAGTGCTAGATGTCTTGAAACACATTAAAGTGGATAAATGCTCAGAACTCTGTGGGAAGTTAGGGAAGTGATTGCTGGGCCATTTGCTGAGATATTTGTATCATCGATTGTCACAGGTGAGGTGCTGGAAGACTGGAGGTTGGCTAACGTGGTGCCACCTAAATAAAGGTGGTAAGGACAAGCCAAGGAACTATAGACCAGTGAGCCTGACATTGGTGGTGGGCAAATTGTTGGAGGGAATCCTGAGGTACAGAACGTACATGTATTTGGAAAGGCAAGGACTGATTAAAGAGAATCAACATGGCTTTGTGCGTGGGAAATCAAGCTCACAAACTTGATTGAGTTTTTTTGAAGAAGTAACAAAGAGGATTGATGAGTGCAGAGTGGTGGATGTGATCTATATGGATTTCAGTAAGGCATTCAACAAGGCTCCCTATAGGAGACTGGTGAGCAAGGTTAGATCTCATGGAATACAGGGAGAACTAGCCATTTGGATACAGAACAGGCTCAAAGGTAGAAGACAGAGGGTGGTGGTGGAAGGGTTGGTTTTCAGACTGGAGGCCTGTAATCAGTGGAGTTCCACAAGGATCAGTGCTGGGTCCACTGCTTTTCATTGTTTATATAAATGATTTGGATGTAAGCATAAGAGATACAGTTAGAAGTTTGCAGATGACACCAAAATTTGAGGTGTAATAGACAGCAAAGAGGGTTACCTCAGAGTACAACAGGACCTTGATCAGATGGGCCATTGGGCTGAGAAGCGGCAGATGGAGTTTAATTCAGATAAATGCGAGGTGCTGCATTTTAATAAAGCAAATCTTAACAGGACTTATACACTTAATTATAATGTCTAGGGACTGTTGCTGAACAAAGAGACCTTGGAATACAGGTTCATAGCTCCTTGAAAGTGGAGTTGCAGGTAGATAGGATATTCATTTATCTGAATTAAACTCCATCTGCCACTTCTCAGCCCATTGGCCCATCTGATCAAGGTCCTGTTGTAATCTGAGGTAACCCTCTTTGCTGTCTACTACACCTCCAATTTTGGTATCATCTGCAAACTTACTAACTGTACCTCTTATGCTCACATCCAAATCATTTATATAAATGATGAAAAGCAGTGGACCCAGCACTGATCCTTGTGACACTCCATACCTCGACACGGTCCTGTCCCCCTTAGTCCAAGAACTCCCATCTACGCTCGGGACACCACCCACGCCCTCCACCTCCTCCATGATTTTTGTTTCCCCGGTCCCCAACCCCTTATCTTCACCATGGACATCCAGTCCCTGTACACCTCCATCCCCCATCACAAAAGATTCAAAGCCCTCCCACTTCTTCCTTTCCCGCCGTACCAACCAGTACCCTTCCGCTGACACCCTCCTTCGACTGACTGAACTGGTCCTCACCCTGAACAACTTCTCTTTCCAATCCTCCCACTTCCTCCAAACTAAAGGAGTAGCCATGGGCAACCGCATAGGCCTAGGCTATGCCTGCCTCTTCATAGGATATGTGGAACAGTCCACCTTCTGTAGCTACACCGGCACCACCCCCACCTTTTCCTCCGCTACATCGATGACTGTATCGGCGCTGCCTCGTGCTCCCACGAGGAGGTTGAACAGTTCATCCACTTTACCAACACCTTCCACCCTGACCTCAAATTTACCTGGACAGTCTCAGACTCCTCCCTCCCCTTTCTAGACCTCTCCATTTCTATCTCGGGTGACCAAATCAACACGGACATTTACTATAAACCAACCAACTCCCACTGCTACCTAGACTACACCTCCTCCCACCCTGCCCCCTGTAAAAACACCATCCCATATTCCCAATTCCTTCGTCTCCACTGCATCTGCTCCCAGGAGGACCAGTTCCAATACCGTACAACCCAGATGGCCTCCTTCTTCAAAGACCGCAATTTCCCCCCAGACATGTTCGACGATGCTCTCCACCGCATCTCCTCCACTTCTCGCTCCTCCGCCCTTGAGCCCCGCCCCTCCAATCGCCACCAGGACAGAACCCCACTGGTCCTCACCTACCATCCCACCAACCTCCACATATATCGTATCATGCGTCATAATTTCTGCCACCTCCAAATGGACCCCACCACCAGGGATATATTTCCCTCCCCTCCCCTATCAGCGTTCCGAAAAGACCACTCCCTCGGTGACTCCCTCATCAGGTCAACAGCCCCCACCAACCCAACCTCCACTCCCGGCACCTTCCCTTGCAACTGCAAGAAATGCAAAACTTGTGCCCACACCTCCCCCCTTATTTCCCTCCAAGGCCCCAAGGGATCCTTCCATATCCACCACAAATTCACCTGCACCTCCACACACATCATTTACTGCATCCGCTGCACCCAATGTGTCCTCCTCTATATCGGGGAGACAGGCCACCTACTTGTGGAAAGTTTCTGAGAACACCTCTGGGACACCCGAACCAACCAACCCAACCACCCCATGGCTCAACACTTCAACTCCCCCTCCCACTCTACCAAGGCCATGCAGGTCCTTGGACTCCTCCATCGCCAGACCATGGCAACACAACGGCTCAAGGAAGAATGCCTCATCTTCCGCCTAGGAACCCTCCAACCACAAGGGATGAACTCAGATTTCTCCAATTTCCTCATTTCCCCTCCCCCCACCTTGTCTCAGTCGAATCCCTCGAACTCAGCACCACCTTCCTAACCTATAATTTTCTTCCTGACCTCTCTGCCCCCACTTCCACTCCGGCCTATCACCCTCACCTTAACCTCCTTCCACCTATCACATTCCCAACGCCCCTCCCCCAAGTCCTTCCTCCCTACCTTTTATCTTAGCCTGCTGGGCACACTTTCCTCATTCCTGAAGAAGGGCTCATGCCCAAAACGTCGATTCTCCTGCTACTTGGATGCTGCCTGACCTGCTGTGCTTTTCCAGCAACACATTTTCAGATAGGATAGTGAAGAAGGCATTTGGTATGCTTTCCTTTATCTGTCAGAGTATTGAGTACAGGAGTTGGGAGGTCATGTTGCGGCTGTACAGGACATTGGTTAGGCCATTGTTGGAATATTGCATTTAATTCTGGTCTCCTTCCTATCGGAAATATTTTTGAAACTTGAAAGGGTTCAGAAAGAATTTACAAGGATGTTGCCAGGGTTGGAGGATTTGAGCTACAGGGAGAAGCTGAACAGGCTGGGGCTGTTTTCGCTGGAGCGTCGGAGGCTGAGGGTTGACCTTATAGAGGTTTATAAAATTATGAGGGGCATGGATAGGATAAATAGACAAAGTCTTTTCCTTGGGGTGTGGGTGTCCAGAACTAAAGGGCATAGGTTTAGGGTGAGAGGGGAAAGATATAAAAGATACCTAAGGGGCAACGTTTTCATGCAGAGGGTGGTGTGTGTATGGAATGAGCTGCCAGAGGAAGTGGTGGAGGCTGGTACAATTGCAACATTTAAAAGACATTTGAATGGGTATATGATTGGGAGGGTTTGGAGGGATTTGGACTGGGTGCTGGCAGTCAGGTCTAGATTGGGTTGGGATATCTGGTTGGCATGGAAGGGTTGGACCAAAGGGTCTGTTTCCGTGCTATACATCTCGATGACTCCATGAGTCTATTTGCCTCCTTTTTTCCCCCTTATTTTCTCATTAATACCCTGAGTCATCCAAGGCATTTTGCTTTGGATACCCCGTATTTATTCTCCTGTGTGTACCCAACTTGCACCCTAAAAGGGGGCAAAGGATAATTGGAGCCATCCTTTACACTCTTCTGTCAGCATTTATTATCAGAGTTACATCTAATAAACATCCGCTTCCTAACCTAGCAATAATGGTTGCAGTCTGCATCTATTACAGGGGCAAAAGAGAATCCCCAGTTAATGCCCACCTCCTGCGTATGAATAAACAAATTCATATATAAATAAAACTAAAGATATAAATTTAAGAAAAGAACAAAAGTGAGAAGTCATGAAAAGAGTGTTAGGGAATGGAATATCTTATCAAACATAAGTAAGTGGCAACATAATCCATAAAGCCTCAAAAAGGAAAGTGATTGATAATCTGAAAAAAAAATAGAAGACTGGAGAAAAATGCTCAAGGTTTGGAATAAATGGATGGCTCCTTCGGGGAATTGGCATAGACATGATAAGACAATTAGCTTCCCTCTATGCTGTGAATGCTTAGATTCCATATAAAAAGAAGAAACGACCAACCTCTAAATTAATCATTCTCTGTCAGACATCTCAGAGAAGTTCTGTCAGTGAAAGAAAATAATTTACAAAAACATCCATTATTCATCAGTTCTAACTGAGAGTTAAAGCAATACGTCACCTAGAATGCACAACAAGAAACATTGAATTGTATGTGGGAATAAGAGCTCAAGTAATTGGTACGGATGCATCTTTCTAAGAGATCAATTTGCTATAAAAGATATTCAGTGACCACATTTTGAGATCAGTAATTGTGAAACCCTGCAGAGGTGAATACTTTTTCTGTCTATGCAACTGACAGTTTTACAGTTTAGTATTTTCTTCACAAATATTACCGTTTTTGTCTCATTTCAATTCTTTTCATATGCAAGTTTAGAATATAGAATCCATTGTTAAAAAAGAACTGAAAACTTTGACGAATTAGATAACTGTACTTAGATTCAGAGGGGCCATTGAGTTTCAGTGTTTTAGAATCCAAGCAGGCAAATTGAGTTGGTCCAGTTACAACAGGGCTGGTTCACAAGACATTTTTTTAATGCCTCTATTTTGTGGACCCCAAATAACACAGTTCTTTTTCCCTTTTGCTCTAATCATGTAGAAAGCAATGTAAAGGATTTCATTTGCAACAAGAGGTGAAAAGATGGTGGACAAAATATAAAGTTGCAAAATGAAAACATAGATCTTCAAGCCTATTATCAAAGTCCACTCGAATGAGTCAAAAATCAGTGTCACCATCTCAACGTTACAGGATACATAATGCAACCTAATAGACCATATTTCAGTCCAAACAGCCAAGCTAGGACAGCCAGTCAGACCTCAGAAGTGTCATGCAATCCTCACAAAAGGTTCATTTAAGATCTGCTACTAATTCTACATGGCAGGGTTTTGATTTGTTGTTTGAATTTTACAAGTAGATAGATATATATTGGAAAAGAGAACAGAGTCATATATTTATCCGAATGGCTTTTAAAAGTTGTTATTGTTTCTGCATCCACCACTTCCTCAGGGAGTTCATTCCACATGTGAACCACTCTCTGTGTAAAACAATTTGCACCTTTCATATTGGTGACTGGATCAGGCTGTGTAATTTGATAATGTCATATAGCCTTGAGTGGGAAAAAGATTGAGGGATGCAGAGGGAGACAGGTGTGCCATCATCACCTCCTGATGGTCTTAGTTGTAGGTGCAGAAATTCCAATCAGGGTCCAAAAACCTACTTCAAATCTTGGTCAGAATAAAAATTATGCAACTACCTTTGATTACTTTTACACTGGAGATTTCAAGATATGGGCTTTCTGTTATGAATCTGTCCAGGAAGGTTTAAAATCCATTAGGAGAGAAGGTTGTTTCAAAACTATCTTTTGTTTTACACTACTGAAAGCCATATTCTGATGTTTAAATGACCAGCAGATACTTTGAAAGCTACTGTGAAAGGGTAGGATGTAAGGAAATTAGAGTGCCAGGCACGAATCATCCCCTACAAGAGAAAATCTAACCATCACTTTTTCAATTGCATCACCTAATACCAACTCCTTACCCTCAGCATCTAGTGATTATCATTTACCAGAAACTGAAGAGGATCAACAATAGAAGTGCACTGCTACAATAGCAGGTCACAGGCTGGGAATTCTGTTGTAAGTCACTCATCTCTTGACTCCCCAAAGCCTGGCTGCCCTGTACAAGGCACAAGTCAGGAATGCAACAGCATGTTGTCCTCTTGCTTGGATGAATGCAGGTTCAAAAACACTCCAAAGCTTGACACAACCTGGACATAGCAGTTTGTTTAATCAATATCCCATCTACTACCTTGAACATTCTACTACCTCCAACTACTACCTCCATCAGCTACAAGATACACTGCAGCAACGAGCAAAGCCTCCTCCGACAGGACCTTTCAAACTCAAATTCAAACACAATAAGTCAAGGGAAGCAATTACAGGGAAACATCAAGAGCCACTCTAACCCTCACATCATCCTGACTTGGAATTGTATCACTCACTGATGCTGAGTCAAAATCCTGGGGCTCCCTCTCTATTAGTGTTAGTGTACCTACAGCAAATGCACTGTAGTGGATTAAAAAGACAGTTCAGCACCACCTTCCCAAGATGTGGTGATTTACTTTAAGGCTGGTAAACCGAATATTATGCTGCCTGATATGGGCAAGATTTGTCACCACCTTTGTGACTCTCTGGTACCCTCTACTTGTTAAGCAGTGGCATGGCTAACAAAAGTGAGAGGCGAGTGGGCCTTTGTGTCAGTTGGGAGTGCTAAGAATAATGGAGTTTGGCTATAGGTCAAATTACAGCATAAATCATAACTCATGCCATTGTGTCCATGTTAAATGAGAGCAAATCTCACTTGACAAGTCCAGGCAAGTGTGCCTTTATTTAGAAGTGGGACATCAAAAGAAATTGGAAATTGTCCTGTGGTGCAATCTCATCTGCCTGGCAACCATAATAAACACAAATAGTAGAATTTCCACTGTCCACATTTTGAGTGTTAACCCCAATGCTTCTTAATACGTAAGTGGTCGAATAATCTCAAGCACAGGCAACTCAATAATTCTCTTCCTTTGGGCCTTTAAATATTGACTTGTACATTCAGGTGTCACTGAGTGTTCCTGATGAAGAGTTTATGCCCGAAATATCAACTCCCCTACTCCGTGGGTGCTTTTCTAGCACCATCCTCTCAATACTGAGTGTTCTGACACCTCTTCTATACATCTGCATTAATGACTGAAAAATTTAAGAGCTAGCTATGAAAAAATGAAGACATCTATATAATAGCACCTTACTTTAAATTTATTGTGATATAGCTCTTGCCATTTTCTGATGGGATGCAGATTTTCAACACCTTTGAATCACCTATGGAAAATTTGTATCATTCACATTACAGGCACAGATAGGGTGGAACATGTCAATTTTTAAACTTTGTAGTGTCCCAGTTGTGCTACATTCCAAGCTAAAAGATTTCTGAGGTAAAATATTCTAGGTTGATCCATGACTCCATCCGAAGTGTAGGAGAGTCATCAAGGTCTTATGCCCAAAACATTGACTCTCCTGCTCCTCAGATGCTGCCTGGCCTGCTGTGCTTTTCCAGTGCCACACTTTTTGATTCTAATTCTCCAGCATCTGCAAACCTCACTTTCTCCATACCTCCATCCCCATAGTTATAAATTTCAATCTCCAAAATGTCATCCTATCTGCAATTTCATCAGCAACAGTTGTCACACTGAGATTATTGAGAGTTTAACCAAGCCAAAAGTCTATCCAGAGTTTTGAAAAATGAGAAAAATGATAAAATCAAAATATATAAAATCTTTACAGGTTGCTGTAGATAGAATGTTTCTCCAGTTAGTGATGCGAGGACCAAGGGACCTAATATTAGAATAAGGGATAGGCCATTTAAGACTGAGATGAGGAGGAATTCTTTTACTCAAAACATGGTCAATCTTTAGAATTCTTTATCCCAGAGGCTGTGGAAACCCAGCCATGGAGCATGGTCAAGACAGAAATCAATAGGTTTCTGGATATAAATGACATTACGGGATATGGAAATATAGCTTTGAGGTAGATGATTAGCCATTATCTAATTAGAACATAGAACATAGAAAAATACAGCGAAGTACAGGCCCTTTGGCCCTCGATGTTGCGCCGATCCAAGCCTACCTAACCTACACTAGACCACTATCCTCCATATGCCTATCCAATGCCCGTTTAAATGCCCATAAAGAGGGAGAGTCCACCACTGTTACTGGCAGGGCATTCCATGAACTCACGACTCGCTGAGTAAAGAATCTACCCCTAACATCAGTTCTATATCTACCACCCCTTAATTTAAAGCTATGCCCCCTCGTAATATCTGACTCCATACGTGGAAAAAGGTTCTCATGGTCAACTCTATCTAAACCCCTAATCATCTTGTACACCTCTATCAAGTTACCCCTAAACCTTCTTTTCTCCAATGAAAACAGCCCCAAGTGCCTCAGCCTTTCCTCATATGATCTTCCTACCATACCAGGCAACATCCTGGTAAACCTCCTCTGCACCCGTTTCAGTGCCTCCACATCCTTCCTATAGTATGGCGACCAAAACTGCACACAATACTCCAGATGTGGCCGCACCAGAGTCGTATACAACTGCAACATGACCCCAGGACTCCAGAACTCAATTCCTCTACCAATAAAAGCCAGTACGCCAGATGCCTTCTTCACAGCACTATTTACCTGGGTGGCAACTTTCAGAGATCTGTGTACATGGACACCAAGATCCCTCTGCTCATCCATACTACCAAGTATCCGACCATTAGCCCAGTACTCCATTTTCTTGTTACTCTTACCAAAGTGAATCACTTCACACATAGCTACATTGAACTCCATTTGCCACCTTTCTGCCCAGCTCTGCAGCTTATCTATATCCCGCTGTAACCTGCCACATCCTTCCTCACTGTTGACAAGTCCACCGACTTTCGTATCATCCGCAAACTTGCTCACCCAACCTACTAGCCCCTCCTCCAGGTCATTTATAAAAATGACAAACAGCAATGGTCCCAAAACAGATCCTTGCAGAACACCGCTGGTAACTGCACTCCAAGATGAACCTTTACCAACAACTACCACCCTCTGTCTTCTTCCAGCCAGCCAATTCCTAATCCAAACCTCCAACTCACCCTCAATGCCATACCTCCGTATTTTTTGCAGTAGCCTACCATGGGGAACCTTATCAAACGCCTTGCTAAAATCCATATACACCACATCTACCGCTTTACCCTCGTCCACCTCCTTAGTCACCTTCTCAAAGAATTCAATAAGGTTTGTGAGGCACGACCTGCCCTTCACAAAACCATGCTGACTATCCTTGATCACATTATTCCTATCCAGATGTTCATAAATCCTATCCCTTACAATTCTCTCTAAGACTTTGCCCACAACAGAGGTAAGACTCACCGGCCTATAGTTACTAGGGTTATTCCTACTCCCCTTCTTGAACAAGGGAACCACATTTGCTATCCTCCAGTCCTCTGGCACTATTCCTGTAGACAACGAGGACATAAAAATCAAGGCCAATGGCTCTGCAATTTCCTCTCTTGCTTCCCAGAGAATCCTAGGATAAATGCCATCAGGCCCAGGGGACTTATCTATATTCACCCTCCAGAATTTCCAACACCTCTTCCCTACATATCTCAAAGCCATCCATTCTAATTAATTGTGATTCAATATTCATATTGGCAACAATGTCCTGTTCCTGAGTGAATACTGATGAAAAGTATTCATTCAGTGTCTCCCAGTTTCTTCAGCCTCCACACGCAACTGCCCACTACTATCCTTGACTGGACCTATTCCTACCCTAGTCATCCTTTTATTCCTGACATACCTATAGAAAACCCTTAGGTTTTCCCTAATCCTACCAACCAAGGATTTTTCATGTCCCCTTCTCGCTGCTCTTAGCTCTCTCTTCAGACCCTTCCTGGCTACATTATAACTCTCAATCACCCCAATTGAACCTTCACGCCTCATCTTTACATAGGCCGCCCTCTTCCCTTTAACAAGGGATTCCAATTCCTTATTAAACCACGGCTCCCTCACACGACCCTTTCCTCCCTACCTGACAGGTACATACTTATCAAGGACACTCAGTAGTTGCTCCTTGAACAAGCTCCACATATCAATTGCACCCTTCCCTTGAAGCCTACTTTTCCAAGCCACGCATCCTATGTCATGCCTCACCACATCATAATTTCCCTGCCCCCAACTATAACTCTTGCCCTGTAGTGCACACTTATCCCTCTCCATCACTAGAGTAAAAGTCACCGAATTGTGGTCTCTGTCCCCAAAGTGCTCACCTACCTTCAATTCTAACACCTGGCCCGGTTCGTTACCCAGAACCAAATCCAGTATGGCCTCACCTCTTGTTGGCCTGTCTACATATTGTGTCAGGAAACCCTCCTGCACACATTGGACAAACACCGACCCACCTAACGTACTCAAGCTATAGCTTTCCCAGTCAATATCTGGAAAATTAAATCACCCTATTACTTTCACTCTTCTCCTGAATCATCCTCACAATCCTTTCTTCTACCTCTCTAGGACTATTAGAAGGCCTGTAGAAAACTCCTCACAGGGTGACCTCACCTTTCCTATTTCTAAGCTCAGCCCAAACTACCTCAGATGGCGAGTCTTTATCCATCGTCCTTTCCACTGCTGTAATACTATCTTTGACAAGCAACGCCACACCTCCCCCTTTTTTACCCCCACCTCTGACCCTACTAAAACATTTAAACCCTGGAACCTTCAACAACCAATCTTGTCCATGTCTCCGTAATAGCCACAACATCGAACTCCCAAGTACCAACCCACGCTGCAAGTTCACCTACCTTATTTCGTATACTTCTCGCATTGAAGTATACACACTTCAAGCCACCTTCCTGTTTACAGGCACCCTCCTTTGAGATTGATGCCATGTTCCTAACCTACCTACACTCCAGGTCCTGCACCCTAAAGCTACAGTCTAGGTTCCCATGCCCCTGCAGAGTTAGTTTAAACCCCCCGAAAGAGCACTAGCAAACCTCCTCCCAAGGATACTGGTGCCCCTCAGGTTCAGGTGTAGACCATCCTGTTTATAGAGGTCCCACCTTCCCCAGAAAGAACCCCAGTTATCCAAAAACTGGAATCCCTCCCTCCTGCACCATTCCTGTAGCCACGCATTTAACTGCTCTCTCTCCCTATTCCTCGACTCTCTATCACGTGGCACGCGTAACAAACCAGTGACAACAACTCTGTTTGTTCTAACTCTGAGCTTCCAACCTAGCTCCCTGAAAGCCTGCCTAACATCCTCATCCCTCTTCCCACCTATGTCATTGATGCCAATGTGGATCACGACTTCAGGCTGCTCCCCCTCCCCTTTGAGGACCCGGAAAACACGATCAGAGACATCACGTACCCTTGCACCTGGGAGGCAACATACCAAACATGAGTCTCTCTCGCCCCCACAAAACCGCCTATCTGTGCCCCGAACTATCGAGTCTCCAATAACTATTGCTCGGCTCTTCTCCTCCCTTCCTGTCTGAGCAACGGGGATAAGCTTCGTGCCAGAGGCCTGAACCCCATTGCTTATCCCTGGTAAGTCGTCCCCCCGACAAGTATACAAAACGGTATACTTGTTCTTGAGGGGAACAGTCGCAGGGGGTCTCTGCACTGGCTGCTTCCTCCCAGTCCCCATCATTGTGAACCATCTGTCTGCAATCTTTGGAGTTACTACTTCCCTAAAGCTCCGATCTATGACCCCCCTCTGCCTCCCGAATGATCCTAAGTTCATCCAACTCCAGCTCCAGTTCCCTAACACGGTCTTGGAGGAGCTGGAGATGGGTGCACTTCCTGCAAGTGTAATCAGCAGGGACGACCATGGCATCCCTCACCTCAAACATGTTGCAAGAGGAACATTGCACTGCCTTCACTGCCATCCCTCTAAAAGTAACCCTTAAAAAAAACTAGGTCTAAACACGAGAATAAGCAAAATGCAGCACTTACCTTCTTACCACAACGGGTCTTATTATTAGGTGAGAGGAGGAGGGCGGGTGGGAGGCTCTACCTCTGTAGTGCGCACCTCTCTCCTGCGCACCTTTATAGGAAAACAACTTACCCAGGTAAGCTTGCGCTACACCAGCTTCCGGGTCCGCTCTGCGCTTTTTTAAAAAAAAATTCAAATTTAAACCGTTAAACAAACGTCACCGAGCCTTCAAGCAGCCACTGCCAATCAGCCCTTACCTGCTCTGCTGAGAGAGTGAGGCTGAGGCCTTGAAGCTGCGCGCCTTTATTGAATGATGGGACAAGCCTGTGGGCCGAATGGCCAGTGTTTTGATGGTGCATGCATGCACATCTAACAATTACAACCACACACTTTGATACCAGTACTTCTATTTTAAGAACTCCAAACTGTGATCTATGTTCGCTCTGAACATCACCTATCTAAACATAATCTCAGTAGCTTGAAATACTATCCCACCAACATCCCCAACCCCCCTTAGGGGACTATCTAAAGAGATTCTCAACTAATTGGTTAGTTACAGCATTATTTTGTCTGGTCATTGCTGAGTTCTGAGAGGGTGAAGGGAAGCATACAAATAGTAGACACAAGGGCTCCTGAGGCACAATGTTAGTGTCCCTACCTCTAGCCCAGATGGTCCAGGTTCAAGGTGTTCATCTGCTTCACAGATGTGTGTCATAACACATCTGAACAAGTTGATTAAGAAACATATATTTTTAATATGATAGGCATGTATCCTGATTGACAGAGATTGCTGATAGGTGAGTAATTGGGGCGGGGGAGTGGAGTTTGCTAAATTAAGCATTAATTGATGTAAGCAATGAAATAAACAGGATATTGCATTTGAAATTGAAACTTCATATCAGGTCACTCAAACTCCTCCTCCCGTTGCATTCGTATTCTTAGGGCTACACTCTTGAATTAATCTTCACCAACAATTCTTGTCACTGTCCTTTTGAAAATGTGTTTCATGAGGATATAGAACATCTTTCTTTCTTTCTGTAAACCTCTTTGACCAAGATCTTGTCTACAGTATCCAAAGGTCTTGATGCATCCTCTCTTATGGTCAGCCGTTGTTGAATCTTTCACAGCATACTATTCAAAATAACCTCACCACCACTAGCAGGCAGCTTCCCTTTAAGAGGTGCAGACTAGCTTTAAATAATGGTCAGCACACATTGTACTGAGCCCCCAGCTGATGCACACCGCCCAGAAACTGCACAGAGTGTGCTGAATATTTGCAGAAATGAGTAAACTAAACAAAATTGTTATCCTGCCTGCAGTACAATCAACAGGCAACCCTGTTTTTGGAGTTGTCCAAATTAAGTCCCTGAGATCTCTTGCCAAGATTCAACCATGTACATTTTAGTTTTATATTAACAGATAGATCCAAATTAATTCTAACTTTCAGAACTATGAAGTTATCAATGAGCAATAGCAACTTAATGTGTTACACAAAGAAGAGAACTAAAACTACCTGATTGGATTTACTTGGATACCATTGACTGAAACCTAACCATGGGAAATCCAGTGAATTTTCTTATTCATTCAGGGAATGTGGGTATCACTGGCTGGGTCAACATTGAATACCCATCCTCAATTACCCCATAGGAGATGGATGGGAGCCACATCCTTGAACTAATGTTGTTCATTTGTTTTAGGAAGACCCACCATGCTGCTGGCAAGTGAGTTCCAGGCATTTGACCCAGCAACAGTGAAGGAACAGCAAAATGTTTCAAAGTCAGAATTGTAAGTGGCTAACAGGGGAACTTGCAGGTGACCCCCTTTATCTGCTGCCCTTATCATTCCACATAGTAGGGGTCATAGACCCATCAAAGCTATCTGATGATCCTTGGGAAATTTCTGAGGGCACAAGCTGCTATGAATTCAGGCCGAAAATTGAAGAGACAAAAGCATCTAAACTTTGAATTTCTTTTGAAACTTTAGAAATGTGTAATTAAAAGTCTTAAAAAATTCAAGTCTAACATCCTACCTTAAAGCATAAAACAGTCAATGTTATAAATTGACAAAATACTCAACATCACACATAAAACATTGTCAATTATTTGAATATTTTCTATGCTAAGTATCAATGTTGTTTTAAATGTGTTCTTAAAGCTGCATGATTTCCTTTTTAGTGTTAAATTCTGAGACATTTGGAACAAGTTAATTGTGAAGTTAGCAATCTACATGAGTTCATTGAACACTTGCATATTCTCTAAAATTGTAAGAATATGATTTATATAAATTTACATTCCACTGTGATGTTTATCAAATTCTGTTTGATTATGCTCCTATGAATCTCCTTGAAACATTTTATCACATTGAAGGCATTCTGTAAACGAGAGTCCTTGTTGTTGTTATCGTTGTTATGTGGTCATTTGTTTGTGCTTGAACTGAATTTCCATTTAGCAATAGGTTTTGGCAAACAATTCGACAGCAGCCACTGTTTGAGTAAGGTGCTTTCCATTTATTTCAATGGAAGTAAAACTCGGCACATTCATTGACAGACTCTTTGTCTTTCTCTATGTTCAATATTCCCTGCAAAGAGTTTGTTTTGCATCCTTGCATTCAATATGGTTGTATAGTTGTTCTCGAAATAAATGAGAGCTTTGTGATCAATGGGAGTTAATGGAAGGTAAATAGCATTATTTAGATTTCACCACAATCTTAAATGACTTATGTTGATCATCTCAAGAAAGCTTTTGAAAATTTAAGGCACTCAAGACCACAATGGAAGTTTGGGATCTATCATTTGTCCTTCTGGACTTTTTTTCTGCCCTTTAACTTTTGTAACTATTTTAGTTGCCATAAAGTTTTGTCCTCAGAGTTCAACAACTGCCACATTTTACAATAATTTTGCTTCTGTGAACAATTCCATATAGAGGGCCTGCAAGCTTAATCATTTCAGGAGTAAGACAAGCAGTCACGGCTGCTGCCACTTCAGTCTGCAAGGCCCATGTCCACATGCAATCATTTTCCCACACGTTAACAAAGACAAACACTCATACTCACGCTTTCAACACAACTAAGAGTGTCATGGAAAACATAGTGAGCAAGCCAGGATATCACAAATCCCAATACAAACAAAGCGCTCCCATTTTCATTGGGACGGGAATGGAGTTGGTCAAGAAACACGCATGCAGATGCAGGAGTCCTGAGTTCTTCACCTGGTGGATACTTGCTGAGTTGGCATAATAGGTGTGAGGGCAAAGGATGGTGAGAGAGTAGGGAAAAGGATTCACTGAACTGGTATAGAGACTCGAAGTAGACTTTGGGGTTGAGTAGAAAGGCATCAGGAAAGAGTACATACTGGGCTACAGCAGTGGTTAGTGGGGCTTAAGATGACATGGACAGCCTTAGGGGCTGTTGGGGATCCGTATCAGGCATGTATTGCCAAGAGATGGCATGGATGGGGCATAGATGGGACATTGGGAGTATGTGAGGCTGAGGAGTTGTGAAGGGTAAGGATTATTTTATGCTTTAATTTTTTTTATGTTTAAGACGGTGCCACTGCAGAGTTTAAAAAAAAACCACACAACTCCAGGTTAGAGTCCAACAGGTTTATTTTAGAAGTACAAGCTTTCAGAGCGCTGCTCCTTCATCATGTCGCTCGTGGGGCAGGATCACAGGACACAGAATTTACAGTAAAAACTCAAAGTGTCAAACAACTGATGCGATTTATTGAACAACCTAAATTGCTGTTAAGTCTTTAATCACTTAGAATTGGGGTGCAGGTTTCGAGTGATTAGTTTGTAAATCCCAGAACTTCTTTCAAGTCACTGACTTTATTGAACAAACCTAGATTGCTGATCAGTCAATGACTTGAAAGAAGTTCTGGGATTTACAAACTAATCACTCGAAACCTGCACCCCCATTCTAAGTGATTAAAGACTTAACAGCAATTTAGGTTGTTCAATAAATCGCATCAGTTGTTTGACACTTTGATTTTTTACTATAAATTCTGTGTCCTATGATCCTGCCCCACGAGCTACATGATGAAGGAGCAACACTCTGAAAGCTTGTACAAAGAACATTACGGTACAGGAACAGGCCCTTTGGCCCGCCAAGCCCACGCTGATCCCGATCCTCTATCTAAACCGGTCATCTATTTTCTAAGGATCGATATCCCTCTGCTCATTCATGTATCTGTCTAGATGTATCTTAAATGACAATATTGTGCCCACCTCTACCACCTCCACTGGCAACATATTCCAGGCACACACCACCTTCTGCATAAAGAACTTTCCACGTATGTCTCCCTGAAACTTTTCCTTTCTCACCTTGAACTCATGACCCCTAGTAATTGAGTTCCTAATTCTGGGAAGAAGCTTCTTGTCATCCATCCTGTCTTTTGTGGACTGATTTTGTGATTTTGTGGACTGCATTCAGGTCCCCTCACAACCTCAGTCTTTCTAATGAAAATAATTCTAATCTACTCCACTTCTCTTCATAGACAGCACGCTCCATAACAGGCAACATCCTGGTGAATCTCCTCTGCACCCTGTCCAAAACATCCACATCCTTTTGGTCATGGGAAGACCAGAACTGTATGCAGTATTCCAAATGTGTCCTAACCAAAGTCTTCAACAACTGCAACACGACCTGCCAACTCTTTTACGCAATACTCCATCCGATGAAGTAAAGCATGCCATATGTCTTCTTGACCACTCTATCAACCTGAGTTGCTATCTTCAAGGTACAACAGGCCTGAACACGCAGATCTCTCTGGACATCAATTTTCCCCAGGGCTTTTCCATTTACCATATAGTTTGCTCTTGAATTGGATCTTCAAAATGCATCATCTCACCCAGATTGAACTCCATCTGCCATTTCTCTACCCAACTCTCCAATCTATCTATATTCTGCTGTGTCTCTGACAGTCCATTCACTATCTGCTACTTCACCAATCTTAGTGTCATCTGCAAACTTGCTAATCAGACGACCTGTATCTTCCTCCAGATCATTTATGTACTTCCAAATAAACCTGTTGGACAAAACCTGGTGTTGTGAGATTTTTAATTTTGTCCCCTCCAGTGCACCAGCACCTCCACACCATTGCACAGAGACCTCTGTGCCCAGTAGCTTCCATTCCTGGTCTAGCCTGATTTCAAAGTGGCTGGTCCTGCACCAAATAGCTGGCATATGGGCAGCCATTTTTAAAAGTGAGGTTCACGGAACCTGGATTTAACTCTGAGCTCCCAATGTGCAAAGAAACATCAGGCCTTGGAATTGTGCAAATGGTTCCCCACTCCCTTGCTTCCTTGGCTTCCAAGGAAGGTCATAAACCATTTAAAGTCAGTTTTTGCCACATTAAATTGTTGCTAGGCAGCATGTGGCTGAGGTTTCATATATGTGCATATACTCTGGTGCTTGTAATCATAAAAGAAAAGAAATACATTGACTCATATTTGAATCAGTGCAGCTAAAAGACATACACTCAGCAGAAAGGGTTTAGTGAGTCAATCAGATAATACACCTCACAAACTTTACTTGCAGATAATGGCAATTTTACTCCAACTCCCAACCACACCAGCCAGCCAGAACTTATTCATAAACTACCTTTGCATTAAGATCATGACCACAATTTTACATGATTGACATTTTGGCACTACTTTGGTAATTAGCATTATATTGACAGCCCTATCTACTGACTTAACTTCAAAATGATGTGACTATACACTGGGTCCTTGTCTGTAGATATATCAATGCAACCCAGTCAGGAAGGGTGAATTATTCTTTAAAATAAAAATAATACTACAGATACTAGCAAAACAAAACAAAAACATAAATTGTTGGAGACACTCAGCAGCATCTGTGCAGAGAAAACAGAGTGAAAGATTTGAGTCCAGTGACTTCATCTGAACTAATTCCTTTCCTTGTCCCATTCGTCCAGTGACCACAACAAAGTTTGAATTGAAAGGTGATATTGCCAATTGTTTGTTAAATTGTCTGTTGCTCAGTATGGGATGAAAGTCAATCAGATTTATTAACATAACAAATAGAGGAATAGTTTATTGCAAAGGAAATTTACTTAAGCAAAGATTATCAAAAGGTTTAAAATATGCAAATATGTCCCACTATCTTTGAAAAATAACACAAACACAAATTCCTCCAAACCTGAAAACATAAAAATTCATTCCTGATAAAGGGCTTTTGCCCAAAATGTCAACTCTCCTCCTCCTCAGATGCTGCCTGACCTGCTGTGCTTTTCCAGCACCACACTCTCAACTCTAATCTCCAGCATTTGCAGTCCTCACGTTTGCCAAACATAAAAAATTTGCAGAGCATTACTTTCAAGTAACAAAACAGAAATTGTTGAAGAAACTCAGCAGGTCTAGCAGACTCTGTGAAGACAAAACAGAGGTAACGTTTCAGGTTCAGTGACCTTCCTTCAGAGCTGATTGTAGCTTGGAAAAGGTGGTATATATACTGAAGCTGGTGGAAGGGTGGGAAAAAAGTGAATGATAGGTAGAGTTGGAACGTAGAGAGAGAGAACAGCAATTGGGCACACAAAGGAATGGATTGTAATGAGCCAGGGGAAAGAAAAGCTGATAATGGGGACCAAAGCAGCCCATGTGATGACAAGGCCTGGTTATGGGGGCTGGGGAAGGACTTGGGAGAAAATGCTCAGGCCCTCAAATTACTGAACTTAATATTGAGTCCTGAAGGCTGCAGGTCCCAAATGGAAAAGGAGAAGCCATTCTTCAAGATCGCACTGAGTCTCCTGGAGCACTGTAGCCAGCCTGAGACAGAGATTTGGCCAGTAGCATGGTGGTGTGTTGAAGAGACAAGAGCAACAGGAAGCTCAAGTCTTCATTTTTACAGGCAGAATGTAAATGTTCTGCAAAGCGGTTGCCCAGTCTGCACTTCCCCAGTGTAGAAGAGACCACATTGTGAGTGGGAATACAATATACTAGACTGAACGATGTGTATTTAAATTGCTGCTTCACCTAGAAGGTGTGTTTGGGCCTTTGAGAGGGGACGAAGTAAACAGGCAGCTATTGCACTTTCTACAATTGCAGGGAGTGGTGACCTGGAGGGTATGGTCTCTATAGAAGGCTGACAAGGAACTAGAGAGGAATATATGTCTGATGGTGGCATCTCACTCAAGGGGGCAGAAATGGTGGCTGATCTTTTGGATGTAGATGCTGGTGGGGTGGAAGGTGAGGACTAGGGGCATCCTATTGGTGTTGTGTGAGGGAAGAGAGAGAGTGAGGGCAAAGGTGTGGGAAATGGATCAGACAGTTGAGGGCCTTGTCAACCACAGTGGTGGGAAATCCTTGGTTGAGGAAAGAGGTAGATATTTCTGAGATCCCCTGTGTAAGGTGGCATCATCCATACAGATGCAACAGAGATGGAGAAACTAGGAGAATGGAGTCTTTACAGGAGGCAGGAGGTGAGGATATATAGCCAAGCTAAATGTGGGAGTCGGTGTGCGTAGACTGGATATTGGTGGCCAGCCTCTCCCCAGAAATGGAAACAGAGATGTTGAGGAAGGAAAGGGAAGAGTCAGAGATGAGCCAGGTGAAACTAAGGGCAGGACGGAAATTGGAAGCAAAACTGATAACTTTTTACAATTCCAGACAAAAGAAGGAAGCAGCACGATGCTGTCACTGGAGAAAGAGTTGTGGGTGGGGACCGGAATAGGACTAGGACAAGAAATATTCCACATACCCCACAAAGAGACAGGCATAGCTTGGGCATGTGCAGGTACCCATGGCCACATCTTTGACATGAGAAAATGAAAAGTTAAGGGAGATGTTGTTCAAAGTGAGAACAACTTCAGTCAGGCAGAGGAGGGCAATGATGGCTAGAGATGGTTCAGGCCTTTATTTCCAGGAAGAAACTGAGACCCTAAGACCATCCTCATGGGGGATGGCCATGTAAAGGGATCGCAAGTTGACGGTAAAGAAGAGGCGGACTGGAAATTCTGAAACTTACATAAAGTGTTGCAAGAATCATAGATGTATGTGGGAAGGGAACGAACAAGACGAGGAAAACTTAAGTTAAGTTAGGAAGACATTAGATCCATGAGCAGCAACAGGCAGACTCGGTTAATCTGCCTAGGCAGTCCTATTGGGAATTTTAAAATATTAAAATATTGTGGATTACCTTAAAATACCTTAGATATGTCACATTCATATTAAAAGAAGACATTCAAAAATTGTTCAAATGCTAGTCAGTAACCAATATCAATTTCATCACAAACAATCAGCACTGAGAATTATTTCTGGAACAGTTATAGCTTGTTGAAATCTCTTTTCCTAGAGATAGCAATTCAGTTTCAGATGTGTCCTTTTAGAACCCTCCATTTAGAGTGATGAGAACTTTCAGTGGGTTTGATGAGAGAGAGAAGGAAAAGGCAAGTTTCCTGACTATGATCAAAAAATAAATTAAACAGCTATAAACTGATTGGTTTAGAAGATGCTGTTTAAGAAACCTTGACGAATTTCTGTAATATTTGTTGTCGACAGTATACACTGATGTTACTGAGTGCCAGTGGTAAAGGGACAATAGACAATAGGTGCAGGAGTAGGCCATTCTGCCCTTCGAGTCTGCACCACCATTCAATATGATCATGGCTGATCATCCTCAATCAGTATCCTCTTCCTGCCTTTTCTCCTTAACCCTTGATTCCATTATCCTTGAGAGCTCTATCCAACTCTTTCTTAAATGAATCCAGAGACTGGGCCTCCACTGCCCTCTGGGGCAGAGCATTCCACACAGCCACCACTCTCTGGATGAAGAAGTTTCTCCTCATCTCTGTCCTAAATGGTCTACCCCATATCTTTAAGCTGTGTCCTCTGGTTCGGCACTCACCCATCAGCAGAAACATGTTTCCTGCCTCCAGAGTGTCCAAACCTTTAATAATATTATATGTCTCAATCAGATCCCCTCTCAGTCTTCAAAACTCAAGGGTATACAAGCCCAGTCTCTCCAGTCTTTCAGTGTAAGGTAATCCCGCCATTCCAGGAATTGACCTCGTGAACCTACGCTGCACTCCCTCAATAGCCAGAATGTCTTTCCTCAAATTTGGAGACCAAAACTGCACACAGTACTCCAGGTGTGGTCTCACCAGAGCCCTGTACAGCTGCAGAAGAACCTCTTTGCATCTATACTCAATCCCTCTTGTTATGAATGCTAGCATGCTATTAGCCTTCTTCACTACCTGCTGTACCTGCATGCTTACCTTCATTGACTGGTGTACAAGAACATCCAGATCTCTTTGTACTGCCCTTTTACCTAAATTGATTCCATTTAGGTCATAATCTGCCTTCCTGTTCTTGCCACCAAAGTGGATAACCATACATTTATCCACATTAAACTGCATCTGCCATGCATCCGACCACTCACCTAACCTGTCCAGGTCACCCTGTAATCTCCTAACATCCTCATCACATTTCACCCTGCCACCCAGCTTAGTATCATCAGCAAATTTACTAATGTTATTACTAATACCATCTTCTATATCATTAATATATATTGTAAAAAGCTGCGGTCCCAGTACTGATCCCTGTCGTACCCTACTGGTCACTACCTGCCATTCCGAAATGGAGCCGTTTATCACTACTCTTTGTTTCCTATCAGCCACCAACTTTCAATCCAAGTTAGTACTTTTCCCCCAATACCATGCACCCTAATTTTGCTCGCTAACCTCCTATGTGGGACTTTAACAAAAGCTTTTTGAAAGTCCAGGTACACTACATCCATTGGATCTCCCTCGTCCATCTTCAGAGTTACATCCTCAAATAATTCCAGAAGGTTAGTCAAGCATGATTTCCCCTTCATAAATCCATGCTGACTCTGACCTATCCTGTTACTGCTTTCCAGATGTGTCATAATTTCATCCTTTATAATGGACTCCAGCATCTTTCCCATCACTGAAGGCAGACTAACTGGTCTACAATTTCCTGCTTTCTCTCTCCCACCTTTCTTAAAAGGTGGTACAACATTAACCACCCTCCAATCTGCAGGAACTGATCCTGAATCTACTGAACTCTGGAAAATAATCACCAACGCATCCACGATTTCTTGAGCCACCTCCTTCAGTACCCTGGGATGTAGACCATCAGGCCACAGGGACTTATCAACCTTCAGACCTAACAGTCTCTCCAACACCAATTCCTGGCGAATATAAATTCCCTTAAGTTTAGGTCCTTCAGCCTCTGTTACCTCAGGGAGATTGCTTGTGTCTTCCCCAATGAACACAGATCTAAAGTACCAATTCGATTCTTCTGCCATTTTTTTGTTCCCCGTAATATATTCCCCTGTTTCTGTCTTCAAGGGCCCAATTTTAGTCTTAACCAATTTTTTGCCTTTCACATACCTAAAAAAACTTTTACTATTCTCCTTTATATTATTGGCCAGTTTACCTTCATACCTCATTTTTTTCTCTGCGTATTTCCTTCTTAGTAATCCTCTGTTGTTCTTTAAAAGCTTCCCAGTCCTCCGTTTTCCCACTTATCTTCACTATGTTATACTTTTTCTCTTTTACCTTTATATGTTTCTTAACTTCCCTCGTCAGCCACGGCCACCCATGCCTCCTCCTAGGATCTTTCTTCCTTTTTGGAATGAACTGATCCTGCAACTTCTGCATTATACACAGAAATATCACCATTGTTCCTCCACAGTCATCCCTGCTAAGGTATTGCACCATCGAACTTTGGCCAGCTCCTCCCTGATAGCTCCATTGTTCCCTTTATTCAACAGAAATATTGTCACTTCCGATTGTACCCTCTCCCTCTCAAATTGCAGATTAAAGTTTATTGTATTAAGCTTGGATATTTATGGGTGTAGTTTTAATCAAACAGGCTGCTTTTCCCTGCTTCTTAAGGGTTGTTGGAGCTGTACCCATCCAGGAAAATGGGAGAATTCCATCATACTCCTGACTTGCACCTTGTAGGTGGTGGACAGGCTTTGAGGAGTCAGCAGGTGATTTAGTCACAGCAGCATTCTTAGCCTTTGACTTGCTCTTATAGCCACTATTAATATTGCAAGACCATCACTACTTGTCTTTTATTTACCTCATATTTTGGCTTGGAACTGTGAGTTGAAGTTAAGAAATAACTTTGAAGAATAATTTGTTTTAAATGAGTAGAGAACTAAAATAAATGTTTACTGCTGGGAACTGGCCTAGAAGATAATGAAATTAAATTACTTCTAAGGACACTGTCAATGAATTGACATTGAGTTGTTCTCATGCTCAGGACTGAAAAATGATTGGATGTTGAATTGGTTAATCAAGGAAGGGCCGGTGCTAACCAGCTAACCACAGAGAATGTCAGTTGAAAAGAGGAGAATAATGTAGAGAACCGGTTCTGACTGGCTTTTGGCAGGAGGCTGTTCACAACACCTCCAATTTTAGTGTCATCTGCAAACTTACTCACTATACCTCTTATGCTTTTATCCAAATCATTTATATAGTGAATGAAATGCAATGGACCCAGCACCGAGCCTTGTAGCACTCCACTGGTCACAGGCATCCAATCTGAAAAATAACTCTCCGTCACAACCCTCTGTCTTCTACCTTTAAGCCAGTTCTGTATCCAAATGGAGAGTTCTCCCTGTATTCCATGAGATCTAACCTCAGTCTCCCATGGGGAACCCTGTTGAACACCTTACTGAAGTCCATATCGATCATGTCCACCACTCTGCCCTCATAAATCCTCTTTGTTATTTCTTCAGAGAAGTCAATCAAATTTGTGAGACATGATTTCCCATGCACAAAGCCATGTTGACTATCTCTAATCAGTCCTTGCCTTTCCAAATACATGTACATCCTGTCCCTCAGGATTTCCCCCAACAGCTTGCCCACTACAGATGTCAGGCTCACTGGTCTATAGTTCCCTGGCTTGTCTTTACCGCCTTTCTTAAGTAGTGGCACCACGTTAGCCAACCTCCAGTCTTCTAGCACCTCACCTTGACTATCAATGATACAAATATTTCAGCAAGGTCCTTGGCATTGATATCTATGGCTGTCTGCTCCAACTACCTTCAGAGCTTGCATCTGCACAGTTTTGCAGATACAGGAGGAGTCTGTCTTTCAAATTCCTCCATAAAGTGCAGTGCAGTCTCCAGTGCAGTGTCTGAAATGCATGAAGTTCCATTTATCCCAGTTATGTAATTACCCAGTGTTTCCTGGTATGGCTGTCAGTACCTGCTTCAGGCATGTTAAGAGGTGGGGGGAGCTAGCTTTAGAAATGCAGGATAGCTTTCAGTGATAATAACCCTCTGCCATTCATTTAGTGTTGGCTGGAAATAATTGATTAGATTAGATTACTTACAGTTTGGAAACAGGCCCTTCGGCCCAACAAGTCTACACCGACCCTCCGAAGAGCAACCCACCCAGACCCATTCTCCTACATCTACCACTATGGGCAATTTAGCATGGCCAATTCACCTAACCTGCACATTTTTGGACTGTGGGAGGAAACCGGAGCACCCGGAGGAATGTGCAAACTCCACACAGACAGTTGCCTAAGGCAGGAATTGAACCTGGGTAATGTGAGGCAGCAGTGCTAACCACTGTGCTACCGTGCTGCCCACAGTGAGCAAGCAGCAGGAAGTTGGCATACTGCCTGAATTGTAATCAATGGACATAAGCTACTTATACATCTCGATTGCCATGCCTACTTTTGGGGTCCACAAATGTATCTTTCAATCCATGTGAAAAATCAGTCAAGTACTGTGATCTTTGCATTCTGTCACTTTCAGTTAACCGTGAAGTATTCCAGTACATCTCCAGCTATTAATATAAAATACTCTTTCATAGTTCCTTCTCTTAATTACTGACAGTAAATTTACTGCAGGAGTCATATCCCACTAATAGTTTGACTATTGCAAGCCAACCAAATGATATTAAATTTTCAACAAAATTACACCAAAATGCAATGACTTGTACAAAAACTGAGAGCTTGATATTCAAACACATGAAAGTCTGAACAGCAAGACCAAAGTAAAGAGAAATAAATACATTGAAAGATAGAAGACTAGTGGAAGTAGAAAATGAATTTACAAGTGAATGTCAGAGGACAATGACAATCATAGCAAAAGATGAGAACAACAAACAGAAATAAAATGTTATATATACTCAATACAGTACACCTACAAAACAAAACTGTTTTACCTCATGTTTCCTTTCAATACGGTTCACTATCCCAAACAAAATACAACATCATTTGAAAAATCTTCGCGTCACGAAGCACAAGCTCATGCTACCTCAAGTGAACAGGTCACCAATGCATAAGTAGTGCCCAATGATTAATGCAAGTGAAGCATCAAGCTGGAGTGCTGAACTGTAAAGCAGTACAGTACACTTTCTGGAGAGTATCATTACACAGCAAGATGCAGGCAGAATTTAAAGCAATGTAAAAGCTACCTTTCTTCCAATTTAAACTGTTCCTTGCATTTTCAAAGCAGCACACCAACAATTGCAGACTTACATTTTTCCTTTTAAAATGCCTGAAATGAATATCACTAAAATATTGTGAAGTATTTTACATTGAAAAATACTTAGTTACTGAACGGTGGAGATTTGTAGGAAGAGTGCCTAGAATACTGTTTTGGCAGGCAAACAATGTCATTTTTTGCATATTATTAATCAGGTTGATACAGAATATATTCCATTTTTTTGAAATCCATCAATACACACAGTAAGAAATAAGTGTCATATAAATAGCATTATGACAATAATTTATACATTGTTACCGTTACTGAAATTATGATTATTTGGCAGTATGTATACATTTACATTAAATTAATATTTGATTTACAGCATAAAATGAGACCATTCATAGAATCAGAAACAGACCCTTCGGTCCAATCAGCCCATGCTGATCCCAAACTAAACCAGTCCCACCTGCCTGCGCTTGGCCCATATCCCTCCAAACATTTCTTAATCATATACTTATCCAAATGTCTTTTAGGTGTTGTAACTATACCCATATCCACCACTTCCTCTGGAAGTTCATTCCACATACAAACCACTCTCTGTGTAAAAAAGTTACCCTTCACATCTTTTTAAATCTTTCTCCACTCACCTAAAAAAACATGCCCCAGACTTGAAATCCCCCACCTGAGGGAAAAGACACCTGACATTTACCTTATCTATACCCCGCATGATTGCATGATTTTATAAATCTTTATAAAGGTCACCCCACAACTTCCTACGCTCCAGCGAAAGAAGTCCAGCTTGTCAAGCCTCTCCTGATAACTCCAACTCTCCATTCCAACAACATCCTGCCAAATCTTTTCTAAACCGTTTCCAGCTTAATAATATCCTTCCTCTAACAGGGTGACCAGAATTAGACACAGTACTGTACTCCAGAAGAGGCCTCACCAACATCCTGTACAATCTCAACATGATGCCCCAACTCCTAAACCCAAAGATCTGAGCAATGAAGGAAAGCATGCTAAACAGCTTTTCCTTCATCCTGTCTACATGTGATGAAAACTTCAAAGAATTATCTACCAGAACCCCTAGATCTCACTGTTCTACAACAATACCCTTGACCCTATTTTTAATTTTAAATGTCCTGCCTTTGTTTGGTTCACTGAAATACAATACCTCATATTTATCCAAATTAAACTCCATCTGTCTCTCCTCAGCCCAGTGACTCAATTGATCAAAATCTTGTTGTAATCTTAGATAATCTTCTTCACTGTCTACTTGACCACCAATTTTGGTGTCATTCAAAACTCTATATTCTCATCTAAATAATTTATATAAATGACAAACAAAAGTTGACCCAATACCAATCCCAGTGGAATCCAAAGATCTAAAGCCTTCCTTCCAATATCATCTAGTGTTGAGTGCCTCATCTTCCGCCTAGGAACCCTTCAACCACAAGGGTGATTTCTCCAGCTTTCTCATTTCCCCTCCCCCCATCTTATCTCAGTCCCAACCCCCGGATTCAGCACTACCCTCTTGACCTGCAATCTTCTTCCCGACCTCTCCGCCCCCACACCCTCTCTGGCCTATCACCCCCAAACTCATCTCCTTCCACCTACAGTATTCCCAGCGCCCCTCCCCCAAATTCCCTCCCTCCTACCTTTTATCTCAGCCCGCCTGGCACACCAGCCTCATTCCTGAAGAAGGGCTTATGCCCGAAATGTTGATTCTCCTGCTCCTCAGATGCTGCCTGGCCTGCTGTGTTTTTCCAGCACCACATTTTTCAACTCCAATATCATCTGTCCAGCAAAGCATTCATCTGCTGTAATCTTCTATTGTAGTACTCACTTGCACCTGGTACCTTGTACTGTGAGTAATTTTTCTATGCTGTAAATCAATTATTAATTTAATGTAAATGTATACATACTGCTTGTTAATTTCCTACCTCTCCCAATCTGTTTTGTGGTCCCTGCGCAGACGAGCCATTCTTGTATCTTGCATACCCACCAACTCATTCATCAGTATTCAGAGCAGTATGCTGTTTGGAGAATGAGATTCAATCAGAGACTCCTACACGACCTTGCTGTGGTTGATGTTCTGACAATCAAATGAGCTTATTAGTATGCCACTAGCCAGCTTTGGCTGTGCAAGTACATAAAAACACCCTATGCTTGAAAATATTCCTGATCTGATCATATTTAATTATACACACTTAGGTTACAAAATGTGGATGACACCACAGAAGTTCGCCTTGTAAATCAATTAAACTTGAATGAGAACAGATGAACTCTATGTAACATAGCTTTTGGGAAAAGTTTTTGATATTGGAATGAAATTGTATGGGTGAGGTGCAATAGGCTAAAAACAGTTGGGAAACAATTCTTGGCCTTTGTATTGGTAATATCCATAAAGCGTACAGCAGTTCTGTAGCCTGCTTCAGCAATGGCAGTCAGAATAAGGGGCTTAAGTTTATTTAAACATGTATCATGCATTCTTCAAGTAATACTTTTACAATCTGAAAACCTGCTGTGAAATTTTGGCTGCTAGAGCATACTTAGAATTCAGGTGTAGAAAACAGCCGCACTTAACTTATATTCGGACAAAACTTCCACAGAAACCTTCTAGATCCTTTGCAGGAACTATGGTAGAATTAGAATTAGAATTCCTACCGTGTGGAAACAGGCCATTTGGCCCAACAATGTCCACACCAACCCTCGAAAGAGTATCCTACCCAGACCCATTCCCCTACCCTATTACTCTACTCATTATGAAATAATAAATTGCAATGAGAAAGCTACAAAATAGCAAGAGAGGACAGGAGGGGAGGGAAGTAGGCAAGTGTGTTTTAAACATTTGATGTTTATGGAGCAAGTGAGATGGGCAAAGGGAGCATTTACACAATCAAGCTTAGAGCTGAGAAAAGCATGGGTAGTATTCACGCTGGCAGGAGAGGCGAAGGTAGGGGCTCATAAGACCATAAGACATAGGGGTGGAAATAAGTCCATTCAGCCCATCGAGTCCACTCCACCAATCAATCATGGCTATGGGCATTTCAACTCTACTTATCTGCACTCTCCCCATAGCCTTTAATCCCTTGTGAGATTGAGAATTTATCAATCGCTGCCTTGTAGACATTTAATGTCCTGCCCTCCACTAAGCTCTGTGGCAATGAATTCCACAGGCCCACTACTCTCTAGCTGAAAAAATGTCTCCTCATTTCCATTCTAAGTTGACACCCTCTAATTCTAAGGCTGTGCCCACCGGTCCTAGCTTCCCCGCCTAACGGAAACAAATTCCCAGCATCCACCCTTTCTAAGCCATGCATCATCTTGTAAGTTTCTATTAGATCTCCCCTCAACCTTCTAAACTCTAATGAATACAATCCCAGGATCCTCAGCCATTCATTGTATGTTAGGCCTATCATTCCAGGGTTTATTCGTGTGAATCTCCGCTGGACATGCTCCAGAGCCAGTATGTCCTTCCTGAGGTGTGGGGCCCAAAATAGGACATAGTATTCTAAATGGGGCCTAACTAGAGTTTTATAAAGTCTCAGTAGCACATCGCTGCTTTGATATTCCAAGCCTATTGAGATAAATGACAACATTACATTTATTTTCTTAACTCAACCTGCAAGTCAACCTTTAGAGAATCCTGGACTAGCACTCCCAGGTCCCTTTGTACTTTGGATTTATGAATTTTCTCACCATTTAGAAAATAGTCTATGCCTGTATTTTTTTCCCAAATTCTCATTTTCTCATGTTAAATTTCATCAGCCACTTCCTGGATCACTCTCCTAAACTGTCAAAATCTTTCTGCAGCCTCCCCATCTCCTCAGAACAACCTTCCCAACTTCACAGCATTGGCAAATATCACCAGAATGCTGCAGTCCCTTCATCCAGATCATTACTTTCTAACGTGAACAGCTGCGGCCCCAACACTGAACCCTGTGGGACACCACTTGTCACTAGGTGCCATTCCGAAGAAGGACCTTTTCTCCCAACTCTCTGCCTTCTGTCAGACAGCCAATCCTCAATCCATGCCAGTAGCTCACCTCGAACACCATGGGCCCTCACCTTACTCAGCAGCCTCCCATGAGGCACCTTATCAAAGGCCTTCTGGAAGTCTAGGTAGATAAACTCCACTGGGTTTCCCTGGTCTAACCTACTTGTTACCTCTTCAAAGAATTCTAAAGTTTTGTCAGGCACGACCTCTCCTTACTAAATCCATGCTGCCTTGTTTTAATCCAACCCAGTGCTTCGAAGTATTTAGAAATCTCATCCTTCACAATGATTCTAGAATTTTACCTACAACTGAAGTTAGACTAATTGGTCTATAATTTTCCATCTTTTGACTTGATCCTTTCTTGAACAAGGGGGTTACAACAGTGATCTTCCAATCATCTGGGACTTTCCCTGACTCTAGAGATTTTTGAAAGATCATAACCAACGCCTTCGCTATTTCTTCAGCCAACTCCCTCAGAACTCTAGGATGTATCCTTCGGGGCCAGGAGATTTATCAATTTTTAGACCTTTTGGCTTTTCTAGCACTTTCTTTTTTGTAATGGCTACCAAACTCAACTCTACCCCCGGCTCTCCTTAATTGTTGAGATATTATTCATGTGTTCCACTGTGAAGACTGACGCAAAATATTTATTAAGTTCTTAAGCTATTTCCGTATCTCCTAGCACTAGCCCTCCCGCATCAATTTGGAGCAGCCCAATGTTTACTTTTGCCTCTTGTTTGTTTCTTATATATTGAAAGAAACTTTTACTATCATTTCTAATATTACTGGCTGGTTTACCTTCATATTTCATCCTCTCCTTCCTTATTTCTCTCTTTGTTATCCTCTGTTTGTTTTTGTAGTCTTCCCAATCTTCTGATTTCCAAGTGCCCTTCGGCTCTCTCTTTTTCTTTGATAAACGACCAGCCTCCAAGCCCAAATGCCTGATGTTGCTCTAAGTCAAGATCTATCCAGATCTGTTTAACTTTATGTACTGTCGTCAAAGGGTCATTAATGCATTATCCGAAACTTACAAAAGAACAATTAGAATGATTCAGGAAGATTAAGCTGTAAGGCTACAGGGAAGTGGCACTCAAACAGCTTTCTTGTAAATTTTTTTCATATTTATATAACCCAGAAATTGCTGGAATGATATATTTCATAAGTACTATAAATTAGAATTTTTACGTCACTCTTCAGATTTGCTGAAGATTGCACAATTCATTACCATTAATAACTCCTCAAATAGCAAAGTAGTACATGTTCAAATACAGTAAGACCTGGACAACTTCCAGGTTGATGCAAATAAATGGCAATTATCATAATCATAAGTGCCAGGCAATGATCATCTCCAAGTAAAAAGTGTTTAACAGAGGTGTTCCCTGAAGCGTTCTGCAAGTAGGTGACCCGTCTCCCCAATATAGAGGAGGCCACATCGGGTGCAGCGGATGCAATAGATGAATGTGTGTGGAGGTGCAGGTGAATTTGTGGTGGATATGGAAGGATCCCTTGGGGCCTTGGAGAGAAGTAAGGGAGGAGGTGTGGGCGCAAGTTTTGCATTTCCTGCGGTTGCAGGGGAAGGTGCCGGGAGTGGAGGTTGGGTTGGTGGGGGGTGTGGACCTGACGAGGGAGTTGCGAAGGAAGTGGTCTTTGTGGAACGCTGATAGGGGAGGGAAATATACACTGACACCCTCCTTCGACTGACTGAACTGGTCCTCACCCTGAATAACTTCTCTTTCCAATCCTCCCACTTCCTCCAAACTAAAGGAGTTGCCATGGGCACCCACATGGGCCCCAGCTATGCCTGTCTCTTCGTAGGATATGTGGAACAGTCCATCTTCCGCAACTACACTGGCACCACCCCCCACCTTTTCCTCCGCTACATCAATGACTGTATCGGCGCTGCCTCGTGCTCCCACGAGGAGGTTGAACAGTTCATCAACTTTACCAACACCTTCCATCCCAACCTCAAATTCACCTGGACTGTCTCAGACTCCTCCCTCCCCTTCTTAGACCTTTCCATTTCTATCTCGGGCGACCGACTCAACACAGACATCTACTATAAACCGACTGACTCCCACAGCTACCTGGACTACACCTCCTCCCACCCTGCCCCCCATATTCCCAATTTGTCTCCGCTGCATCTGCTCCCAGGAGGACCAGTTCCAATACCGTACAGCCCAGATGGCCTCCTTCTTCAAGGACCGCAGACTCCCCCCCAGACGTGATCGACGATGCACTCCACCACATCTCCTCCACTTCCCGCTCCTCCGCCCTTGAGCCCAGCCCCTCCAACCGCCACCAAGACAGAACCCCACTGGTTCTCACCTACCACCCCACCAACCTCCGTATACAGCATATCATCCGCCGTCATTTCCGCCACCTCCAAACGGATCCCACCACCAGGGATATATTTCCCTCCCCTCCCCTATCAGCGTTCCGCAAAGACCACACCCTTCGCGACTCCCTCGTCAGGTCCACACCCCCCCTAACCCAACCTCTACTTCCGGCACCTTCCCCTGCAACCGCAGGAAATGCAAAACCTGCGCCCACACCTCCTCCCTTACTTCTCTCCAAGACCCCAAGGGATCCTTCCATATCCGCCACAAATTCACCCGCACCTCCACACACATCATCTATTGCATCCACTGCACCCGATGTGGCCTCCTCTATATTGGAGAGACAGGCCGCCTACTTGCGGAACGCTTCAGGGAACACCTCTGGGACGCCCGGACCAACCAACCCAACCACTCCGTGGCTCAACACTTTAACTCTCCCTCCCACTCCACTGAGGACGTCCTGGTCCTTGGACTCCTCCATCGCCAGAACATAACAACACGACGGTTGGAGGAAGAGCGCCTCATCTTCCGCCTGGGAACCCTCCAACCACAAGGGATGATCTCAGATTTCTCCAGTTTCCTCATTTCCCCTCCCCCCACCTTGTCTCAGTCGATTCCCTCGAACTCAGCACCGCCCTCCTAACCTGCAATCTTCTTCCTGACCTCTCCGCCCCCACCCCACCCCGGCCTGTCATCCTCACCTTGACCTCCTTCCACCTATCACATCTCCATCGCCCCTCCCCCAAGTCCCTCCTCCCTACCTTTTATCTTAGCCTGCCTGGCACACTCTCCTCATTCCTGATGAAGGGCTCTGGCCCGAAACATCGAATTTCCTGTTCCTTGGATGCTGCCTAACCTGCTGTGCTTTAACCAGCAACACATTTTCAGCAATGATCATCTCCAACAATGCAGAATCAAGCCATCTCACCTTGACATTCAATGTCCCAGTATCACATCTTGAGTATTACCGTGAACAGAAACTAAACTGGACCATCCCTAAAAACACTGGCTTTTTGGCAAAAGCACATTAGAGACTGGGAGTTCAGTGGTGAATAATTCACTTCCTGATTCCCCAAACCTGTCACCACCAATTACTGCAAGTCACAAGTCAGGAGTGTGATGGAATACTTTCTACTTGCCTGGAAGAGTGAGGTCCAACATCATGCAAGAAGCTCAACACTATTCATGATAAAGCACCCTAGTTTATTAGCACCTCATCTACAACCTTAAATACTCACTCCCTCCACCTCTGATGCACAGTGGCAACAATGTATATCATCTAAACGATGCATTGCAGCATCTCATCAAGGATTCTTCGACTGAACTTTCTAAGTCCACAATCTCTACAGCCTAGAAGGACAAGAATAGCAACATAAGAACACCTTCACAGTTGCTATGTCAAAATCCTGGAACTCTAACTGCATTGTGGATGTAACTACACTACATTGATCACAGCAGTTTAAGAAGACAGATCACCACCAGCTTCCCAACAGCAGTTAGAGATGAGTAATAAATGCTGGTCCACCCAATGATGCCCACATCCTCTGAAATAATTATTTACAAAAAAAAAGCACTATGGCATTTTGTTTCTCATGTGCAGTGCTGAGGATAATTTTGACAAACAGAACTTCTATGAGGAGTCCATTCAAATGAAAAGAAAGCCATATATCTGGAAAATAAGACATGATGCCTTGATTTTTCTCCAGGAAAGGTCACCACCACCTTTGCAGGACAATTAAGGGTGGGCAACAAATGTGATTTTGCTATTAGCATTTACATTCCTGAATAAATTACTCAGTTTGAAAGCTCAACACTGCCAGTATGTCTCTCTACTGATCACTTTATGTTCCATCAGGCTATCTGACAGTCATTAGATAGTGGTTGACAGAAAATCTGTTCCAACTTATGAGAAAGCTGAAGATTTTATTTATGAGTCAGCCATAAACTCCATTATCTTGCCATTGACTCTATTTGTCTTTCTGAACACCTGCTCAGGATGGATAAGTTAGTGCAAAACTTTGATACATTGTGAAGCATGGAACTGAGCTTGGAATTCTTACCTCTTCCCAGTATTACAAATTCTGACCTCAGCAGGATTGTCTTCCCATGTCCCATCTAATTGTGCAGCTCATGAAAATCTAGAAGTCCTTCCATTCTCTTTCTCCGTTTACCAAAACACTACTTGAAGAGCATTGCTTTCTGGTTGTTGGTGCACTTTACCTGTTCTAGTTATAAATCCCAATTGTTATAAGATCAGTTGGCTGTGCTTTATCCCACAAGAGATTGCATTTGCCCAGCCCCTGTACCTGACCTTTTCAGGCCTTTTGTCCCACAGCTGAATTTAAAACCCTAAACCATCTTTAAATCTCTCCAAATTCCTGCCAAATTCCTGCCCTAATTTCATTGCAACCTTCCTCATTGTGTCCTTTCCCTTAGTCCGTAGTCTTCCAATCAATGGCTTCCTGAACACTCATACAACCAATTTTGATCCTGCTGTTTGGAACTCCTTTCCTAAACCCCTCTTCTCCCTTACTTAAAGTAAGACTGTTTGGATAAACATTAAAGTTCCCTTCACACCGCATTGCTTGCTGGTTAATGTTATGATTGGTCATATTTCTTGTTGTGTGTCCACCTTCACCAATATAGTACCTGGAACAATTTACCACAAAGCTTAGACACCATTTCAAAATTTTAAGGACATGTAACACATCAAAAAAGATTTGTAAAGGATCAAAATTTATTTATACAATTGCTGCTATTTCTCCACTTTATAATCACTTTCTTGGCTATAACGTACTTTAGGATACAGTTTGGTCATTAAAAGTGTTACATCAAAGTACCTTTTTTTATTGTTGTGTAACATGAGATTTGAGCAAATGGACGACCATGAGGCAGTTTATTTATTCCATTGGTGTCAGTTCATTACAAAAAGGAAGGGGAATTAAGGATAAACAATGAACTATTTTCACTATGTTCATGGAATGACCATGGAGTGACCATGGGTTACGTTGGGCTCAGGATTTCCTTTATCTGTCTATGTTCCATTTCCAGCAGCCTTCACTGCATCAAAGATACACTTCCTTTTCCAGCAAGAATCCATTTGACTGCTCAAATTACACTCCCTTACATTACCATCGGTTGGTAGAGGTCTCAGAGAATTGTTCAGGTTTCTTGCTCAGTGCCTTCCATCACTATCTGCTGCTGGAGATCCCATTGCAATTATTATAGTTGAGCAGCACGGTGGCTCAGTGGTTAGCACTGCTGCCTCACAGCACCAAGGTCCCAGCTTCAATTCCAGCCTTGGGCAACTGTCTGTGTGGAGTTTGCACAGTCTCCACGCATCTGTGTGGATTTCCTCCAGATGCTCCGGTTTCCTCCCACAGTCCAAAGATGTGCATGCCAGGTGAATTGGCCATGCTAAATTGCCCATAGTGTTAGCTGCATTAGCCAGAGGAGGGTGGGTTGCTCTTCGGAGGGTCAGTGTGGAGTTGTTGGGCTGAAGGGCCTGTTTCCACACTATAGGGAATCTAATCTTGATTAGATTAGATTACTTACAGTGTAGAAACAGGCCCTTCAGCCCAACAACTCCACACTGACCCTCCGAAGAGCAACCCACCCAGACAAATTCCCCGACATTTACCCCTTCACCTAACACTACCTAACCTAACACTCAAAATCTTCTTCTGGTAGTGTTCTTTGAAGAATGATTATTAGCCAGGACAAGTCAGGGAATTCACTACTTTTCATCAAACAAACTCACGGAATTTTTGCTACTACCTGAACAAGTAAATGGAGCCTCTGTTTAATATTTTCTCCTCAGGGCAGTAATCCAATCAATTGCACTTTGTCAGCTTATATTTTGTCCCCATATCCTTGACTAAGCCTTGAACCTATCACCTTCTGCCTCAGACTTTAGTGTGCAGTGAACTGAACCATAATGTCATATTTAGCACTTGTCTGTAAATATCAGACCATGTTGCTTTTTCAACCCTTTCAAAAGAGTTATTTTTCCAATAACCAAATGAAATGAAAAATTGATGGAAGCAGCAAGTTTTTGGTGTACCAAAATTGCGTCAGAGCACAGTTCTAGTTGTAACCTGACTGGAGGTTAGGTTGACTTGAGTCCCAAGTTTCAGCAGAGAAACTTAAAAATAATTAAGTTTCAAAGAAGAACCATAGTGGACTCAAAAGCTTAATTCTGATTCTCTCTCCACAGATGCTACCAGACGTCCTGAGATTTTCCAGCATTTTGTATTTTTATCTCAAATTTCCAATATCCAGTTTTTTGCTTTCATTTAAAAATAATTGGGTTACTGTATTTCGGTGTTCACCACTTGGATACTTATTCACTGCCACACTACTGCAATATTGGAAAGATCATTACGAAACAGCATAATTACCATTGATAATAAAAATGAAAGACATTGGAAGCACTTGGTAGATCAGGCACATCTGTGGGGAGAGTATTATGTTGAGATTCTTAAGTCCATGATAATTATAGTATACTCTATCTGGTCCTTGCTGTAATAGAAAATTATTGATACTAGATGGTACTATGTTCTGATACTAGAAGCCTTTATTAAATTTTAAATTGATTTTAAAAACAAATGTAAAATATAAAGCTTTTTTAAATAGTCAAATACAAATTATTGTGAGTTCCCAATACTTTTTGTTTACTTGCTTTATTTTGCTAGCAACAAATACTGCCTGGGCAGCTGATATCAATTCCTTTAATGTATTACAATGTCATTCCAACAAGGCTTGAGGCAAAAGTGCAATGTCTGGAACATTCAGGCTGTTTCCAGTAATGATAAAAAGCAGCATCCAAACAGAAGCATACTGCAGATCATTCTCAGCACCAGACAGAAACATTGATGCTCATAAATGATGGCATGTGTCTGCAATCTTTCCAGTTGCTTGTTTGCTCCATGAAATTTATTCTGTGTATTCAGTGAAATTGTGTCCTCTTAGGCATCAATTTGTTGACATGTCTGATGCTAATTTCTTTGACTGCACCTCAGCTGCCCTGAAGGCCTCAATCTAGGGAGTTGTATCAAGCCACCTGTTTGGTGCTCTGCAGTTTGCCTGATCCAGAATGGCAGAACCTCCTCATCCTGGAAGGAGAGCAGCATGTTTCTTTAGTTGAGTGTTCAAATGCTAAAATGGACACCAAAGAGGGAAAGATAAACCATGCTTTTTTCGTCCAATTTGAGTCTACAATAAAATCCATCCGTCACCTCATGTACATGTGACTGAAAAGTGCAAGAAATGTGTCAATTACCATACGGTATCAATCATAAATTATTGCAGCAAAAGGAGAACATTCAGCTTATCGCATTTATGACTGGTTTTCAGCAGCTATAACTCAGCCACTCCTATTACCATGCTTTTGCTGTGTAATCCAACAATTTATGTTTCTTCAGATAATTATCCAATTCCCTTTCAAAAGTTTATTTAAGATAAATGTGAGATGTTACATTTTGGTAAGGCAAATCAGGGCAGGATTTACAGACTTAATGGTATGAGCCTAGGTAGTGTTACCGAGCAAAGAGATCTAGCAGTGCAGGTTCATAGTTTCTTGAAGGTGGAGTCACAGGCAGACAGGGTAGTGAAGAAGGCTTTTGGTACATTTGCCTTTATTGGTCAGTGCATTGAGTATAGGAGTTGGGAAGTCATGTTGTAGCTGTACAGGACATTGGTTCGGTGACTTTAGGAATACTGCATTCAATTCTGATCTCCTTTCCAAACAAAAGATGTCATTAAACTAGAAAGATTGCAGAAAAGGTTTACAAGGACATTACCGGGGTTGGATGATCCTGTGTGGAGAGGCGGAGTAGGCTGGGGCTATTTTTCTTGGAGAGTCAGAGGCTGAGGGGTGACCTTATAGTTGTTTATAAAATCTATGGCAATAATGAGATTCTGTGTACTGATTTAGGACCCATCTGAGAAATTAGTTTTACCAGTACTTGATTCTTCAATTTGCAAGCTTCCTGTTAACTGCTCATTGTGGTCGTCTGGATAGACCAGCGTTTACTGCCCATCCCTAATTGCCCAGTTGGCAGTTAAGAGATACCCACAATTGCAGCAGATCTAAAGTCACTGGAGATCAGATCAGGAAAGGATGTCAGATTTCTTTCCCTCAAGAACTTTATTGATTGTCATTAAAAACATGATTCATTAGTGTTTCTGAGATAACCTTGAGACAAATATTTTATTCTGGACTTATTTTTTAAATTTACGAACTGTAATGGCAGGAAGAGTCAGGGACTATTAATTAAAGGCAAACTCACTTCCATCAAGCTGAGGATCTGAGGAATCAATTCAGGCTACAAAGAAGCAATGACAATGCTTCTACATTTTGGGACAGAGCAGCTATGTTAACTTTACAGTTCTGCACAGCAGCTGCTGTCATCGGTGTTCTGCTATGGTTGCCAGTGGACTAACAGTAACAAGATGCAGGTACACAGCAGTGTCCACAGACCTGAGGCTGCTGCAAGAAAAGGGGTGGGTGAATAAGAAGCCCATACCATGCAAGAAACCTAATTCTATCTCAAAGTCATGGAGCAGTGCTGTGACTGGCAGAAGGGAAGCAATGCAGAATTGTGTCACTCGAGCTGTAGAAGCAACTCAAAGACCAAACCAAACTCCAAGCATTACTGACTGTAGCTATAAAGTCTATTAATTACATGGCAAAGGGAGTTTAGAGTTTTTAACCATGTTTGTCTTTTTTGTAAGCCAAAGCTTCAGATCAATTCTGTGGCTGAAAGCAACCATTTTAGGATTATTGCACCATTCACAACTCTACTTAATTTAAGTCTAAATTAATTATTCAATATGACCAGGGAACATTGCTACATTCTAACTAAAGATTTTGGCATAACAGGTAGTCTCTACAGAATTGCAACTTAGTCAGAGAGTCATAGAGTTGTAGAGCATGGAAACAAACCCTTCAGGTTCCAACTCATCCCTGCTGACCAGATATCCTAAATTCATCTAATGCCATTTGCCAGCACTTGGCTCAAATCCTTCTCAACCTTTCCTATTCATATAGCCACCCAGATGCCTTTTAAATGTTGTAAATGTACCAGCCTCCACCACTTCCTTTGGCAACTCATTCCATGCACACTCCACCTTCCATGTGAAAAAAAGTACCCCTTAGGTTCCTTTTAATTTTTGCCCTCTCACCCTCAACATCCGCCCTCTAGTTCTGGACTCCCCACCCCAGGGAAAAGACCTTGTCTATTTACTCTCTCCACACCCCTCATGATTTTATAAACCTCTATAATGTCACCCCTCAGCCTCTGATGCTCCAGGGAAAACAGCCCCAGCCTGTTCGGCCTCTCCCTTATAGCTTAAGCCCGCCAACTCTGACAACATCCTTGGAAACATTTTCTGAACCTTTTCAAATTTCACAGCATCCTTCCCACAGGAGCGAGACCAGAATTGCACACAATCTTCCAAAAGTGGCTTAACCAATGTCCTGTGCAGCCACAACATGACCTCCCAACTTCCATACTCAATGCTCTGACCAATAAAGGAAAGCATACTAAATGCCTTCTTCACTATCCTATCTAACTGAAACTGGACAACTCTTTGTTCAGCAACACTGCTGCCGGGAGCGGTGAGTCACTGATTTGAACCTTTAAAAACTTAGCTCAAGCATGGGACTCCTCCAAGTACAGCAGCGGCAGCAACTCGAAAGGCAGGAGCTTGGACCAGGGGCCTGCCAGGAGCGATGAGGCACTGATTTGAGCTTTTATATTTGAAATCAGAGAGCAGAGGTTTTTGAGAAGGAGGGACTTCTTCTTTTTATTTCCATCCAGCTATATAAGTTAGTGTTTTCTAAACCCGAGACCCTATCTTTGTAGGGCCTCCCACCCAACCACCTCCTCTAACTTTAAAGACCAGGGACACACCAGGTAAGCGTCTCTTCTTTTTTACTTTCTGATAAAGGGACTCGCAGGGATGGCAGTGCATGGAGAGTAATGTTCCACCTGCATGGTGTTTGAGGTGAGGGACGCCATTGGTGTCCCATCCAAATACATCTGCAAGAAGTGCACCCAACTCTCGCTCCTCCAAGACCATGTTAGGGAATTAGAGCGGGAGCTGGATGAATTTAGGATCATTTGGGAGGCAGAGCCTGTCATAGATTAGAGTCACAGGGAAGTAGTTACTCCAAGGCATGAAGAAAGCTGTGTGACTGGTCAAAGGGGGACAAAACAGTCAGTGGAGGGATTCCCTATGGTCGTTCCCTGAAAAACATGAATACCGTTTTGGATATGTTGAGGGGGATGACTTACCAAGGGTATGCAGTGGGGCCCAGGTGTCTGGCACTGAGCCTGTCCCTGTTGCACAGAAGGAAGGAGGGAAAGGAGGAGAGTGTTAGTCATTGGGGACTCAATAGTTATAGGCTTAGATAGAAGGTTCATTGGGTATGAATGAGACTCACGGTTGGTGTGTTGCCTCCCAGGTGCCAAGGTCCGTGATGTCTCGGATCGTATCTTTGGGGTCCTGAAGGGAGAGGGTGACCAGCCTCAAGTTGTGGTCCATGTAGGTACCAATAACATAGGTAGAAAGAGGGATAGGGATGTAAGGCAGGATTTCAGGGTGGAAGCTGAGAGCTAGAACAAACAGAGTTGTTATCTCTGGTTTGTTACCCGTGCACGTGATAGTGAGGCAAGGAGTAGGGAGAGATATCAGCTGAACACATGGCTGCAAGGATGGTGCAGGAGGGAGGGTTTCAGGTACTTGGAAATTGGAGCTTATTCTGGGGAAGGTGGGACCTCTACAAACCAGACGGTCTTCACTTGAATCAGAGAGGTACTAATATCCTGGGTGGGAAATTTTCTGGTGCTATTCGGGTGGGTTTAAACTAGCTCAGCAGGGGGAATAGGAACCTGAGATGTAGTTGCAGTGCAGAGGGGAATGAGAGGAGTGAGGACAGGGACAGGATTTCAGGTTCACAGGAATGTGCTGGCAGACAGCAAGCTGGTTTGAAGTGTGTCTATTTCAACGCCAGAAGTATCCAAAATAAGGTAGGTGGGCTTGCAGCATGGATAAGTACCTGGGACTTTGATGTGATGGCCATTTTGGAGACATGGATAGAGCAGGGTAAGGAATGGATGTTGCAGGTTCAGGATATTGATCTTTCATTAAGAACAGGCAAGGTGGTAAAAGAGGAGGAGGTGTGGCCTTGTTAGTCAAGAATAACATAACAATGGCTGAAAGAATTTTTGACAAGGACTCATCTACTGAGGTAATGTTGGCTGAGGTTAGAAACAGGAGAGGAGAGATCACACTGCTTGGAGCTATTTATAGGTCTCTGCAGAGTTCCAGGGAGGTGGAAGAGAGGATTGGCAAAATTATTCTGGACAGGAGTGAAAGGAACAGGGTGGTCATTAAGGGGGACTTTAACTTCCCCAACATTGACTGGAAATTATATAACTCTAGTACGTTGGATGGAACAGTTTTTTTCCAAAATGTACAGGAGGGTTTCCTGACACAGTGTGTCGAAGGGCCAACAAGTGGGGAGGCCACATGGGATTTGATGCTTGGTAATGAACCAAGCCAGGTGTTTGATTTAGCTGTAGGTGAGCACTTTGGAGAGGGTGACCATAATTCAGTTACATTTAGTTTAGCGATGGAAAAGGATAGGTACATGCCACAGGTCAAGAGTTACCGATGGGCAATTATCATGCGATTAGGCAAGAATTAGGATGCATTGAATGGGATAGCAAAAGCAGGGGATGCAAACAATGGAAATGTGGAACTGGTTTAAGGAACAGATATTGCATGTCCTTGATAGGTATGTCCCTGTCAGGCGGGGAGGAAGTGATAAGGTAAGGGAACCGTGGTTTACTACAGAAATTGCATCTCTTGTAAAGCAGAAGAAGGAGGCTAATGTGTTGACGAGGCAAGATGGTTCAGATGAGGCGATGGAGGGTTACAGATCAGGTGGGAAGGATTTAAAGAGAGAGTTAAGAAGAGCAAAGAGGAGACATGAGCAGTCTTTAGCAAATAAAATAAAGGAGAATCCTAAAGCTTTCTATAGGTATGTGAGGAATAAGAGGTAGGAATAGGACCAATCAAAGACAGAAGTAGGAAGTTGAAGGTGGACCCTGTGGAGATCAGAGAGGCGCTAAACGAACATTTCTCATCAGTTTTCACTCAGGAAAAGGAGAATATTGTAGAGGAGAAGAATGAGGTACGAGATATTAGACTAGAAAGGATTGAAGTTAGTTACAAACAGGTGTTATCAATTCTAGAAGGAGTGAAAGTAGACAAGTCCCCTGGGCAAGATGGGATCTATGCAAGGATTCTCTGGGAAGCTGGGGAGGAGATAGCAGAGCCTTTGGCTTTGATATTTGAGTAGTCATTGTCTACAGGTTTAGTACCAGAGGACTGGAGGATTGCAAATGTTGTGCCCTTGTTCAAGAAGGGCAGTAGAGATGACCCAGGTAATTATAGACCAGTGAGCCTTACTTCTGTTGTAGGAAAGCTTTTGGAAAGGATTATAAGAGATAAGATTCAATCATCTAGCAAGCAACAATTTGATTTCAGATAGTCAACATGGTTTTGTCAATGCAGGTCGTGTCTCACAAACCTCATTGAGTTTTTTGAGAAGGTGACCAAGCTGTTGAAGAATATGCAGAGGCATGGGATTGAGGGTAATTTAGCAGTTTGGATTAGAAACTGGCTTTCTGAAAGAAAGCAGCGAATGGTGGTTGATGGAAAATATTCAGCCTGAAGTCCAGTTACTACTGGTGGGACACAAGGATCTGTTTTGGGACCACCACTGTTTGTCATTTTTATTAATGACTTAGACACAGGCATAGGTGGATGGATTCGTAAATTTGCAGATGATACTAAAGTCAGTGGATTAGTGGACAATTTAGAAGAATGTTACAGATTGCAGGGGGACTAAGATAAACTGCAGAATTGGGCTGAGAGGTGGCAAATGGAGTTCAATGCAGCTAAATGTGAGGTGATGCACTTTGGGAAGAATAACAGGAAGGCAGAGTACTGGGTCAATGGAAAGATTCTTGGTAGTGTGGATATGCAGATGGATCTTGGAGTCCATGTACATAGATCCCTAAAAATTGCCACCCAGGTGGATAGTGCTGTTAAGAAGGCATACAATGTGTTAGGTTTCATTTATAAAGGGATTGAGTTCCAGAGCCGCAATATCATGCTGCAACTATACAAAATGTTAGTGCGGCCACACTTGGAATACTGTGTACAGTTCTGGTTGCCATATTTCAGGAAGGATGTGGAAGCATTGGAAAAGGTGCAGAGGAGATTTACAAGGATGTTGCTTGATCTGGAGGGAAGGGCTTATGAAGAAAGGCTGAGACCTGGGTCCGTTCTCATTGGAAAGAAGACGGCTAAGAGGGGATTTGATAGAGACATACAGGATGAGCAGAGGGTTAGATAAGGTAGACAGGGAAAGTCTTTTTCCTAAGATGATGACATCAGTTTGTATGAGGGGGCATAACAACAAATTGAGGGGTGATAGATTTAAGACAATTGTCAGAGACAGGTTCTTTACTCAGAGAGTGGTAAGGGCATGGAATGCCCTACCTGCCAATGTAGTTAACTCAGCCACATTAGGGAGATTTAAACAATCCTTAGATAAGCACATGGACGACAATGGGATAGTGTAGGGGGACGAGCTGAGAATAGTTCACGGGTCAGCGCAACATCAAGGGCCAAAGGGTCTGTTCTGCATTGTATTGTTCTATAGTCTAACACTTCGAGTAAAAAGTGAGGTCTGCAGAAGCTGGAGATCAGAGCTGAAAATGTGTTGCTGGTTAAAGCGCAGTAGGTCAGGCAGCATCCAAGGAACAGGAAATTCGAAGTTTCGGGCATAAGCCCTTCCTGATGAAGGGCTTATGCCCGAAACGTCGATTTCCTGTTCCTTGGATGCTACCTGACCTGCTGCGCTTTAACCAACAACACATTTTCAGCTATGTTCTAACACTCCCAGGACCTTACCATTAAGTGTATAAGTCCTGCCTAATTTCCCTTCCAAAATGCAGCACCTCACATTTATCTAAATTAAACTCCATTTGTAATTCCTCGGCCCATTGGAACAACTGATCAAGATCCCATTTTACTCTGAGGTAACCTTCTTCGCTGTCCACTACACCTCCAATTTTCATGTTATCTGCAAACTTATTGTTCATATCCAACTCCTTTATATAAATGACAAAAGGCAGTGGACCCAACACCGATCTTTGTGGCACACCACTGGTCACAGGCCTCCAGTCTGAAAACCAACCTTCCACCACTACCCTCTGTCTTCTACCTTTGAGTCAGTTCTGTATCCAAATGACAAGTTCTCCCTGTATTCTATGTGATCTAACCTTGCTAACCAGTCTACCATGAGGAACCTTGTCGAATGTCTTACTCAAGTCCATATAAATCACGTCTACCACTCTGCCCTCACAATCCTCTTTGTTACTTCTTCAAAAAACTCAATCAAGTTCGGGAGACATGATTTCTCGTGCATTAAATGATGTTAACAACCCAAATCAGACCTTGCCTTTCCAAATACATGCAAATCCTATAACTTAGGATTCCCTCCAACAACTTGCTCACCACCAATGCCAGGCTCACCAGTCTATGCCATTACCATCCTATTATTCTGACAGATTTCTGAGAACTCTTTATAAATTTGTTTCTCAATTTCCTGATTACTATTATGGAGTCTATAATACAATCTCAATAAGGTGATTATCCCTTTCTTATTTCTCTGTTCCACCCAAATACTCCCAGAAATATCCTCCCCAAGTACAGCAGTAATGCTATCCCTTATCATAAATGCCACTCCCTCTCCTTTCTTGCCCACTCCCCCTCACCGCACCATATATAGCTTTTGTTTCCTGGAACATTAAGTAGCCAGTTTTGTCCATCCATAAGCCATGTTTCTGTAATTGCTATGATATCCCAGTCCCATGTTCATCTGCCTTCCCTGTTAGACCTCTTGTATTGAAATAAATGCAGTTTAATTCATCAGTCTTACCTCATTCAGTGCTTTGTCCCTGCCTGCCCTGACTGTTTGATTTGCTCCTTTTCCTAACTGTACCAGTCTCAGAATGATTTCTTTCCTCACTATCTGCCTGGATTATACCCCCCCCCCACCTTATTAGTTTAAATCCTGTGTGAGCAGCTCTAGCAAATCTTCCTGCCAGTATATTAGTCCCCTTCCAATTCAGGTGCAATCCGTCCTTCTTGTACAGGTCACTTCTACCCCAGAAGAGAGTCCAATGATCCAAAAATGTGAATCCTTCCCCCATACACCAGCTCCTCAGCCATGCATCCATCTGCTCTATCCTCCAAGCCTTACCCTCACTAGCTTGTAGCACTGGGAGCAATCCAGATATTACTACTCCCAAGGACCACCTTTTTAAATTCCTGCCTAACTTCCTATATTCTCCCTTCAGTGTCTCATCCAACTAAACATACTTATTGCAGACATAATCATCAGTGACATGGAAACTCTCCCTAAATCCCACATCCAACAGGAAGAGCATATCTCTCTACCAAAAGCTATCTTTGCACCTTAATAATCTACAGACCCAGAAAATAGCACAGTCTTACTGCTCTAAAATACATTGCCCCAAGCTAATTTATTGTCTATGTTTTATATTTTTAAATTTTAATCAAGAGACATCCCAGTAAAACATAAAACATAACCTGTTTTACTCACTATTAAAAAAGACAGCAAGGTTACACTTAAAAACCATGCACTTATCTGTTCCCATGCTGTGAGCTCTCCCACACAGGTTCCTCTGAGGTCAGCTGTGAATTTTGCTGTTTGTTAATTTTTCTCAGAGACACTCAGATGCCCAGAGATACATGAATTCAAAAAGCAAAGACAGTAGCTGCGCATGTTCCCTGTTGTGTCTGACAGCAATGTAAGTTTCTTTCTCTCTCTCTCTCTCATGGACCATTTGGTCTCTGCCTTTGTCTCTTTTCCTCCCTTTTAAAGTGCTGTTGTTTTGATCTTCCTCCCCAAAGTTCCAAAATAATGCAACAACTTATAAAACAGTAATTGCTGCTCCTGCAATTCAAGGAAATCAACTCCAACACCTAAAACACCTCAAAAAAAAGGAGCAGCTCCTTACAGCCACAATTTTTGTGCACTATTTGTTTACATCCTTGTTTCAGTGTCATATATTACAGAAATGCAACTGTTAAAGTAAAAGCTTAAGGCCTTGAGTGTCGGAAGATTGAATATTTTTAATACATCTCAGTCATTAATTACAAAGAAATGAGCAATTTGTGAATCAAACAGTTTGATTCATGCCATTACTTCATCACTAGGTGGCAGTAGATATTAAATAAACCGAAGATGGAAAATTCATTTTTGAATACAACAGAATGGCTAATGCACAGAAAGGAGCTGCTATATCCACTGAGTCTGCGCCAGTTCTATGGAAGAACAATTCATGCAGTCCCAATCCCTTGTTATTTCCTCATAGCCTTGAAAAAATGTTTTACATCAGATGATTTTGAACACCTCAACTAAATTTTTCTAAACCTCTTCTCTAAAGAAAACAGCCACAACTTCTATAATCTATTTACATAACAAATATTAATAGCTGGAACCATTTGTGTGAATCTTACTAATCTTTCTCAATACCTTCTCTAATGCCTTCACATTGTTTCTAAGAATGCCCAGAATTTAATTCATTTCCTCGGGTGAGGCTAAAACTGATGTTTTAAAACGTTTCATCGTAACTTCTTACCAAAAATATTGACTTTACACTTCACTGAATTAAAGTTCATCCATCACTTGTCCACCCAATTTACCAGCCTGTCTAAGCCCCTTTGAAGTTCCTCACAATTCACAAATTTCCAAGATTTTTAATATACTAATTTTGGAATTGTGCTGTGTACATGCATGTCTAGATTGTTGATACACATCAGGAAAAACAGAGGTCCTAATTCCAATGCTGGGGAACCTACAATACACCCTCAAACAATCCAAAACAAAAAGCACTCTGCTTCCTCTCACTTAACCTTGCTTTTACTGCCTCTAGTGCTCAATATATTAGCTGTAATTTTGATCACAATTCTAATTTGTAGCATCTTACCAAATGCATTTTAGAAATTCAAGTGTATCATATCAATCCTATTAGCCTCATCCATAGTTAACGTCATCAAATCATCTAGGAGAAAGTGAGGACTGCAGATGCTGGAGATCAGAGCTGAAAATGTGTTGCTGGAAAAGCGCAGCAGGTCAGGCAGCATCCAAGGAGCAGTAGAATCGACGTTTCAGGCATGAGCCCTTCTTCAGGACTGAGGAAAGTGTGTCCAGCAGGCTAAGATAAAAGGTAGGGAGGAGGGACTTGGGGGAGGAGCGTTGGGAATGCGATAGGTGGAAGGAGGTTAAGGTGAGGGTGATAGGCCGGAGTGGGGGTGGGGGTGGGAGCGGAGAGGTCAGGAAGAAGATTGCAGATTAGGAGGGTGGTGCTGAGTTCGAGGGTTGGGACTGAGACCAGGTGGGGGGAGGGGAAATGAGGAAACTAGAGAAATCTGAGTTCATCCCTTGTGGTTGGAGGGTTCCTAGGCAGAAGATGAGGCGCTCTTCCTCCAGGCGTCGTGTTGCTATGGTCTGGCGATGGAGGAGTCCAAGGACCTGCATGTCCTTGGTGGAGTGGGAGGGGGAGTTGAAGTTTTGAGCCATGGGGCGGTTGGGTTGGTTGGTCCGGGTGTCCCAGAGGTGTTCTCTGAAACGTTCTGCAAGTAGGCGGCCTGTCTCCCCAATATAGAGGAGGCCACATCGGGTGCAGCGGATGCAGTAAATGATGTGTGTGGAGGTGCAGGTGAATTTGTGGTGGATATGGAAGGATCCCTGGGGGCCTTGGAGGGAGGTAAGGGGGGAGGTGTTGGCGCAGGTTTTGCATTTCTTGCGGTTGCAGGGGAAGGTGCCGGGAGTGGAGGTTGGGTTGGTGGGGGATGTGGACCTGACGAGGGAGTCACGGAGAGAGTGGTCTTTTTGGACACTCACAACCCCCACCCCAGACAGACACACACACGGACAGACAAAGACCCACGTGCACACATATATTTTGTGGGGTGAATTCGGACTTGCAGAGTTACATTGCACTTTGCTCAAAAACTGCATACATTAATGTCGAACTCTGAGCTCAAAAACTGCATGAATTTATGTAAAACTCTGTTATCTCACTTTTTAGATTAGAATCAATCTAAACATCAGGTCATAGACAGAGAACACAGGGGGCCAACACCTTCAACATATTATCTAGCTATCACATTGTTAACAGCTAACTCGAGAATGCAACTTTTATATAAAAAGATTTTGTGATTTACACATGAAAGAAGTGAAACTATCACTGTATTCTAACAGATGAAAGGCTTAACAGACAATCAATTTTTCAACGTATAATTTCAGTTACATCACACTGCAAATTTTTGCTATAAATTCGCTAGCTCCTGAAAGAAAGGTTGTGTTACGATCGAGCCCTCCACAATCACCTGATGAAGGTGCGTCGCTCCGAAAGCTAGTGTGCTTCCAATTAAACCTGTTGGACTATAACCTGGTGTTGTGTGATTTTTAACTTTGTACACCCCAGTCCAACACCAGTATCTCCAAATCATGACGCAGAGGGTGGTGCATGTGTAGAATGAGCTGCCAGAGCAAGTGGTGGAGGCTGGTACAATTACAATATTTAAAAGGCATCTAGACAGGCATATGAATAGGAAGGGTTTGGATGGATATGGCCCAAGTGCTGGCAAATTGGACTAGGTTAATTTAGGATATTTAGTCGGCATGAGATAACAGATCGAAGGGTCTGTTTCCATGCTGTACATCTCCATGACTCTATGGAACAAATTAGGGCCAGACTGTTCAGGAGACATGTTAGGAAGCACTTCTACACACAAAGGGGTGTTGATGTTTGGAACTCTTTTTCACAAATGGAATGCTAGATTAGTTGCTAATTTTAAATCTAAGATAGATAAGTTTTTGTTGGGACATGGGCTGAAGGCAGGTGTATGGAAGTAGGCTGCAGATCAGCCATGGTCTCACTGAATGGTGGAACAGGCCTGGGAGGTTGAATGTCCTACTCCTGTTCCAATGTTCCTATGACTTGTCACGAATTATTTTATATTTATGGCCCCTAAATTTGCATAACAACACTGTTAGAGACAATTAACATTTAAACAGAAATACAAACACCCCATAATTAATCAAAGGACCAAACCAAAAGATTGAAACAGACCTTAAACGTCATTATATTTTAATTGAACAAAGTTGGTAGTATTCACTTAATATTATTATCTATAACTGCTTATGGTAAGAACTCCCACGGGGATTCTCTTATGCATTAAAACAACGTTAAAGTGTAGTTGCTTCGCTAGAGATCAACTAAAAGTATGCCACAGAACTCCAAAATTCATGTTATTTTTCTTCAGCATTCCAACTATTTTCCAAGGTAATTAAAAAAGAAAGTTCTGGATAACCTGCTGTGGATGGATAGGGAGTAAGGATGGATGGGTGAAAGAGTCAGTGTGGTGGGGAGAGGACTTCTTACCAAAGATATGGGTGCTGAGGTGAAGGTGATGGAAGAAAAGTTCAGTGCCATATCATGTCCGAAATTCATTCAGGTGGGAGTGCTAAGTCCTTCGCTGAGCATAGATAATTTGGTATCAGAGAGGGAAAGGTCAGTGGCGATGGCAAATACAAGGCAATGTTGCAGAATTAGAAGAAGAGATTGAGTCAGAGGGAAGGAGAAGACAGGAAGAAATCTGAGGGGCATCTCTAAGTTTTTGGAGCTTGAGTTCACTAGCTCCTGAAAGAAAGAGAAAAACATTTTTGGAGCATCAAATGATATGAAGAATGAAATGGAACTGGGACCAGAACAGTTTTGAGATAGTGAAGGAGGTGCTATAATATTGTGCAAAAATCCCTAGTATTACAACATATGGGCAGAACCTTGGACTTTTGGGCTTTTATGAAACTATGCTGAGCCTATAAGGAATAAATAAAATCACCAGCAGATCTGGGAACATTGTTCAGCTTGTATTTCCAAGTTACACCTCCTCTCTGAAACAATCCATCCGAAACTCATGGAATCTAGCTCCGAGACAGCTTTTACACCTCAGGCTCAGACAGTGTGGAGCCTAGATCGGTAATGTGAAAGGCCTCAACATCCAACATCAATTAAAGGACATTTACACCTTGTCTAACAATCGGAAAGCCAATTAACCTCAAACAGAACACTAGCCGAACAATGAGTTATGGATTTGGCACAGAGTTAACAGGGCCCACAGTCAGTATAACTGTCAGCCCTGATCTCATCTGCGCATCTTCAGAGCCAAGACCCAAGGGAAGTCCAAACAAAAGGCCAAACAGAGAAGCCGAATCGGGGAGCTGAACCAAGCACATCACTAGAACAAAGGACACCCAAGATGGGGGAGCCAATCAATAGATCCTCAACAGGACAGGCTGAACTGGCTTCCAAACAAAGAGCTCTGAAAACTGGCCTTTCCAAACTGAGAACACCGATGGCCAGGACGTCAACAACCGACCCCAACCATCAGAACCAAAGATCGAAAACTCAAAGCAAAAATCAACTCAACTGATACCACAAGCCCTCAGACACAACCAGAGGTGAAAACCGGACTCACAAAACCAGCAGATGGTAAAGAAAACCAGGTATTTACCTGGTAGATCCAATACACACCTAACCGCATCAACTGAAGGGGTTGCTTCGTTCGAAGTCCTCAACCATGCTCTAGGTACAACAAGCCAGAGCAGCCAGGCAAATTTCAAAACCGTGCTCTGATGGGTGAGCGGATCTCCTGAGACCCCAAAGTTCCAACATAGCTAGCAGTGGGAGGTGGGTAATGTCAACGCATTGGGACTCTAGTGATAGGAATTCTGATTAGTAGCGTACCTAAATTCTGGTGTCCGTTGCTGTGTAATAGTAAATAGTTGTGACTCTAATAGTGCTAATCTAACCAATAATATGTTTGAAATACTGCTGTTTCCTGTATATTAATTTCCTTGAATTAGTGAATTACCTATTTCCTGTATTGTTATTATCTTTTTGTTCACAAATAAGTGCAGAGATTCTTTTGCCCTTAAACATCTGTCTATTGTCACTTCATTTCATCCTAAGTAATAAAGTCCAGTGTCCAGAACCAGGGAATGGGTGCGATTCGGACCACTTTAAGGTCAGAAATATAACTGGCTGCAAATCAAACCCCTACGGTGCTGCTAAAAAGAAAGGTGTAAAGGTTGTGGCCTATTGAACTGTGAGTGAATCTCAGGATACAGTGGGATCGGCTGTCTGAGGAGTATTGTATGCCTCGAAGATAATTGTCATCCTGGTTGGATTCAAAATATTCAGGATGGAACTTCAATTTGAATCCAGGTGGTGTAAGGCAGAACCGGAGAGGACGAAGAATGTGAGTTTTGATAATCACTTTAATAAATTCTCAGAGGGAAATAGAAAGCAATGAAGGTGAACAAGCCAAAAGATTAGATTTGAAATCTTGTCTAAGAGAAGAAAAGGATCTCTTCAAAGTGGGCATACTTGGAGGAGAAATGGCAGTGAATGAAACATTCAAATAAAAGTGAAATACTGTAGGCACTGGAAATATGAAATATTAAAAAAGTACTGAAGAAGCTTAGAATGTGCGGCACAAAGGCAGCATGTGTGGAGAGAGAAAAACGGAGTTAATGTGTCGAATCCAGAATGACTCCTCCAGAATGAACTGAAAGGTGCTGGACATTTATGGTTTTTATATTTGTAGACAGAGGGAGGAGTGTGATCAGGTAACCCATGATCTCCAGGGCCGTTCGTGAGATATTGGTAGTTGGTTCATGAGCATGGATAAAACCTCAAAATGTAGAAGCCAAGTTTAAATGCTGGCGGATTCTCCAATTTGCAAACTGCAGAGCTGGAGCAGACAGTATTTATGCAGCCAGGCCTTAGATAATCACTTTACGATTGAAACCAGAGAGCCCTTGGACTGCCTGGCCAGATACTAATAGCCACAGTGTTTCAGAATGAACTGTTGTTTACACTTCCAGTGAAGCTGCTTTCTTTGAAGAATATTACATAGACTAGGTGGCATCCAGGTACACAGTGCATGCGGACAGCACTTGACAGATAATGGTTCAAAACCAAGTTAGTCAGGATACACCGAGCCACCTTTCACTTTACAACAGCAGAAACAAGAGGAACAAAATTGTGAGGATGTAACAGTACTGTGGCTACAAGAGTAGGTCAGAGGTAGACAAGCAGGAGGCTGGAAGAATGCAGCAAGCCAGGCTGCAGAAGGTGGAGAAGTCAACATTTCAGGTGTAACCTTCTTCAGGATTAGGGATGGGTGTAAGGGGAGCTGCAGATAAAGGGGTGGGGGGAAGAAGGGGCACAGTGAAGTGGTGAGTTACGGATAGGTGAACACAGATAGAGGGTACGACCTGGTTGGTCGAGGGGAGGAATGAATCTGGTTTATAGCTGGAAGGAAGGGTTGATCAGAGGAATGGAAGGGAGGGGAAGGGCTGGTAGGGAGTTGGGGGATGGTAAGGAAGATTATTTGAAATTGGCGAATTCAATGTTGAGTCTCCGGTCTATAGGCTGCCCAGGCAGAAGACGAGGTGTTGTTCCTCCAATTTGCAGTCAGAGGCTAGGAATTCTCCAGCTAATAACTTACTTGTAATCATAGGAGGTATAGTTAGTAAGTTTGCAGATGACACCAAAATTGGAGGTGTAGCGGAAAGCGAAGAAGGTTACCTCAGATTACACGGGATCTTGATCAGATGAGTCAAGGGGCTGTATAGAGGCAGATGGAGTTTAATTTAGATAAATGTGAAGTGCTGCATTTTGAAAAGGCAAATCAGGGCAGGACCATAAGACATAGGAGCAGAATTAGGCCATTCAGCCCATTGGGTCTGCTCTGTCATTCAATCATGGCTAATAAATTTCACATCCCCATTCTCTAGCCTATTCCCCATGACCCTTGATCCCCTTGACAATCAGGAACCTATCTATCTCTGTCTTAAATACACTCAATGACCTGGCCTCCACAACCTTCTACACAGTGAATTCCATAGATTCACCACTCTCTGGCTGAAGAACTTTCTCTTTATCCTGGGGAGTGTTGCTGAACAAAGAGACCTTGGAGTTCAGGTTCATAGTTCCCTAAAGTGGAATCACAAGTCGATAGGATAGTGGAGGAGGCGCTTGGTAGCTTTCTTTTATTGACCAGAGCATTGAGTATAGGAGTTGGGAGGTCATGTTGCAGCTGTACAGGACATTAGTTAGGCCACTGTTGGAATATTGCGTGTAATTCTGGCCTCCTTCTTTTCAGAAGGATGTTGTAAAACTTGAAAGGGTTCAGAAAAAAATTACAAGGTTGTTGGGGGTTTGAGCCTATAGGGAGAGGTTGAATAGGCTGGGGCTGTTTTCTCTGCAACGTGGTTGCTGAGGGGTGACCTTATAGAGGTTTATAAAATCATGAGGGGCATGGATAGGGTAAATAGACAAGATCTTTTCCCTGGGGTTGGGGAGTCCAGAACCAGAGGGCCTAGGTTTACGGTGAGAGGGGAAAGATTTAAAAGGGACCTAAGGGGCAACTTTTTCACACAGAGGGTGGTACGTGTATGGAATGAGCTGCCAGAGGAAGTGGTGGAGGCTGGTACAATTCCAACATTTAAAAGGCCTCTGCATGGGTAAATGAATAGGAAGGGTTGAGAGGCATATGGGCCAAGTGAAGGCAATTAGGATTGAATTAGTTTAGGATATGTGGTCGGCATGGATGAGTTGATCCGAAAGGCCTGTACATCTCTAAGACTCTATGACTCTCAAAAACCTGTTCACAATCTCCTAGGCTCAAGTCAGGAGTGCAATGGAATACTCCCCATTGCCTTACCAACCAGGGCAAAGCACGCCTTTCAATTGACACCACATCCACAAACATTCACTCTCTCCACCATCGTTGTTTAGCAGCAGCAATACATACCTTCTGGAATAGAATAGCAATTTATTGTCATGTGTATTTTGACAAAAAAAAGTGAAAAGTTTTATAAGTCTCCTTACCATGATGTCTGTATTAACGACATAAGTCATAGATAAGAAGTAAACAAAAGTAAAAATTAAGGCAAAGTTCATCTCAGATCAATTTCAGTTCGGGAAAGTTGATTAAAATGATGGCCATTGGAGTACCTTGAAGCCATGAAGAAAAAGCACCTGAAGAAAACCTCCACACTGCGACAAGGAACAAAAGCATAATAATTTAATTTCAAAAGTCATTGAGGAATAATTTTCTTTTTAGTTTCAGAATAACCAATTTTTAGTAGTAAGGCAAAGAATAAACAGTATTTACATCATCCGCCGAGATTTCCACCACCTCCAAACGGATTACCCATCACCAGGGATATATTTCCCTCCCCACCCCTTTCTGCCTTCCGTAAAGACCGTTCCCTCCGTGACTACCTGGTCAGGTCCATGCCCCCCTACAATCCACCCTCCCATCCTGGCACCTTCCCCTGCCACCGCAGGAACTGTAAAACCTGTGCCCACACCTCTTCCCTCACCTCCATCCAAGGTCCTAAAGGAGCCTTCCACATCCATCAAAGTTTTACCTGCACATCCACCAATATCATTTATTGTATCCGTTGCCCCCAATGTGGTCTCCTGTACATTGGGGACACTGCACGCCTCCAAGTCGAGGGCTTTAGGGAACATCTCTGGGACACTCGTACCAATCAACCACACTGCCCCGTGGCCCAACATTTCAACTCCCCCTCCCACTCTGCCGTGGACATGGAGGTCCTGGGCCTCCTTCACCGCTGCTCCCTCACCACCAGACACCTGGAGGAAGAACACCTCATCTTCCGCCTCAGAACACTTCAACCCCAGGGCACCAATGTGGACTTCAACAGTTTCCTCATTTCCCCTTCCCCCACCTCACCCGAGTTCCAAACATCCAGCTCAGCACTGTCCCCATGACTTGTCTGGACTTGTCCTACCTGCCTATCTTCTTTTCTACCTATCTACTCCACCCTCCCCCTTAACTTATCACCTTCATCCCCTCCCCCACTCACCTATTGTACTCAATGCTACTTTCTCCCCACCCCCACTCTCCTCTCACTTATCTCTCCACCTTCAGGCTCTCTGCCTGTATTCCTGATGAAGGGCTTTTGCCCGAATCGTCGATTTTACTGATCCTTGGATGCTGCCTGAACTGCTTTGTTTTTCCAATACCACTCTAATCTACTCTACATGATGCCCTGCAGAAATTCAGCTAAACAGCAAACCCACAACTGCTACCATCTAGAAGGGCAAAGATGGCAGAAATTAGAACATCACCACCTGCTAGTTCTTCTCTAAACCACTTACCATCGTGATTTGGGAAAAAAAAAATCACAGTTTCTTCAGTGTCAAAATCCTGGATCACCCTCCCTACCAGCATTGTATCTATACCAAATGACTGCAGTGGTTCAGGAAGGTAGCTCACCATCATCTTCTTAAGTACCCTTAGGGATGAGGAGTAAATACTGGCACCACCAACAACACCCACATGCAATGTGTTGATTTTTTAGAATAGAAGTTAGGTATGTGACAGATTCTATGCAAGTACAGAGACATGGAAGAGGGGAGAAGGAGGGAGGAGCAAGATGGAAGATCTCTGAAAGGGTGGAAAGCAGTCATTATTTAAATGGAATTGAGGTCATGGAATCAGGCAAACTGGGGTGAACATATGACAAGTTTAAAAAAGCGTCTAGAGGAGTTGCAAGTGGAAAACATTGGAATTGCCTCTAAATAGTTCTGAATTTCACACTGGATTAGCCTTTCAACATTGATAATCTGTTGTAGTGTATTTGACCACCCTTTCACTTTTATAATGTTATTATTTCACTTGACAGCTTTTCTGAAGTAGCAAACTCCTGTGTAATTTTCCAGTTTTGCAAATGAATACAGGATCAATCGTACAACATGCTGAATGATCAGTAAATAATTTGTATTTTCAAGTGCCTTCTATTACCTCAGCATCCAAAATACTTTATAAACAATGCAATGCTTTTGAAATACAGCTAATGTTTTTTTTCAGGCAAAAGTAGTGCTGAAGGAGCATTGACCTGAACACAAATATCTATTTTGAGGCCACATGGAGTTGGGTGGAGTGTAAAAGGTGAGTAAAAATGGTATTGCCCCTTTGCGGTTCACATTGAAATGCTTTCGACTGAGGTTTATCTGTGATTACCAAAGTACTAATGCTGTATTGGAAAATGTAAATGACTATTAAATAATCAGTTTGCTACTTCAGAAAAGCTGTCAAGTGAAATAATAACATTATAAAAATGAAAGAGTGGTCAAATACACTACAACAGATTATCAATGTTGAAAGGCTAATCCAGTGTGAAATTCAGAACTAATTAAGCTCTCTTCAGTGCTGTAGTTCAATTCTTTCCAGGATTACTCACCCTTCTGTTTAGGTCTTTGAAAGTTTTGACAGATATATGACTTCATGCAGACTTCCAATGCACTAATTGATCATGTTGAGCAGAGTAGGTTTGCACACCTGCCCAAGGTAATGTGATATTAATGGCTTCGCTGCCTTCGAATGTGTTAATGGATTTTATTCTGCAGAACTGATTCACTCAATTTTCCTGTTTAAAGAAACATTTAAATCTATTCAGAACAATTTGTACTTAGGAGAAGGAAAAACTCCACCTCACAGAAAGAAAGCCATGGACATCTAAGAAGGTAATGGACAGCATAAAATTAAAAGAAAGTACTTATAAAAACACAAGAACATTACAGATCCCACAGAATGGGACAAATGCAAAGACCAGCAAAAGGCCACAATGCAGTTTATAAGAGTGGTTAAAAAGGTTGATGAGAGGAAACTTTACAAGGAACATAAAAACAATAAGAAGAGATTTTATATTAATTATAAAGGGAAAGCAGCTACTTAAGAGAACTATTGGTTCACTGAAGGATGGGAGTGGAGACCAGACAGACTGAACAATTATTATGCTTTACTCTTCACAGCAAAAAAGGATAGTTTACTGGAAATTCCAAAGAAATTATCAGATCAGGAACTGGGTCTAAATTAAATTAGCTTTTAAGTAAATTATCAATAATGGGGAAATTAATGGAACTGAAGAATGACAAATCCCTAAGTTTCCATTGCTGGTATTAAAGAGGGTTGGAGAGCACATTGCTGCTGCTTTAACCATAACCTTTCAGAGTTCCCTGGATTCAGGAGTTGTACGTCTGATTGGAAATATGCTCATGTCACTCCTCTCTTTAAGAAGGGTCACAGAGGGAAAACCAGGAATTTTTACCCACTACCTCAAAATGTCTATGTCCGCTGCAGATTCTTTGTATCAGCTTTACTAATTGCCTTCCAACTTATTTTTGTGTCATGATTTCGAGATGCCAGTGTTGGACTGTAGTCCAGGACATTTAGCCTTGGACCTTCGGGTGACCACCCTCCAAGGTGGACTTCGGGACAGGCAGCAGAGGAAAGTGGCCGAGCAGAGGCTGATAGCTAAGTTCGGTACCCATAGGGAGGGCCTCACCTGGGACCTTGGGTTCATGTCACATTACAGGTGATCACCATTGCACTACACACATACACAGATATTCCTACACACACACACACACTCACATACACACGGACACAGGTACACACAGACACGCACACAGACACCCACACACACCCTTATAGACACACACACTCCCACACTCACACATGCACCCCCTCGCAGACTTAAGACACTCTGCACCCACCACCACACACACACACACACACACATATTTTGTGGGGTAGAATTTGTATTGCAGAGTTACATTGCACTTTGCTCAAAAACTGCATACATTCATGTCAAATTCTGAGCTCAAAAATTGCATGAATTTATGTAAAACTCTGTTATCTCACTTTTTAGATTAGAATCAATCTAAACATCAGGTCATAGACAGAGAACACAGGGGGCTAATACCTTCAACATATAGTCTAGCTATCACCATTGTTAGCAGCTAACCCGAGAATGCAACTTTTAAAAAAGTTTTGTGATTTACACATGAAAGAAGTGAAACTATCACTGTATTCTAACAGATAAAGGCTTAACAGACAATCAATTTTTCAATGTATAATTTCAGTTACATCACACTGCAAACTTTTGCTATAAATTCTGTGTTACGATCGAGCCCTCCACAATCACCTGATGAAGGAGCGTTGCTCCGAAAGTTAGTGTGCTTCCAGTTAAACCTGTTGGACTATAACCTGGTGTTGTGTGATTTTTATTTTTGTGTCATTTGCAAACTTGAACTTCACTTTTCTCACCCATCAATATACATTGTAAATAATTGTCGTCCCAGCATTGATCCTTGTGGCACACCGTTAGTTATAGGTTTCCAATCTGAAATTGACCCCCTTATCCCAATTTTTGCTCTTCTATTAGTTAGCTAATCTTCTATCCAGTAAGCTTTGCGTGGTCAGGGAGGAGAGATCACATCCAGAGTGAGGGACAGCCTTAAAGGCAATGTTTGGGAATTTGGTGCAGAGGGGAATGAGATGCATTTTGCTTGCTTTTTTTGGCTCATGGTTTGTAAGTGTTTTTTTGGCATGATAAATTGAAGCCCAGGATCCGGGCCAACCACAAAAGGGGACATCACAGATAACTATGAGTCCATTGGTTGGTGGTAGCTACTGATGTGACTATATAGAACAGTACAGCACAGTACAGGCCCATCTGCCCTTGATGTTGTGCCAACCTTTTATCCCACTCTAAGATCAAACTAACCTACATATCATACATTTTACTATCATCCTTGTGCCTAACCAAGAGCTGCTTAAATATCCTAAATGTATCTGACTCTACCACCACTGCTGGCAGTGCATGCACCCACCACTCTTTGTGTAAAGAACCTATCTCTGACATCTTCCCAAAGGTTCCTCCAATCGCCTTAAAATGATGCCTCCTCATAATAGCCATTTCCGCCCTGGAAAAAAGTCTCTGGCTATCCATTCTATCTCTGCCTCTCATCATCTTATATACCTTTATCAAGTCAGCTCTCACTCTTCTTCGCTCCAATGAGAAAAGCCTTAGCTCCCTCAACCTTTCTTCATAAGACATGCCCTCCAGTCCAGGCAATATCCTGGTAAATCTTCTCTGTACCCTTTCTTTTTTTTAATATAGATATTTTTATTAGAAATTTTAACATTTTAACAAATTTACAAAAATAAACAAAACTCTCAAGTACAAACTTTGATATATAAATAAATCTTAAATATACAATAACCAAAATTTAACAAAAGAAAAATACCGAGAGAGAAAAAACAAAACTCAATTAACTACTAATCTAACCTACAATTAGCCAGTGTGTATAATTGAGTCACTTACATTTTTCAAATAAGAGAAAGTGAGAGAGAAAAAAAAGTGGGGGAGAAAAAAAAACCCCAACGGTTAACATAGAAGTTGGATAGTGAAATACTTGCTCGGAATGTGTTAACATCATATCTAACAAAACCCATATTCGTGCGGGATTCCCCTCCCAAGGGGCCCCGGACCAGCCATGTTTGTAATCTCAATTGAATAAAAGCCCTTGTTAGGATAGCCAAAATATCTGTATAAAAGGGCTGCCATATTTTATAAAATAATTCGGTCTTTCTAAGGAAGTCAAGAGGAATACGTTCCATAATTAATCTGTGCTGAAAATGTGTTGCTGGTTAAAGCACAGCAGGTCAGGCAGCATCCAAGGAACAGTAAAAAATGAGGTCTGCAGATGCTGGAGATCACAGCTGCAAATGTGTTGCTGGTCAAAGCACAGCAGGTTAGGCAGCATCTCAGGAATAGAGAATTCGACGTTTCGAGCATAAGCCCTTCATCAGGAATAAGAGAGAGAGAGCCAAGCAGGCTGAGATAAAAGGTAGGGAGGAGGGACTAGGGGGAGGGGCGATGGAGGTGGGATAGGTGGAAGGAGGTCAAGGTGAGGGTGATAGGCCGGAGTGGGGTGGGGGCGGAGAGGTCAGGAAGAGGATTGCAGGTTAGGAGGGCGGTGCTGAGTTGAGGGAACCGACTGAGACAAGGTGGGGGGAGGGGAAATGAGGAAGCTGGAGAAATCTGAATTCATACCTTGTGGTTGGAGGGTTCCCAGGCAGAAGATGAGGCGCTCCTCCTCCAGCCGTCGTGTAGTTGTGTTCTGCCGGTGGAGGAGTCCAAGGACCTGCATGTCCTCGGTGGAGTGGGAGGGGGAGTTAAAGTGTTGAGCCACGGGGTGATTGGGTTGGTTGGTTCGGGCGGCCCAGAGGTGTTCTCTGAAGCGTTCCGCAAGTAAGCGGCCTGTCTCACCAATATAGAGGAGGCCACATCGGGTGCAGCGGATGCAATAGATGATGTGTGTGGAGGTACAGGTGAACTTGTGGCGGATATGGAAGGATCCCTTGGGGCCTTGGAGGGAAGTGAGTGTGGAGGTGTGGGCGCAAGTTTTACATTTCCTGCGGTCGCAGGGGAAGGTGCCGGGGGTGGAGGTTGGGTTGGTGGGGGGTGTGGATCTGACAAGGGAGTCACGAAGGGAGTGGTCCTTGCGGAACGCTGATAGGGGAGGGGAGGGAAATATATCCTTGGTGGTGGGGTCCGTTTGGAGGTGGCGGAAATGGCTCCGTTTGGAGGTGGCGGAAATGGCTCCGTTTGGAGGTGGCGGAAATGGCCAAACGCCAGCTCGCGGACGCCTCCTCTTATCGCCCCCTTGACCACGACCCCACCTCCCACCACCAAACCATCATCTCCCAGACCATCCAGGACCTCATCACCTCAGGGGATCTCCCATCCACCGCCTCCAACCTCATAGTCCCACAACCCCGCACCGCCCGTTTCTACCTCCTGCCCAAAATCCACAAACCTGCCTGCCCCGGCCGACCCATTGTCTCAGCCTGCTCCTGCCCCACCGAACTCATCTCCCAATACCTCGACACGGTCCTGTCCCCTTTAGTCCAAGAACTCCCCACCTACGTTCGGGACACCACCCACGCCCTCCACCTCCTCCAGGATTTTCGCTTCCCCGGTCCCCAACGCCTTATTTTCACTATGGACATCCAGTCCCTGTACACCTCCATCCCCCATCACGAAGGACTCAAAGCCCTCCGCTTCTTCCTTTCCCGCCGCACCAACCAGTACCCTTCCACTGACACCCTCCTTCGACTGACTGAACTGGTCCTCACCCTGAATAACTTCTCTTTTCAATCCTCCCACTTCCTCCAAACTAAAGGAGTTGCCATGGGCACCCGCATGGGCCCCAGCTATGCCTGCCTCTTCGTAGGATATGTGGAACAGTCCATCTTCCGCAACTACACTGGCACCACCCCCCACCTTTTCCTCCGTTACATCGATGACTGTATCGGCGCTGCCTCGTGCTCCCACGAGGAGGTTGAACAGTTCATCAACTTTACTAACACCTTCCATCCCGACCTGAAATTCACCTGGACTGTCTCAGACTCCTCCCTCCCCTTCCTAGACCTTTCCATTTCTATCTCGGGCGACCGACTCAACACAGACATCTATTATAAACCGACTGACTCCCACAGCTACCTGGACTACACCTCCTCCCACCCTGCCCCCTGTAAAAACGCCATCCCATATTCCCAATTCCTTCGTCTCCGCCGCATCTGCTCCCAGGAGGACCAATTCCAACACCGCACAGCCCAGATGGCCTCCTTCTTCAAGGACCGCAGATTCCCCCCAGACGTGATCGACGATGCCCTCCACCGCATCTCCTCCACTTCCCGCTCCTCCGCCCTTGAGCCCCACTCCTCCAACCGCCACCAAGACAGAACCCCACTGGTTCTCACCTACCACCCCACCAACCTGCGCATACAACGTATTATCCGCCGCCATTTCCGCCACCTCCAAACGGACCCCACCACCAAGGATATATTTCCCTCCCCTCCCCTATCAGCGTTCCGCAAGGACCACTCCCTTCGTGACTCCCTTGTCAGATCCACACCCCCCACCAACCCAACCTCCACCCCCGGCACCTTCCCCTGCGACCGCAGGAAATGTAAAACTTGCGCCCACACCTCCACACTCACTTCCCTCCAAGGCCCCAAGGGATCCTTCCATATCCGCCACAAGTTCACCTGTACCTCCACACACATCATCTATTGCATCCGCTGCACCCGATGTGGCCTCCTCTATATTGGTGAGACAGGCCGCTTACTTGCGGAACGCTTCAGAGAACACCTCTGGGCCGCCCGAACCAACCAACCCAATCACCCCGTGGCTCAACACTTTAACTCCCCCTCCCACTCCACCGAGGACATGCAGGTCCTTGGACTCCTCCACCGGCAGAACACAACTACACGACGGCTGGAGGAGGAGCGCCTCATCTTCCGCCTGGGAACCCTCCAACCACAAGGTATGAATTCAGATTTCTCCAGCTTCCTCATTTCCCCTCCCCCCACCTTGTCTCAGTCGGTTCCCTCAACTCAGCACCGCCCTCCTAACCTGCAATCCTCTTCCTGACCTCTCCGCCCCCACCCCACTCCGGCCTATCACCCTCACCTTGACCTCCTTCCACCTATCCCACCTCCATCGCCCCTCCCCCTAGTCCCTCCTCCCTACCTTTTATCTCAGCCTGCTTGGCTCTCTCTCTCTTATTCCTGATGAAGGGCTTATGCTCGAAACGTCGAATTCTCTATTCCTGAGATGCTGCCTAACCTGCTGTGCTTTGACCAGCAACACATTTGCAGCATCCAAGGAACAGGAAATTCGACGTTTCGGGCAAAAGCCCTTCATCAGGAATGAGGAAAGTGTGTCCAGCAGGCTAAGATAAAAGGTAGGGAGGAGGGACTTGGGGGAGGGGCAATGGAGATGTGATAGGTGGAAGGAGGTCAAGGTGAGGGTGATAGGCTGGAGTGGGGTGGGGGCGGAGAGGTCAGGAAGAAAATTGCAGGTTAGGAGGGCGGTGCTGAGTTCAAAGAAATCGACTGAGACAAGGTGGGGGGAGGGGAAATGAGGAAACTGGAGAAATCTGAGTTCATCCCTTGTGGTTGGAGGGTTCCCAGGTGGAAGATGAGGCGCTCTTCCTCCAACCGTCGTGTTGTCATGTTCCTGCGATGGAGGAGTCCAAGGACCTGCATGTCCTCGGTGGAGTGGGAGGGAGAGTTAAAGTGTTGAGCCACGGGGTGGTTGGGTTGGTTGGTTCGGGTGTCCCAGAGGTGTTCCCTGAAGCATTCCGCAAGTAGGCGGCCTGTCTCCCCAATATAGAGGAGGCCACATCGGGTGCAGCGGATGCAATAGATGATGTGTGTGGAGGTGCAGGTGAATTTGTGGTGGATATGGAAGGATCCCTTGGGGCCTTGGAGAGAGGTAAGGGAGGAGGTGTGGGCGCAAGTTTTGCATTTCCTGTGGTTGCAGGGGAAGGTGCTAGGAGTGGAGGTTGGGTTGGTGGGGGGTGTGGACCTGACGAGGGAGTCACGAAGGGAGTGGTCTTTGCAGAACGCTGATAGGGGAGGGAAATATATCCCTGGTGGTGGGGTCCGTTTGGAGGTGGCGGAAATGATGGCGGATGATATGCTGTATATGGAGGTTGGTGGGGTGGTAGGTGAGAACCAGTGGGGTTCTGTCCTGGTGGCGGTTGGGGGGGTGGGGCTCAAGGGCGGAGGAGCGGGAAGTGGAGGAGATGCGGTGGAGAGCATCGTCGATCACGTTTGGGGGGAATCTGCGGTCCTTGAAGAAGGAGGCCATCTGGGCTGTACGGTATTGGAACTGGTCCTCCTGGGAGCAGATGCGGCGGAGACGAAGGAATTGGGAATATGGGATGGCGTTTTTACAGGGGGCAGGGTGGGAGGAGGTGTAGTCCAGGTAGCTGTGGGAGTCAGTCAGTTTATAGTGGATGTCTGTGTTGAAAGACCGCAAATCTTCAAAGACCGCAGATTCCCCCCAGACGTGACCAGAACTGAACACAATATTCAAAGTGTGGTTGAACCAGGGCTTTATAGAGCTGCAGCATAACCTCACGACTCTTAAACTCAATTCCCCCTGCTAGTGAAAACCAACACACCACACACCTTCTTAACAACCCTATCAGTTTGTTTGGCAACTTTGAGGGATCTATGGACATGACCCTTAAGAAGCCTCTGTTCCTCCAGACTGCCAAGAATCCTGCCTTTAGGCCCTGTAATCTGCAGTCAAATTTGACCTTCCAAAATGAATCACTTCACACTTTTTCGGGTTGAACTCCATCTGCCACTTCTTAGCCCAGCTCTGCAACCTGTTAATGTCCTGTTGCAACCTTCAACAGCCCTCCACACTATCCACAATTCCACCTACCTTCGTGTAATTGGCAAACTTGCTAACCCATCCTTCCACTTCCTCATCCAAGTCATTTATAAAAATCACAAAGGGCAGAGGTTCCAGTTCAGATCTCTGCAGAACACCACTGGTCACCGAGCTCCAGTCTGAACACTTTTCATCAACTACCACCCTCTATCTTCTATGGTCTATTATAGGTTACTTTCAGATTGAAGGTACATAGGAGAAGTTTTTACCTGCTACAAGCTAAAAGACCAGTACAAAACATTTAAAAAGCAAATGAAGAATTAAGTAACTAAAGTAGAGATGCCAGACCAAGCAATGTGTTGTAATTGCATTATGTGGGAGCTGATGGACCCCATTGTGGTTCATAGTGATCACATCTGGAGCAAGTGTTGGTTGCTTGAGGAACTCCAGCTCAGAGTTGATGAACTGGAGTCTGAACTTCGAACACTGTGACACATCTGGGAGGGGGAAGAGTTACCTAGACACTGTGCTTCAGAAGACGGTCACACCCCTTAGATTAACCTACTTCAAGTACGATCAGTGGTCAGGGAGAACAGGGTGTGATTACAAGCGAGGCAGGTAGAGGGATCCAGGAGGTAGTGCTGAGGAGAGTCAGCCCTTGAGCTTGTCTAATGTGTTTGATATTCTTGCTCAATGTGTAGATGGGTTGGGGGCTGTAGGGAGGATGAGCAAACTGACCATAGTACAATGTATAGGAAACCATTCAAGAAGGGGGAGAAAAGAGCATTGTATATGTAATCGGGGAAAGTATACTCAGGGGAATAGACACTGTTCTCAGTGGCCAGAATTGAGAGTCCCAAAGGCTGTGTTGCCTGCCTGGTGCCCAGGTTCAGGATATCTCATCTGGACTGCAGAGGAACTTGAAATGGGAGGGGAAGATCCAGGTGTAGTGGTTTACATTGGTATTAACAATATAGGTAGGAAAAGGAAGGGGATTCTGCTGAGGGAATATGAGCAGCTCAGAGTTAAGTTATAAAGCTGGACCAAAAAGATAATAATATCTGGATTACAATCTGAGCTATGAGCTAATTGGCACATGCAAACAAGATTAAAGATATAAATGTATGGCTCATTGTTTGGGAAAAATGCAAATTCATGAGTCATTAGCACCAGTACTGGGGAAGGAGGGAGCAGTTCTGATAGGATGGACTCCACCCGAATCACGCTGGCACCAGAATCCTGGTGAATCACATAACTAGGATGTTGGGTAGGGCTTGACCTGCACATCTTTGGACTGTGGGAGGAAACTGGAGCACCCGGAGGAAACCCATGCAGACACAGGCAGAACGTGCAAACTCCACACAGTCAGTCGCGTGAGTTGGGAATTGAACCCGGGTCTCTGGCGCTGTGAGGCAGCAGTGCTAACCGCTGTGCAATCATGCCACCCCATTCTACTATAATGTCTAAGAAGGGGAGTCTGTTGTTGCTCTCTTCCTCTTTAGTGAACTTTATACCAATAAGGATGTTGTTTATGTGTTTGTGGGTTTCTTCTAATTTGTTGCATTTCGTGATGACAGAGGTGTCATCCACATCGCAGACCCAAATGTTGGACTGGATCATGGGAAGAGTCAACAGATCAAGACACATAATTAACAAGTGGGACAGAACATCAGTGCTTCATCGGCGGCTCACTGGTGATGTTACCTCGCATGGTGACAAGTGTCTAAGAACAAATCTACCAGCTTAGTGAGCAAACTTACAACTGATCCACAACCTGAGCTTCAACTTTTCTCCAAAATCGCAATCTCCTAGCAATAGTCAGGATGTGGGGTAGAAAAATAAATCAGGAGATAGAAAAGGCATTTAACAAAGGCATATTAATAATAACCAATATGCAGGTGGACTGGGAAAAGCAGGTTGGCAGCCAATCTCAAGAAAAGGAATTCATGGAATGTCTCCAAGATTTTTTGTTCAGAGCAGCTTGTGGTAGATCCCACGAGGGAGTATGGATTTGGTGAAGTCCATTGAGGCAGACTCGATTGGGGAGCTTAAGGTGAATGAACACCTAGGGGGTCAGTAACCATAATATGATAGAATTCATCCTGAGTTTGAGAGCAAGAAATTGGAATCGACGTAATTGTTTTATAATTATAGAATCATACAGATGTACAGCACAGAAACAGACCCTTCAGTCCAACTCATACAGCTCAGAAACAGACCATTCAGTCCAACTTGTTCATGTCAACCAGGCATCCCAAACTTAACTCATACCATTTGTCTGCATTTGGTCCATATCCCTCTAAATCTTTCCTATCTATTAAAATGTCTTTTAAGTGGTGGAGGCTGGTACAATTACAACATTTAAAAGGTAACTGGATGGGTATATGAATAGGAAGGGTTTAGAGGGATACGGGCTAAATGCTAGCAAATGGAACCAGGATACTTTAGGATATCTGACCGGCATGGATGAGTTGGACTGAAGAGTTTGTTTCTATACTCTATGTCTCTATGACTCTGTGACACTAAATGTTGTAATTGTACTTGCTTCTACCATTTCCTCTGGCCGCTCATTCCATCACCTTCTGTGTGAAAAGGTTGTCCCTCAGGTCCCTTTTAGATCTTTTTCCTCTAATCTGACTTAAATCTATGCCATCTAATTTTGGACTCCCCCATCATTGAAGAAAGACCGTTGCTATTCATCTTACCCAGGCTCCTCATGATTTCATAAACCTCTATAAGATCATCCCTGAGCCTCCATAACTCCAGGAAGAAAGGTCTCAGCCTATCCAGCCTCGCCTCCAGTCCTGGAAATAGCTTTATCAAGTTTTTTGCATCCTTTCTGGCTTAACAACATAATTCCTATAGCAGGGCAACTAGAATTGTACACAGTATTCCAAAAGTGGTCTAACCACTGTCTTATGCAACCTGTTGGACTATAACTTGGTGTTGTCTGATTTCTGCCTTGTCCACCCCAGTCCAATACCGGCACCTCCGCATCAAGAATTCTTAGAACAAAGAATATTACAGCACAGGAACAGGCTCTTTGGAACTCTGAGCCTGCGCTGATCCAGATCCTCTACCGAAATCTGCCGTCTATTTTCTAAGGATCTGTATCCCCTTGCTCCTGCCTATTTGTGTATCTTAAATTACACTATTGTTCCCGCCCCTACCACCACCAGTGGCAACGCATTCCAGGCACCCACCACCCTCTTGCTTTGTATATCTCCCCTAAACTTTTCCCCTCTCACTTTGAATTTGTGACCCGTCCACTCTGGAAAAAAGTTTCTTGCTATCCACCCTGTCTACACCTCTCATGATTTTGTAGGCCTCAATCACGTTCCTCCTTAACATCCTTCTTTCCAATGAAAATAATCCTAATCTACTCAGCCTCTCCTCATAGCTAGCACCCTCCATACCAGGCAACATCCTGGTGAACCTCCTCTGCACCCTCTCCAAAGCATCCACATCCTTTTGGTAATGTGGCGACAAGAACTGTACGGAGTATTCCAAATGTTTCGAACCAAAATCTTATACAATTTAAACATGACCTGTCAACTTCTGTACTCGATACTCCGTCTGAAGAAGGAAAGCATGCCGTATGCCTTCTTGACCACTCTACTGACCTGCATTGCCACCTTCAGGTAACAATGGACCTGAACACCCACATCTCTCTGTACGTCAATTTTCCTCAGGACTTTTTTCATTTACTGTACAGTTCGCTCTGGAATTGCATCTTCCAAAATGCATCAGCTCATTTGTCGGGATTGAATTCCATGTGACATTTCTCTGCCCAACTCTCCAATCTATCAATATTCTGCTGTATTCTCTGACAGTCCCCTTCAATATCTGCTACTCCACCAATCTTAGCGTCATCTGTAAACTTGCTAATGGGACAACCTACAACTTCCTCCAAATCATTTATATGTATTCCAAACAACAGTGGTGCCAGCACGGATCCCCGTGGGACACTACCAGCCACAGGTCTCCATTTTGAGAAGCGCCCTTCAACCACTACTCTCTGTTTCCTGTTGCCAACCAGTTCTCTATCCATCAACCTAGAACACCTGGACCCCATGCAATTTCACCTTCTTCATCAGCCTACCATGGGAAACCTTATCAAACGCCTTACTAAAGTCCATGTATATGACATCTACATCCCTCCTATCATCAAACAATTCTATTAAGTTTGTAAGACATGACCTTCCCTGCATAAAACCATGCTGCCTATTACTGATAAGCCCATTTTCTTCCACATGGAGATATATCCTATCCTGTAGTATCTTCTCCAGTAGCTTCCCTATCACTGACATCAGGCACACAGGTCTGTAATTACCTGGATTATCCCTGCTACCCTTCTTAAACAAGAGGACAACATTAGCAATTCTCCAGTCCTCTGGCACCTCCCTTGTTTTCAACGATGCTGAAAAGATATCTGTTAAAACCCCAGCTATTTCCTCTCTCACTTCCCTCAGTAACCTGGGATAGATCCCGTCCGGTCCTGGGGACTTGTTCACCATAATGCCTTTTAGAATATACACACTACCTTCCTCCTTATGCGGACTTGACTAGCGTAATCCCTAACTTCAACATTCACCATGTCCCTCTCCTCCACATTTTCTCTGACTCCACATATATTTTTCCTCCTTTGGCCAACTTTTTCCCGAGTTACCTTCTTGCTCTTTATATATGAATAAAAGGCTTTAGTGTTTTCCTTAACCTTGGTCGTTAAGCATATCTCATGCTGCAAATGTGTTGCTGGTCAAAGCACAGCAGGCCAGGCAGTATCTCAGGAATAGAGAATTCGACGTTTCGAGCATAAGCCCTTCATCAGGAATAAGGTCTTGAAGAGCTTCTGTGCAGAGGAGATGACCTGGGGGGTGCAGTGAGAGAGGGACTCACTGAAATCCTTGTAGAGGGAGGAAGAGAGCTTCTTCAAGGAAGGCATATCTCATGACCTCTTTTGCCTCTCTGCTCCATCTAATCCCCAAACACTAAGTGAATCACAGTCAATGTTCGGAAAATTAAAACCTCCTCTCACCACCACCCTGTTGCTCCTACATCTTTCTATGATCTCTCTACATATTTGTAACGCTAGTTCATGCTAGCTGTTGGGAGGTCTGTAGTACAACCCCAACATTGTTCCCACACCCTTCCTATTTCTGAGCTCTGCCCATATTGCCTCACTGCTCCATAGTGCCCTCCTTCAGCACAGCTGTGATATCTTCTTTGACCAGTAATGCAACTCCTCCACTTCTTTTATCTCCCACTCTATCCCACCTGAAGCATCGATATCCTGGAATATTTAGTTGCCAATCATGCCCTTCCCCCAATCAAGTCTCAGTAATAGCAATAATATCATATTCCCAGGTACTAATCCAAGCCCGAAGTTCATCTGATTTAACTACTATACTTGCATTAAAACAAATGTACCTCAGACCACCAATTTTTTGAGGAGGTAATGAGTAAGTGAGACAAAGGAGAGCCAGTGGACATGATCTATTTGGAATTCCAGAAGGCCCTCTGCATGATGTTGCACTGGAGGCTACTAAATATAATAAGAGCCCGTGGTGTTAGGGACAAGTTACTGGCATGGATAGATGATTGGCTGACTAGCAGAAGGTAGGGATATAGGGATCTTTTACAGAATGGCAGCCAGTGACTAGTGGAATTCTCGAGGGTCGGTGTTGGGACCACAATTATTCACAATATAAATTAACAAATTGGATGAAGAAACTGAGGGCATTGTTGCTAACTTCACAGATGATACAATGATACATGAAGGGACGGGTAACGTTAAGGAAGCAGGGAGGCTGCAGAAGGTTTTGGACAGGCTGGAACAATGGGCAAAGAAATGGCAGATGAAATATAATGTGAGAACGTGGGAAGTTATGCACTTTGGAAGGAAGAAATAGAGGCATAGATTATTTTCTAAATGGGGAAAGGCTTTGAACATCTAAAGCACAAAGTGACTTGGTAGTCCCAGTTCAGGACTCTCTGAAGGTTAACATGCAGGTTCAGTTGGCAGTTAGGAATGCAAATGAAATGTTGGCATTCATTTCAACGGTGAGAATACAAGAGCAAAGATGTACTGGTGAAGCTGTATAAGGCTTTGGTAAGACTGGTCATATTTGGAATATTCTGCAGTTTTGTGTTCAGTATTTAAGGAAGGATGTGGTGGCATTGGAGGGATTGAGAGGAGGTTTAGAAGAATGATCCCAGGGTGAAGGGCTGGTCATGTGAAGAACAGTTGAGGACTTTGGGTCATTACTTGATCAGTTTAGAAGGAAGATGAGGGATCTGTTTGAAATTTACGAGATATTGGGAAGCCTAGATAAAGTGGACATGGATGTTTCCATTAGTAGGAAAGCCTAGGACCTGAGGGCACAGATTCAGGGAGAAGCAATGACCCTTTAGAACTGAGATATGGAGGAATTCCTTCACCCAGAGGTTCACGAACCTATGGAACACTTTGCCGCAGAGGGCTGTAGAGGCCAAGTCATTGAATCTATTTAAGACAGAGGCAGATAGGCTCTTAATTGATAAGGGGATCAAGGGTTATGGGGAGAAGGCAGGAGAATTGGTTCAGCATGGTGGAGCAGACTCAATGGGCAAAATGGCCTAATTCTGCTTCTAAGCCTATGGTTTTATGGGTTCTTACCTTTGCACAACTTGCAGTAACTTATCAAACACCTTCTGATACAACAGCTGCTAACATTCGCCTTCTAGATGGAAATGGTCATGGAGTTAGAGTTGCTGTCAAAGGACCCTTGGTGAATTGTTGCATTGATGTATTTCCAAATCAGGGTGATGAATGGCTTTGAGGGAAACTTGCAGGTGGTTCTTGCAGATAGTACACACTGCTCTACTGAGGCTTGGTGGTGGAGTGAGTGGATGTTTGTGGATGTGGTGCCAACGATCTAGGCTCCTTTGTCCTGGGTGGTGTCGGATGCAAAAGTTTGAAAACACGTATGAGCAAATTAAAGAACAGTTTCCTCCACGCTGTTATCAGACTTTTCTACAGACCTCACAGCATCAATGTGGATTTCACCAGTTTTCTCATTTCCCCTCACCCCACCTTATCCCAGTTCCAACCTTCCAACACGGTACCATCCTCATGACCTGTCCTACCTGTCCATCTTCTTCCCACCTATCCGCTCCACCCACCTTTCCAACCTATCACCATTACCCCCACCTCCATCTACCTATTGCAGTCTCAGATACCTTTCCTCAGCCCCAACCCCCCTCCCATTTTTCTTACCACCCCCTTGGCTCACAGCCTCATTCCTGATGAAGGGCTTTTGCCCGAAACGTTGATTCATCTGCTCATTGGATGCTGGCTGACCTGCTGTGCTTTTCCAGCACCACACTTTTGACTCATCTCTCCACCCTTCAGGCTCTCTGCCTTTATTCCTGATGAAGGGCTTTTGCCCGAAACGTCGATTTTACTGCTCCTCGGATGCTGCCTGAACTGCTGTGCTCTTCCATCACCACTAATCCAGAATCTTATATATTAAAGTTAATCTTTCCCTGCACCTTCTCTGTAGCTGTAACACTATATTCAGCATTCGTTCTGTTACCCTAATGTACTTTGTAAGGTATATTTTAACTGGATAACATGCAAAACACAACTTTTCATTATATTTCAGTACATGTAGCAATAATAAATCAAATCATATCTTCAAAACAATCTTGTTGAGTGTTGGTAGAGTTGCCCTCATCCAGGCAAATGGGGAATATTCCTGACTTGTTCCTTGCAAATGGAGTCATGGAGTTCTACAGCATGGAAATAGACTCTTCGACCCAACACGTCCATGCCAAGCAGCTTTCCTAAATTATTCTAGTTCTATTTGCCAGCATTTGGCCCATATCTTGCAAAACCCTTCCTAATTATGTACCTAATCAGACGCCTTTTAAATGTTGTAATTGTACCAGCCACCACCACTTGTTTTAGTAGGTCATTCCATACACACACACCCTCTGCATGAAAAAGTTGCACCTTATGTCCTTTTGTACCCTTCCCATCTCATCTTTAACCTATGCCAGCTAGTTTTGATTTAAATACCTTGGGAAAAAGACGTTGGCTGTTCACCTTAGCGATGCCCCTCATGACTTTATAAACTTCTATAAAATCACCCTTCAGCCTCCGACACTCCTGGGAAAATAACCCTTGCCTATTTGGCCTCTCATTATAATTCAAACACTTCAACCCTGACAACATCCTTGGAAACATTTTCAGTACCCTTTCAAGTTTAACAACATCTTTCATATAGCAAAAAGACTAGAACAGAATGCAATATTCCAAAAAGTGACCTAACAATGCCTTGTATAACCATAATATGACCTCCCAACCCCTATACTCAATGCACTGACCAAAAAAGGCAAATTTACCAGATGGCTTTGTCACTATCTTGATGAACAAGCTCTGGAGAGTCAGGATGGTGGGGTTGATTGGTGCAGGTGTCCCGGAGATGTTCCCTTCTCGCAGAGCACTTTGGGAAACATGTCCAGACACCCTCACCAATCAACCCCACTGCCCTGTGGCCGAACATTTCAGCTCCTCATCCCACTCTGCCGAGGACATGCAGGTCCTGGGCCTCTTCCACCGCCACTCCCTCACCATTCGACGCCTGGAGGAAGAATGCCTCATCTTCCGCCTCAGAACACTTCAACCCCAGAGCATCAATGTGGACTTCACGAGTTTCCTCATTTCCTTTCCCCCCACCTTACCCCAGTTCCAACCTGTCAGCTCAGCACCATCCTCATGACCTATCCTGCCTACCAATCTTCCTTCTCACCAATCCGCTCCACCCTCCTTTCCGATCTATCACCATTACCCCCACCTCCATCTATCTATTGCACTCCCAGCTACCTTCTCCCCTGCCGACCCCGCCCTCAGTCAGGCCCCACCCCCAGTCAGGCCCCACCCCCAGTCAAGCTCTGCCCTGCCGACCCCGCCCTCAGTCAGGCCCCACCCCCAGTCAGGCCCCACCCCCAGTCAAGCTCTGCCCTGCCGACCCCGCCCTCAGTCAGGCCCCACCCTCAGTCAGGCCCCACCCCCAGTCAGGCCCCACCCCCAGTCAGGCCCCACCCCCAGTCAGGCTCCGCCCTGCCTGCCCCGCCTTCAGTCAGGTTCCGCCCCGCCCTGTTATGAAACCTGCCGCAGTTGTTTTGTACCGTTTTCCAGGCTCCGCCCCTCCCTGTGTCACCTCCAATGACAGCTGCGCTCTGAATCACGTGCCAGTCGTTGGCACTGTGGAGTACGCATGCGCGTGTCAGTTGAGCGATGTCGGCGGTTCCGAGCGGAGCACCAGATCCTGGACCCACCGACGTTGTCCATCCCGGGGAGAAGGCAGGGCCTACGGTCGGGAGCCGAGGGTCACTGCGTCCCGATCAGCTGGGTGGCCTGGTGCAGTGTCTCCTGCACCGCTTCAAGAGAAGAACTGGCGGGCCAAACGGAGCCGGCGTCCCGGGCGGGCAGCGGATTGTGGGAGGGTTCCTGGAGTGTGGCGGCGGCGGCTGCGGGGAGCTGCTGGCCGAGCCGGTCACCCTGCGCTGCGGGCACACCTGGTGTCGCCGCTGCCTGCGGAGGAGCCCGCGCTGCCCGGCCTGTGGGGAGGAGGCGGCGGCCGGCCCTCAGTCTCTGCGCCCCAATGTCATTCTGAGCCACCTGATGGCGAAATGGTTCCCGGCGGAGGTCAGCCGGGCCCGGGATAAAATCAAACTGGAGGAGCTGCTGTCACAGTGCCGCTTCCCAGAGGCACTGACCCTGCTCGAGCAACTGGAACTGAGTGAGTGCGGGACACTTGGTGTGCCTTCAGATCTATGTTTAAGGTTCAGTCTGTCTCTGTCTCCCTGTGACTGCTCCTGTTGTGTAACGCGAGTTGTACAACAACTCTTGTGTGAGTTTTATAAACTATTCCTCCTCCAGGAGGTTGGTCGGTTGGTTGGCGTTTTCTTCACTTTTAAGGTCTTGGCACTTTAATTTCTGTTCTCGGATGGTATTGTTGAAGCAGTGATAACTTGTGTTCTCTGTGGGCATGCAGCCCTCCTGAGAGGGCGGTGTTCTTGTTATGTAAACACTACTTCCAGTTGGTTACTCAAGAGTGACTGTGACACTTGCATAAACTCTCGTTGCGCTGTGAACCGTTTGTTCACCAAGACGTTTCCAGCAGCTCTTCCCCGCCCCCCCCCCATATTGTGAGACGTGCGAGCGAGCGATCAAATAGGTTAAAGTGGAGTTTGTAGGGCATGAGGTGAAAAATGTGGTTCAGTGATTAAAATATCAAGTCGTATACGTGTACATAATCCAGTGGGCAATACAAGTTGCTTCTGTTAATTGTGAAACATGACTGCTTCTAGTTTGCAATGAGTCTGATTGGCAATCCAGTCTTAGATTGGCTCACACTTGCATTCTCAGACATTTTATGAAAATACCAGTGTTCAATCAGACAGTTGAAAATGGGGAGAGATACTGTTAGGGCTGATGAGATCTGCTTTCCTTATCTTTCCAATTGGTGGAGGTCAAGGGTTTAGAAGATTCTACAGGATGTGTATCTCAATGTTATTATCTAATTCAGCACTATCACCCGATGAAAGAGCGTCGCTCTGAAAGCTAGTGTGCTTCCAATTAAACCTGTTGGACCTAATGTGTGATTTTTAACATTATCTAATGCTTGAGTTTCCATAGTTCCCTGGGGTAGAGAATTTCAAAGATTGACTGAGTGGTGAAATTCCTTCTCACCTCAGCCTTCAATGACCTTACTGCTATTCCTCCCCTCTTTCTCCATCACCCCGCACCCCCAATCATGAAATCATCGCCTGATTCTACACTCAACTGGGGAAACATTCTATTTGTGTCCAATCTGTCAAGCCCTGTAAGGACTTTTTTGTTCCTAAGATCGCATCTTATTTTTCAAAACTGCAGTGAATACAGAACCAGATTCTTCAATCTCTTCTAATAAAACAATTTCTCATATATTCTATTCTATGCCGAAAGACACAAAGTAATTGTTCAGCTTTTGTGCCTTTTTCCTGTTATTCACTATAAATTCTGTCTCTGCCTGTTTGGGCCTATATTTGTCCTAGTCATCGCTTCCTTTTCACATATCCATTTCACATTCCACATATGCCTGTAAATTTGCATTCTAGTTTGCATTCTATCTCTTCCTCTACCACTCCTCCTCCCTTCCTTCCTTTTATCAGTTTCTTGGTCATACTTTACTATGTTCAAAATTGCATCCAAACCCCAAGTTTGGTACCTCTTTTGGAATTTTTATAGTTTTTGATCTAATGCTGTCTTTAATTTTTTTTAGTGACAGATGAGAGAATACTTTAATTAAAGAATCCCAAAGGATTTTATTCTGATAAAAGAAGCAAGCAAGTAACGAGAGAAAGGATTAGTCCACTAAAGAATAACTAAGGAAGACTGTGTGTCAAACCTGAGAGAATGGGTGAAATTCTGAATGATTACTTTGCATCAGTGCTCACTGAGGAGAGGAACATGGTGAATGTTGAGATTAGAGATAAAAGTTTGATTAGTCTGGATCACGTTGACATAGGTAGGGAAGATGTGTTGGGTAGGCTAGAGGTTATTAAGGTGGACAAATCCCAAGACTGGATGGGATCTATTCCAGGTTGCTGAGGGAGGTGAGAGAGGAAATAGCTGGGGCCCTGACAGATATCTTTGTAGCATCCTTAAATGCAGGTGAGGTGCCAGAAGACTGGAGGGTTGCTCATGTTGTCCCCCTTAACAAGAAGAGTAGTAGAGATATTTCAGGTAACTACAGACCAGTGAGCCTGACGTCAGTGGTGGGAAAGTTACTGGAGAAGGGATAGGATCTATTTATATTTAGAAAAGAATGGGCTTATCAGTGATAGGCAACATGGTTTTGTGTGGGAGAGATCGTGACTTACAAACTTAGAGTTCTTCAAGGAAGTGACTAAGTTGATAGATGAAGGGCTGTTGAAGTCTTTAGTAAGGCGTTTGATAAGATTCCCCATGGTAGACTAATGGAGAAAGTGAAGTCACATGGTGTGCAGGGTGTTGTAGCTAGGTGGATAAAGAACTGGTTGAGCAACAGGAGACAGTGTGTAGTAGTTGAAGGGAGTTTCTCGAAATGGAGAAAGGTGACCAGTGGTGTTCCACAGCGGTCAGTATTGGGGCCACTTGTTTGTGATATACATAAATGATCTGGAAGAGGGCACTGTTGGAATGATCAGCAAGTCTGCAGATGACATGAAGATTGGTGGAGTAGCAGAAAGCATAAGGGACTGTCAGGGGATATAGGTAGACTGGAGAGTTGGGCGGAAAAGTGGCAGATGGTTTTCAATGCAGACAAATGAGAGGTGATGCATCTAGGCAAGTCTAATTCTAGAGTGAATTATGCAATGAACGGAAGAGCCTTGGGAAAAGTTGATGGGCAGAGAGATCTGGGAGTGCAGGTCCATTGTACCCTGAAGGTTGCTGCACAGGTGGATAGAGTGGTCAAGAAGGCATATAGTAAGCTAGCCTTCATTGGACAGGGCATTGAGTATAAGAGTTGGCAAGTCATGTTAAAATTGTGTAAGACATTGGTTTGGGCGCATTTAGAATACTGTGTACAGTTCTGGTTGCCACATTACCAAAAGGATGTGGACGCTTTGGAGAGGCTGCAGAGAAGGTTTACGAGGATGTTGCCTGGTATGGAAGGTGCTAGCTATGAAGAGAGGTTGAGTAGGTTAGGTTTATTTTCATTAGAAAAAAGGAGATTGAGGGGGAATCTGATTGAAGTTTACAAAATCACGAAGGGTTTGGACGGGGTAGATAGAGACAAGCTTTTTCCCAGGGTGAAGGATTCAAAGATGAGAGGTCACGCTTTCAAGGTGAGAGGTGGAAAGTTTAAGGGGGATACACGCGGCAAATATTTCACACACACAGGGTGGTGGGCATTTGGAACGTGTTGTCTGTAGAGGTGGTAGAAGCAGGCACGGTAAATTAATTTAAGATGTGTCTGGACAAATGCATGAGTAGGTGGGGAGCAGAGGGATACAGATGCTTAGGAATTGACCGACAGGTTTGAACAGTACATTTGGATCAGCTCAGGCTTGGAGGGCCGAAGGACATGTTCCTGGGCTGTAAATTTTCTTTCTTCTATTAACCATTGCAGATCCACCCCCTCATTGTTTTATGTAGTTTTCCAATTTATCATTGCTCTCTTGAACCTCAACCATTAGTTTCTCAAGCTGAGATTTAAGGCCTTAGTTTTATGATTAACTATACCATATTCAAACTTGATGTGAAATCTGTCATATTTTGGTCCATATTTGCCCAAGGCTTCTTAACAGCGAAGTTATTAATTAGCCCTTCCTCATCACATAATACTAAATCTTAAGATGTGCTAACTCCTGGTTGGTTCCTCAATGTGCTGGTAGAAAACTGCATACTCTGCAATATTATTGCAGAGTATGCAGTTTTCTACCAGCACATTGAGGAACCAATATTATTGCAGATTAGGTTTACCCAGCCAATATGTAAATTGAATTCACCTAATTTTTACTAGGTTACTCTCCTTTAAATACATCTCTAATTTCCTGATTTGTACTATGTCCAACATTACTACTACTGTTTAATGGCTCATTTGAAAAAAACTTGCATCAGTGATTGCTGTCCCTTTCTGTTCATCAGCTCTTTTCTACATCATTATCCTTCAATCTAGGATCCTCCCAAATAATGTACAGATCACATTCCTTGAAGAGCACGATTCCACCTCATCTTCCTTTTCATTATGCCTCTGAAATGATGAATAATTTCAGTTCCCAATCTTAGTCACCCCTTAGTTACTCCCTGTAATAATAAATACATTGTACCTGTTTACTTGAATCTTATGTCTTCAAAACACCAACCTTGTTTGAATGGTATGTACATTGGTAAGAACCTTTATTTCTGTCTTTTAAACATTATTCTGTAGTCTGATGATGATATTTGATACATGCCTTTGTTTCTATCCTGTAATTTTGCATATTACCTCTCTATTTCCATTGCAGTCTTTTCCTCCAATCTGAGTATCCGCACTGATTCCTATTCTTCTATCGGTCTCATCTAAATCCTCTCCACCAGCACTAGCATTTTTTCCTGCCAGGGTATTAGTCCTGGCCTCACTTAGATCCACCATCTTATTGAGATATACCTTGCCCTAGAGCTGGTCCCGATGCCTGATGTATCTAAAGAAGTGATGAGGAGGGAGGACATGTTGAATCAGTTAATTCTATTGTTCCCATGTTTCCTAATATATGGAACTGGGAGTAATCACAAAATTACTGGGAAGTTGAAGGGTGCTGATAAACAAGATTAGAGTAGATGAATACATCTCTGTGACTCTATAATACTTGATCGTTGTGAACACAATGAGCCAAGGCCTTTTTTCTTTGCTGTAAAGACTCTAATTTTGAGGCACTACTGCTTTTCAATTTCCTTCCTAGCTCCCTAAAATCCACTTTCTGGACCTCATCGTCTATTTTAGGCCTGCCCTCCACAAAATTACTAATTGGTACTAGCATGGACCACATCTTATGGCTGAACACCTTCCCCCAGAAGAATGTCTTGCTCTGTGACACCTGGGACTGTAGCACCAGGAAGATAGCGTATCCTTCATGAGTCTGCGGTCTCAGAACTCTGCCTGTTCTTAAGGATTTGGAAGAAAGGTGGTTACTGGCAAGGAAGTACTCAGTGAATGGTGGCGCACGGGGAAGCTCAGAGGAATCTTGGGGTCCTTGTTCACAAATTCCTGAAGGTGGCAGAGCAGGTTAATATGGTTGTTCGGAAGGCCTACTGATGCTTGCCTTCATCAGTCGAGGCATAATTTAAAAGAACAACAAAGTCATGTTGAAGCTATGCAGGACTTTGGTTAGACCACAGCTGGAGTGCTATGTGCATTATCAGTCTCCATATAATAGAAAGGATGTGATTGCACTAGAGTGGAAACAAAGAAGGTTCACCAGAGTATTGCCTTGAATGGAGCATTTCAGGTACGAAGAGAAGCTGGTGAATCTCAGGTTGTGTTTTGTATTTAGAGCAGAGAAGGTTGATGGGGGATCCTAATAAATGTGTGTCAGATTATGAGGAAAGTGGATAGGATGAATAGAAAGCATCTGTTCCCATCAGTGAATGACTAGGGAGCATAACTTTAAAGTGAAAGGCAGTGAGTTTAGAAGGGATTAAGGAAAAGCATTTTCACCCAGAGGATGGTGGGGATCTGGAATGTGCTGAATGGCGGGTGGTTGAGATGAGGAATCTCACAATCTTTTAAAAAGCACTTGGATGAGCACTCAAAGTTTCAGCATTCAAAACTATGGGCCTAATGTGGGAAAGTGGGGCTAGTGTCAGTTATAACCTAATTTCAGTGGTACAGACTCAGGCCACTTCTGTATTGGATGACTGATGTTCTGTGACTAAACCTATAGTTTGATACAGAATGTCTGTTGTTTATTTGTATTTGATGTCTAACTATTTAGAACCCAGTGATGTTGCCCTACAGAGCTACAGGGCTGAATCGTATGCTGGTCTTCAACAGTTCAAAGAAGCAAGGGAAGATATGGAAGCAGTGTGTTCAAGAAGGCCTGCTTGGCCAGAGGTGACTATTTTCTGCAGTTTATCATTATGTATGTCATATCTAAATAGAAACAGCAATTTTGTCCAATCCTAATTAGTTTAGTGATTAACCCAATTTATCCTATCAACCCTCTTATAATTTTACCATAAATCATTGCATCCTGTAGTTTGACTCTTTTTTTTACTTCCATTGCAGCAAATCCAAATTTTAACAGGATACTAAGCTTCATTATTGAAGTACTGCATTGTCAGAGCTTCCTTTTGTGTTAGCCATTGCCTGCCTGGTTTGTGTACACTGTACAATTGAAAGAAGACTGCCAAGTTCTTTTGGTGTCCTGTGTATGTGTTGATGTGTGCTTTTATACAGAAGAGTAGCAACTCCATTGTAGTCCATTTGGAATATTCCTGAGACTTGATGCTAAGTGCAATGCAAGTTTATTATTTCTCTATCGCCCTCGTGCTCCATTGTGTGCCAGATTGGAAATGATTTTATCTTTTTGATGTTGAATGTCATTGTCTTCAATTATTACAAAAAATTCTTTCTTGGCATTAGTAAAGCTTAGATTTAAGCTTTTGAAGTCTTCATTAGCCAGTTTTAAACTGCAAAACAAAATTAAAGCACAGCATTCAGTGCTAATATGTTTACTAGCTCTATCAAATCCTTTGGGATTTGTTTCACAAGTAATCTAGGAATCAAGTATATACATTGTGCATAAAGGTTAATAGCAATATAGACCCTGAAATAATTGTTCCTTATCATGTAACTTTTTTTTAAAAAAAGCTATTTAAGTCCCCTTAAAAGATTGTGCTAGTACAAGAGTGAAATATTACGGATGCTGAAAATCTGCAATAACCAAAATTGATGGAAATACTGAGCAGGTCTCACAACATCTAAAGATAGAGAAAGAGAGTTGATGTTTCAGTTCAATGATCTCTTATCAGAACTGGGAAAAGTTAGAAGTGGTAGATCTTGAGCAGGTGAAAAGAGGGCTTTGGTAAGAAAAACAAAAGGTATTGGATGAGGAGGAAAGAGCAGGAGCAGTCGAAGTACCATGTTTCGTTTGCAGTCCAAAAGGAACCGTAAAGGTCAGACCAGGTAAGGATGGCAGATGTCCTTCCCTTACTGACATTTGTGTACCAAATGGGAAGTCATTCAGTTTCACAAAATATGCCAGACCTGCTGAATATTTTGGTTTATCCTGAAGAATTACTGTTTCTATTGAAATTTTAATCTGGACAAGCTACCGTAAAGCTGTTTGCTCCGGCTCTCCTGTAAATGTGTCTTGAATTGCTTTTAACACTGCCATGTCCATCTTCATCATTACCAAAGTATTTTTTTTTAAATCCATCACTGATGTCGTAATACCTGCTCGTTTTATTGGACTTTTTCTTTTTGAGCAATGCATGGTTAAGTCCATGATTGCTCTGCTTTTTGTAGTTCCAAGGGTGGTTTCTACTGTCTAACAAATGACTTGTTTTAAAAAACTGTTTTCGTTATTGAGCGTTTCACACTTCAGTTGATCACACTTTCTGTGTCAAGAAAGTTATTGTTTATTTGGATAATATGTGATTTAATTAGCCTGAGAATGTTAAAACAAAGCAGATAATCAGAATTTGATAATTTGTACTCAACATGGAGGTGGTGTTCTGTATTTCAATAACATAAATACATTTGGATTTGACCTTAGCACACTTTCCTTTCCAGTCATTTCAAAGGGTAGATTTGAAATTAAAACAAAGGTTGTTATTGAATATGTCAGACAGTTTACAATAAGTACATTGTGTTTTGACCCCTATACTTCAGTGTTTTAAAAAATTATTTAATTTCTTCAGGGATATTTTAGAAAAGCTAGAGTCCTCTATACTATGGGTCTGATCGATGAAGCCGTACAATCATTTCTTCAGTGTTTGGCTTTGGATGAAGATTTTACTCCAGCAAAAGTTGAAGTGGAAAAGGTAATGTTTTTACATATCTGTAGAGCTTATGCTAGTTGGCTGAGCATCACAGAATAGATATTCATTTACAACATAAGTTGAGTAGTCCTGACAAAATACATGTTTTGTTGCAGCTTTTCATCTTGAAATTATCAAGGCAATTCATGCTAATAGCACTGTAAGAGAACCAAGGTTATTGCCGTGCACCAGAGTTGGCATGTTATGTTGTGTTCAGGACATTGAGGCCACTTTTGGAGTACAGTAGAGTTCTGGTCGCCTTGCTATACTAAGATATTATTAAATTGGAGAATGTGCAGAAAAGATTTACGAGGTTGTAACTGGGCTGGAGGTTTTGAGTTATAAGGAGAGACTGGATATATTGGGATTCTGGATCAGTGGTGCTGGAAGAGCCTGGATATACTGGAACTTTTTTCACTCGAGTGTAGAAAGTTGAGGGGTGACCTTAGAAATCTATAAAATCATAAGGAATGTAGATCAGGTGAATAACAAAGGTCTTTTACTTAGGATAGAGCCTAGATTAGAGTGGTGCTGGAAAAGCACAGCAGGTCAGGCAGCATCCGAGGAGCAGGAAAATCAAAGTTTCGGGCATAAGCCAGACCTAGGGATAGGAAAGTTCAAAATTAGAGGGTATAATTTTAAGTTAAGAGGAGAAAGATTTAAAAAGGACCAGAGGGACAACTTTTATCACGGAGTGGTTTGTATGTGGAATGAACTGCCATGGGAAGTGGTAGATGGAGGTACAGTTATGCCATTTAAAAGATGTTTAGATAAGTACTTAAATAGAAAAGGTTTAGACCTGTGGGCCAAACACAGGCAGATGGGACTAGTTTTGTTTGGGAAACTTGGTCAGCATGGAAAAGTTGGACTGAAGAGTCTCTTTCCATGTTGTATGACTCTGTGACAGTTAACTGAAAGCTTTGTTTAACTTTTAAACCAGACATCAGTGTTACCAATCAGAGTCCACTTGTCAACCAATCAGCACTCCCCTCTCATACAGCTTTGATGTTGGTTCTTCTTTTAAATTGGTATTTTTGCTAATTGTCCTGAGTGCAATATGAAAAACTTCTGACAGAATGACATTTTCAGTATTAGTGACGTTCTGACCTACCAAATAACTAATACCAAATAGTGTTTCTGTTATATTAAAAATGATCTGAATATTCAGGTTTATTTCATTTCAGTCTATGCAGGTGGTTTTATTTTAAACTAAACTCCATATGTTTGTATTTGGAGGAACACGGAATATTGACCATCTCAGATTTGTTCCTGGGCTATATTTTAAAAACCCTTGTTCACAGGATGTGGGCATCCATGGGTAAGGTAATATTTATTGCCACTTCCCAGTTCCCTTGAAGCTGCTGGTGAGATACCTTCTTGATCATCTTCATTCCTTGGAAGTGTAGTGGATTTAACAATACTGCTGTTGGGAAGTTCTAGATTTTTGTCCAGTGACGATGAAAGTACAGCTGTATAGATCCAAGTCAGGTTGGTATGTGGCTTCAAAGGAAACTTTCAGGTGATGGTGCTACCGTGAATCGGTTGCCTTTCTCTGAGATGGTGGCAGTCATGGGTTTTAACTGTATTGCATCTTGTAAATGGTACAGACTATTAGTGAGGTTTTGGTGATGGAGGGATTCCAGTCAAATGGGTTGCTTCGTCCTGGATAGTGTGGACTTTGCGTATTATTGGAGTTGGCTTCATCCAGGCAAGTATTCGATCACACTGCTGACATACACCTTAATGAAGGTTGACAGTTTTTTGGGATGTAAATACTCACCACCTGACTATCCAGAATTCCTGACTTCTGATCTGCTATTGTAGTCAGTATTTATATGGCTAGTCCAATTTAGTTTCTGATCAGTGATAACCCCTAGCATGCTAATGGTGGGGAATTCAGCAGTAATGATGCCTTCGAACATCATGGAGAAAAGATTATATTCTGTCTTGTTGGGGATGGTCATTTTCTGATTCTTGTGTGGTACTTTTATTTTTCACTTACCAAACTAAACTTGGATGGATAAATATGGTTGGATCCAGGACAATGTCATGAAGGATTTGTGCAGTGATGTCTCAGCACTGAGATGAGTAATCTTCAGCAATTATAATGTTTTTTTCGTTCTGCTTAGTTTATACAAAGTGAAGTCAAACTAAGGCAATAATTGACAGATTTGTATTTGTCCTGCCTCTTATTTAGAGTCATAGAGATGTACAGCATGGAAATAGACCCTTCAGTCCAAACTGTCCATGCTGACTAGATATCCCAACCTAATCTAGTCCCACCTGCCAGCATCCAGCCCATATCCCTCCATACCCTTCCTATTCATATATCCATCCGAATGCCTTTTGAATGTTGCAACTGTACCAACCTCCACTTCCTCTGGCAGCTCATTCCGTACATGTACCACCCCATTTTGCCAGATAGATTTATTCCTTTATTCATTCATCGGATATGGGCATCATTGGCATGGCAGTATTTATCACCCATCCTTAATTGACCCTAAACTGGTGGCTTGCTAGCTCATTTCAGAAAGTAGTTGAGAGTTGACCACATTTGTGGGTGTGCAGTCATGTGTGGGGTAACCCAGGTGATAATTGACCATGTTATCAAGTGGCATCTGCACACTGATGCTCAGTTTGGGCTCTGAGGGCAATGTAGCTTGTGACCTCAAAGCAAACTTGGTCCAAACATGGATTAAAGAGCTGAACTCAAGTTGAGGTGAGAGACATTGTCCTTTGATATTAAGTCAACATTCAGTTAAGTGCAACAAGTAATCCTGAAAGACATTAGTGTTTAAAAAGAAATTGGTTCACTTATCAATGGTTTTATGATTACGTCCAGTTCCAGATTTATTAATTGAATTTAAGTTCTATCTGCTAACATTGTAGAATTTGAACCAGGGCATTAGCCTGTGCCTCTGGAATACTTGTCCACTGACAACCATTACAACACCATTATTCCCATGTTAGTATTGTAGCTGTTCTGGAACAGGTTGGTTTGGGGCACAGTGAATTCTGGAGTAGAAGCCTTCCGTGCTATTTTCAGAATGTTGTCAGGGTCTCTGGTTTATCTAGTACCTATAGCTGATTCTTGAAATCACGTGGGATAAGTTATTCATTTGGACATACAATCATTTTACTAAAATATCTAAATATGTATGATACTGTTTTGAGTTTGAGACAGAAGTTACATTTCAGATGGTGGTTAAAAGCTAAGTCTTGCTCATGTGACTACCTCTCGATAAGGACCTTTTGAGACTTGGGTAGTACATTTAAGTACTGAAACAATGTAATGTGAATGCTAGAACTTGAAATAAAAAGAATGCTAGAAGTACTTCCAGGCCAGGCAACATCTGAGCAGAGGGAAACCGAATTAGTTGCCCAAGTATTCCAATTTGCGAGAACCCTCTGACTCCATTTAGATTGCTGATGTGCTTTCGAACTCTAAGGAAGTTCCCATGGGAATGAATCTGCAGTACTTGTATAGGAAATTTAAACTACTGATTTTCAATTTTACCCTCCCCGGATTGTTTTGTAATTGGTCAAAACAACGCTGTGAGTTTGTATACTCGCTCTGTTTTGTCATGGAGTACTGGCATCGCTGACCAGGCCAGCCTTCATTGCCCATCTCCAATTGAGTGTCAACCACATTGGTGAGGGTCTAGAGTTGGCCAGACTAAGAATTTCAGGTTTCCTTCCCTTTAAGCACATTAGTGAACTAGGTGGGTTTTAACAACAATCAACATGGTAGTAAATTTGTTAGCTTTTGAAATTCCAGATGTAGAGTCAGTGGAGGTTGAGCATTTTCAGGGGGGATAGCATTTGATGAGAAAGAGAATAAGGGATTATCAACATGGTCAGCAATGAGGTTTGTATGAACTTTAATACCATAATAAATCATCATAGATACTTTTTGAGGAAAACAAATTACTAAGTTGAAGCAGAACTAGCTCAAGCTTTGGGATATTTAAATTCTTATCAGGGCATGGCAACTGCTGCTTTACTTGATTTGACTTTCTTCACTGATATTGACTGTAATTCAGAAGTTGTTTTTGGGTGCTTTCAACATTTCTGAAGAAATGGGGATTGGAAATCTCAGCCAGAAAGTAAATGGGAAGTAAATTGTAGTGCAAAAGTATGAGTGGAATGGCAATTCTGACCCCGGAAGATTTTAAGCTATTGTTTCAGGTCAGTGACTTTACATCAGAACTGGTCTTCCTGAAAGATGTCTCTCGGAAGTTGCTGATTAACCTGCTCACTACTACCAAATTGCTTTTTCATTATTACAATAGCTAAGTAGCCTGCAAATACTTAACATTTCCAAACTGAATCAGTTTGGAACATTTAACTTGAAGTTCTTGTGATTAACTTTAAAACAGCTTGATATTTTTATATAAGATGGCATTTAGATCTACGAGGATATTAGTATTTGACCTGGTCGGTGCACGAATCCATATGTATGTTTTGTGACATTGTGGTCAAACTCTACTTGGCAATGGAACACATTGTTCACTATGAACTCCATGCTGCTATTCAGAAATTGTGTATGATATTAATGGCTCATCATAGCAATTCTTACGCTCTCTAAAAATCTTTAAAGAATTGTTGCAGCATTTAGTAATTATTCTTTGAGAATTAGAAATGATATGAAGTATTTCCAATAACTAGTAGATCTTGTAGTTTTGAACGTCGACTGAAATTGCATTATGTTTTTTTTGTCCCTCCATGAACCATTTCATGAAACTATTCTCCCTGCACAAATTATGATAGAGGTTGAACAGTTGATTTATAGGCCAAAAATTATGTTTATTTGTAATAATGTTGCAATAATAGTTGTGGAATGATGAACAAATGGAGTTGCAATTAGTGTACAACATTCACTTACAACTTTTCAAATATAGAAGTGGTTAGTGTCTGCAGCAAGACCCAAATACTCTCTTCAAGCTTGGACTGACAAGTACCAAATGCACAGCACAAGTACAAGAAATAGAGATTAATCAGAGAATCTAATCATCTCCCCATTAAAATTCAACATATTTACCATTACTATAAATAGCATGGCTCCAGCAATACTTCAGATGTTTCATCTCATTGCCATTCAACAGCATTACCATCACTGAATCTGTCCCATCCATATACTGGTATCCCATATACTGTATAATATGTCAGAGATGGAAAATTCTTTGGTGTGAGTAACTTTCATGCTAGCTTCCAGAGCCCGTCCATGGGTCAGAAATGTGATGAGGCATCACTGTTTGTGTGCAGCTCCATTCAGGACAAAGAGTCATCTGATCTGCATTCCATGTATCACCTCAAATATTTCATCCTTCCACTAATGTAAGATGACAAATAAGAGCTATGTTATTTCTTTCTTTCTTAGTGAGCTTTAAGAAGACTTGTAGCTCAGGTTGAGGTTCTGGATGTAAGTTTACTTGTTGAGCTGGAAGGTTCATTTTCAGACATTTCGTCACCATGTTAGGTAACTTACTAGGTCAGTAAGCTTCCAGTGAAGCACTGGTGGTATAGCCTGCTTTCTGTTAGTGTGTTTAGGTTTCCTTGGGTTGGTGATGTCATTTCCGGTTCTTTTTCTCAGGGGGTGGTAAATAGAATCCAAGTCAGTGTGTTTGTTGATAGAGTTCTAGTTGGGGTGCCATGCTTCTAGGAACCCTCGCTTGTGTCTCTGTTTGGCTTGTCCTAGGATGAATGTGTTGTCACAGTTAAAGTGGTGTCCTTCCTCATCTGTATGTAAAGATACATGAGAGTGGGTCATATCGTTTTGTGGCTGGTTGATGTTCATGTATTCTAGTGGCTAGTTTTCTGCCTGTTTGTCCAAAATAGTGTTTGTACAATCAGACGTGCGAGAATTCCTAAAAGCATGGCACTCCAACTGGAACTCTATCAACAAACACATTGACTTGGATCCTATTTACCACCCTCTGAGAAAAAGAACAGGAAATGACATCACCAACCGAAGGAAACCTAAACACACACAAAAAGCGGGTCATCCCACCAATGCTTCACTGATAATGTTACCTGGTATGGTGACGAAACATCTCAAAACTAACCTTCCAGCTCAGCAAGCAAACTTACATCCATTATCTCTTTATGGTACGGATCTTAAATTCTATTCAACTATTAAAACAGAACACATTGTTGATTGATTAAATGCTGAGGACTGGATTGGCATAAGTAAGAATTGTTGTAGGAAATGATATCACTTACCCAGCTTTTTGTTTTGTAATTTGTTTGCTTCATGTTTCTGGGCATTTAATTTCTAGCTAATTTACTAATATATAAAACTTTACAAAGTGTATAGATGTGTTAAGAATCTATGTAACCTTTTATAAAGGTACTGATTATTCACAACATATTTAGTAATATTGCAATATCATATTTTTACTGTGTATAGATTTTGTGTGATTTATTGTCACCGGGTCCTGAGAGTATCAAAGAAGGATTGCAGCACATTAGAAATAAAGATTTGCCAGTTCACTCACACACCACTGTAGGCTGTTTTCGAAAGACATCTAATGCCTCAGAATTCATAAATGATGAGGTAAGTGATAGCAATATATTCTCATTTTTCTTTTTTTATTGTTATGCTCTAATTTAGTGTCAGTTTAAGCAACTGTGCAAACAGTATTTAAAGTATATAAATACAGGACTCATTAGTTCTTAATGCAATACTTTAGTTGCAGTTCACTATTTTGTGTATAAAACTACAAACATGCTGTTAAGCATATAATTTGAATGTTATGAATTTTGATGCCATTAGCTTGACTCAGTTGGCACAGAGCAAAGTTATTGAAGTAAACAATATGAAGCAGTCGAATGACTAACTCAATATTTCATCGAATCCCTATAGTGTGGAAACAGGCCATTTAGCCCAACAATTCCACACTGACCTTCTAAAGAGTAACCCACCCAGACCTATTCTCCTACTCTATTACACTATATTTCCCATGACTAATACACCTAGCCTACACGCCCCTCAGCCCTATGGGCAATTTAGCATGGTCAATTCGCCTGACCTGCATACCTTTGGACTAAGGGAGGAAACCGGAGCACCCGGAGGAAACCCACGCAGACACTGGGAGAATGTGCAAACTCCACACAGTCACCTGAGGTGGAAATCGAACTCTGGTCACTGGAGCTGAGAGGCAGCAGTGTCACCATATTTGCATTCAAGTTTGTTGCCTAAGATTACTAGACACTAAATTACATTCAGCCACTTTCTTAATATTTTTACTTCATTTAAACAAATTAATTTTTATATCTCAACTTTTTAAAATATTGAGGATCTATTATTGTTTCATGTGCATCAGTACCACACCAATGTCACTCATATACAGACTATATGTGATTGAAATGAGAACTGGTTATCGATGCAGTAGAAATCAAAATGTATTGTTTTGGTGACTAAATTGATGTGGAAGCATACATTGAAAAATAGGACATAAGTTCCACAGCTGTAAAAATACCAGGCATCTTTGCTGGAAAGAAGTGACAAAATGCGATTTGTCACGATCTGAGTTTTTACACCCCTGAATGCATTTCGAAAGACCTCAAAAAGCACAACATCTTGTATCATGAGACAAATCAAAAAAAGTGACATGAATAATTGTTTTTAACAAGTAACGTAAGGTTAATTTTTAAAATGCGTTCTTATTTCATTATTGAATGTACTGATCTACTGGTTATGCCAATGGATTAACTCGAAGGTTCAGTTCACGTTCTGCCAGAACATGAAAATGAACTTGTAATTGTTTAGCACAGAAAATTACCAAGGAAGCTAATATATTAATTTTTAAAAAATTCTTCATAGAAGGGAATCTGCCACCATGACGTCTGGGCTACAGTTGATTCTAAATTATGATTTACTTTGAAGGCCTTGAGGCAACTCTTTATGGATAATTACTGACTAACCAATATCATTGTAGTAATACTCACATCCCAAACAGAATCTCCTAAAGAGCTATAGTAAAATCTAATGTAATGGTACCCAAGTATTTTTATGCTGTTTGGTGAATTAGATAGCTATAAAGCTAATTCCTCTTACATTGTTGTTTGTGACTAACATTCAGTATTATGAGTAATTACTGTATGCTGCCGGTGAGATAGTGAAAACTGATCGGAGCAATGTGTGATTGGAAGAGATTGAAGTTTTCACGCATTTTTACTGATGTCAGTTGCTTTAAGTGATGTTGAATGTTTTAGCATTTTTATACTAATAGATTTTTGTTGTGAATCAGCAGATATCAAACATGCCAAAAAACTCAGAGGGAGAATTAGCATATCTGAGTTGGACTCGATCTGTTCAGTTATTGCGTAGGGTGGAGAACCTTGTTGGTTTGAAAAAGATTTCTTCAGTCCCACTGCTTTCATGCAAAGAAAAGGCAGTTCTACTGAAAAGAAAGTTGCCTTTTAGCGATCAAGAAATAAAGGAAACTGGCAATGCAAAGATTAAACACCAAAAGAGGGGTCAGTTATTGTTTCAATCTTGTAATGCAAGTTCATATCACCACTTTAAGATAATTTGGTAACTCTAAGCCTAACTTTCAATTATTTAAGGAAACCAGTAAAACTAATTTATACACCATTAATACCTCCATCACCATTTCTTTTGAAGTGAAAACTTGAATGTTTATAAAAGAGAATGGTTTGCAAAGCTTTTTTAAATCCACTTTGTTGTCAAAGTAGTCCTCTTCGGTAGTCAAATTATCTATTCCTGTGACTGAATTGAGAATATTTAGTTGTGAACTATCATTTTATTTTTAACTTTTCTTATTTGAAATGTGCTTTTATTCAGATACTGAACAACTGTTCCATGCACTACATTTTGAGAGAACGTTAACTAAGGATGTAGTAGATGCAGGAGATTTTGAGTGTTCTCTTTGTATGAGGTAGGAAAACGTTCATTTGAAATGACAAGTGTATGTCAGAATTAACCTTTTAGACTGCAGCACCTCGGAGATCTATCTTGCCGCAATAATTCTAAATTTCAAGTCCAGCATCAGTACTAAAAAGAGAGGTAACTTCATTAAGTAAACACCAGACTAAAACATTTATTTTTAAAATAATGCTTTTTTCTGTGGATTGACTTGACTAGACAGTTTTTCTGAATTGCAATTTTAAGAGGGCTTGTACAACATAGTTTAAAATTATTTCAGATTTTGCCCAATCTTTTCTTTTTTAAAGATGCCCTTGCTCTTGCATTTTGTTTCTTTGCCTGCTAACCTTTATCAAATTTTCTCTTAGCCCCCCAAGTGTACTTTATCACTTTTTATATTACTGTTGGGACTAGATTGGGTTGGGACATCTGGTCGGCATGGATGGGTTGGACCGAAGCGTCTGTTTCCATACTGTACATCTCTATTACTCTAATATTAAAGCTGTTTATTCATTGCATGCTTTTCCTTTAAATTATAACTTTTTTTGTACTCTATTCATCTCTGCTGTGAAGATCCTTATAGCTACTTGGTCAACTCACTGACTAATTATTTTAATATGTTAATTTGAACCAATTCCTGTCTTGTCTCACTGAACTTTTTCCGTCCAGTCCTATTTTGCAGTCCAGAACTTTGTTTTTGACAAGACTTCTTTGGTGTACTGGTATTTTTGCTGGACTAGCAATCCACTGGTCGGAGTCATATCCTGCACAAAGGATAATGATTGTGGTTTTTGGAGGTCATTTCATCTCAGCTCTAAGACATCTTTCCTCTCTTACTATTAGCACTCGCTTTGCCATTTGCTTTGGGCACCATGACTTTATGTTCGACTTAATTCTCCTCCTACTTTGTCATCTGCTTAAAGAACATACTTCACTCCTGAAGAAAAATAATTGCACCTGATATATTAAGTGTTTCTCTCGAAAGATGCTGCTAGATTGACTGAGCTTCTCCAGTATTTATTTCACATCTCTCAAAGAATTCCTCAGGATAATAACATAGAGTCAACTGTCTTAAACTCTTTCAGCTATGATCTTCCTTTTATTATAAAAGCAGCACTCTTGATTTGCACCACAAATATATCCAGCAGTGTATACCATCTGCAAATGCACTGCAGCAATTCACCATGGTTGCTTAAACAGTGCCTTCTGAATCCGTGGCACCTACCATATTAGAATGTCAAGGGTGGTAGACACAAGAGAATGTCACCGCCTTCACGTTCCACTCCAGGCCACTCACTTTGTAATATATCACCCTTCAGTGGTCACTAGGTCAAAATCCTGTAACTTTCTCCCTTAACAAGATATATTTACACAAATGGACTGCAACAGGTCAAGAAGCCAGCTCATTGCCACCTTGAGGACAACCCGGGAAGTACTGGTCCAAGCATCAAAGTCTACATCTCTTTAATGAATATGAATATAAATAAATAAATAATAAAAAAAACTTCTGTGATTATTCTCTAAACCTCATGTCAATTATTTGTCTCTATTGTCTCTATTTCACAGAGCTACAAGGGTTTGTTGGGCGGCACGGTGGCACCGTGGTGAGCAGTTAGGTACAGGCAATAAATGCTGGCCTAGCCAGCAACACCCTCATCACGAATTTAAAAGAAAACACACACTGCCAGGACAGACTGAAATTAGTAAAGTTAAAATTATCCATTATTGTTGACCTGCTGTGCATCTTTGATTATTTTGAAGATCTCTACCTCTGTTTCACTCTTGGGTGTGCAGTTTTCACAATAATACCATTTCCTTTATTCCATTCCATTGCCATTGAAATCATCTTAATGCAACCCAACACATCCTTGCATTCTGTGTCTATGATATAATATGTTTACTTCCATAATATGGGGGCAACTGCAATATTGTAATTTTCTGAATTCAGGACTTTTTTTTTCAGATTGTTCTTGGAGCCCATCACGACACCTTGTGGACACACCTTCTGTAAATGTTGTTTGGAACGAAGTTTAGACCACAGTCCACTATGCCCACTTTGTAAAGACAGCCTAAAAGTAGTAAGTTGTAGACCATACTGATTGTCTTATTGTTTTATAATGGTCACTATCTGATATTTACACACAAGTTCCATTAAAAAAGACTTGTGCATGCAATTGTGACATGAGAAAACTTCTTTATTAAGTTTCACCAATTTACATCCCCTTGACGATCTGGTATTTATTTTAAACCTTTCATGACAGTAGAAAGCTGATCTTTTTAAGCTCTATCTAATGGTCAATGAAAGTTGTTTTTGTTTTCTCCATTAGATGATTTGGAATGTCAAACTCTGAATGCAGTAGTTTGATTTGGTCAGGCCTATATTGTCATGATGTCAGCAAAACTGGCATTAATGTTATTAAAACTTATGCTCAGATTCTCATGTAAGATGGAATCTAGCACTTCAAGATCAGGACTAGCTGTCAGTATATCTTCATCACAAATAGAGGAGTAAGAGCATGCCAGTGAATACGATCTTGGCAGATCTATCCCAGGTCTCCACTCTTTTATGCCTCCTCTTCAGAGTATTCAACTCCTTTATTTCAAAGATTTATCTACGTCCTCTATAAATACTTTCAGTAATCTATCTTCCATAACACTCAATTGAAAATGCCAGACATTCAGTATTACCTGGAAAAAAATTCTTTGCATCACAATATAAAGTATGTGCCCCTTGTTTTGTAATTTCATCAGTATGTTTTGTTTTTGATCTCAGCACCTCAATAAGATTGGTATTTTTGTATTGTGGACTTGTAAACCATTGAGCTGACTTGAATTTACTCAGGCATTTCACATGGGATCTGCTCATAGGAGGCGTTTTATGACATTCTGTTTTAACCTGTTAAGAGCTAGTTGTTATCTATGTCATAAATAGACAAGTTTGCTTTCTGTAGTTCGATCTCAGCGATACTAAACAGCAATGAACATTTAATAAAAATGTGAGTCAAGATTGCCGACAAGAAGCTCTGGCAAATTGGTAATATAGTTTAGCATCACAGTAGTACAACTCCAGAGCTTGGTAAGAATTGTGCTACTGTGTTCCGTGTACTAGATTCTTTCTGTAAGGTGATATTGGACTTCATGGGAAATCCTGTTGGCTCAGCATTGGGAATTTGCAGGATAGCAGGTGTTCTGCTTAATCAGCAAAACTAATATTCCTGGGAATTGTGGAGAATTTTGAATGACAGTTGGTGGGTTCCTCTACTTGCTGTGCAAGGTTCCATCCATGCAATGGAAGAAAGAAATCAAGACTTTGTCTCACACGTCTTGATTAATGAGACTCACATTTTCTCCATGTTTTTTCAGATAATTGAATTGAAGTTCACCCAATTGTAAATGTCTCCAGGCATTAATCTACGCCTCTGGATTACTAGATTAGTAACATTACCGCAATTGCTACCAGTATTGTAACTACAATATGAAATGTATTTTTCAAGTGGCACATAATGAAATTTCTCTTTTACACAGTGCGAAATCTATTTGATTACTTAGCCATCCTCTCCTGTGCATCTCTTTCTCTCTCTTCACTCCCCTCAACCCCACAAAAAACTCTCAGAAGTACTTGTAATGTAGCCATGGACCAATTTAAATTGTATACTCCTTTGGTTGTTGACATCTTTACCTTGATGATGGGAATGCTTTACATAAGAAACCAAGTATTTTTAAAAAGTTTTTTTCTCTTCAGTATCTTGAAAATAGGAAATATGCTGTCACCTATTTGTTGGAAGAAATAATTGCAAGGTATCTTTCTGAAGAACTGTGTGAAAGGCAAAGGATTCATAATGAAGAAACTGCAGAACTTTCAAAGTAAGTTATTAATCAAAAATGTCATACTGCTAGAGATGGGATTTTGAAAAACCGATAATCCTATTGAGCATGGATTGACCTAAGGATAGCAGGGGATCATTATTACCGAATTTATTGTGAACTGCAGGATATATTTATAAAATCAATTAAGACTAAAATTTGTTGAGAAGTCAGTGGATTATTTCTATTGATGTCATTATCATAGGAGATTTTTAAATATCCAAAAATCAGGATGCGATGAGATGTCCATGGTCAATTTTTAAAGAAAAAAAGACGCTTTCAACACATTTGTAATGAAGCAAAACAAATATAGTTATGGAATTGTTGAGAAATGGTGGCCTAAGAGTTCACAGTAAGAATAGGCCATTTAACTTCATGCTTGTTGTACCATTACAAAGAACATTGCTGATTTATCTGAACTTTTGTTTTATGCAGTATTACCATAGCCTTTAATTTCCTTAGTATCCAAAAAGTAAGTATATTTAATTTGGTACTTGATCATTAACAGATTATCCACCATTCTCTTGGGTAAAGAATGCCAAATATATAATACAGCACAGAATAGGCCCTGCAGCCCTTGATGATGTATAACAATTTGAATAATCTCCTGTATTGGCACTAAATTATCAACTATTTTTAACTGTCCCCTGCATCCTAGATTCCATAACCGTGGTAGCATTTTCTCAACATCTACTTTCTACATAATCATCTTTAAAACAATAAATTCAGTATGATCATCTCCATTCTTCTGAAGTTAGGGAGCTGTAGGCTTAGTCTGTATCTATTCTGTCTCCCCACTTGCCCAACTTGTCTATATACAGGTTGTTCTCCAATAGCGCATGTTTCATCAACATGGTTTGGCTTTAATGCGATTGGTGAATTGGGGAATATTTTGAAATCGCAAACTCCTGTTGGCTATGATGCGATTCCATCCCGACTCAAGGTGTCGTGCTGTGCAGAGGAATGGATTCCACATCAATATCATCTTCTCAGTCTGCTCTCCCTTTTTTGTGATGAAGGACTTCGTAAAAGGTGCAGTATTGCACTTAGTAATTTTAGGTTCCTTCGTTGACAAATCTTCCATGAAGAAAATGGAAGAACAAAGTTGCAAGAATGTCGACAGGGGAGCATCCATGAGAATAAAATTACAGTTGGTCACCGTAAAAGACAGCCTCTAACATTTGAACAGAAGCTAAATGTTATAAAGTGTTTTGAGTGTAATGAAAGAGCATGTAATATTGTTCCTGCAATAGGAATGAAGAAATCTATGCTCTGCACCATCAGAGAAAACGCGGAAAGGATTAAAACAAGCTGCATTGCTGGAACAAGTCTGAGTGCTAGCAACTTAATGAGAAAACCAACAAAGGAACTTGAGATGGAGCAGCTTCTAAGTGTGTGGATAGAAGGTCAATCAAAAAAGCAATCTGGAACTACCTTTCTCACTGTAAAACAGAAAGCCTTATCAATTTATGAGGACGTAAGGGCAAAAACTGAAAATCCTGCAGATGTGCCTGACTTCAGCGCCAGTAGTGAGTTTGCTGATTTAAGAACACTATGCTTTTCATAACACAGTTAAGCTGCCAGTATAAATGAAGAATTGCATTGTCATTTCCTTTGGTGGTGAAAAAATTGATTGAGGAAGATGGCTACACCTTAGATCAAATCTTCAATTTGGACAAGACCGGTTTGTACCAGAAGTGAATGCCATCCAGAACCTACATTGCCAAGAATGAAGCACACTCTCCAGGCTATAACGTTGCAAAGGATCAGATGACTGTTGGGTGCTAATGCTAGTGGAGACCTAGAGCTTAAGCCTGCAGTGGTGTATCACTGTGCTAAGCTGCGAGCCTTGAAAAGTTACCTTCAGGCCACTCTGGGTGTCTACTTCAGGCCAAGCAAAAGAGGTTGGATGACAGGGAATTTTTTTTCTAAACTTATTGTTGATATTTTCGAGGATGTTTTTTGAAATTATTGCAGGAGAAAACATTTGGATTTTAAGATTCTGCTCATTCTGGACAATGCACCAAGTCGTCCTCCCACCAAACGTGAGCTTTCTGAAAACATCAAAGTCTATTTCTACCTCTGAACACAACCTCTCTCATTCAACCCATGAGCCAGGGTGCAATAGCAACTTTTAAAGCTTATTTTTTAAGGGGGACATTCAAGAAGCTGATTGCAGCTACTGAGGGGGATAATGAGGTAAGTGTTCTTCAATTTTGGAAGAGCTTTAATATTAAGAATGCAAATGATATCATTGTGGAAGCCTGCAGTTATGTCAGTAAGGACTGCTTACATGCAGTTTTGTGGAAGCTTCTCCTAGATTTTCTTCATGATTTTAAAGGCACTGAACAATCAGAGGAGCAATCAAAGGACGTTGTGATGCTCTTGCAAAGCAAATTGGATTTGAAGAAGTGGAGACTAAGGATGTCAAATAGCTGACTTTTAACAACTTGTTGCTGCAGGGGAAATTGAGGCTCGGGATGAAGATGATGAGGCCCAGAATGCAGTAACACAAGAACTTTCCACTTCTCTTATGTCTTCTATTCTGAAGAAGTTGAGAAGTGGTTACAGCTCTGAGATGACAATGACTAGAATTCAGCAGGATAACAGTTTGTGGCATAAAGTCTTATCTGGCACTCTGTAAACAACTTCTTGAAAGAAGAAAGATAGTAAAGCACCAAAACCTAGATACCTTTTTTAAGCCAACCTCCAAGGAACAATGAACCACAGCAGTCCACTTCTGGACAAAATACTTTATTTTGTCATAAGCTTGCACTCAACTGCTCCTGAAAGTAATGATGATGCCGATGATGACCTTCAGCCCTGTCTTAAACAGTATGGTAACTCAGCAAACTCAGAAACCCTTTAGTGTTATATTTTAATGAAATAATACAATAAATTTATGACTAACATTTATCTAGACTGTGTTATTGTTTGTTTTAGGCTAACTAGTATTTTTGTTTTGATCTTTACTGATATTTTTGGTGGTGCGCTCCTAAACCTGTTTTTCCCATAGGCCTCAAAATTTCTATTGTACAATTTTCTATAACATGAGGTTGCATGAGAACACAATTACTACGTTACAGCAGAACAGATTATACTTTAATTTCTTTTCATCCTCACTACTAGTATTCCCATCTAACTTTGTATCATTAATGGCCTTGAATATGTTGCTGTCAGTCTTCTCATTTAAGTCAATTGTATGTTTATAAGTTAATGTGGAATATCACAGATGTACAGCATGGAAACACCCTTCAGTCCAACTCATCCATACTGACCAGATATCCTGAATTAATCTAGTCCCATTTGCCAGCATTTGACCACATCACTCCAAACCCTTCCTACTATGTTCCCATTCAGATGTCTTTTAAATGTTGCAATTGTATCAGTTGCTACCACTTCCTCTGGCAGCTCATTCCATGCACACGCCAACTCTGTTTAAAAAGTTGCCCCTTAGGTCCTTTTTAAATCTTTTCCCCTCTTACCATAAACCTATGCTCTCCAGTTTTGGTCTCCCCAACTCTAGGGTAGATACCTTGTCTATTTAGGCGAAAGTGAGGACTGCAGATGCTGGAGATCAAACTCTAGATTAGAGTGGTGCTGGAAAAGCGCAGCAGGTCAGACAGCATCCGAGGAGCAGAAAAATCGACATTTCGGGCAGGTGCCCTTCACCAGGAATGAGGCTGGGAGCCTCTGGGGTGGAGATAAATGGGAGGGGATGGTGCTGGGGAGAAGGTAGCTAAGAGTGCAATAGGTGGAAGGAGGTGGGGATGACGGTGATAGGTCGGAGAGGAGGGTGGAGCAGATAGGTGGGATGGAAAATTGGCAGGTAGGACAGGTCAGGAGAATGGTGCTGAGGTGGAAGATTGGAACTGGGGTAAGGTGGGGGGAGGGGAAATGAAACTGGTGAAGTCCACACTGATGCCCTGGGATTGAAGTGTTCCGTGGCTGAAAATGAGGCATTCTCCCTCCAGGCGTCAGGTGGTGAGGAAGTGGTGTTGGAGGAGGCCCAGGACTTGCATGTTCTTAGCAGATTGGGAGGGGGAGTTGAAATGTTGGGCCACAGGTGGTGGGGTTGATTGATGCGGGTGTCCTGGAGATGTTCACTAAAGCGCTCTGTGAGAAGGTGTCCAGTCTCCCCAATATGGAGGAGACAGCATCAGGAGCAATGGATACAGTAAGTGACATTTGTCGAAGTGCAGATGAAACTTTGGATGTGGAAGGTTCCTTTGGGGCCTTGGATGGAGGTGAGGAGGGGAGGTGTTGACGCAGGTTTTGCAATTCCTGTGGTGGTAGTGGGGGGTCTGTTTGTAGGTGGCTAAAGTGTCGGCGCATGATGTGGTTTATGCGAAGGTTGGTAGGGTGGAAGGTGAGCACCAGGGGCGTTCTGTCCTTGTTACGGTTGGAGGGGTGGGGTTTGAGGGCAGATGTGCGGGCTGTGGATGAGATGTGTTGGAGGGCACCTTCAACCACGTGGGAAGGGAAATTACGGTCTCTAAAGAAGGAGGCCATCTGGTGTGTTCTGTGGTGGAACTGGTCCTCGGAGCAGATACAGTGGAGGCGAAGGAATTGGGAATACGGGATAGCAATTTTACAGGAGGTAGGGTGGGAAGAGGTGTAATCCAGGTAGCTATGGGAGTCCGTGGGTTTGTAAAAAATGTTAGTGTTGAGTTGCTCATCATTGGAGATGGAGATGGTCGGAGTGGAATGTGCTGGTGAAGTTGATGAACTGCTCAGCATGAGGTGGCACTGACGCAGTCATCAATGTAGCGGAGAAAGAGATGGGAAGTGGTGCCAGTGTTACTACAGAAGATGGACAGTTCTACGTTGCTAACAAAGAGACGGGTGTAGCTGAGGCCCGTGCGGGTGCCCATGGCTACCCCTTTCGTCTGGAGGAAGTGGGAGGATTTGAAGGAGAAACCGTTGAGGGTGAGGACCAGTTCAGCCAAACGAATGAGTGTCAGTGGAAGGGTACTAGTGGCAATGTCTATTTACCCTATCTTTGCCCATCCATGACTTTATAAACCTCTTTAAGGTCACCCCTCAGCATCTGGCACTCTAGGGAAAAAAAGCCCCAGCCTATACAGCCTCTCCCTATAGCTCAAACCTGCCAATGCTGGCAACATTCTTGTAAATCTTTTCTGAATCCTGTTGAGTTTCGCAACAACCTTCTGTGATGCACATTTAATTTGTACAAGTTACCACCTTCCAACTCTGCAATATCCCATTTATTCCAAGTGTTTTCTGTCTGTTAATCAATCCTTTGTTGCTGCTGGTATGTTATTCCCAATCCTGAGTCCTAATTTTGTATAACCTGTGAATGGCCCCTTCATCCAGTGCTTTGTTTATTCAAATGCACTTCGTCATAAAGTTTGCTCCCCCCTATTGTTCTGACTCCACAAATCTGACCATTCTCTTTCAAAAGTCCATGTTAACTCTGCTTCAGCTTTGAGGTTAAAGTCTCCATGCATGGACTTAGCATTTTGCCTACTACTAATAGGATAATTGACCTCCTATTTTCAGCCTCATCTCAAATAACAGAATATGTTTGTTATCTTGTAATCCTTGGAAACTGTTTGACAAACGAAGGGATTCTGGCAAATCAAAACGGATGTATCTGTTATTTCTGGAACTCTGAATATTGAAATCTTATGTTACATGTTATTTATTGGGCTCAGGAAATGTTACAGTTTGGATCCATCAGTTTTAGTGCTATTTCTTCTATTGATTATTTTCAGTTCTTTGTCCTTGCTAGATTCTTGGTTATCCATTATTTTGGAAGGAGTAACAGGAATACAGAGTACACGGTTAATGATAAGATTCTTCGTAATGTAGGTGAGCAGAGAGACCTCTGTGTCCAGATACATCGATCCCTGAAAGTTGCCACCCACGTTGATAGGGTTGTTAAGAAGGCATATGGTGTGTTTGCTTTTATCGGTAGAGGGATTGAGTTCGGAACTCAATTTGGTGCAGCCGCATTCAGAGTATTGCGGACAGTTCTAGTCACTGCACTATTGGAAGGATGTGGAAGCTTTGGAAAGGGTTTGGAGGAGATTTACTAGGATGTTGCCTGGTATGGCGGGAAGGTCTTATGTGGAAAGGCTGAGGGATTTGAGGCTGTTTTCATTAGAGAGTAGAAGGTTGATAGGTGACTTAATTGAGACATATAAGTTCATCAGAGGGTTAGATAGATTCCTCAGTAGGTGATGGCTAGCACGAGGGAACATAGCTTTAAATTGAGAGGTGATAGATGTAGGACAGATTTCAGAGGTAATTTCTTTACTCGGAGTAGATGATGTGTGGAATGCATTGCCTGCAACAGTAGTAGATTCGCCAACTATTAGAGCATTTAAACAGTTAGGTATATGGATGAGAATGCAATAGTGTAGGTTAGTTGGGCATCAGATTGGTTTCACAGGTCAGCACACCATCGAGGGCCAAAGGAATTGTACTGCACTGTTATGTTCTATGTTCTATCTGAAGAGTCGCTGGACCCAAAATGTTAATTCTGCTTTCTCTCCACACATGCTGCTAGACTAGTTGAATTTCTCTAGCACTTTATATATTTTTAAATTTTTTAAGGTGCTTGACAGTGGAGGTGTGAGCAGTTGTTTCCCCTTCTTCTAGGACAAGAGAGTGTATTTGGAGTAAGGAAGTAATACCCATTAATACATGAGATGGAACAACCTTTCTGAGGATAGTGAATCTGTGGAATTCTTTACCACAGCTAACCAGAGATTGTCATATTTAAAGCTGAGATGAACATATTTTCAGTGAGTGGAATTGAGTTACTTGGAAAAGGTGAAAATGCCATGAGGAATTCAGATAATCTATTATCACATTGAATGTTGGAGTGGATTTGATGATTTGAATGTTTTGCTTCTGTTTACGCATTTTATGGTACAATCAATGTTGGAATGGTTCTAATAGGAGCAATGTGATAACAACCAAATGATCTATTTTAGTGCTGGTGGTCAGAGAATAAATGTCTAAGACAAGACCTTCAGCCTTGTGCCATGAGTGAATACAGCGCTCCCCCCGATACTGGAGTTTCTGTCTAAACTTTGAGCTTAAGTCTCTGGAACAGGACCTCAACCCACACCTTTCTCTCTGTTACGAGAGTGCTACCACTGAACTAAAGCAGGTGTCATTAGGTCTTTTGGTTATTTATTAGCATTGTTATGTGAGGGTTAAACATGTTCAATTTATTGTAGCATATTGTCATTGAATAATTAAAGGTTACATTTCTTTATCATTTATTCTTCAGTCTGTTTAGCTCTGCTCTTGTTTACCATTTTCCTTGTAAAATCATTTGAATGTACCAGATGTCGTATTATGTTGTGAACAAAGACTGTTTAGAAGTGTCAATGACAATGGAAATGTAAGTTTAGTAAGGGATCAGATTATATTTTAATATATTTACTTGCATGGGGATATTAACCTTTCAATGCATGGTTTACATTAGATTACTTAGTGTGGAAACAGGCCCTACGGCCCAACAAGGCCACACCGACCCTCCGAAGAGCAACCCACTTAGACCCATTCCCCTACATGTACCCCTTCATCTAATACTCTGGGAAGTTTAGTACGGGCAACTTAGCATGGCCAAATCACCTAGCCAGCACATCTTTGGACTATGGGAGGAAACCAGAGCAGCCGGATGGAGGAAACCCACGCAGACACGGGCAGAATGTGCAAACTCCACGCAGGCAGTCTGCCTGAGACAATAATGTAATTGAAGCTTCTGCCTGCGGCGGGAATTGAACCCGGGTCTCTGGCGCTGTGAGGCAGCAGTGCTAACCAGTGTGCTGCCATGCTGCCCACTATTATTAGCTGTGTAAATTGTATAACAGATTTGTATAATATGGGATTAAAGTTATACAGCGCGTCTTGTATTTGGAATAAGGAATTTAGTTTTATACCTGATGTCCTTGCAGTTCCTGTTTTATTTCAGGAGGTGGTCCTTCTGTAATATTGCTGAAAGCCTTCTGTAACCTAATTGCATCTCTTTCCTATGGAAAATGAAGACACAACTGATTATCTCTGTAACATATGAAATGCAAGTGTCCATTAAGGTTTTGTTGTTAATCAGTTTTCTTCTAGAAGCAGAGAAAACATGAAAGTATATTTTGGTATTGATTATCATTTATATTCAACTTTGTCCGAAAATAAAGATCCTATAATGTTAATTCATAGAATTTGCCAGTTTTTCATTTGTAGATATTTTTAACTTTTTCTCATGTAATTATAGTGTGGTTGCAATATCAAATTCTTTCATGGGAAAGTAGGTTCTGAAGAAAGGATCTGAAAGAATTTAAGACGTTGTGAAATATTGAGTCCTACTTCTTTTTTCTTTTCCAGTTTGACCAAAAATGTTCCCATCTTTGTGTGCACTATGGCGTACCCTACTGTGCCTTGTCCTCTTCATATTTTTGAGCCACGGTATAGGCTTATGATTCGAAGATGTATTGAGACTGGTACAAAACAATTTGGAATGTGCACCAGTGACGCACATAATGGGTATGTTGTAAACTCATTGTGACTAGTGTTTTCAAGTTATTTCCAATCAGCCCTTGTAACAGGATCTTAAGTCAAAATACCAGCCAATAATGTAATTGAAGCTTAGTGTTATGTTGTGTATGATTGTATTTTTGATTCTAAAGAATTCTGTAGGAAAATCTACAAATAAAAGGAGCTAGTATTGTGAGAAATTTTCACTGTGCAAATTATAACAGTATTTAATTGTAAATGAACATTTCTTGGATTGAGAAAAACAAGCTTGCATTTCAGGATATGATCATTTAAAAAATGTAATTCATCAAGGAATGTCACAAACATTAAAGCACTTAAGTGAACATAGTCTTTTCTAGTGGTGGTGAAAACTCCTTCTTTGGAGAGAAATGAAATCGTAGGCCTATAAAAGTTTCCAGATTATGCGAAAATTAGAGGATACCTAATACTGTTATGAGGCTAGAAAGGTTGAGGGATCTTTGATCTGCTGGGGGTTTGGGCTCAAGTGTCTCCAAATCTAATGTGAAACAATTTTGTTTTCTTAAAATCAATAGTACCCATAATCTGAATGGAGGTTGGCTCAGTGTCATTTAGAGCAAAGCATTTTGGAATAAAGCCCTAACTAATTCTAACATTGTTATGTCACACACATACTTAGTGGCTAACAAAAGATCGATGCTTATACGGATATCTGCAGCTCCCCCTCCTGTGATCCTGAAGAAGGGTTAGTACCCAAAATGTTGACTTCTCCACTTCCTGATGCTGTCTAGCTTGCTGTGTTCTTCCAGCCTCCTGTTTGTCTACTAGTGTAGATGCATCAGTTGGTATTGTGGGCGGCATGGTGGCACAGTGGTTAGCACTGCTGCCTCACAGCGCCAGAGACCCGGGTTCAATTCCTGCCTCAGGCGACTGACAGTGTGTGGAGTTTGCACGTTCTCCCCGTGTCTGCGTGGGTTTCCTCCGGGTGCTCCAGGTTCCTCCCACAGTCCAAAGATGTGCAGGTCAGGTGAATTGGCCATGCTAAATTGCCCGTAGTGTTAGATAAGGGGTAAATGTAGGGGTATGGGTGGGTTGCGCTTCAGCGGGTCGGTGTGGACTTGTTGGGCTGAATGGCCTGTTTCCATACTGTAAGTAATCTAATCTAATTACCGTAGAATCTATAATGCTATTAAATTGTTCATGCAGTGGCCCAATGTTTCAAAAAAAGTTAATGTAAAGTTCAGCAGAATTGCAGAATTGTCATATCACAAAATATAACTTATTACTGTAGATTATAAAATATTATTTAAAAATTCTTAATAGATCAATGGAGACAGTGGCAGATATTTTAAGACAATATTTCAGAATACTCAAGTATATTTTTATTATAATGAGAAATTTTAAAGAGAAGACTTGCCATCTGCAGTTAAATCAAGTTAAGGAAAATATCAAACTTGAAGTGAAAGCAAATAACTGTGCAAAGATGCAGTGTGGGTCAGAATATAAAAAGCACAGATTTATTAAAAGATTAATCAGGCTGAAGAAGCAATTGCTTGATAATGAGAGTTTCTACAGGTGCTTAAGAAGGAAATGAGTATGTAAAGTTGGTAGTCTAGAAAGTGAAAATGTGAAGTTAACAGTAGATAATAAGGAAATATCAGATGCAATGGTAAAATATTTGCCTGTTTCTTCATGATAGCGGATATGGAAACCTTCCAATAGCTGTTGTAAATCAGGCAGAGGAAGGGCAAAGGGAATATTAAAACTATATTAATGAGGGAAGAGATACTAAGCAAACTGGAGCTTGTAGTTTTCCCGGTCCAGACAGACTTCCATCTTAAGGCTTAAATGAAGTTGCTAATGAAGTAGATCCATTAATTTTACAATTTTTTTTCCCCTGGATTCCATGTTTCCATTAGATTAAAAAGCAGCACATATAATCCCTCTATTTAAGACAGACAGACAGTATACTAAAAGCAACCTAGCTTGGTATATGTCATGCAGAAGTGTGAGAAGCAATCATTGAAGAATGTGTAGCAAGGCAGTTAATAAAATCTCCAATATAACAAAACAGTCAGTATTTTATGTGAAGGGGAAATCATATTTCACAAATTTATTAGACTTTTTTGAAGGGTGTATAGTACTTGGAATTAGAGTGTATTTGATGAGGTGCCTTATCAAATGCTGTTGCAGAAACTAATAGGCTCAATTGATTATTGGCTGGCTGCAAATAATATGCATAAATAGGTCTTTTAGCAGATATACTCCTACTGGTGTTCATGTTTTTTACAATTTATATCAATAACTTAGATGAAGGGAAGCAAAGGTTTGCAGTTAAATTTGTCTTCTTCACAATAGTTTCTGTATATCTTGGTGTTGTCTTCAATGAGGCTGCAGATGGATATAGATTAGTTAAATGAGTCGTCAAAATCTGGTAGTGGAAGTAACATGGGCAAATGTAAAGTTAATTATTCTGGAAGAATGAAATAAGTTATTACTTCAGTATAGAATGACTGCTGAAATTTAAGGTGCCCATGGATTTGCATATGTGAATCAGTGCTGTGTACAGGTACAGCATTTAGTCAAAAAAGGCTAATGGAATGCGATACTTCATTACAAGAGGAATTGAACATAAAAATAAGAATGTTGTGCTTCAGCTTTATAACCATTAATGAGGCCTCAGACTCGTAGAGATATACACACGGAAACAGACCCTTCGGTCCAACTTGTCCATGCCGACGAGACATCCCAGCCCAATCTTGTCCCACCTGCCAGCAGCCAACCCATACCCTCCAAAACCTTCGTATTCCAACCTGGCAACGTCCTTAAATCTTTTCTGAACCCTTTCAAGTTTCACAACATCCTTCCGATAAGGAGACCACAATTGCACGCAGCATTCCAAAAGTGGCCTAACTAATGTCCTGCACAGCCACAACATGACCTCCTAACTCCTGTACTCAATGCTCTGACCAATAAAGGAAAGCATACCAAATGCCGCCTTCACTATCCTATCTACCTACAACTCCACTTTCAAGGAGCTGTGAACCTGCACTGCAAGGTCTCTTCATTCAATAACACTCCCTAGGACCTTACCATTAAGGGTATAAGTCCTGCTAAGATTTGCTTTCCCAAAATGCAGCATCTCGCATTTATCTAAATTAAACTCCATTGGCCCATCTGATCACCTGTTGCAATCTGAAGTAACCTCCTTCGCTGTCCACTACACTTCCAGTTTTAGTGTCATCTGCAAACTTACTAACTGTACCTCTTATGCTTGCATCCAAATCATTTATGTAAATGACAAAAAGTAATGGACCCAATGCCGATCCGTGTGACACTCTACTGGTCACAGGACTTCAGTTGAGAAACAGCCCTCCACCATCATCCTCTGTCATCTACCTTTGAGCGAATTCTGTATCCAAATGGCTAGTTCTCCCTGTATTCCATGAGATCTAACCTTGCCAATCAGTCTTCCCTGGGGAACCGTGTCGAACACCTTACTGAAGTCCGTATAGATTATGTCCACTGCTCTGCCCTCCTCAATCCTCTGTTACTTCTTCAAAAAACTCAGTCAAGTTTGTGAGACATGAATGTCCATGCACAAAGCCATGTTGACTATCCCTAATCAACCCTTGCCTTTCCAAATACATGTACATCCTGTCCCTCAGGATTCCCTCTGACAACTTGCCCACCACTGACATCAGGCTCACTAGTCTATAGTTCTCTATCTTGTCCTTACCACCCTTCTTAAACAGTGGCACCACGTGAGTCCATCTCCAGTCTCTGGCACCTCACCTGTGACTATCAATGATACAAATATCTCAGCAAGAGGCCCAGCAATCACTTTTCTAGTTTCCCACAGTGTTCTGGGATACACCTGATCAGGTCCTGAGAGTTTATCCATTTTTGTGTTTCAAGACATCCAGCACTTCCTCCTTTTAATATGGACATTTTTAAAAATGTTACCATGTATTTCCCTACAGCTTATATCTTTGTCCTTTTTCACAGTAAATACTGATGCAAAATACTTGTTTAAATCTCCCCCATCTCCTGTGGCTCCACGCAAAATCTGTCTCGCTGATCTTTTGAGGGGCCCTATTCTCTCCTAGTTACCCTTTTGTCCTTGATGTATTTTAAAGCTATCTCATGTCCCCTTTTGCCCACCTGATTTCCCTCTTAAGTATACTCTTACTGCTTTATACTTTTTCTAAGGATTCTCTTGATCTCTGCTGTCTATACCTGACATATGCTTCCTTCTTTTGCTTAACCAAACACTCAATTTCTTTAGTCATCCAGCATTCCCTACATCTATCAACCTTTCCTTTCACCCTAACAGGAATATACTGTCTCTGAACTCTCGTTATCTCATTTCTGTAGGCTTCCCACTTTCCAGCCGTCCCTTTACCTGCAAACATCTGTCCCCAATCAGCTTTTGAAAGTTCTTGCCTTATACGTCAAAATGAGCCTTCCTCCAATTTAAAACTTCAACTTTTAGATCTGATCTATCCTTTTCCATCACTATTTTAAAATGAATAGAATTATGGTCACTGGCCCCAAAGTGCTCCCCCACTGACACCTCAGTCACCTGCCCTGCCTTATTTCCCAAGAGCAGGTCAAGCTTTGCACCTTCTCTAGTAGGAGAAAGTGAGGACTGTAGATGCTGGAAATTAGAGCTGGAAAAGCACAGCAGGTCAGGCAGCATCCAAGGAGCAGGAGAATCGGCGTTTCGGGCATGAGATTCCTGAAGAAGGGCTCATGCCCGAAACATCGATTCTCCTGCTCCTTGGATGCTGTCTGATCTGCGCTTTTCCAGCAACACATTTTCAGCACCTTCTCTAGTAGGTACATTCACATCCTGAATCAGAAAATTTTCTTGTACACTCTTAACAAATTCCTCTCCATCTAAACTCTTAACACAATGGCAGGCCCAGTCTATGTTTGGAAAGTTAAAATCGCCTGCCATAAACCCCTATTATCCTTACAGATAGCTGAGATCTCCTTACAAATTTGTTTCTCGATTTCCCTCTGACTATTAGGGGGTGTAGTATACAATCCCAATAAGGTGATCTTCCATTTCTTATTTCAGTTCTACCCAAATAACTTCCCTGGGTGTATTTCCAGGAACATCCTCCCTCAGTACAGCTGTAATGGCATCCCTTATCAAAAACCCACTCCCCCTCCTCCTTTGCCTCCCTTTGTATTCTTCCTGTAGCATTTGTGTCCTGGAACATAAAGCTGCCATTCCTGAACCACATTTCTGTAATTGCTACGATGTCCCAGACCCATGTTCCTAACCATGCCGTGAGTTCACCTGCCTTCCCTGTTAGGCCTCTTGCATTGAAATAAGTGCAGTTTAACTCTATCAGTCCTATCTTGATCTCTGCTTTGTCCCTGACTGTTTGACTCACTACTTTTCTCAATTGTACCCGTCTCAGATTGATCTCATTTCCTTACTATCTGTCTGCTTCCCCTCCCCGTCTGCTTCCCCCCCCCCCCCCCCCCCACCCCAACAACCGTACTAATTTAAAACCATTTGAGCAGCTCTAGCAAATCTCCCTGCCAGTATATTAGTTCCCTTCCAATTCAGATGCAATCCATTCTTCTTGTACAGGTCACTTCTACCCCAGAAGAGATTCCAATGATCCAAAAATATGAATCCTTCTCCCATACACCAGATTCTTAGCCACACATTCATCTGCTCTGTCTTCCTATTCCTACCCTCACTAGTTCGAAGCACCGGCAGTAATCCAGATCCTTCGATCCTTGAGGGCCTCCTTTTTAAATTCCTGCTTAACTCTCTATATTTTCTCTTCAGAATCTCAACTCTCTATATTTTCCCTTCCTATGTCGTTGGTTCAAATGTGAACAATGACCACTTGCTGGCCCCTCTCCACCTTGAGAACATTCTGCACCCCCTCTGAGACATCCTTGATCCTGGCACCAAGAAAGCAACACGCCATTCTGATTTTTTGCTGCTGGCCACAGAAACGTCTGTCTGTGCCTCAAACTAGAGAGTTCCCTAACACAATTGATTTCTTGGAACCCAACGTACCTCTCATTGCATTACAGCCAGTCTTGTTACCAGAAACTTGGCTGTTCATGTTATATTCCCCTGCAAACCCATCGCCCACTACATTTTCCATCTTGACTACTGTGCAACTTTGGCCTAAATATTTAAGGAAGGATGTAAGTGAGTGGGAAGTGATCCAGAGGAGGTTTTTCGATTAATACCTGAAATGAGTGCATTATGTTAAGAGGGCAGGTTTCTCAAGATGGCCTTGTTTCCAGTGGAGTTGAAGAATAAAGGGTGATTTGAATGAAGTATAAAAGACCCTCAATGGTCTTGACTGGATGAACATGGAAGAGATGTGGGTGTACCCAGAACTTGGGCACCGTTTTTAAATCAAAGTGTTCCCTTTTACTTCATAAATGAGCATCATCCTCTTTCAAGGATTGTGAGACTTTGGAACACTGTCCTGCCTTGGAAGATGGCAGAATCAAGATCATTGCAGTTAAATTTAACGAGAGTAGCTGAAAATACGGAGTTTTAAAAGACTCTGTCATGATCTTAATTGATAGTGGAGCTTGAGAGTCTGATTGGTCATCTGTTTTTGTATGTTGGTATGATAAGGTAGTTAATACTTGTTAAACTGATTTAACAACATACAATGTTCATGATATTTCTAAATTTGGAACCTGATTTGTTAAATGAACCATGAAAATGGAAATACAGTTGTGTTGCAGCTTTAGGATTCGAAACTATTGGGCATTAATGTAATCCATGGCAACGACCCATGCAGTTGAGGAACTTGAATTCAGATTTGATATGCTGGCACCTGAGCTTTGGAGAAGGCAGTTACATCCTAAGCTAGGTACTTCACTTTCATCTGTCGTCAGGAACAGGCCATGACTGAGAGTGAGGCAGCTATGGGGACCAAGAAAGACCATTTTTTTTGTATTTTTCCACAGATCTCTGAAGTCTGTGTGACTGAAATGTCCCTATGTGGGTGCAAGTATAACGGTGTGCTGGAATATCCTAGTATGGCTGTGCAACTTAGATTGAATGTTGTTTAGACGTCAGTAGTGGAGGAGCCTCAGGCCCTACAGTGATCTAACAGGTTCAAAGATCATGCAGCTCGTGTGGAGTGGAGTAAAACAGATGAACAACTGATCATTGCACAGTGGTGTATGGTCCATTCAAACGGGTGGGGTAAAAAGGAAGATAGTTATAGCAGTGATAGTGTAGTTACAGGGAAATAGGTATGCTTCTCTCCAGCCAAGAGCGTGAATGCGGAAGGCTATCGTGTCTACCTTGTACATAGGTGGCGCAGTGGCTCAGTAGTTAGCACTGCTGCCTCACAGCACCAGGGTCCCAGGTTAAATTCCAGCCTCTGGCGATTGTCTGTGTGGAGTTTGTACATTCTCCCCGTGTCTGCGTGGGTTTCCTCCAGGTGCTCCGGTTTCCCCCCACAGTCCAAAGATGTGCAGGTTAGGTGAATTGGCCAAGCTATATTGCCCATAATGCTAGGTGCATTAGTCAGAGGGAAATGGGTTGGTGTGGGTTACCCTTCGGAGGGTCGGTGTGGACTTGTTGGGCCAAAGGGCCTGTTTCCGCACTGGAGGGAATCTAATCTACCCTACAGTGATAAAGGACATCAATAGAGGAGAAAATGGGAGTGGAAGAATCCAAATTCTCATTCAAATGGGTACCAACGACATGGGTAGAATTAAGAAAGGGGTTCTTTTGTGGGATTATGATCTACTACACCCTCCTTTTAAAAATGGAACCACAAGATAATAGTTCTTGGATTATAACTAGAGCTGCGTGCAAGTAGTATGTTAATCTTTTTATTGCAAAGGAATTGGATTAAAATCCCACTCCATTGTATGCTACCTAGGCAACACCTGAAGAACTGTTGACAGTTCTGCTGTTTTTACCCAAAGAGATATGTATTTACCTTGAAAGATGTGAAGATGTTTAAAATCTGATTGAAGATTTGTAGCTCGGGTATCCGTTGTTGTGGTTCTGCCACAAAACGACACGACCAGCTATCTCTAGTAGCCATACACTCAGACAACCAGCAACATGAATTTGACTGGGAAAACACCACTATCATAGGACAAGCCAGACAGAGAACAGCCAGAGAATTCCTAGAAGCATGGCATTCATCCCCAAACTCCATCAATAGACACATTGACCTGGACACCATATACAAACCACTACAGCTGAAACTGACACCCGGAAACGGCAAGAACATCCATCAACAGACACATCGACCTGGACCCCAGATACAAATCACTGCAGCTGAAACTGACACCCGGAAGCGGCAAGAACAAACCAATATAAATACCGGAAGAAACATCAAAGCAGCGCTTCACACGAGGCTCCCACCGCACTGATGATGTTCCCTAGCCAGGGAACGAAACGTTTGCAGCAAAAACTTCCAGCTCGGCGAGCAGAACCACAACAGATGTGAAGATGATTCATTAGACTGATAGAGATTGTCCTATTAGGACAGTTTGAGTAGATTTGTCCTATTTCACAAATTTGATAAATTTCTCTCATTTTGGAGAAAAAAAGTGGTGATCTCTTTGAAAAATATGCACTCCCTAATGGACTTCACAAGATAGATATCGGGAACAGTATTTTCCCTGGTTACAACTAGGTCAGAGCCATAGAACAAAAGGACGGGGTAAATTTCTTCTATGAGAGTGTTTGAGCCTTTAGAATTCTTTAGCAAGAAATTGTGCATGTTGAGTAATTGAGTACCTCCAAGGATATAAGATTGGTGCAAGATGATGTAGCTGCAGGTGATTAATCGTTAGCTTGTTCGAATAAAGGCGTATAATTGAAGGTTCTTCTGTTAAAGTTGTATTCTTTGATTTCATGAAATTGATGTCTATTATTTACAGATTTGCGGATTATGGCTGTGTGCTGCATATAAGAAACATTCACTTCCTTCCTGATGGGCGATCTATTGTTGATACTGTTGGAGGAAATTGTTTCAAGGTTTTGGAAAGAAGGCAGAGGGATGGATATTACATTGCCAATATCGAATACTTGAAAGATGTTAAGGTAAAGATAATTTGAAGCACTTAAAGGTTTACAGACTGTAGTAAGGAGTGAATGCAACTAGTTGATTGGGTAACAGAACCAATCAGCACTAGTAGATCATTCAGCTCTTTGAACCTGCTGCACCATTCAACACGATTATATCTGATCCTCTATCTCGATGTATTCCTGCTTCCCCCTTATCCTTTGTCTTTAAAATCTAAAATTGTATCTGTCACTTTCTTGAATATGTTTAATGACTTCTCCACAACCGTCTGTGGCAGTGAATTCCACAGGTTCACTATATACTTTTGAATAAAGAAATTTTTCCTTGTCTTAGTCCTAAACGGTCTACCCTGTATCCTGGGACTATCATCTGGTTCTAGATTCCTCAACTCTGAAAACGTGAGCACTGCAGATGCTGGAGACTCAGAGTCAAAAAGTGTTGTTGCAAAAGTGCAGCAGGTCAGGCAGTATCCGAGGAGCAGGCAAGTTGACGTTTCAGGCATAAGCTCTTCATCAGGAATGCATTCTTAATGAAGGGCTTATGCCCATAACGTCGAATCTCCTGCTCCTTGGATGCTGCCTGACCTGCTGCGCTTTTCCAGCACCACCCTTTTTGACTCTAGATTCCTCAGCCAAGGAAATTGTCTGGTCTACCCAGCTATTTTCTTTTCATTTGCTAACAATTCTACCTCAACTCCCTCACCTTTTGGTCTGTCTTTCTTCAATAATGAATAGCTCTCTACGTTTGTAAGGCTACAGCCATAACTCTGTAATATCAATTGTATCAAAACTGTTCATATCAATTTGCACAGATTATTCATCTATCCTATTGTGAATGCTCTGCATATTAAGACATGATCTTTGGCCATTATCTTGACTTTAGTTTGCACTATGACCTCATTTATTTGTCATCCTTGATCTTTTTTCTGCATTCTATATTTGCTCTTACCTTTCTGTCTTTTGTTTCTATACTTATTTCTCTCTCCTCTGTTTCCCTACTCAGATTCCATTTTCCTATTCAATTTTAAACACTCTACAACATCACAAGCAAACACTCCACCGAGGACATTGGTCCCGGTTATTTCCAGATGCAACCTGTTATGCTTCTACTGGTAGAAAGTGAGAACTGCAGATGCTGGAGATCAGAGCTGAAAAATGTGTTGCTGGAAAAGCATAGCAGGTCAGGCAGCATCCAAGGAGCAGGAGAATCGACATTTCGGGCGTAAGCCCTTCTTCAGGAGTGAAGAAGGTGTGCCAAGCAGGCTAAGATAAAAGGTAGGGAGGAGGGACTGGGGGAGGGGTGTTGGGAATGTGATAGGTGGAAGGAGGCTAAGGTGAGGGTGATAGGGCGGAGAGGTCGGGAAGAAGATTACAGGTCAAGAAGGCGGTGCTGAGTCCGAGGGTTGGGACTGAGATAAGGTGGGGGGAGGGGAAATGGGGAATCTGGAGAAATCTGCACTCATCCCGTATGGTTGGAGGGTTCTAGGCGGAAGATGAGGCGCTCTACCTCCAGGCGTCTTGTTGCCATGGTCTGGCGATGGAGGAGGCCAAGGACCTGCATGTCCTTGGTGGAGTGGGAGGGGGAGTTAAAGTGTTCAGCAACGGGCGGACAGATTCGCAGCCTCCGCGGGGTCCACAGCCACCTGGAACAACACCATTTCTGCTGTCGCCGCAGCCACTTCCACCCCCGGAGTTGCCATTGCCGCATCTACTGCCCCCAGTGACATCACTCATCTGCACAACGACCACACCGCATGTGTTTCTGCCCTGCCCTGCCCCGCCCCACCCCGCCTGCTCCTGCCCCATCCCGCCTGTTCTTGTCCCACCAAACTCATCTCTGCGTACCTCGATAGTCCAAGAACTCTTTAGTCCAAGAACTCCCCATCTACGATCGGGCCACCACCCACGCCCTCCACCTCCTCCATGATTTTCGTTTCCCTGGCCTCCAACGCCTTATCTTCACCATATTCACCTCCGTCCCCCATCACGAAGGCCTCAAAGCCCTCCGCTTCTTCCTTTCCCACCAACCCAACCAGTACCCTTCCACTAACACCCTGCTTCGACTGACTGAACTGGTCCTCACTCTGAACAACTTCTCTTTCCAATCCTCCCACTTACTCCAAACCAAAGGAGTACCATGGGAACCCACGTGGGCCCCTGCTAGGCCTCTTCGTCGGATATGTGGAACAGTCCATCTTCCGCAGCTACACTTGCACCATCCCCCACCTTTTCCTCCGCTACATCGATGACTGTATTGGCGCTGCCTCGTGCTCCCACGAGGAGATTGAACAGTTCATCCACTTTACTAACACCTTTCACCCCGACCTCAAATGTACCTGGACTGTATCAGACTCCTCCCTCCCCTTTCTAGACCCCTCCATTTCTATCTCGGGCGACTGACTCAACACGGACATTTACTATAAACCGACTGACTCCCACAGCTACCTAGATTACACCTCCTCCCACCCTGCCCCCTGTAAAAACGCCATCCCATATTCCCAATTCCTTCGCCTCCGCTGCATCTGCTCCCACGAGGACTAATTCCATTACCGAACAACCCAGCTGGCCTCCTTCTTCAAAGACCGCAATTTTCCCCTCAGACGTGGTTGACGATGCTCTCCACCGCATCTCCTCCACTTCCTGATCCTCCACTCTTGAACCCCGTCCCTCCAATCGCTACCAGGACAGAACCCCATTGGTTCTCACCTACCAACCCACCAACCTCCAGATACATCGTGTCATCCTTCGTCATTTCCGCCACCACCAAGGATATATTTCCCTCCCCTCCCCTATCAGCGTTCTGGAAAGACCACTCCCTCCACGACTCCCTTGTCACGTCCACACACCCCACCAACCCAACCTCCACTCCCGGCACCTTCCCCTGCAACCGCAAGAAATGCAAACCTTGCATCCACACATCTCCCCTCACTTCTCTCCAAGGCTGCAAGGGATCCTTCCATATCCATCACAAATTCACCTGCACCTCCACACACATCATTTACTGCATCCGCTGCACCCAATGTGGCCGCCTCTACATTGGGGAGACAGGCCGCCTACTTGCGGAATGTTTCAGAGAACACCTCTGAGACATCTGCACCAGCCAACCCAACCGCCCCGTGGCCCAACACTTCAACTCCCCCTCCCACTCCACCAAGAAAATGCAGGTCCTTGGCCTTCTCCATTGCCAGACCATGCAACATGACGCCTGGAGGAAGAGCACCTCATCTTCCACCTAGGAATTCTTCAACCACAAGGGATGAATGCAGATTTCTCCAGCTTCCTCATTTCCCCTCTCCCCACCTTATCTCAGTCCCAACCCTCGGAGTCAGCGCCACTTTCTTGACCTGCAATTTTCTTCCCGACTTCTCCGCACCCCACCACCTCTCCGGCCTATCACCCTCACCTTAACCTCCTTCCACCTATCGCATTCCCAACATCCCATCCCAAGTTCCTCCTCCCTATCTTTTATCTTAGCCTGCTTGGCACACCTTCCTCATTCCTGAAGAAGGACTTTTGCCCAAAATGTCGATTCTCCTGCTCCTTGGATGCTGCCTGACCTGCTTCGCTTTTCCAGCAACACATTTTTCATGCTTGTACTGGTCCCACCTTCCCCAGACCTGGCCCTCAGGTAAAAGCTTTAATCTTTTTGTAAAAATCTAATTTTGTTTTCAGTTAACATTTAACTGAAATCTACAGTTTAAATACATAGGAGCAGGAGTAGCTCATTCAGCCTCTCAAGCCTATTCATCCATTCAGTGAGATCAAGGCTGATGTGTGGCCTAACTCCACATACTTGCCTTTCATCCATATCCCTTAATATCTTTGCTTAACAAAAGATTATCTATCTCCGATTTAAAGTTCACAACTGGTTCTGTCTCCACGGCCATTTTTGGGAGAGAGCCCAGACCTCTTCTACATTTTGTGTGCAGAAGTGCTTCCTAACATCTCTTGTTGAATAGTCTGGTCCGAACTTTTGGTCTTTGCACCCAAGTTCTAGAATCTCAATCAGTGGAAATAGTTTGTCTTGATCCACCCTGTCTGTTCCTGTTAATATTTTGATGACTTCTGTCAGAGCACTCCTTTAACCTTGTAAATTCTAGATTAAATAGGCCTAATTTGTATAATCTGTCCTCATAACTTAGCCCTTGAACCCAGATATCATCCTTGTAAATTTACATTGTACCTTCTCCAAGGCCAGTATGCTCTTCCTAAGGTGTGGCACCAAGACCTGCTCTCAGTACCCCAAGTGGGGTCTAATCAGGGTTTTGTATAAATGCAGCATAACTTCTGCATACTTGAATTCTAATCCTCTAGATATAAAGGTCAGTATTTTTTTAAATTCATCCAATTTTTCCTCATCAACTTGTTCAGAGATGTAATTACGTACCTCTGGAGCAGGTGGGACTGAAACCTGGGCCTCCCAATTCAAGGGTAGGGACTCTACCTCTGTACCACAAGAGGGCCTGCCAGCATTCTGTAAACTTTTTTTTGATCCTTTTCAACACCTATTTGTGACATTTTAAAGATCTGTGCATTTTAAAGTACCCTGATCTATCCTTTTTTTGGTCCAAAATAGATGACCTTGCACTTGGTTACATTGGACCCTAGCTCACTAAAGGTATGAGCCTTGAGCTGTTTTAATATGGTGTCCACTGGATGAACAGTTGGGCTTAGTTAACTGAAGCAGCAGCTGAAACCAGTTCCCTTACTGGGTCATTTGAGTCTTTTGTCTAGTTTTACATAATAATACAACTGAAAATAGTGTGCTGGGAGTTGTGTTTAAAAGGAAGGAAAGGAGGTGTTCCTTTGCTTTCACTTCTTTATTTAACTCTCAAAGAATTAGTTACTTTGTTGTACAGAATAGGAAGTTATTATGTGGTAGGTGACTGAGATTTATTCTGTTTCTAAGATTCAAAATGTTGTAGAAACTTGAGGTAAGGTTTATAAACATATAAAAACAAAACTAAGGAACAGATTAGAACACATTAAATATGGTAGGGTGATGTGGCACACCTGCAGCATGGGGAGGATTCCTGAAGTCTGTTCAATTCAGGACAAACCCACCCGCTGTAAGTAAAGTTTAAACAGCTTCCACTTGGAACTTGAGCTGGAGGCTGAAATGCAGGTGCTGCTTTGATTCTGTGCACCAGGCGACAGTCATATCTCTTGGAATAAGGTCTCCTAATTATGGTCAGTGTTTGGGGACAGGAGAAAACCTGGCCTTAGAAGTTGCCCAAGAAGTCTGAAGTTCTTTCAGCATGTTTGGATGAGAGTAAGGGCTGCACGATGGATGAGCTACCTGACCATGCCACATTGATGCAGGAAACCATACAAGTGGGAGAAACAAAAAGCGTTATAGTTACAACATGAGAGGGATTGACACATGCCCTGTAGCCAAATGTGTTCCAGATGGCTGTCGCCCGCCCCTTTTCAGGGTTGAGGATATCTGATTGGCAACTGGACAAAAATTTGGAATAGGAGGGGCAGCATCCATAAGTCATGCTTGATGTAGATACCAATGATGTCGACAAGAAAAGGCTATTCTGCGCAGTCAGTATAAGAAGCTGAATACCACATTAAGAAGCAGAAACTCAACCGTCATAACGTGTGGAACATTCCCTGAATCATGTCCAAATTGGCATTGGATAAATCAGATTAGAGACATTAGTCCTTGAAGTGGGAGAAGTGAGCTCTGGTTCATGAGTTAATATGGCTTTCTGAAAGTCGAGAGTGTGGTGCTGGAAAAGCACAGCAGGTCAGGCAGCATCCAAGGAGGAGGAGAATTGACGTTTTGGGCATAAACTCTTTTAATGCACGAATAGTCGATTCTCCTGCTCCTCGGATGCTGCCTGACCTGTGTTTTTCCAGCACTACAGTCTCGCTTCTCATCATCACCACCTGCATCCTTCACCTTTTTCCCATGGCTTTCTGAAAGGTAAATCATGAATCTGTTGTAGTTCTTTTGAGGAAGTAGCGTGTCCTGTGGAGAAAGACTATCCCTTTAAAGATCTCTATAAAAGGGATAAAGAATGAGGATGGATTATTCATTAATTGGATAATGAATGTGCTCAACTTGGATTTTCAGAAGGCATTTGCTATTAATTTTGTTGTAGGGAGCAGTGTATTGACATGAATAGAGGATTGGTTTGCTCTGGGAAGCACAGTAGACATAAATAGGTCTTTTTCAAGCTGGCAAGCTCGTGATGTCACGGGGTCAGTGCAGGAACCTCAACTGTTTGCAATTTATGTAAATGAGTTGGATGAAATGATCAAATTTGCTGGTGACAAAAAGATAGTTAGAAATGTGAACTGTGAAAAGACCAGAGGGACAAGAAGATATAGGTTAAGTGAGTGGGCAGAGGTCTGACAAATAGAGTATAACGTAAAAAATGTGAAACTATCCATTTGGCAAGAAACTTTTTAAAAAAAAATCTAAATGGTGAGAAATTACAGAAATCTGATTGAGGAATCTGGATGCCCCCTTACTGAATCGCATAAGGCTAGTGTATAGTACAGCAAATTAAGAATGTTAATATTTATTGCAAGAGGAATTAAATACAAAAATAAGGAGGTTGTGTTCCAGGGCACTAGTGACCCTAAAGCTGAAGTACGCCTTCCCATTTAAGGAAGACTGCAAATGCTTGGAAGTGACTGAGAATATTGTACCACTTTAACTCTTAGAATGGTGGGGTTATCTTGATAGGAAATATTGGACAGGTTAGGTTTGTATCCGCTGGAGTTTAGAAGAGTGAGCGACTACTTGATTTAAACATATAAGATATGAGAGCTCTTGATGGCTTGGATCTGGAGAGGATGTTTCCTGTTTTGAGGGAATGTGTAACTAGAGGTCCCTGTTTAAAAGTAAGAGGGTGTCAATTTAAAATTCCACATTCCAAGAAAACATTTTATTAAAAAGTGTTAGTTGCCTGTTATCTTATTTTAAAATGAAACAAAACTGAAAACGAGACTCGATTCCAGAATGGGTGGTTTTGGCAAGAATGTCGTTTGTTTTGTTATGGTAACTAGCCTTTAAGGTTTTGGTCATCCTTTTTATTAAGCTAGCTTATTAAAACAAATTCTTTCATAATTAATTTCTTGTATCCCAACTATATGATTTTGATATTAATGCAGAATTATCAATATTTTTGTACACCATTTCCGTTTTTGTGTTAAGATTCAAACAGTTAATTTGAACTTAATTTTGTCTTGCATGTAGTTATGATATAGTGTCATAATTTCAGTACAGTTTGGCTCAAATGGTTATTACTGCAAATGTAGTAACACTTCAGAGTTCTCAGATTTCATATACGCTGTATTTCAATGTCAGTTTTTGTCACCATTTGTTCTTTAGAAGTTTGTATTTAAATATAAATCCGTATTTGTTTGCAGGTTATAGGAGAGGAATTGGATGAACTTATAGATCTTCATGATAAGGTGTATGCACAAGCTTGTAAATGGTTTCAAAACTTGAAAAGTCGATTCCACAGTCAAATCCTTCAGCATTTTGGTCCAATTCCAGAGAGAGAAACCGATTTACAGGTATTGTGACTCTCAATTATTTAATTTTGTTTGTGGTTGCCATAGTGAATAATATTGCACTTGGGTACTGTCCACCTTATTTGAAATCAGTAAGCCACAATATGAAAATGGGCATCTCAACTTTTTTTCACATTGATACAAATCATCATAAAAATAGAACCAACTGTTTAGCACCATAATATATACGAGTGATGGGAATTACATGTGCTAAAGTCTTGGGTGACAAAAGGCAAAGTAAATATGTAACTTTAAGGAGACTTGAAGGTGCAGTACAGATGAAGCAAGGTGGAGGAGTTTAGGAAAAAAAGTCCGAGTTGCCAAATGTGTGATAACTAATAGTGATGAAGTTAGCGGGAAAGGAGGGAAATAAACAGTACTCCAGATTAGAGTAGATGATGCGAGTTAAATTGCTGAGGGATTTAAAAATTTTTTGTCACAATGCTCTGAACAGTACTAACGTACGTTTATTTTAAGTACACTGTCTCTAATTTTTGGAACTACTGGGACATATTGTAAGCTTTTGTCTTAAAATTTAAAATTTAGGGTTTTGAACAATCATGCAATGCAGTAATAGAGTCATCGAGATGTACAGCACAGAAACAGACACTTTGCTCCAACCAGATATCCCAATCCAGTCTAGTTCCACCTGCCAACACCTGGTCCATATCCCACTAAATCCTTCCTATTCATATACGCATCCAAATATCTTTTAAATGTTGCAATTGTACCAGCCTCCACCACTTCCTCTGGCAGCTCATTCCATACACGCACCACCCTCTGTATGAAAAAGTTGCCCCTTAGGTTTCATTTATATCTTCTTCCTCTCACCCTAAACCATTGCCCTATAGTCCTGGACTCTCACACCCCAGGGGAAAGACTTTGTCTATTTATCCTATTCATGTCCCTCGTGATTTTTTAAACATCTATAAGGTCACTCCTCAGCCTCCGACGCTCCAGGGAAAATAGCCCCAGTCTGTTCGGCCTCTCCCTATAGCTCAAATCTCCAACCCTGGCAACATCCTTGTAAATCTTTTCTGAACCCTTTCAAGTTTCCCAACATCATTCCGATAGGAAGGAGATCAGAATTGCATGCAATATTCCAACAGCAACCTAACCGATGTCTTGTACAAACACAACATGACCTCCCAACTCTTGTACTCAATACTCTGACCAACAAAGAAAAGCATACCAAACGCCACCTTCACTATTGTATCTACCTGCGACTCCACATTCAAGGAGCTATGAACCTGCACTCCGAGGTCTCTTTGTGCAGCAACACTCCCTAGGACCTTACCATTAAGTGTATAGTCCTACTAAGATTTGCTTTCCCAAAATGTAGCACCTAGCATTTATTTGAATTAAACTCCACCTGCCACTTCTCAGCCCATTGGTCCATCTGATCAACATCCCGTTGTAATCTGAGGTAACCTTCTTCGTTGTCCTCTACACCTCCAATTTTGGTGTCATCTGCAAACTTACTAACTGTACCTCTTATGCTCACATCCAAATCATTTATGTAAATGATAAGTATTGGACCCAGCACTGATCCTTGTGGCACTCCACTGGTCACAGGCCTCCAGTCTGGTATACAACCCTCCATCACCACCCTCTATCTTCTACCTTTGAGCCAGTTCTATATCCAAATGGCTAGTTCTCCCTGTATTCCTTGAGATCTAACCTTGCTAATCGGTCTCCAATGGGGAACCTTGTTGAACACCTTACTGTAGTCCACATAGATCACATCTACTGCTCTGCCCTCATCAATCCTCTGTTACTTCAAAAAAACCTTTCTTAAACTGTGGAACCACGTTAGTCAACCTCCAGTCTTCTGGCACCTCACCTGTGACTATCGTTGATACAAATATCTCAGCAAGAGGCCCAGCAATCGGTTCCCTAGCTTCCCACAGAGTTCTAGGGCACACCTAATCAGGTCCTGGGGATTTATCCACCTTCATGTGTTTCAAGACATCCAGCACTTCCTCTTCTATAATAGGGACATTTTTTCAAGATGTCACCGTCTATTTCACTACATTCTATATCTTCTAAATACTGATTGCAAAATACTCGTTTAGTATCTTCCCCCATCTCCTGCGGCTCCATACAATATCCCTTTACCATCTCCCGGACTATTATTTGGCAATTTATCTTGCTGTTCTGGAGACGTTTATTGTCTTATAATAGTTACCACACTGAAGTTACTCACTTGGCTGTAAAATACTAGATTGTTTGGAGATTGTGAAAGCAAGTGTTTTTTTTCCCTGAACAATATTTGTATTTAGGGCCCCCCAAATGGACCTGCTTGGTGTTGGTGGCTTCTTGCTGTTCTTCCTGTGGATCCAAAATATCAGCTTTCTGTGTTGTCTATGACATCTTTGATGAACCGCTTAATCAAAATTCAGAAGATTTTGACATACTTCTCGAATGCAAGAGATCAATCCAAGTGACAATCAGCCTGGACTTGCTTCAAGGATCATGAAATCCTCTTTCTAATCGGGGATAGATTATTTGCTATTTTTTTCATTTGCAGTGCTGGTTTCAGTAAGTTGCAAGTAGCAGACATAGTCTTGAAAGGAATTGCAAAATATGCTGATAACAGAAAGAAAACCTGACTGTATTTAGGCTTTGTGAAAAGTTACAAAGAAGGCTTTGTGACAGACCATCCTCTACTCCATTTCTATGAAATTTTGAATAAACAGAAAATCAATGATTTTTGTACTAAGTTTTGAAGTTGTACTGATTATTTGAATTAGCAGCATTTGATGCACAATTCAGAGCATTATAGATGTGTTCTTTCAGCAATATAATAGAAATTTGCAAACTTCGGTTCGATTACCACAAATAATTTTGAGTTTGCCATTACCTATCCTGAATTGGCAAACTTTTGCTGTGGTATGGGTGCTGACAACCCTGTGACCCATAGTTAAAAATCACACAAAACCAGGTTATAGTCCAACAGGTTTATTTGGAAGCACTAACTTTCGGAGAGCTGCCCCTTCAGGTGGTTGTGGAGTGCTTCCAAATAAACCTGGTGTTGTGATTTTTAACTTTGTACACCCCAGTCCAACACCAGCGTCTCCAAATCTGTGACCCATAGTGAGAGAAACTGACATGCAGCAAGTTATTTGACTATGGCTAATCTGTGCATCATATGTCCTCACTTACTGGCAATATACATTCACTTCCCAGCAATGGCAACTAGATAGCAGACAAGCAGTTTTCACCTTCCTCAACACTTCACAATTTTTTTAATGGTCAAAACTGACCAACTCTACATAAAAACAATTAACAAAACTAGGACTTTCTTGTATATGTGGCATATTATCACATCAGACATATGTTGCATATCTATCAGGCAAGATTCTCCAATTCTGTGAAATGGCATACCTGTCCTGTGCATTAATTATATATCATAAAATTATAATCCTAATAAGAGGCCAACCTTAATACAACTGTTTTTAGACTTAAATCTCAGCTCAGTTCCAGATTACATTTTGCTAATCTGTTTGAGCAATAAGTTATGAATATGTAAGTCTGTTTTTGTTTGAAAAAGCAAAAATCTCAACATTTAGTGTTGTAATGGTTTCTATCTTTGTTCCAATGACTTGTATTTTCTTTGCGATTATGTGCTGGCAGTGTGTAATTATGCCAGGCATTGCCTTTCTGATCTGTAAATTTGTACAAGGTTTATACAAATGTTCAGCTTTGAATTGTATTTAATTTATTTTTTTGAATAAAATAAAGATCCGAAATGAAAATCTGTAGTCTAATGTTGTTAGAGTAAAATCAATGAATTACATTTTACTTTCATTAACAATTTAGTGCTGCTATACTTGAATTGAAGACCATGGCTATGTTTAACATCCACTTTGAGAGTTTATTTCTCAGCATGCAGTTATCACTGGCTAGGCCAATATTTACTGCCCATCCCTGGAGAAGATTAGGGTGAGCTGTCTTGAATCTCACAAATCCATGGGTGTAAGGGCATCCATAGTGCTATTAAGAAGTTTGAGTTGATCCACTGACAGCGAATATGGGAGCAGGAGTCCATTCAGCCCTGCTCTGCTATGCATCACAATCATGGTCAATCAGCAACTCAATAACCTAATCCTGCTTTCTTTCCATAATCTTTGGCCCAAGTGCTATACCTAGCTGCCTCTTGAATATATTCAATGTTTTGGTGTCAGCTACTTAATGTGCTAATGACTCATCACTCTTCGGGTGAAGAAATGTCTCCTCATCTCCCTTCTAAATGGTCCATCTTGAATCCTCAGACAGTGACTCCTGGTTCTGAATGCACCCACCATCAGGAACATCCTTCCTGCATCTACCCTGTCTAGTCCTGTTAGAATTTAAGTCTGAGATTCCCCCCTCACTCGTCTGATCTCTCCTACATCAGTCTTGCCATCCCCAGAATCAGCCTGGTAAACCTACGCTGTATACCAACAACATCCTTCCTCAGAAAAGGAGAACAAACTGCACACGAGGTGTGGCCTGGCCAAGACCCTTTTTAACTACAACAATGTATCCTTACCTGCTATCTACCTTCAGCAACTGGTGCATAACGACATCCAGTCCCACTGCACAGTCCTCTTCCCCCAATTTAGAGTCCTAGAGATGTACAGCATGGGAACAGATCCTTCGGTCCAACCTATCCATGCTGACCAGATATCCCAACCCAATCTCGACCCACCTGCCAGCACCTGGCCCATATCCTCCAAACCCTTCCTATTCATATACCCATCCAAATACCTCTTAAATGTTGCAATTGTACCAGCCTCCTCCACTTCCTCTGGCAGCTCATTCCATATATCTACCACCCTCTGTGGAAAAGATTGCCCTGTAGGTCTCTTTTATATCTTTCCACTCACCCTAAACCTATGCCCTCTAGTTCTGGACTCCCTGACCCTAGGGAAAAGACTTCGCCTATTTACCCTATCCCTACTCCTGCATAATTTTGTAAACCTTATACGGTCACCCCTCAACCTCAGGGGAAACAGCCCCAGACTGTTCAGCCTCTCTCTATAGTTCAAATCCTCCAAGCTTGGCAACATCCTTGTAAATCTTTTCAAGTTTCACAACATCTTTCTGATAGGATATTGCGTGCAATTCTGGTCTCCTTCCTAACAGTGGCCTAACCAATGTTCTGTACAGCCGCAACATGACCTCCCAACTCCTGTACTCAATACTCTGACCAATAAAGGAAAGTATACCAAACGCCACCTTTACTATTCTATCTACCTGCGCCTCCACTTTCAAGGAGCTATGAACCTGCACTCCAAGGTCTCTTTGTTCAGCAACATTCCTTAGGACCTAACCATTAAGCATACAAGTCCTGCTAAGATTTGCTTTCCCAAATGCAGCACCTTGCATTTATCTAAATTAAACTCCATCTGGTCAAGATCCTGTTGCAATCCAAGGTAACCCTCCAATGTTGTGTCATCTGTAAAATTACTATCTGTACCTCTTATGCTCGCATCCAAATCATTTAAGTGATAAAAAGTACAGGACCCAGGACCCAGCACCGATCCTTGTGGCACTCCACTGGTCATAGGCCTCCATCTGAAAAACAACCCTCCACCACCACCCTCTGTCTTCTTCCTTTGAGCCAGTTCTGTATCCAAATGGCTAGTTCTCCCTTTATTCCGTGAGATATAACCTTGCTAGTCAGTTTCCTATGAGGAACCTTGTTGAATGCCTCACTGAAGTCCACATAGATCACATGTATCGCTCTGCCCTCTTCAATCCTCTTTACTTCTTCAAAAACTCAATCAAGTTGTGAGACATGATTTCCTACACAAAGCAATGACTATCCTTAATCATTCCTTGCCTTTCCAAATACATGTACATCCGGTCCCTCAGGCTTCCCTCCAACAACTTGCCCACCACCTATATCAGGCTCACTGGTCTATAATTGCCTAGCTTGTCCTTACCACCCTTCTTAAACAGTGACACCATGTTAGCCAACCTCCCGTCATCCAGTATCTCAACTGTGCCTATCAATGATATAAATGTCTCAGCAAGAGGCCTAGCAATCACTTCTCCAGCTTCCCAGAGTTCTAGGGTACACCTGATCAGGTCTTGGGGATTTATCCACCTTTAACTGTTTCAAGACATCCAGCACTTCCTCCTCTGTAATAGGGACATTTTGCAAGGTGTCACCATCTATTTCCCTATAGTCCTGTATCTTCCATATCCTTTTCCACAGTAAATACTGATGCAAAATACTCTTAGTATTGCTCCCATTTCTTGCAGCTCCACACAAAGGCCACCTTGCTGATCTTTGAGGGGCCCTATTCTCTCTAGTTACCTTTTGTCTTACAGCCATTCAGGCAGTAATCTGCTTTGATTTTGCTTCCAAAGCGAATACTCTTACATTTATTCAAATTATACTGTATCTGCCATTGATTTGCCCATTCACCCAGCCTATCCAACTCATGCTGAAGGATCTCTGCATCCCTATCACAATTCACCCTCCCACCCAACTTGGTATCATCTGCAAACTTCTGCAGTGTTAACATTTTGCTCCCTCCTCCAATATGTATTGTGAAAAGCTGGGGTCCTAGCACCAAACCCTGTGGCACGCTACAAATTAGCAGGCAGTAATTAATTCCTATTTCTTTGTTATCCAGTTTTCTAACGATCTTAACTTTAAGCTCGCACAATAATCTCTTCTGCAGGACTTGGTCACTTTCTGAAAATAACGTAGTTTCAGATCTGGATCGTTTGGGGCTCGAAAGGGAACTTGGGGAAGATGGTGGTGTCTATGGTCTGCATTTAAACTCACCCAAAGTTCTGTTAACACATCTCTAATGCTCACAAACCTACAATGGCTGTTGGTTACACAATACTGTAATTTTTGAAATTAATACATTGTGGAAACTGACCTTCAGAAGAGGAATCAACTCAGACCCATTTCCTTATAATTTTAACTTGTAAGGAATGTCCCTAACCTACACATCCCTGAACACTATGGGCAATTTAGCATGGCCAATTCACCTAACCTGTCCATTTTTGTATTATGGGAAGAAACTGGAGCACCTGAAGAAAACTCTTGCAGACGGGAGAATGTGTGGAGTTTGTACTCAGGAGGCTGGAATTGAACTTGGGTCCCTGGTGCTGTGAGGCAGCAGTGCTAACCACAACCAGTATGCTGCAATAAATGCTAGCCTCACCAACACCCTCCTCTCAAAATGAATAATTAAAATAAATAGCATCTGAACAGCTCTTCAACATGATACAGAAAATGCCCACACTAGTTTTAGTTCTCCGAACATATGCTTTATTAAGCAAATTTAAAGCACTCATTACAATGGATTTTTTCCAACTGCAATTTTTAGATCAAAAGAATAACAGTAAAGTCAAACTGATTTTGTAGCAGCAGTCCATAAATTGTTGCTGTAACAACATGGTCACAATATAGAGTAACAAAAGGTTGTTGTAATAAAGATCACATGTGGAGAAGTGAACTATACACTACTCCATTGTAGCATTGATAGCTTACTAGATTCATGTCAATTGTATTATTCAATAGTGAAAGGATTCACATTAGATAACTGGTTACAAACTTTAATTCAAAGAATTACATCTTCACTCCAAAATGGGATACATGTTGAAAGGGTCTTCAAGTAATTGTTCATTTAATCACAGGTTTCTCAACTGCTTGTCAGCTTGCTTTAAGGAAATCCAAGTGCTCAACATGTTTGCTCGCAACTTTGCCCACACCAAGTGATTGAACTGACCAAAGATCTGAGCAGCAAAAAGAGCAGCTGCTTCTGGAAAAAGCACAGTGGAGCAGCCAAGACCTAGAATTTTTAAAAAAGTAATGCAAGGTATAAATTAAGAAAACAAAGTGTGGAATTTTATTCTTTTTCCAAAAGGGTAGTTTGCTATGTTGAAAAAGAAATGGCAGCATACCAAAAGATTCAACCTGCTTCAATACAGATTTACTTCTGCATATATCTTTGTGCCTTTCATAGGGAGTGAGCAGCACTCAAACAATACTGAAAGTTATCCACTCGAAATAGTTGGATCAATAATGGTGATTAAAAATCCCAAATGTTTGATTCAAGCTCTGGCTAATGATGCATATGGAGTTACACTTAGAAGCTTGGGGGTGGGCTAGAATGAAGTGATTTGGCCTGGATATTCTTAAATCTGACAATTCTTACAGCTCCACCCATCCCAGGATACTAGCGGTTACAAAGCTGTTCAAAGCAACTATCGAAAAACAAAAGGGAGCATTCCACTGTTTAGGGGAAAAAAAGTTGATAAAACAGCTGAAGACATCACCGTGAGGCAAGTTGTGACCATTGGTCTCCAAAATGCAACCAGTTTCTTTTGCATCAGACAACTTAAAATTGTAGTGGGGGTAACATTTGTATTTTTGGGCAAAAAAAAAAGACACTTTCATGACAAAGCAACATCTGATTTTGACAAACTTTTCTCTAAGGTGCAAATTCATAAGCAATTGGAAACATGTGTTGTGCAGGGAACAAGCAGGAAATAGGGAGTAAGCAGCACTCAGTGATGGTATAACTATGCCACAGAAAGGACTGAAAATATTCAATTTTGCAGAATATAACTGCTCTTCAATCTATCAATCAGATTTAGTATATCTGTAATAACTACACAAGTTTGCTCAGTTGGCTGGAAAGCTGGTTCAATTCCCACACTGACTGAGGTTATGATGAAGCACCCTCCTTTTCAAGATCTCAAAAAAAAAGGTGACCCTCAGGTTAAATCCTCAGCCTTGTCTCTACATGGAGAGCATAGATCTTTTCTTGTCAGGAGCTGACTACTTGATAAATATTGAACAATCATGGACAGACAAATCGGATATGTATGGCGGCAACAAAAAAAGGTTAAATAGATTCTGTTTACTAAATGGAAAGCACATATCAGACAGATGCATTTAAAATGATTATAGTCAGTCATTGTGTTGTGGAATCCTAACAACTTACCACTAGGCATGCGAAGAGATGACCAAACATCTTCAGCACCCCAATCAGCAGAAATGGGAGGACAGTTTATGACAGGACAAGTGGAGTTTCCAGACAGCACTGGTCCTAAACCATTACTTCTACCAGCAACTGCAATGAATACAGTCTGAACTCCATCACCTAAAATGTTTAAAAGAATTAAAACCGCTGATTCAGACAAAAAAAAACAATTTAAGTTCTGCTCGAAATTTCAATTCAAATGCAACATTATCTCTTATTTGTTTATCTGCTTAAATGTGCACAGAGCTAAAGAATCAATCTAATCTGCAATTAGCACCAACAACCCCCGTTACTGTCCGTCTCCCAGACATTTCAGGTCCAGACAACAAGGTGTGAAAAACAATTAAAAAAACACAATCTACTTGCAGGTGTGCTGAAACCATGCTGCACATTTCCATTAGTACTATAAAGGAATAGAAAGATATCTTCACCCGCTCTATCTAGGCAGTTTATTTAACAGAGGACTGTCCAGAAAAAGTAGATCAAAATATGCAAAATTACATAACCACCCTAAGGGACAGAAGTACAGTTTAAGCACTAATTCTACATCACAGCAATACTGACACTGATGGAGGCCAAATGCTTTCTGTAACTATGCAAGTAATGAGGCCCTCTTATAAAACTAAACAAAATCACTTTTAAAGTATTTAAATCTAATTAAATTTTGCTAATCACATTAATGGAAAATGCCAAAAAAAGATAATACTCCTCTTTATACAAATCTAAATCAAATTATAGACACTAAACCACATGTGATCCCAGAAGATCACATGCGTGCTGTATGTGTTTTTTTGGTACTATACAAGTTGTCTTCTGTTCAAATATTTCAGCTAAGTTAGCCACCTTGACAAATAAAAATTGAGTTCAACCAGATCAAGTTGAAAAGATGAAGGCACTTTGAAGAGATCCACACATGTTAAAATCAGAGATGCTCAGTATTAACTTAAAAAAAAAATCAGTATTTCAGGCACCATGTAAATGTTTTACATCATACTTGTAAATGCTATAGGAATAAAATTCAACAAAAAGAGCAACATAAAAGTCAAGTTCAAAGTGAGCACAGTGAACTAGAGTTCCCCAGTGTTTGCTTTAAGAGGATGCACAAGTTGGGAAACTTAAACTAGCAAATGCTGAAGGGTGATGTCATTGAAATATTCAAGATTCAGTTAGTTCCCTTATTTCAGATTTTACAAACATGGTGGTTGAGCTCAAACATGGGCACAATCTACAAATTGTTGAAAAACATGCAAGTGTGCAGATTGTTTTGTTATTGTTCAAGTTGTATTGTAGTCAAATCAGATCAAGCGCAATCTTATCAAATGGTGTGAATGAGTGGCCTAGTCCTGTTCTTAATGTGTTTGTATGATCTTCTAAAAACCAGTACAACTGCAGTATTTCAGTACTACCTTTCAGCAGTAAAGGTCTGGATATATTTGTGCAAATTTGTGACAATATAATTGGAAGCAAAGAAAGAAAAAAAATAAGCATTTAAAAAATCCAGGATTGTCTAGTCAACCCAACTGTTCAGTCTTTTTCAGTTACTTACAATGCACAGGTAGATTCTATAGTGTACAGTAGTCAGTTTTCCAAAACTTAAAGGCTTCATTCATGCATCCAAAAAACAAACAAACATTCACCTTAACAGCCTTCTTAAAGGCTGCAACCCAAATGCAAATAGCAGTAACTTACAATGGTCATGGGAGATTTATCGTACCTTTTGTGACAACATAACACTCCAAAATGTTTTCTTAAAAATTTGTTGCGAACTATGTTGTACTTCGAAATCTCAGTCAGTATGCATACAGCAGGTTCCCAACCAATATAAAATCATCAAAAATTAACTAAAGAAATCCAAGAATTGCAGATGCTGAAAATCAGAAACAAAAACTGCTGGGAAAATTCAGCAGATAGGGAAGCATCTGTGGAGAAAAAGCAGTGTTAATGTTTCGGGTCCAATAGCCCTTCTTCAGCTTTTCTCTCTCTGCTTACCTTCATATTCTGCTTTAATCCTTAGTGTCTCATCAGTGCCTTTGTGAGCAGAGGAAACACGCAATTCACATGGTATACCATAATTTGCACAAGCTTGTTTAATTTTTTGACTGTGGTCAAGATCACTACGGGATCCCATGATCACTACCACTCTTCCAGAAGTCTGTGCAACCAGCAAGTCCTAGACAGATATTTAAAACAAATGGTAAAGTCAATTTTAGAGTCAGAGACAAAAATGAATCAAGTGAATCTGATCTTATGAATAATCCCAGATTTTAGTCAGTCATGTACAACAAGACAACCCTACCATTTCAATACAGACGACATTTTGAGTCACAATGTGAATTACCATGTAATATGGCCCGAATGAATGCCCGAGACATTAAGGGAACTGATTAATTTAGCGTTATGAAGTGGTTGTATTAATATGGGGAGCTATAAATCAGTGGGCTGAGAGAGTGTTTTATGGACTGTGGCTAAGTGAAATAAAGATTTTAATCGAAAAAAGTGTGGATTTGAATTATGATTAAATAGTTCTTTTGAAGTATGATAGTTTGGCATAAAGAATGTTATACACTGTATTCAAGAGTGGGTTTGCAGCCTACAACAGCAGAGCAAGATAGGACTTTAATAGGAATGGTTTAAAAAAAAACAATGGTGCCAGGTAAGAAATAAACAAACTTTTGGGTAGGAGTATGAAAAAAAAGCAAGGACAATTTTACAAAAAAGTAAATAATTTCAAAAATCAATCCATAACTTTTACATCTTATCCTTCCATCTTCTGTATTAAAACAAACAAAGGTTTTCCTGGCCACGATCAGTTCTGAAGGAGGATCCCTGGACCAAAAACATTAACTGATGATTTTTCTCCACAGATGTGCTGAATTATTCCAGCAATTTCCATTCTGGTGTTAGATTTCCAGCATCTGCAGCTCTTTCAGTTTTTAAAATCATTTCAGTTGTTTTCAGATGTTCAAATGGCGACCTTTCCCATCTCTCAGCAGGTGATTTGCATTGTTACTTTTTTGTACCTTTAATGTGTTTAGAAACTTGGGTCAAAAGAGAAAATCAGCCACAGAACTAGGTGGAGGCAATCTTGTAGAAGTGAGTTGAAGGCTCAACATCAAGCAGGATAACAAAAAGGTGAAGAATAATTTGGTTCACTCAGGCTAGATCTCACTGAATACAGTGAGAACTAGCCATTTGGATACAGAACTGTCTTCTACCTTTTTTGAGCCAGAGGACGGTGGTGGTGGGTTGTTTTTCAGATTGGAGGCCTGTGATCAGTGGAGTGCCACAAGGGTCGGTCCTGGGTCCTCTACTTTTTGTCATTTACATAAATGATTTGTATGAGAGCATAAGAGGTACAGTTAGTAAGTTTGCAGCTGACACCAGTGGACAGCGAAGAAGTTACTTCCAATTACTACAGGATCTGGACCAGATGGGCCAGTGGGCTGAGAAGTAGCAGATGATGGAGTTTAAGTCAGATAAATGTGAGGTGCTGCATTTTGGGAAAGCAAATCTTAGCAGGACGTATACACTCAATGGTAAGGTCCTAGGAAGTGTTGCTGAACAAAGAGACCTTGGAGTTCAGGTTCATTGCTCCTTGAAAGTGGAGTTACAGGTAGATCGAATAATAAAAAGGTGGCGTTTGGTATACTTTCCTTTGTTGGTCAGAGTATTGAGTACAGGAGTTGGGAGGTCATGTTGTGGCTGTACAGGACATTGGTTAGGCCACTGTTGGAATATTGCAATTCTGGTCTCCTTCCTATCAGAAAGATGTTGTGAAACTTGGAGATTTACAAGGATGTTGCCAGGGTTGGAGGATTTGAGCTATAGGGAGAGGCTGAACAGACTGGGGCTGTTTTCCCCAGAGCGTCGGAAGCTGAGGGGTGACCTACAGGTTTACAAAATTATGGAGGGCATGGAGAGTAAATAGGCAAAGTCTTTTCCCTGGGGTCAGGGAGTCCAGAACTAGAGGGCATAGGTTTAGGGTGAGAGGGGAAAGCTATAAAAGAGACCCAAGAGGCAACGTTTTCACGCAGAGGGTGGTACATGTATGGAGTGAGCTGCCAGAGGAAGTGGTGGAGGCTGGTACAATTGCAACATTTCAGAGGCATTTGGATGGGTATATGAATAGGAAGGGTTTGGAGAGATATGGGCCGGATGCTGGCAGGTGGGACTAGATTGGGTTGGGATATCTGGTCGGCATGGACGGGTTGGACTGAAGGGTCTGTTTCCATGCTGTACATCTGACTCTAAATTAGTCAAATTGACAGCAGTAATAGAGCTAGTTTCAGACGACTTTTGACAATACCTGCACTCTTTCTGCCACCCACTCAAAGTTTCTCTTAACCATTTGCATAGCTTCAGGTGTCACTTCTTTGAGATCACGATAAACCTGAAAAACATTGACAGAAGGGAAATATCTATTATTGTGGAAAAATACCCTCCAATTTCAGCCATACAAACTTTTAGAAAACAGTATTATTGCTGAATATTACTGCAAAACAATAAAGGTTGTGCTCAGAAAACAAAAAGGTTTCATTATGTTGTAATACATAGAGCCATACTTTGAATACTTGATTCATATCTTGGCAGCTACAAATGGTGTCAAAATCATATCACTTGAGTTTCAAAGTTGTAGGCAACTATTACCTGAAAACGTTTTTAAAGTCAGATATTGTTCACAAGTTGTATGAATGCAAACTCAGATATTCTCTGTAGAAAACTCAAGTTTACAAAATATTTGCAAGAGAAGTGATTCCCAACATTTTTCCCTTCAAACGACCCCATTCATTGTCAAAAATCATAATCACAATCCACTTACAGGAATGGGGAGTTGGAAACTAACATAGCTAATTATCATTTCCAACTGGTTACAGCTAATGCATTATCAAGCTGCTATGGGAAAAAAAGGCAGCGAAATCAGTGTTTGAGGGGAGGTTACAGATTTCCTTGCACAAATCCACATATCTCAGAGACAGCAGTTGTTGGTTGGTTGGTTTGGTCGACAGCCATCTGAGAGCTGTAGAGTTGGAGATCAAGAGATCAAAGCTGTTAATATTGTCCACAGCAGAGAAAATGTTATGTTCCAACATGCAGAATGCGGGCAATAGCTCATGCTCCGAAAGAGAAAAAAAAAGGAGTCTGGGTTCGTGAGAATTTACAGAAGACTAACCTAGTCTGGAGGTAGTTGGAAGGAATATACATAATGTAACCAGTGAAATTCCTGACTGGGAAAAAAAAAGGAAGCAACCCCATTGAAAACTGGTAACAACTGCTGATTGTTTACTGTAATGAACTGTAGCTCTGTGGAGAGTGACACAAGATAAGTAATTGAAGAAAAGAAATGTTTGTTCTGTAGGTTGGATAAAAAGATTTTTTTTTAAAAATCAGAAATGTTGCCCCATCATTATTTCAGCTAACAACTGGAACTTCAAAATGCTAACTGTCACTACAGAAATCATAATAAAGATCCATCCTAGAAAGACAAGAGTACCTTCATAACCAAGTTGCAGGCTAAAAAGCTCAATATCCAGTATAATAAATTTTACCTCTGGGTGCAAATCTGATTCCTGTCATCGTCAGGTTGTCTGAAGGGGCCAAGCCCAAACTCACTTAAAATACTTTTCATGACACACTAACTTTATGCCAAGCCTGATAACTCAGTCGGACATTAGATGCCAAGATTTTGCATTCAACTGTTTTTGGAGGCTTTCCTTCCTAACTTTGGGGGGTGGGGGGGGGGGGAAAGAGAGAGGAGGGGGAAGTTAAAAATTAAATTTGAAGTCAACCCACATTCCACCCTCACACTAAAGCACACCTGTTTGTCCTTTTGCAGTTTTCGATCTCCCTGAGGCCACAGTCTCCATGAGTCATTGTCAATGACATCTGCAAGTAAAATCTCCTTGGTACAAGCACAAACTCCAAATTCTACCTAGTTTAAAAAAAAATAAATGCAAACCAAATTATTAGTTCACTAAAAGAAATCACTATTTCTTCAGCTGTAAAAAAGATAATGACTTACTTTCATATCCACAAGAGTACAGTCTTGAGTGGCCCATGCCTTCTCTAATATCTCAAACACAGCCAAAGTGGTACGAGTCATGATGTCTATTTCACACTGTTCAATCTGTAATCCCCCACAGTTAAATTGCGCTTGAATCAATTGTTCTTCAGACCACTGTGGATCATTGTTAGCATCATCCTAGAAGGAAATTTTATATTTCAGTCATTTGAAAAATTTTATCTTGCAAGGAAATAAGGGGTCTATCCAAAATAATTTTGCTCAAAAGAATCTTATGATTCAGTTGGCAGCGTGCCCAGATGAATCAGATCATGGGTTCAAGTTCCATTCCAGAACCTTCAGACCCCACTGAAGAACAACATCCCATTAACAAGCTTAGGCAAGATAAATGAAAGAGCTGTTCCCAATAGCTGATGATATAGGAACTAGGGTGACAATACTGTGATCCTAGCACAAAGCTCGAAGTGTGTATTATCTGATGACTTGCATTTTGTTCAAGAATTTCAGGGAATATACTGCCTATCGGTTGCTTCTAAAAGGTGGAAGTAAATTGCCTTTTTGAAACATTGTAGAAAGACCCCAGCACAGTTAGAGAGAGAGAGGGTTCCAGGATATTAACACAGCAATAGTGAAAGTATGGCAATATGATCCAAGTCAAAATAGTGCGCAATTTAGAACTTAGGTGATGTTGCTCTGGTGTGTTGACTTATTCCAGGAGTGGAGCTCAAGGGCTTGGAATATCTATGGAGTGTTACTCTAGGCAATGCATCTTGCATATGCTACATACTGCTGCCACTCTGCATCAGTGGTCCAGAAAATGAGCATGGAATTTGGTAGATAGGACACCAACCTTAAGTGTCACTGGAGCTGCATTTAGCTATGCAAGTTTTCCATCATGCTCTCTATTTCTGCCTTGAAGAAGATGGTAGCCACGCATAGTGTCAGAAGTGGAGTTACACACCATAGAATAGCCACTCGCCTGTTCTTAGAACAGTATCTGGTGCAATTTAGTTTCTGGTCAATGGTAACGCTGTTGAATGTCAAGGATCAATAGCCAGATTCCCTCTTGTTGATGGGCATGCATGGTGGAAATGTTACTTGCCACTTTTCAACTAAAGCCTGAGAGGTTGTCCAGTTTGTGATGCAGGTAAACATTAACTTTCAGCACTCAGAGAAGTTGTGAATGGCTTTAAACATTAAGCAAACATTTCACATCTGATTTTATGCTTGAGGGACTTTTGCTGATGGAGCAGCTGAAGATAGTTGGGTTAGTCACACTGAGCAATTTAGTCATGTTCTTGAACCTAAATGATTAGCCTCATACAACCACAACCATCCTCTTTTGTGCCAGGTATGCCTCCACTAATGGAGAATGCTCTTCTCTGCCATTTGCCCATTGCAGAAGATTAGCATCTGTGATGTTGAAGACACCAGAAGCAGATGAATCATCCACTCAGTACTTCTGGCTGAAGATGGGTGCAAATGTTCCATCTTTCATCGAGAACTGGGATATTTGTGGAGCTTTCTTCTCCTGTTAAAAGTTTCACATGTCCATCATTTGTGACTGGATTGGTAGGAACAAAACTTAGACCAGATCAGCTGGTTACTAAAGACGCTTAGCTGCGTTTACTGCATCCTGCGTGAAGTTGCAGCTTCACCAGGTCAAAACCTCTTAAAACAAAAAGTGCACCTGTACTCTTCACTGAAAAGATGTTTAATGGAAATTGTAGGATGCAGGTACATTACAGTAATGCATTGCATTAAACCACAATTCTCCTGTTGTTAACACCTAATGTTTGCTCAGTTCAGATCTGCTCAACCTACTGAGTCTGTCCCTTGTAGCATAGTGCTGGTGCCAAGCAACATTACACAGGGTATCCTCAACTTTTTCTAAGAGGAGTTTGATGGTTGCTCAAAATACCACCATGAATCGGTACAGCTGTGACAAGATCAACTTGTGATGAAGTGGTTAAAATTGTATTCTCCCCCCCTCAATAAGTTCATTAAGCTGCAGACTAAGTCTTGATGTTGGATACAAACTCTCCTATCCAGAATATGTTCTCTGCCTTTACCACCCTCACCACTTCTTTCAAATGGTGTTCAACATTTAGGAACATAGATTGAGCCACTGAATAAGGGAGGAGCTCCACATGCTTGTCATCAGAAGGTTTTCTAGTCAGTGTTTGTCCAATGTTACGAGACTTCCTGAGTTCAGAGCCAATATTCAGATTCCAAAAGGCAACTCTCTCCAGCTCTATCACCGTGCAACCATTTCTGATGGGTTTGTCCTGGTAGTGGGCAGGACGTAGTCAGAATGGTGATGGTGGTCCTTGACTAGTCTGTCACATGGTACATGCCCCCAGATGCCTTGCTCCCAAAAAAAAAGTGCAGAAACAGAAGTGATCAGTGATTTCAAAGGGATATTGGATCGATGGAAAAACAGCAAAGTTTTCTTCATACAAATACAAAGTGGCAATAAACACCTCAAATCTAACATCAAAACTGATGGGTCAAAAATGTTACCTACCTTAAAGAACATCTCCAACTTGGGAGGACAGAATTTGTATCCTTCCTTTACACCAGGATTTCTCTTCAGAAAAGAGCCAGTGGCAATTCTTCGACAGACCCACTCAATAGGAATCATTTGACAGTTTGCCGCCACAAATGCTGTTTCCCCATACTGCTTCTCAAATGCAGTTTTTATGCCTTAAAACAAAAACATTAATATAAATATCACAGAGGTTGCACACCTAAAAAAAAACTTTAGTAGCAAAGTCTTACCAGCATCCTGCAGCAATTTGAAGATAGAAACAGTGGTTTTAGTAGATATTGCAGCCTTGCCCACCATCTGATCTTTCCTGACTGCATTACCAGCTGTAATTTGGTCCTTGGACTGAATCAATACTTGCCCTGGACAATCCAGAAGTTCATATATTTCCTTGGTCTTTCCTTCATTCAGTTTTTTCCCAATTTTCATTTCTAAAAGGAATGTTCAAAAGGGAAAGCATTTTCTTCTCAAAATGATGAAAATTTTAAAATTGTTGACTGTGCAGAAAAAAAATGCTGTCAACACAAGGCTGAACATAGTAGCATGTTACGGAGGGTCCAAAGAGAAATTCATCCAGGAAGCACAATCAAATGAACAGCAATAATGCAATTAAAGCAGAGGGTCCACTCTGGTCATTTTATTTTTGTTAAAAATCACAATACCAGGTTACAATCCAACAGGTTTATTTGTACAAGCTTTCAGAGCAGTGCTCCTTCATCAGGTAGCTAGTGGACCAGGATCACAGGACACAGGGGGTCGGGCTGGGAGTACAATAGGTGGATGGAGGTGGGGATGAAGGTTATAGGTCAGAGAGGAAGGTGGAGCAGAAGGAAGAGTCACAAGGATGGTGCTGAGCTGGAAGTTTAGAACTGGGGTAAGGTGGGGAGAGGGGAAGTGTGGAAACTAGTGAAGTCCTCATTGGAACCCTTCAATCCCAGGGCATCAAGGCAGATGATGAGGCGTTCTTCCTCCAGACATCAGGTGGTGAGGGGAGCAGCAGTGCAGGAGGCCCAGGATCTGCACATCCTTATCAGAGTGGGAGGGGGAGTTGAAATGTTCAGCTATGGGGCAGTGGGGTTGATTAGTGTGGGCATCACAGATGTTCCCTGAAGCACTCTGCAAGGAGGAGCACTTCAAGGAACATCTCCATGACACCTGCACCAATCAACTTCACTGCCTCGTGGCCAAACAGTTCAACTCCCCCTCTCGCTCTGCCAGGGACATGCAAGTCCTGGGCCTCCTCCACTACCACTTCCTCACCGACCAACACCTGGAGGGAGAATGCCTCCTTTTCCACCTCGGAACACTTAAACCCCAGAGCATCAATTTGGACTTCACCATTTTCCCTTCCCTCACCACTTTATCCCAGTTCCAACCTTCCAGGTCAGCACCATCCTCCTGACCTGTCCCATCTGCCAATCTTCCTTCCCACCCATTGCACTCCCAGCGGCCTTCTGCCCAACTCCACCCCCTCCCATTTATCCCTCCACCTCCAAAGCTTCCATCAGGATTGAGGCTGGAAGGGCTCCAGCACCACCTATTGTGTATCTCAAAAGTCTGCCCTTTTTTAAGGCAGTCACCCGAAGATCCGAGGCTGAACATCCCTGACGGAGAGAGAGAGAACGTGCTTACACCTTATGATCCACTAGCTACAAAAAGCAGCAGCGCTCCAAAAGCCTTTACTACCAAATAAACCTGTTGGCTTATAACCTGGTGGTGTGGTTTTTTTTAAAAAAAGCTTTGTCCACCCGAGGCACCTCCGCACGATTTTATTTTATAGAATGCAGCTTCAAAACACTCAAAATGTTCCATACATCTCCTTACGAGATTTTAGCACCATAACTACAACGGTACAGCTTCGAACAAAAAAAATGGTCACGGTTACACGACGAGATACTATTAGTTAATTTAAGAACTCGAAACTTCACTCACCTCCAAACTTCTCCATCTTCGGAAAACTTTGCAAATCCGTAAAGTTAAAAAAAGTTTAAATTCTTTAAAAGAAAACATAAGGCATCCCAATCAAATTATACACAGAACAAACTCCTGTTTCATTTTACTTCACAATTGACGAAACAAAAACCCTCCGATCCTGGCATTGCATTTGTACGAGAACTCTTATAAACCGCGCTATTGCATTATTAGCTCGATACTGTTAAGCGAGAACGGCACACTCAGATTTTGGTGATAATTCAGCACACAAGCTATAATTCACGAACAGGCAACAAGAAGCAGCGTGCTGTCTCGGGAATGGACTCCTTCCCGCCGACCCTAGATCGCGCCTCATAGACCCCTTTCCCCGGGTGGGTGACCCTCTTCCTCACACACTACCACCGTGTGTGTGTGTGCTTCCCCACCCCCACGATTCTCATGCTTTATGAGCCCAAACACACCAGAATCTCCCGCTGTAGGCCCCTCTCCGAATCTCACGCTCCCAACCGCCGCGCGTTCGCTTTTAGAATGTTCCAAAGTTTGAATGAGATATACCAAAACAAGAGGGAGAGAAGGGGTGGCGGAGAGTCATCGACAAAAGGAACAAGTTTATATAAAGAAAGGACGGCATACTCATGTTTGTTCGGAATCTGTGATCATTTTTCCACATTCCACACACGATACGTTTTAAAAACATCGACAAATTATGTTTTTATTTGACTAATTTTGCACACCCTACGATGTTTTGGAGCGGTCCGTATGGGGGCGGGGGAGGGATCGTGAAGCACGTGCGCGGCTGTGGGACAGGACAAGTACAAGTGAGGGTTGGTTAGTGAGGGGGGGTTAATGTACAACTTTAATATAGTTAACCTGGTAGTGAGTGAGTGGGTAAGGGGGTTTGTTCCCTTATTTATCGTTGAGTAAGATAGTGCGGAGAGATTTGCGGGGTTCCCAGTGGAGCCGGCATGGAGTTTGAGGAGTCGGGGATCCGGGAGGAGTGTGGCGTGTTCGGCTGCGTCGCTGCGGGTGAGTGGCCGACTCACTTGGACGTGCCTCATGTTATCGCCCTCGGGCTGGTGGCACTTCAGCACAGGTAATACCGAGATAGGAGGATCTCCTGCTGCAGCTAGATTCCACCCCCAAATACAGAAACATCGTGATAATTGAAATTCTGCTGTTTACTTATGGGTTGGGAATGCACTAAATTGAACAAAGACAGAACACTTGTATTGACTGAATGTTTTCCAATGACGCTGTTTAACTGTAAAAATGCAGCAAAGAGGCAAAGATTTAATATAATACTGGAAACATTGAGTAGTTTCTACTTTAAAACCCAACCCTATTGTAACTTCTGTGGAGTTCGGTGCGTTTCATCAAAAATCTTGGTTTATAATGCTATATATATCGAGACGCGCAGCTGTTTTGTTTTCCTGCTTGTTCTTCAGGGGAAATTAAAGTGATCCCAACACTTTAGTATCATCATTACCCTCGAATTATTTACGTCGCACAGGAAACGTTTGGCTGAAGTATCAACCTTTGCATTTTTGTCAATACATTTGTTTTATTCAATATTAAGATCTAAAATACATCTGGGATTTTCTTCCTTATCTGATCAGTGCTTTGCATTTTAGTATGCCAGTAAGTTACAGAAATATAGAGATGTATAGAAACAGACCCTTTGGTCCAAATTGGTAAAAACAATGACTGCAGATGCTGGAAACCAGATTCTGGATTAGTGGTGCTGGAAGAGCACAGGAGTTCAGGCAGCATCCAAGGAGCAGCGAAATTGAAGTTTCAGGCAAAAGCCCTTCATCAGGAATACTTCGGTCTAAATTGCCTACACCGACCAGATATCCCAACTCAATCTAGTCCACCTGTCACCACCCAGCCCGTATCCCTCCAAACCCTTCCTATTCATATACCCATCTCGATGCCTTTTAAATGTTGCAAATTTACCAGCCTCCACCACTTCCTCTGGCAGCTAATTCCATATATGCACTGCCCCCTGCATGAAAAAGTTGCTGCTTAGGTCTCTCATATTATTCCCCTGTCAACCTATGCCCTCCAGTTCTGGACTCCCCTACCCCAGGGAAAAAACTTTGTCTATTTATCCTATCCATTGACCTTGTGATTTTATAAACCTCTATAAGGTCACTCAGCCTCTGATGCTCCAGGGAAAACAGCTCCATTTTATTCAACCTCTCCCTGTAGCTCAATCCTCCAACCTGGCAACATCCTTGTAAATCTTTTCTTAACCCTTTCAAGTTTCACAACATCCTTCCGATTGGAGACCAAATTGCACGTGGCCTAACCACAACTGCAACATGACCTGCCAACTCCTGTACTCAATACTTTTACCAATAAAAGGCAATGACCTAGTGGTATTATCACTGGACTATTAATTCAGGGACCCACATAATATTCTGTGGACCCAGGTTCAAATACTACCAATGGCAGATGGTGGAATGCAAATTCAATTTTAAATGGATAGAATGGTGGCTCAGCAGTTAGCACTGCTACCTCACTGTGCCAAGGACACTGGTTTGATTCCTGCCTTGGGCAACTGTCTGTGTGGAGTTTGCACATTCTCCCTGTTTCTCCGTGGGTTTCCTTTGGGTACTCCGGTTTCTTTCTACAAACCAAAAGATGTGCAGGTCAGGTGAATTGGCTGTGCTAAATTGCCCATAGTGTCAGGTGCATTAGTTGGGAATAAATAGAGGGTAGGGGATTGGGTCTGGGTGGGTTACTGTTTGGAAGGTTGGTGTGGACTTGTTGGGCCAAAGGACCTGCTCCCATACTGTAGGGAATCTAATATCTAAAATAAAACATATCCAGCGCCTTCTTCAGTATCCTGTCTACCTGCAACTCTACTTTCAAGGAGCTATGAACTTGCACTCCAAGGTCTCTTTGTTCAGCAACACTCCCCAGGACCTTACCATTAAGTGTATAAGTCATGCCCTGATTTGTTTTCCCAAAATTCAGTATCTCGCAATTATCTAATTTAAGCTCCATCTGCCACTCCTCAGCTATTGGCCCAGTTGATCAAGATGAAGTTTTATGAAAAATAAATGAATGAAATGTTATTGATGAGAAGTTGTTATTGTTCTATGCTGAGATGACATGTAGTTATAACTAATTTTTGTAACTTTGCAGAATAATGTTCTGACCAAATAAAACAAAAACAAAAGCCACAGGTCTAGCAGCATCTGTGAAGACATATCTGTTCATTTCTGGCCATATCTTCTGTTGAAATCCCCAACCATTCTAGAATCAGGATTGGAGGGTTTCAGTTATAGGGATACGCTGAATAGGCCTGTGCTGTTTTCCCTGGAGCATCTGAGGCTTAGGGGTGACCTTATTAAGGTTTATAAAATCATGAGGGGCACGGATATGCTAAATAGACAAGGTCTTTTCCCTGGGGTGGGGAGTCCAGAATTGGAGGGCATAGTTTTAAGATGAAAGGGGAAAGATTTAAAAGGGATTGAAGGAGCAACTTTTACACACACAGTGGCGCTTGTATGGAATGAACTGCCAGAAGAGATGGTGGAGGCTGGTACAATTACAGCATTTTAAAAGGCATTTGGATGGAGATGAGTAGGAACGGTTTAGAGGGATATGGGCCAAGTGCTGGCAAATGGGACTAGATTAATTTAGGATAAGTGGTTGGCATGGACGAGTTGGACCAAAGGGTTGGTTGTCATGTTGTTCATCTTTATGACTCTAAAACTACAGAATGTATAGCTCCTAGGTTCATTTAGCTCAAACAGTCCATGCTGGTCTTTATATTGCTTACAAACTCCTTCCCACACCCCCACGACTTCTTTTAACCCTTTCCATGAATCTTTTATTTACACCCAACTAATTTCTCCTCAAATTGATCTTTACTGTTTGCATAAATTAGAGCTGAAAATGTGTTGCTGGAAAAGCGCAGCAGGTCAGGCAGCATCCAAGGAACAGGAGAATTGATGTTTTGGGCATGAGCCCTTCTTCAGGATTCCTGAAGAAGGGCTCATGCCCGAAACGTCGATTCTCCTGCTCCTTGGATGCTGCCTGACCTGCTGCGCTTTTCCAGCAACACATTTTCAGCTCTGATCTCCAGCATCTGCAGTCCTCACTTTTTCTCCTGTTTGCATAAATTACTCTAGTAAATTCTCCTAATTCTCTGTAAATTCTCCTAATTACTCCTTACCATTCCCAGGTTTCTGCTGCATTTTTATGTAATTCTGTCCTGAAAACAAGTTGACTAGAATATATGTCAAAGAGAAGCAGATTTGATCAAGTTGGCACTGAGAATTAGCTGATACAGAAGCAGAGTCTTAAATATCAAAAACACAAGGACGATTCAAAAATGTTCTCTCTCGAATTACTGTTAAGTGCCTAATGCATGAAATACATTTTCTAGTTGTCCTTGAAAACTTAAATGTAGCATACCACCAATGAAAGTAATTTATTTAAATCTGATTTTATTTTGCTTTCTTTTCAAGCTCACTGTAAAATCAATGAACATTTGGAAGGCTATTAATGTCAATGCAATTAGAGACAAATGTTGGCTAGCAATTGTACTTGGCCAGTATTCCAGAGTGCGTCACGAGTAATGTTTGCTGTTATATGCTGCAGAAACTATACTATTTGAAACAAATAACACTGACTCTTATCTGATATTTAGTTTACAATGTATGGGATACTCATTAAATAAAATCCTTTGCAGTGTTCCTCCAATAAACACTTTAAACATTATATGCAATAGAAAAACACCATCATCAGCAGTAAGGACACATTTGTTATTTTATTAATATAAGAAAGAGACTTCGCTGTTTTATTTATCAATATAAAGTACTTGGGCATCACTGGCTCGACCAGCACTTTTTGCCCATTCCTAATTGCCCTTGAACTGACTGGCTTGCTAGCCAAGTTCAGTGGACAATTAAGAGTCATCCACATTTTTGTGGATGTGGATTCTCAAGTAAACTAGAATGGATGATGGCAAATTTCCATTTAGTGAATCAGATAGGTATTTATGACAAACAACGATTGTTACATGATTGCCATTTGACTAGTTCTTGATTTTTGTAATTGAATTTGAATTTTGGCATCTGCTATGGTGTGATTCAAACCTATGTTCCCAGAACCTGAGTCTAGGGAGTCTGGATTGCTAGTTCAGTTACATATGTAACATGGTCATTTATAGTCAAAGTGTGATGCTGGAAATGCTGTTCAGGAATAGGAGAGTCAACATTTCGAGCATAACATTGGGAATTGGGGGGGGGGGGGAAACACAAGGGGGCTGAGATATATGGGATGGGTGTGAGTCGGGGGTAAAGGTAGCTAGTATGCAATAGCTGGAAGAAGGTGATGGTGATGATAGGTCGGAGCGGATAGGTAGGATGGAAGATGAATTGTCCTAGCTGCCCAAGTGCGTGGTGCTGAGTTGGAGGATTGGATCTGGGATAAGATTGGGGAGGGGAGATGAGGAAACTGGTGAAATCGACATTGATCCCGTGTGGTTGGAGGGTTCCTAAGGCAGAAGAAGAGGCGTTCTTCCTCCAGGCATGGGTAGCTAGAATCCAGTGGTGGAGGAGGCCCAGGACTTGCATGTCCTTGGTGGAGTGGGAGGGGGAGTTGAAGTGTTCGGCCACAGGGCAGCGGGTTGTTTGGTGCGTGCGTTCCAGTCATGTTCTCTGAAACGTTCGGCAAGTCGGCGGCCTGTCTCTGCAGTGTCGAGGAGACAACATTGGGAGCAACGGACACCGTAGATGACGTGTGGAGGTGCAGGAAAATCTCTGCCGGATGTAGAGGGGACATCAACCTAACAAGGGATTTAGGTCCATGTCCCCCACCAACCCACCCTCCACTCCTGGCATCTTTCCTTGCCACAGCAAGAGCTGTAAAACCTGCACTCACCGTCTTCCTCACCTCCATCCAAGGCCCCAATTCTTGAATTGTCTACCTGTCTGTCTTCCTTCCCACCTATCTGTTCCACACACACACATACTCCTGATAAAGAGCTTATGTGCAAAATGTCAACTCTTCTGCTCCTCAGGTGCTGCCGGCTGTGCTTTTCCAGCACCACACTTTCTGATTCTGATTTCCAGCATCTGCAATCCTCACTTTCTCCTCCATGGTCATTTATACAGCTGATTTGGATATTGGGTAATAGTTTGAGTACTATATTGGATGCTTGGGGGGACCAACATCTAGAAAGGATTCTTTATAAAAACTGCAAGAACTGCAGATGCTGTAAATCAGAGACAAAAATAGAAATTGCTGGAAAAGCTCAGTAGGTCTGGCAGTATCTGTGGAGAGAAATCAGTTAACCTTTCAAGTGGAGTGGCCCTTCTGAGAAGGAATCTTTATGTTTAGTTGATTATAGTTCTAAAATATCCATGGTGCCCTTCCTTATCCTAATGCCCATTTGAAAGCCTTAAAACTTCTAAGAAACCGCTACAATGTTAAGAACTGTTATGAAACATTTATTTCAGGGATTGAAAAAGTAGTTTTAAGCACTGAGTCTAGTTGTATTGGGCAATTGGAACTCGGATCACTTTCATCTCCCATGTTTCACTAATACGTATATTTGTGCCTGGGAATCTTATGCCGGAGATGTTTAAGTTCAAAACTCCGGTGAAATCTGTTTAGTTGAAGTATTATCATGTAATAATGATTTTGACGTGCTGCCAGTGATCGGGTTATTCGCAGGTAATCAAGTGTCCCTCCATTCAATTCAGAAGTGGGTAGTAGATTGGGGATATGTATTAGAGTTTAATAATTTCAATTTTCCACCTCTTTTTTTTTTTGTGTGGGGGTTAAGATTGCCCCTGATGTGCTCATATGTTGGTTGGTTATTTTGGAAGGAAGTATTGTGGGCACAGGAAATGAACAAAAATACAGTAGCTGAATGTAGCTTTATGATTTATTTAACTTAGTTTTTAAAATCTCAGTTATGTTCATTTTCAAAACATCTTGTTGCAACTGTTTTTTTTACAAATACATAACTCAGGATGTAGAATCAATCTCTAAGATAAATGATTTTTATCTCATTTATACTGTACAGCTATATTAGAAGTTATGTCAAGTGCAAACTTATAGCAGATTACCATTCATAGGAGCAGTATTTCCAAAGGGGTGTGTTTTTGAGCTGCAATACCAAATTAACTGTTTAAACATTTAACTTAGTCAGCTGGATACTTGATTAGAAGTTTTTTAAAAAATCAAAAGTGACAAGGAATGAATAAACATCATGAAGGTGCAATTTTTTTCGACACCATCATTTATAAACTAGTAAATCCAGCAAATTAAGTTATTCAAATAGTTTCTTCATAGTACTTTGGCCAGTAACTATCCTTCAAAGTTGAAAATGATTACAGATTCTTTGCCCTTGACTATGTTGGAGCATCATTTGGAATCCATTTGAGAGTTAATTAGCTGAGTGGGATGCTCACTTTTGAGGCAGTGGTTGTGAACTGAAGCACCAGTCCATACAACAATTTTGAACACATGATCAAAGCTGATATTTCAGCATTGCATTGAGAGTGTGAAGTACTATCACTCCAATGCGGCATTAAACTTATCTCTAGATGAGAAGGGGGGGAAAGTGGCTCACTTCTGTTCACCCTTCTTGATTACCACATCAAAGATTTGTTCTTATTGCAAGGTTATAACTTGCGCCAATAACGTTGCAACTAATTACTTTTTGCAATAAGGATCAAACATCAGAAGATTTTCTTGAGTTAAAGGAAGAAAATGCATTACTTTTCTGAACCTGAGTAGAACAGCAATGGCAAGGCATTGAGTCATGGCCTGTATGCAGTCAATTGAGCTCCTGCGTTCCCACCCATCCATCAGCAGAAAAAGAAATGGGATGCTGTCAAGTACAAAGAAAGATGGAAGAACGTATGGTTTAGGTTGCCTTTGAAGTATAAGATTTAAACCTTAAGTTGAGGTTGCTTAACTTTTTTTGATGCAGTCAGAAGTAATGAATGTTCTACTTATTTTGAAGTTCTCTGTTTCTGTTTCTGTTTCTGGAGCTTAGATGCTTTATTGGATGATGCTTCTCTGTGAGATTTGGGAGTTTCTTTTGAGAGAGACAAGTGGAGACACCAACTTGCTTTTCAGTAACCTCTTGGAAAATCTCAGAACCTCTCTTGAAAATAGTTTCATTATGTACTTCCAAGAGACTTATTTCAGATGGGCTGCCTAATGATAGTTATGGCATCAATTCCTAGCTGCCAACTTTAATCCCAGTATTGGTTGAGGGAAGAATAAGTTGCTTATTTATGTTTATATTGCTGTGGACATTGGCGGCTGCATGAGCAAGCTATTATCTGAAATATTTTTGAAAGTTCTGAGAATGTGAAAGTCGCAATACAAATTTTTATTTTTTAGCTGGACCTAATGATGTTCCAGCTTTCTGTCTCCACAAATAATGTCTGAGGTGCTCGTTATTATTAGCATTTTCTGTTTATTCCAGATTCGCACAGCATCTGCAGTAATTTGCTTCTACACTGCTAAGAATAGTAAAGATATCTACTTAGGTGGGCACTCTTTGTGCACATTGGAGGTTAATGTGGATAGGACCAGGATGAAAATTGTAACAGCCACGATACATCCTTCTGTTTACAGTGAAATGACCTTGGAGAAATTATGTCATAAGATTAATATAAAAAAGCAGGTGGAAATTAAATACCAAGTCATCCACACAACAGTCCTGTTATTTTCTCATCTTTCCCAAATCTATCTACATAAATCTTCCTGATCTCCTGCTGGCAGCTGGGAGGTCTGTAGTACAATTCCAGCATTATGGTTGCACCCTTCCTATTCTTGAGATCTGCCCATAATGCCTCACTGCAAGATCCCTCCAGGGTATCCTCCCTCAGCACAGCTATGATATGCTCACTAACTAGTAATGCAACTTCCCTTACCTCTTTTGCTTCCTCCTCTTACTTGTCTAAAGCATTGGTACCCCAGGGTGTTAAGTCCCCAAACCTGTCTCTCTTTCAACCATGTCTGTGTGACAGCAACAATATAATTGCATGCCTTAATCAAGGTTTTAAATTCTTCGTCTTGCCTGTTCTTCTACTTGCATTGAAATAAATACAGTCTAAGGCGCCACTTCCACTGACCTCAGCAACCTCTCCCTGACTGCTCCTCTTGGCTATATTTGCCCTACATTCAAGCTCTTCCCCCAGTCTCTATGCTTAATTTCTGCTCCAATAACTAAAACACCGCCACCACCTCCCCAAAAACCCTAGCCTCCCAAGTGGCACTATGGAACCTCCTGCCAGGCTGTTGGTGCCCCTGCAATCTAAGTGCAACCAGTCCTTCTTGTACAGGTCCCACCTTCCCTGGAAGACACTTTAGTAATCCACATATCTGAAGCCCTCCTCGTTACACCAGCTCTTTAGACACATCTTCAGTTATACTTTGTCTCCGTTCCTCACCTCAGTATCACGTGGCATGGGGAGTAATCCTAAGATTACTATCTTTAGAGGTACTGCTTTCTAGTTTACCACCTAACTCTCTGAATTGTTGTTGCGGGACCTTGTCCCTCCAGTTTCAGGATGCCCTCTACCCACTCAGAGATATCCATGACCCTGGTACCAGGGAGGCAACATACTATCCTGGAATAGCATTGACATACAAGGGATCTGAGTGCACAGGTCCACCGATCCCTGAAAGTGCAACGAAGGTGGATAAAGTGGTCAAGAAGGCATACAGCTCGCTTGCCTTCTTCGATTGAGCATCGAATATAAAAGTTATGTTTCAGCTGCACAAAACTTTAGTTAGGGTGCAGTTGGAATATTGTGTACAGTTCTGGCCGTCACATCACTAGAAGGATGAGGATGAGGGTGCAGAAAAGGTTTACTAGGTTATTGCCTGGTCTGGAGGGTTTTAGTTAGGAGGGAGTTTGAATAAATTCAGATTGTCTTCACTGGAAAGATGGAGGCTGAGCGGTGACCATATAGATATCTTCAAAATTATGACTGGAATAGATAGGGTAGATCGAGGTTTTTTCCCAGGATGGAAAGATCAACTACAAGTGGGCACAGGTTCAAGGTGAGAGGGGAGAAGTACAGGGAAGATTTTTTTGTGTAGAGGATGATGGGTGCTTGGAATGCACTGCCTGTGGAAATGGTGGAAGCAGGCACGTTAGCAACGTTTAAGGTATATCTTGATAAACACATGAACAGGAGGCAATTAGAGGGATAGAAACTGTGCATGGGCAATATGTAGTAGGTATAAATAAGGACTAGGAATCAGTGCAGGCTTGGTGGGCTAAAGGGCCTATTCTTGTGCTGTGTTGTATTGTTATTGTATTGTATAAGATGAAGATTACACTTTTGTCAGGATGCTTAAAAATCATTTTCAGGTAAAAGGGCTAATAGGAACATTTTATGATTGGTATTAAATAACTGTTTGGAACTAATGGTATCTGAGGTATGTTTTATTATTACTAAGGAAACAGATATTTACACCAAGGCCAGAAGAGTGATTATATTTGTTTATCTGGTATCACAAAATAAATATTTGGATCTAATGGTATGTGCAGTAAGTTTTTTCTTGTTACTATGGATCATGATATTTGCACTGGTGCTAGAGGAGTTATTTCTATTTACTTCCAGTCAGTCAAACAATTGAACCATGATGAATGTCAACTTTTTTGCACATTTGACAGTAGGGCTCATTGTATATAAATAACTGTTTACCAAGAAATGCAAATATACTGCACAAAGTTAAGGAGGAAAGCATTTGAACCATGTAAGCAAATAAAAATCACCTGAGGAGGGGGAGAGTAAGCAACTCCAATCTACTGCTGGAGGTAGAGCAAAAAATATGTCTGGGAATAAGAGGGACAACTTTACATCTTGAGCAACTTTCTAATCTGGTAGATAAATATTATGCTTTGCAGATATCATTGTATCTTTCAATATCAGAAAACTGCAATATTTGTATGTGGTGGATGTACTGTTGCAGTGAATTTGCTGCATTAAAACAATACATGAACCACGAGGAGGTTTAGATTGCTGTTGGGTAGGTTCTTTTAAAAATTAGAAACCATACTCTGATCTAAAACTAATACGTAACATATAGAAATGATTTAAACTTGAATGAAAGAGGATTGATAAGTAAATTTGCAGATGATAGGAAAATTGAGTTGGCAAATAGTGAGGAGGATAACATTGTATTAGAAAAGGATATAGGCTAGCTGGTCAGATGGGCTGATCAGTGGGAAGTGGAATTCAATCTAGGTATGTATGAGGGCATTCACTTGGGCAGGACAAACGAGACAAGGGAATAGATGGTAAATGGTGAGTGGGATAATAGATTGGAAGCACTGCGGATCAGAAGGACCTTGATATACATGTTCACCGATTCCTTACATTTGCAAGACATGGAGATAGAGTCAAAGAAGGCATATGGGATACTTGCCTTTATTATTCAGGACTTAGAGTCTAAGAGAAAGGAGTTTATGATGGAAGTGTATAAAGCATTGGTTAGGCAACAGCTAAAGTATTGTGTATAATTCTGGAATCCACATCGTGGGTAGGACAGCAGGTCAGGCAGCATCAGAGGAGAAGGGGAGTCGAAAGTTCCAACCTGAAACAACCTGGCTGGGGGTAGGAGATGGACTGGCGGTAGGAGGTGGCTGTGATTGGTCAGTCGGAAGGGTGGAGGGGTTAGGTGGGAAGGAAGATGGACAGGTAGTATCTGGTTAAGGGAGCGATGTGGAGAGGGCAGACTGGGCCTGAGACGAGATGCGGGGGGGGGGGGATTTGAAAACTGGCGAAATCTGTGTTAAGGCGAAATGGTTGTAAGCTCATGAGGTAGAAAATGAGGTGTTCTTCTTCAAGTTTGCATTTGGCCTGGTGTTGTTGGTGGAGAAGTCCCAGAGAAATGTGCATATTACATAGGTGGTGCTGGACATCTTAAAACACATAAAGGTGGATAAATTCCCAGGACCTGATAAGTGTATCTCAGTACTTTGTGGGGAAGCTAGGGAAGTGATTACTTGGGTCCTCACTGAGATATTTGTATCCTCAATAGCCACAGGTGAGGTGCTGGAAGACTGGAGGGTGATGAAAGTAGAGTGGTGGATGTTGTCTGTGGACTTCAACAAGGTGTTGGTAGATTGGTTGGCAAGGTAAGCACACATGAAATTCAGAAGAGCTAGCCATGTGGGTACAAAATTGTCTTGAAGGTAGGAGACCAAGGATGGTGATGAAAGGTTTCAGACCGGAGGCCTGTGACCAGCAGTGTGGCACAAGGGTCCACTCTTTTTGTCATCCATATATATGATTTGAATGTGAATATAGGAGGGAAGGTCTGTAACTTTTTCAAATGACACAAAATGGTGTTATGGACAGTGAACAGGGTTTATTAGATTACTTAGTGTAGAAACAGGCCCTTCGGCCCAACGAGTCCACACCAACCCACCGAAGTGCAACCCACCCAGACCCATTCCCCTACATTTACCCCTTCACCTAACACTACGGGCAGTTTAGTCAATTCACCTAACCTGCACATTTTTGGACTGTGGAAGGAAATCCACGCAGACATGGGGAGAATGTGCAAACTCCACACAGACAGTCGCCTGAGGTGGGAATTGAACCCAGGTCTCTGGTGCTGTGAGGCAGCAGTGCTAACCACTGTGCCACCCTGTCAATTCAGATGAATACCGTCCCATCAGAACACGTTCCTCCTTCCTCAGTACTGGTGCCAATGTCCCCTGAATTCAAATGCATTTCTCCTACACCAATCTTTAAGCCATGCATTTAGCTGCTTAATCTTATTGACCCTGTGCCAGTTAGCTTATGGCTCAGGTATTCATCCAGAGATTATTACCCTTTTTCATTTTGATTTTTAACTTAGCTCCTGCCCGTTCATACTCCCTTAACAGAACCTCTTCCCTTGTTTCATCTATGTCATTGGTACCTACGTGGACCATGACAAGTACATTAAGGACAAAGGGTAACTAGGGAGAGAATAGGGTCCCTCATAGATCAGCAAGGTGGCCTTTGTGTGGAGCTGCACAAAATGGGGGAGATACTAAATGAGTATTTTGCATCAGTATTTACTGTGGAAAAGGATATGAAAGATGTAAACTGTAGGGAAATAGATTGCAGAATGTCCCTATTACAAAGGAGGAAGTGCTGGATGTCTTGAAACGGGTAAAGGTGGATAAATCCTCAGGACCTGATCATATGTACTCGAACTCTGTGGGAAGCTGGAGAAGTGATTGCTGGGCCTCTTGCTGAGACATTTGTATCATCAGTAGTCACAGGTGAGGTGCTGAAGACTGGAGATTGGCTAATGTGGTGCCACTGTTTAAGAAGGGTGGTAAGGACAAGCCAGGGATCTATAGACCAATGAGCTTGACGCGATGGTGAGCACGTTGTTGGAGGGAATAGTGAGGGACAGGATGTGCATGTATTTGGAAAGGCAAGGACTGATTAGGGATAGTCAACAGGGCTTTGTGCATGGGAAATCATGTCTCTCAAACTTGATTTGTTACTTCCTCAAAAAGTTAAAAGAGGATTGATGAAGGCAGAGCAGTAGATGTGATCTATATGGACATCAGTAAGGTGTTCGACAAGGTTTCCCATGGGATACTGACTAGCAAGGTTAGATCTCACAGAATAAAGGGAGAACTGTCCGTTTGGATACAGAACTGGCTCAAAGGCAGAAGACAGAGGGTGGTGGTGGAGTGTTGTTTTTCAGACTGGAAGCTTGTGACCAGTGGAGTGCCACAAGGATCCGTACTGGGCCCTCTACGTTTTGTCACTTACGCAAATGATTTGGATTTGAGCATAAGAGGTACAGTTAGTGAGTTTGCAGATGACACCAAAATTGGAGGTGTAGTGGATAGTGAAGAGGGTTACCTCAGATTGTAACAGGATATTGACCAGATGGGCCAATGGGCTGAGGAGTGGCAGATGGAGTTTAATTCAGATAAATGCGAGGTGCTGCATTTTGGGAGAGCAAATCTTAGCAGGACTTATACACTTAATGATAAGGTCCTAGGGAGTGTTGCTGAACAAAGAGATCTTGGAGTGCAGGTTCATAGCTTCTTGAAAGTGGGAGTCGCAGGTAGATGGGATAGTGAAGAAGGCATTTGGTATGCAATTCTTTATTGGTCAGAGTATTGAGTACAGGAGTTGGGAGGTCATGTTGCTGCTGTACAGGACATTGGTTAGGTCACTTTTGGAATATTGTGTGCAGTTCTGGTCTCCTTCCTATTAGAAAGATGTTGTGAAACTTGAAAGGGTTCAGAAATGATTTACAAGGATGTTGCCAGGGTTGGAGGATTAAAGCTACAGGGAGAAGTTGAACAGGCTGGGACAGTTTTCCTTGGAGCGTCGGAGGCTGAGGGGTGACCTTTTATAGAGGTTTACAAAATTATAGGGGGCATGGATAGAGTAAATAGGCAAAGTCTTTTCCGTAGGGTCAGGGAGTCCAGAACTAGAGGACATAGATTTAGGGTGAAAGGGGAAAGATATAAAAGACACCTTAGGGGCAACTTTTTCTCACAGCCGGTGGTCCGTGTATGGAATGAGCTGCCAGAGGAAGTGGTGGAGTCTGGTACAATTGCAGCATTTGAGGTATTTGGATGGGTATATGAATAGGAAGAGTTTGGAGGGATATAGGCCGGGTGCTGGCAGGTGGGACTAGATTGGGTTGGGATAATTGGTCAGCATGGATGGGTTGGACGGAAGGGTCTGTTTCCATGCTGTACATCTGTATGACTCTATCACTGTATCTTACCCTCCAATTCTAAGTTTGTCTGCAGCCCAAATGAGGTATCCTGAACGTGAGCAGCAGGCAGGCAACACTGAATCCTGGTCACCGAACAGTGTCTATGCCCTCAACCATACTATGCACAATTACAACTACATATCTCTTCTCTTTCCTTCCACCCAGCCTCAACTTGAATTGTTCCCTGCATCATGTCGCTGCTGTCAGCTCATTCTCCCTGCAGTCCCCAATCCTGTCTATGCAAGGAGCAAGTTACTCGAACCTGGTGGACAAGAGCTGAGGCTCCTGCAACTCTACTTCTTGGATGCCTCCTGCCTCTGACCACTGACTGAATTCAAGTTAGTTAGTCTAAGGGGTGTGATTGTCTCCTGAAACACAGTATCCAGGTAACTCTTCCTCCTCCCTGAGATGTCACAATGTCTGAAGCTCAAAATCCAGCTCATCAACTCTGAACTCCAGAGTTCCTCAAGCAACCAACATTTACTACAGATGTGGTCACTGGGAACCACAATAGGTTTAACCAGCTCCCACATCATGCAGAAACAACACATTACCTGACATTTTGTCCTTGTTTTATTTAAGTAGTTTTGAATGTGGTCTTTTAAATTTTTTTAAAAACTTTTTATATCTCTGCTTATTATCTCAATCTGGATGCAAGTTTTAACCAATAATTTATCAAAGTTTCAAATTTTAACAGTGATTCCGTATTAACCAATCAAATTAGCCTTCCTCTGACATCACTTTTTAGTTTCTCCTCAGTCGAAACATTCAGAATCAGAAGCTGTTACCCAGGCTGCACTTCAGAGTGTTCCCACTCAGCACCACTCCTGAAGATATGCCTTGAGAGCTCATGTTGTGGCTGTATAGGATATTGGTTTGGCTGCTTTTGGAATACTGTATTCAATTCTGGCCTCCCTCCCTATAGGAAGGGTGTTGCAAAACTTGAAAGGGTTCAAAAAAGACTTACAAGAATGTTATTAGGCACAGAGGATTCAAGCTATAAGGAGAGGCTGAATATGCTAGGCCTATTTTCTCGAGTGTCAGAGGATGATGGTGACCGTATAGAAGTTCATTAAATTTTGAGAGTCATGGATGGGTTGACTAGCCATCCATGATAGCCACCTATCTCTGCCCCTAGATAGGGAAGTCCAAAACAAGAGGGCATAGGTTTAAGGTGAGAAGGGAAAGATTTGAAAGGGACCTAAGGGGTAACCCTTTCATGCAGATGGTGGTGCGTGTATGGAATAAGCTGCCAGACGAAGTGGTGGAGACTGGTGCAAATACAACATTTTAAAAGGCACCTGGAAGAGTATGTGAATAGGAAGGGTTTAGAGGGATATTAGCCAAATGCTGACAGATGGGGTTAGATTAATGCAGAATATCTGGTTGGCAAGGACAAGTTGAACCAAAGGCTTGTTCCCTTGCTGTACATCTCTGACTGTATAACTTGCCAACCGATTAGCAGCCCTTTCTTCCAATAGTATAAATTGGAAGAAAATTGATGTTCTTGCAAGGCCTAAAGCTTCAGCAAAATGTCACTCTTCAGCAATATTTAAGTTCTGTACCACCAAGCAATCTTTTGTACACCTGACGCAGACGTTTACTTACAATTTCTAACTGACTCCATTGATCACTTCGATTTTTGTTTAAAATTGGACATTTTAGCACATTCCTATTTCCTTCAGAAATTTGGATTGAAAACCAACTGGACTGATGACTTTTCCGCTGAAGTATTTTTGGTTGTTCCAGTATCTTCTCCCTTAATTTTCACCCTGTCCATTCCCATGAATACTACTATCGGTATTTTGTTAGATTCCTCTTTTTTTCAGTAAGCACCAATCCAGAGCACTCAGTAGGTGTTATAGCCTTGTCCTGTGCAAAAATACGTATTATCTTTGTCTCTAATATGCCTACCTCCACTTGTTGCTGTCTGTTTATTATTTACATATGGGTAGAAATGTTTAGATTCCACTTTAGGCATGCTCGTGTCTCATTCTCTTTGCCAGTGGTATTTTCTTTTTACCTATAAAATATTACATTTGACTTAGTTCACACTCTAAGCAATCACATAGAACGTAGAACAATACAGCACAGAACAGGCCCTTCGGCCCACGATGTTGTGCCGAACATCTATCCTAGATTAAGCACCCATCCGTATACCTATCCAATTGCCGCTTAAAGGTCGCCAATGATTCTGACTCTACCACTCCCATGGGCAGCGCATTCCATGCCCCCACCACTCTCTGGGTAAAGAACCCACCCCTGACATCTCCCCTATACCTTCCATCCTTCACCTTAAATTTATGTCCCCTTGTAACACTCTGTTGTACCCGGGGAAAAAGTTTCTGACTGTCTACTCTATCTATTCCTCTGATCATCTTATAAACCTCTATCAAGTCACCTCTCATCCTTCGCCGTTCCAACGAGAAAAGGCCGAGAACTCTCAACCTATCCTCGTACGACCTATTCTCCATTCCAGGCAACATCCTGGTAAATCTTCTTTGCACCCTCTCCAAAGCTTCCACATCTTTCCTAAAGTGAGGCGACCAGAACTGCACACAGTACTCCAAATGTGGCCTAACCAAAGTCCTGTACAGCTGCAACATCACTTCACGACTCTTGAATTCAATCCCTCCGCTAATGAACACGAATACACCATAGGCCTTCTTACAAGCTCTATCCACCTGAGTGGCAACTTTCAAAGATCTATGTACATAGACCCCAAGATCCCTCTGTTTCTCCACCTGACTAAGAACCCTACCGTTAACCCTGTATTCCGCATTCTTGTTTGTTCTTCCAAAATGGACAACCTCACACTTGGCAGGGTTGAACTCCATCTGCCACTCCTCAGCCCAGCTCTGCATCATATCTAAGTCCCTTTGCAGCCGACAATAGCCCTCCTCACTGTCCACAACTCCACCAATCTTCGTATCATCTGCAAATTTACTGACCCACCCTTCGACTCCCTCATCCAAGTCATTAATAAAAATTACAAACAGCAGAGGACCCAGAACTGATCCCTGCGGAACTCCACTTGTAACTGGGCTCCAGGCTGAATATTTACCATCTACCACCACTCTCTGACTTCGACCGGTTAGCCAGTTTTCTATCCAATTGGCCAAATTTCCCTCTATCCCATGCCCCCTGACTTTCCGCATAAGCCTACCATGGGGAACCTTATCAAATGCCTTACTAAAATCCATGTACACTACATCCACTGCTCTACCCTCATCCACATGCTTGGTCACCTCCTCAAAGAATTCAATAAGACTTGTAAGGCAAGACCTACCCTTCACAAATCCGTGCTGGCTGTCCCTAATCAAGCAGTGTCTTTCCAGATACTCATAAATCCTATCCCTCAGTACCCTTTCCATTACTTTGCCTACCACTGAAGTAAGACTAACTGGCCTGTAATTCCCGGGGTTATCCCTGTTCCCTTTTTTGAACAGGGGCACAACATTCGCTACTCTCCAGTCCCCTGGTACCACCCCCGTTGACAGTGAAGACGAAAAGATCATTGCCAACGGTACTGCAATTTCCTCTCTTGCTTCCCACATAATCCTAGGATATATCCCATCAGGCCCGGGGGACTTGTCTATCCTCAAGTTGCTCAAAATGTCCAACACATCTTCCTTCCTAACAAATATCTCTTCTAGCTTACCAGTCCGTTTCACACTCTCCTCTTCAACAATACGGTCCCTCTCGTTCGTAAATACTGAAGAAAAGTACTCATTCAAGACCTCTCCTATCTCTTCCGACTCAATACACGATCTCCCACTACTGTCCTTGATCGGACCTACTTTCGTTCTCGTCATTCTCATGTTTCTCACATACGCATAAAATGCTTTGGGGTTATCCTTGATCCTATCCGCCAAGGATTTTTCATGCCCTCTCTTAGCTCTCCTAATCCCTTTCTTCAGGTCCCTTCTGGCTATCCTGTATCCCTCCACTGCCCTGTCCGAACCCTGTTTCCTCAACCTTATGTAAGCCTCCTTCTTCCTCTTTACTAGACATTCAACCTCCCTCGTCAACCAAGGCTCCCTCACACGACCATTTCTTTCCTGCCTGATAGGTACATACATATCAAGGACACGTCGTATCTGCTCCTTGAAAAAGTTCCACATTTCCACCACATCCTTCCCTGACAGCCTATGCTCCCAACTTATGCTCCTCAAATCCTGTCTTACAGCATCGTAATTTCACTTCCCCCCCCCCCCCCCCAATTGTAAAATCTACCCTGTTGTGCGCACCTATCTCTCTCCATAACCAAGGTGAAAGTCACAGAATTGTGGTCACCATCACCAAAATGTTCACCCACTAACAAGCCCATCACTTGTCCCGGTTCATTACCGAGTACCAAATCCAATATGGCCTCCCCTCTGGTTGGAAAATCTACATACTGAGTTAGAAAAGCTTCCTGGACACACTGCACAAACACCGCCCCATCCAATCTACTTGATCTAAAGAGCTTCCAATCAATATTTGGGAAGTTGAAGTCGCCCATGACTACGACCCTGTGACTTCTGCACCTTTCCAAAATCTGTTTCCCAATCTGTTTCTCCACATCTCTGCTGCTATTGGGGGGCCTATAGTCAACACCCAACAAGGTGACTGCACCTTTCCTATTTCTGACTTCAGCCCATACTACCTCCAAAGGCAGATCCCCCTCAAACTTCCTTTCTGCAGCCGTTATACCATTTTCTAATTAGCAATGCCACCCCCCCCTCCTTTTTTACCTCCCTCCCTAATCTTACTGAAACATCTGTAACCAGGAACCTCCAACAACCATTCCTGTCCCTCATCTATCCATGTTTCCGTGATGGCCACAACGTCGTAGTCCCAGGTACCGATCCACGCCTTAAGTTCACCCACCTTATTTCTGATACTCCTTGCGTTGAAGTATACGCACTTGAGCTCATCTGTGTCCGCAAGTATTCCCTGTCAGTGCTACCTTCTCCACAGCCTCCCTACATTCTTGGACATCCTGACAAACAGCTAGCTTACTTGCTGGACTACAAGTCCGGATCCCATCCCCCTGCCAAATTAGTTTAAACCCCCCCCCCGAAGAGTGCTAGCAAACCTACCCCCCAGGATATTGGTGCTCTTCTGGTTCAGGTGCAACCCGTCCTGTTTGTACAGGTCCCACCTTCCCCAGAATGCAGTCCAATTGTCCAAATACCTGAAGCCCTCCCTCCTACACCATCCTTGCAGCCATGTGTTCAACTGCACTCTCTCCCTATTCCTTGCCTCACTGTCACGTGGCACCGGCAACAACCCAGAGATGGCGACTCTGTCCTAGTTTTTAGCTTCCAGCCTAACTCCCTGATCTCTTGAATGACCTCCCCACCCCTCTTCCTACCTATGTCGTTGGTGCCAACGTGTACCACGACTTCTGGCTGCACACCCTCCCCCTTAAGGATTCTGAAGACACGGTCCGAGACATCACGGACCCTGGCACCCGGGAGGCAACAAACCATCCGAGAGTCTCGCCCATGTCCACAGAACCGCCTGTCCGTCCCTCTAACTAGAGAGTCTCCTATAACTAGCGCTCTCCTCCTCTCCCCCTTTCCCTTCTGAGTCTCCGAGCCAGACCTCACGCCACAGACCCCGTCACTGCAGCTTACACCTGCAAGGCTGTCCCCCCCCAACGGTTTCCAAAGCTGTATACCTATTGTTTAGGGGAACGACCACAGGGAAACCCTGCACTGCCTGCTTCTTCCCCTTCCCACCTCTGTTACCCAGCTACCTCTGTTCTCCGGCGTAACTATGTCCCTGTAGCTTCTATCAATCACCCTCTCAGCCTCTCGAATAATTCTCAGTTCATCCAACTCCAGTTCCAGTTCCCTAACTCGTTCGGTGAGGAGCAGGATCTGACTGCATTTCCTGCAGACGAAGTCGGCAGGAGTATCGGTGGTCACCCCTACCTCAAACATCCTGCAGGAGGAACATTCCACTGCCTGCGCTGCCATGACTGTACACTTTGTCTCCAAAACAAGAACACTGAGTCAATAACATTGAGTCGCTTACCTGTGGACTTTAAAGTTAGGTTAGAGGAGGATGGGAGGGAGGCCCTACGAAGTAGGGCCTGGGGTCTAGAACGCACCCACTCAAATATCAATCACTTACCTTCCCGACCAGCTCTGCGCTCCAACTCCGCCCAGCTCGCGCCGCTCTCTGAAATACAACTTGCACCTTTCTCAGACTTTTTTAATTATCTCCCCTATCGACCATGAAGACCTGTTTTTATTTGCCCTACCTATCACTTTTGTTTAAAAGTACCTACCTTGTACCCAAAGCAGCTCTTTATTAAAGCTCACTTGTTGTTTCATTGCAGTTCTTCAAACCAGACTTTGAATCCATTTTATTCTGGCTAAATTCCTTCTCGTCACATTGAACTAAACTGTCTTCCATTCGAAACATTCTGCTTTAACTCTTTTCTTGCTTTTCCTCATTACTGATTTAAAATGTCAAGATGTGCTGATCACTGCTAGCTAAGTGTTCTCTAACACTTGGTCCACTTGGACTATTTCATTTCGCAGCACCAAATCAAATTTTTCTGGTTGGGTCAAGAACTTGCAGATCATGGAAATCCCCTTGAATACATTTCAGGGATGCTTCTGTTCCTTACATTTCAGAAGCCTTTTAACATTTAGGCCAAAAACTTGAGAAACTTTTTTCTTTGAGGCGAAATAAACATTTGTAAATTCTGAGGATGTAATTTCAAAGGACAAGTGAAGTCGAGCTCTGCATTAATAACCAAATATCAGTTGTTTTGCTGCTAAACTCATAACTGATTTGAATTATGTTGTTGTCACTTTTCCCTGAGCACTCTTCTAGGTGCTTTGAAACAAACTAGAAACTTGCATCTAGTGTGGAATCTTGCCCCTATATTCTGACTAAACATGGAAGAAGTGCCTCACAATCCTCTGACAGGAGATCACTCTATCCCATTTGAGCAATAGCTTTATCTCTGTGATATTGGATTTTCTTTGGCAGAATAAATATGATAACTATTACTTCTGCACTTTTTTTTTACTTATGCACTGAAGTGGCAGAACAAATCAATAGGAAAATATACCATAAGATTCAAAAGCTATGGAGCAGCTTAGGATTGTTACTTTTTCCATTAAGGAAACTGTCATTTCAAAACCGTCATTATTGCTAGTTGTTTTTGAAACTTTTGAAAATATGTTTTTACAGAGGTCAAGAAAGTGCTGGAATTGTGACAAGTAATGGAGGCTCTCCACCATCATATATGATGCATAAGGTATACTTTTCATTATGCAATGGAGTATTATCACCTATAAACTTCACTGACTTCAAAAATCTTTTGTCAGATCATCTCCTTTTGCATTATTCCGTATTTGTCAGAAAATGAAAGTGTCAGTACTTCTACAATATTAGCTTCCATTTGAATTTCCTGCATTAAGCCTTTTTCATAATCCAATAGCCAATTGATTCTGCTAAAGCCAAGATTGCATTTTGATTGAATGTGTGTTTTTGCAAATATGTTTGAAGATAATAGGTAGTTTTCCTTATAATTTCGGTGGTTTTTGTATCCATTTGAAGCAGGGGACATATTTTGTATGAATTCAGTGCCTGTAAATACTGCAGTCATTTGCAAAATAAAGCCCTATGCTCTTGTCCAAATGTCCGGAGACCATCCCCTTCTGCACCAGAGCGAATTTTCTTACAGATCATTTTAGTCATCCATTGATTAGAAATTGCTTACTGTTGATTTAAATTACCTATACAACTGTGTTTAAATTGCTTATTTCAAATGACTAGATAAATAACCTTTTAAAGTCAAAGTTCAGAGATAAAAGTAGACTCTAGTGTTTTATTGTATGCTGAACTGTGGGACCAAGTTGCATTTTAAACACAGACTCTCCAAATTAACTTCTGCTCTTGAATGCAGCATCCAGTTGTGAAAGCTGTGCACTAACTGTGGTTTCTGGAATCAAATGATTAAAGAAAATATGATTTAAATCTTGCTGTCTTAGCTTCAGTATTACCTTTGTCTGATTCTACTCCATGGGATTTTTAAATAATAAATTTATAATATAAATGCAAATTGTTATTAAAGATATATCAAAATTGTTGCTCAGCTATACTTTAACGTGCTGAAGCATAGTTATTTGCAATAATATTGTTCAGAGATTCTGCTAATGAAGCAATCACTTATACTTTTTAACAGAACATAAACTGTGCTTATTGTGTTTTATAAGCTGTGATTACTTCAAATTAAATTCATTGGATTTTCCATTTAATTATACAAGTATGATTAGACTTGCATTTTAATTTTGGAGCTAGTTTCTCTGATTGTTGATTTTCACGCATTGTCTTGCAGTTCAGAGGCCTTTTAACCTTCAGGACAAAAACTTGTGCAACTCTTCTTTGAGGTTTGATATAGGATCTAAACAAATATTTTAAGTCCTGAGGTTATAATTTCAAAATACAAGATAAGATACTTCAATGTGAACTTTGTGCTATGCCTCTTTGGTTAGAAAACTGTGATGACTTACTGAGTTTTCAAATAACTGGTGATTTTAGGCAGGATCTAAATTCTTGTTATAGTATTGTACAACAGTCTTTTTCATTTCCCCAAAGGAAATGCTGCAATAGTCAACAACTCATGGTGTTTAAACAACAGATTATAAAAATATAATTTCCTACTTGTTTTCACTTTTTAAGTACAGCTGAAGTAAAGTCTCAGAATAGTTATTCGGCAGTTCTAGGTGTAGAATGCATAAATGTACATAAAATCTGACAAGTTACCTGATAACGTGATATAAGATCTCCAAAAATTGGAGATAAAGACTTTTGTTTAATTGAAAGGCAGTTAGTTACTTTGTTTCCTTTCAAAACTTTAAGCTTAATTTTTATCTGGCTACCTAGCACAAAGGAAGATGATTATAACTTCAGGAGGTCAATCATCTCATCGGAGGACATTACTGTAGGAGTTCTTCAGGGTAGTGTCCTTGGCCCAACCATTTTCAGCTGCTTTGTCAATGACATCTCTTCCATCATAAAGTCAGAAGTGGGAATGGTCATGTTTAGCACCACTCAAAACTCCTCCGGTACTGAAGCAGTCCATTACTATATGCATCAAGACCTGGGCCACATCCAGGCTTGAACTGAGAAGTGGCATATAATGCATGTGCCACACATGCAATGATCATCTCCAAAAGGAGAAAACCTAGCCATTGCTGAGTCTGCACTATCACATCTTGGGCATTAGTATTGCTGAGAAACTGAACTGAATCCGTAATATAAATACTAAAGATATAAGAGTAAGTAAGAAGCTAAGATTTTTGTGGCGAGTAACTTGTCTCCTTAACACCTATCCACCATTGATAAAAAAAACAATTTAGGAGTGTTATGGAAGGCTTTCTGCTTGCCTGGATAGGTGCATATCTGTCAGCATCTTAACAACATTCAGGACAAAGCAATTTGTGTGATTAACACATCATTCTCCTTCAGCATTCACTTTCTTCACCACCAACACAGAGACACCAGTGTGTGCCATCTACAGGATGCATTGCAGTAATTCACTCCTTTTTTTGACAGCACCTTCCAAACCCATGACCTCTACCACCTGGTAGTACAAACACAGCAGGTGCATTGGAGCACCAATATCTATAAATGCTTCTCCAAGCCACACACCATCCTGACTCGGAACTATATTATTATTGCCGTTCCTTCACTGTCACTGGCTCAAGATCCTAGATTTATGTTTCTGACATCACTGTAGGTGTCACTATGTTCTAAGGATTGCAGCAGCTGAAGGAGACAGCTTACACAACCTTTTCAAGTACATTTGAGGATGGGTGAAAAATGCTGATGTAACTTGCAAAATCACAGTCCATGAACAAATGAAAAGAATTATAGAGATTATCAATTAGTTTTATATTCAAATATTTCTTTTTACAGGGAATGGGTCTCATAAATAGTACATTCCGTGAAGAACAAATACAAAAACTTCGCAATGGAAACCTGGGAATAGGACACACTCGATATTCTACATCGGGTATTTCTGAATTGCAGAATTGTCAACCATTTGTAGTGGAAACTCTTCATGGAAAGATCGCTGTAGCTCACAATGGAGAATTAGTAAATGCAAAAAAATTAAAAATGAAGGTGCGTTATGGCATTTCCATAGTATTTAATTTAACAGCACAGGAAAAATGTATTTTGAAAAGTGAATTAATTCTCAACAAATAATGAATCCTGTCTGGGCAAATGACTAGGATAGGTAATTGAGAATAGATTCAAGGTTTAATTTTCTGGTTAAAATTTAATAATATCTGATATATGGCTCATACATCCACTGTACATCAGAATCTGTAATCTGTGGCCACGTAAGACTTTATCCAGTATCTTTTCTTGCTGAGCAAAAAAAACTCAGGAAATAAAATGCAGCACAGTGCCTCACATTGCCAGGGACCTGGATTTGATTTTAGTCTTGGGTGACTCTCTCTAGAGTTTGAATCTTCTCCCTATGTCTGCATGGATTTCTGCTGGGTGCTCAGGGGTTTTCTCCCATCGTCCAGATTGGCCATGCAAAATTGGCCTACAGTGTCAAGGGATGTGTAGACTAGGTGAATTAGCCATGGTAAAAACTAGGTTAGAACAAAGAAACTTACAGCACAGGAACAAGGCCTTTGTCCCTCCAAGCCTACGCCGATCTAGATCCTCTGTCTAGAGTCATAGTGGTACAGCATGGAAACAAAACCTGGCAACTATTTTAGAAGGATCTGGAATTCGGGTGGAGGGATAGGTCTGGAGGGTTAGTGCATGCTTAATGCGCCAAATGGCCTTGATCTTCACTGTTGGGATTTCATGAAAAACCCAGATTTTTATAAAAAGGTTGGAAATGAGAGGGCCTGATCTAAGTACCTCCTGTTCTGATGTTGTTGCTATCTCCGTTCCTTTTGTTCAGCCTTAGCATTCTATTTAAAATGCCGTTTGGAGACTGCTGCTTCCTCCTTAACACTAAAGCATCTGCACAAAAGGCATATTATGCCTAATGTTGAATGCATTTTTTCATTATGGTATAATTTGAAGCTTAATACAGAATGATGAATTATGTGTGTACATTGAATTAAGATGTGACAGTGATGCGTTTCTCATATTGAAAACATTTTTCCATTTTTATAGGTATTACGACATGGTGTTGGATTATCAACTAGCTCTGACAGTGAACTTATTATACAACTTTTGGCTTTAACTCCTCCTAAGGAGGAAGCTGACTTACCTGACTGGGTGGCCAGGTAAGGGAAACTGCTACAAAAACGGAAGTTGTTGGAAAAGCTCAGCAAGTCTGCCAGCATCTGTGAAGCAAAATCAAAGTTAACGTTTCGGGTCTAATGACCCTTCCTCAGAACAGGGAAACTGTTAAAACTTCCACCTCCAGTCGTGGAGAGCACAGCACCTCTAAGCATTACAGAAAAGGTTTAGAATTTACTTAAGATCCTGATTTGGTTTTGTGACAAATCATTATTTTCTTCATTCGTGGATTTCGAACATCAGCAAATAATTCGATGGAAACTGCTGTGAATTAGCACCTGGACCGTATCTAGGTGTTGATCAGAAAGTATGTGAGCCAACTGAAGCCAATACTAACTGAAGTGAAAAGATGGACATATTTTCATTTTGCATGTTGAACAGTAGTTTAGATATAGTATGACGTAAAAACAATTCCTTTGCCAGTCGTGGCTCAGTTGGTAGCAGCACTCTTGCCTCTGAGTTACAAGATTCTGGGTTCAAGCCCCACTCTAGGCTCTTGAACGCAAAAGTCAAGTTTGACATTCCAGTGCTGTACTGAAAGTACTGTACTGTTAGTCATAGAGATGTACAGCACAGAAACAGACCCTTCGGTCTAACCCATCCATGCCAACCAGACATCCCAACCCAATCTAGTCCCACCTGCCAGCACCCGGCCCAAATCCCTGCAAACCCTTCCTATTCATATACCCATCCAAATGCCTCTTAAATGTTGCAATTGTACCAGCCTCCACCATCCTTCAGTCCAAGTGTCCTAATCTAATCTAGTTCCATTTGCCTGCACTTGGCCCATATCACTCTAAACCCTTCCTATTCATATACCCATCCAGGTGCCTTTTAAATATCGTAATTGTATCAGGTGCAATCTTTTGAACAAAATGTTAAATCAAGACCCTGTTTGCCGGCTTAGGCGGATGTAAAACATCCCTTGGCACTATTTCAAAGAGGCCTTTTGTGAGGTATTCTGGTTCATGTTTACCCCACTGCTACCATTGCAGAAAAAAAGATTATCTGGTCATTAACATGTTTTTGTGGAAGTACACTGTGTGCAAGTTGGTTGTTACCCTTCTTATAACAGTGACCATACTTTTAAAAGATACTATTATTGGCATAAAGTGCTTTGGAGTGTCTAGTTGTCATGCAAAGCAATTTATAAATGTAAATCTGCCTGCCTTTCTATATATTATAATGACTGTGATTAAGAATGTAAATAGTCAAAACTGGCACGGTAAATTGGATTAGTGCAGAAATTGGTAATCATAGCATTCTAAATCCCTCAAAAATGGGATACACTTCTAGATAACAGAAGTTATGATGTATTGTTATTTGTACCTTATGCTGATACAGTAGTATCTTTGCAAAATCTTTGACAATTTAGCACAAAGGGTCTCATTAATAACACTAAATTGCATTGCTAAAATGTTGCACTCTTAAGAACTAGGATGCAAGAAGCAGACCTTGAAAAACAAACATCTTATGCAACATGATAACAGGGTGCTGAGTGGTTGACCACAATTGGCCTGGTGCTTCAGCAAGAACAGTTGACCATCATTTGAGCTCTAAATTACACAGATGTAAATTATCCAATAAAACTAGTTGGTTAAATCTACTTAAAAACTATAAAACCAGGTGAATTTGGTAAGTAATGCATTATGATTTATAAATTGGTTTAAACATTATTGAGTTTTAATCTTAATTTCTAGGATTAGAACTTTGATGACTGCAACATCTACCTCTTATTCAATGCTACTTATGTACAAAGATGTAATTTATGCTGTCCGTGATCCTTATGGGAATCGTCCTCTATGCCTTGGCCGCCTTGTACCAGTTTCCAAGTTGAATAGTTCAGGTGAGAAATAACCTAATTTTTAAATAATGCTTTTCTAAAGCCTGTTGTATTTAAAAAAAAAGTTTGTTGTATACTTCTGAAATGATCTAGAATTTTACCTGTAGAAAATTGGTTTTGTGCCCCCAATTGGTGAATGGGCAAGAGTAAATTCAGGTTAATGGTGGGAAAAATCATGACCATCTTGCTTTTCTATATTAATTATAGAAAGAACATTTTGGATTATAAGTGGCTGTTCCTCACCCATTTTTCAGTTTGGGAATGGGGTAGTTGGAGGAACGCTACAAGGAAGGTGTGTGGTGTGACAGGCTAAAAGGGGTTTGTAAGGAGTGTTAGCGCGGATGAAATGATCTTCAGTCCGAGCCCAGAGTGCGGTTCCACAATCAGTAACTTTATTAAAGTATGTAACGCCGGCGGAGAACAATCGAGGTTTGAATCTCGATTGCTCTAACGTTTCCTGTGCAATGTTACAAGTTATATACTTCATGAGTCAGGATGTAGGAGATTGGGTATGAATGAGTGTGAATGGTGGTAATCATGGCTGGAGTATGTGTGAATGTCAAGCTTCCTGCCGTCCTCGGAGAGTCGGCAGCATACACAAAAGGTGTGTTGTTCATTTTTATGTGAATGGGTCCGGATGCTATCTGCTTGTCTCTCTGTGAAGGCTGGAGGCTAGCACCCCCCTTTGTTACTTCCAAAGTGTTAGGTTCATCCTTTTGTGTATGACTGTTTTACATGATCAGGTTATGGGTGTGTGTCAGTTGGAGTCTTGACGAGATTATAAGGTGGGTTTCGATCTGTGAGTCATGACCATTGCCTGGAGTCCTGACTAGTGTCTGGTCTGATGTGTATTTGGATCTGTCTTTGGGTCCCTTCTCCCAATACTGTTTGCTTTAAAATGGATACTGCTGGCTTAAAATGGATACTGCTGGTTTAAAATGGATACTGCTGGTTTTCCCGATTGTGGGCCTTGCTCCACGGTAAACACGGGGCGGTTTATGCCCGCCTTCAGGAGGCAGGGAAAATGCAAGGGGATTATGGTAGTAGAGAAAGATGGTTATTGGGGTGAGGTGGGAGAAAAGGATGCTGCGAGGGGATGAAAAGGAAAAAGGGAGGGAGGCTGTGACAGTCGGACTGAGAGGAATGCTACAAGATGTGGGAGGGTAGGGGGGTAGATACAAAGGAAAACAAGAACAGTTTTAGACCTGTTAACAAAGGAGGACTAACCTAACTGGTGAGAAATAAATACTTTAAATCACTGTGGTATTAAGTTACTCACAAATTAATTTGGAATCTAGCTTAATGTTGCATATGTTCAGGAATACAGGGAGCAGAAGTGGCTGTGGGTGCTATTGTAATGAAACCTGTGTCAATTGTGGAATTTCAATCACATGCAATAAAAAGGGTAGTAACTGCCTCATTAAAAATCCGGGTTTGTCAATATGCAATGGAAGACATTGAATGTGAGCTCTTCAGGTATGGATGGTATGAATTTTTGCGTGCGTGAATGAATGTCAGTGATTTTGTAAAGAAACATTTGTCTTATTAATTCAAACTGTGGCCTTATGCCAAGTTTGATAGTGTGGTAGTTAGGATATCAATGTTTTGCTTGTATGTTATGGCTTTCATGTTTGATGGAGAGTTAATAATTATTGGGGTGTTGATCAATTCTCTTCAAATTGTGCTTCTGTAGGAGTCCACATATGCCAAATATCAATACAAACATAGAAGGTAGTTTTAGGACATGATTGTCACCTAACAAATTACTGAGTTAGAATGAAAAAGTAGCCCCTAAAACCACAAAGTGCACTGGAGTTACTGTTTCAGGTCACGATCTTCCATCACATCTCAAAAACTTAGGGATGTAACAGGCTTTGAGCAATGGTTGGAATAAAGGAACATCTCTGATAACGTGGAAGGCAAGAAACCGAATGACTGAAAGTTAGTCTTATAAGACCAAAATAAAGAGGGGACGTTGTTGAGGAAGATTTAAGGAGAATTCTAAGATATTCTAATTGTATATCAAAGTGAAGAGGATAACCAAAGAAAGAATAGGGCCCATTAGGAACCAAGGGGGCAATCTGTGCTTGGAGCCAGAGGATGTTGGTAGAGTGTTAAATGAATACTTCAAAATGAAGAAAGAGGATGTAGATAGAGAATTTGGGGAGTGGGGACTGAGATTTTTGAGCAGTTTGACATAAGGACTGAGTAGGTATTTGTTGGGCTTAAAAATGGAGAAATCTTCAGGTCCAGAGAGTTGTACCTCAGGTTGCTTTGAGAGATGAGAAGAAACTACCCAAATTTTTAAATTTCTGTCCAGCCACCTGAATGAAGAACATTGGACTGAAGAACTGTCATTGTTCCACTTTTCAATAAGGTGTGAGAGAGAAACCAAGAAATTACAAACTCGTGTGTCTCATATCTGTGGTAAGGAAGCAATTGGAGAAAATTCTGAAGGAAAGAATTGATCTTCACTTGAAGTGGTGAAATTTGATTGGAGATAGGACTATCTCTGACCATTTCAGAGGTCAGGTCTAACAAATTTGAATTTTTCAAGGTGACGACCAGGTGTGTAAGAACAAAGAACATTATAGCACAGGAACAGGCCCTTCAGCCCTCCAAGCCTGTGCTGACCCATATCCTCTATCTAAACCTGCCACTGTTTTTAAAAATCTGTATCGCTTTGCTCCCTGCCCATTCATGTGACTGTTTAGATACATCTTAAATGACACTATCGTTCCTGCTTCTACCATCTCCGCTGGCAATGCATTCCAGGCACCACCACCCTCTGCATGAAGAACCTTTCCATGTATGTCTCCCTTAAATTTTTCCCTCTCACTTTGAACTCGTGACCCCAGCAAATGAGTTATCCACTCTTTGATTGAGGGGGTGGGTTTCTTGCTAAATGCCCTGTCTACCCCTCTCATGATTTTGTAGGCCTCAATCAGGTACCCCCTCAACTTACTTTCCAATGAAAATAATCTTAATCTGCTCAATCTCTCCTCAGAGTTAGCACCCTCCATACCAGGCAACATCCTGGTGCGCCTTCTTTGCACCCTCTCCAAAGCATTCACATCCTTTGGTAATGTGACGACTAGAACAGTACACAGTATTCCAAATGTGGCCAAACTAAAGTCTCATACAATTGTAACATGTCCTACCAACTGTTGTAATCAATACCCTGTCCAATGAAGGAAAGCATGCCGCATGCCTCCTTGACCACTCTACTGACCTGTGTTGTGACCTTCAGGGAACAATGAACCTGACACCTGTATCTCTCCGTACATAAGTTTTCTTCAGGACTTTTCCATTTACTGTATAGTTCATTCTGGAATTGCATCTTCCAAAATGCATCACCTCGCATTTGTCCAGACTGATCTCCATCTTCCATTTCTCTGCCCAACTCTCCAATCTATCTATATTCTGTATTCTCTGACAGTCCCCTTCAATATCTGCTACTTCACCAATCTTAGTGTTATCTGAAAACTTGCTAATGAGGCAACCTATACCTTCCTCAATCATTTATGTATATCACAAATAACTGTAGTCTGAGCACAGATCCCACTGGTCACGGTCTTCATTTTGAGAAGTTCCCTTCCACTACTACTCTGTCTTCTGTTGCCTAACCAATTCTTTATCCATCTATCTAGAACAGCATGGACCCCATGCAACTCCATCACCCTACCATGAGGGACCTTATCAAACGCATTACTAAAATCCATGTATAATTCCTCTACATCCCTTCCCTCATCAATGAACTTTGTCACCTCTTCAAAGATTTCTATTAGGTTTGTAAGACATAACCTTTCTTGCACAAAACTATGCTGCCTATCACTGTTAAGCTCACCTTCTCCCAAATGGGTATATATCCTACCCCTTAGTATCGTCTCCAGTAACTTCCCACCATTGACGTCAGGCACATAGGTCTGTAATTACTGATTATCCGTGGTCCCTCCTTAAACAAGGGGGCAATGTTAGCAATTCTCCAGTCCACTGGGACTTAACTTGTTTTCAAGGATCCTGCAAAGATATGTGTTAAAGCCCCAGTTATTTTCACTCTCGCTTCCCTCAGTAACCTGGGATAGATCCTCTCCGGATCTGAGGACTTGTCCACCTTTAATGCCTTTTAGAATACACAACAACACGGTGACTCAGTAATTAGTACTATTGCCTCACAGCGCAGGGACCTGGGTTCAATTCCAGCCTCCGGTGACTGCAAACTCCACACAGACCTTCTCCCCATGTCTACATGGGTTTTCTCTGGTTGCTCCAGTTTCCTCCCACAGTCCAAAGATGAGCAGGTCAGGTGAATTGGCCATGCTAAATTGCCAATAGTGTTAGAGAAATGGGCCTGTGTGGATTACTCTTTGGAGGGTCAGTGTGGGCTTATTGGGCAGAAGAGCCTACTTCCACACTATAGGGAATCTAATCTAATCTTAAAAACTTCCTCCCTCCTTATGCCAACTTGACCCGAGTAAACAAAACTCTACCATTAACCTCCACATGTAGATGGGGGTAGTGCAGTTGATGTAGCTTATTTGGATTTCAGCAAAGCCTTTGACAAGGTACCACGGGGACACTGATAAAGAATGTAAAAGCACATGGGATCCAGGATAGCTTGGCAGATTGTATGCAAAATTGGCTCAGTAGTAGGGGAGATGGAGGATGCTGGTAAAGGCTGCTGGTGTTCACTGTATACCACAGGGATAGGTATTGGGCTCCTTTTTGTTTGATTATATATTGTATATATTACATACAAAAGAAAATGAAGGGAGCTCATAAGCTTATGGATAACACCAGGTTGGCTGGGTAGTTGATAATGAGGAAGAAGGTCGTGGGTTACAGGAGGACATAAATGAATTGGTCAGGTGGACAGATAGGTGGCAAATGGAACTTGACCCTGATAAGTGTGAGGTGATGCACTTTGGAAGAATTAACAAGACAAAGGAATATTCAATGAATGGCAGGACACTAGGAACCTTAGAGTAGAGAAAGCTGAGGGCGGGGATGCGGTCTGATTGTGGTACATAAGATTATGAGGGCACAACAGGTTGGATAGGAAGCAGCTGGTCCCCTTACTTGATGGATCAATAAGAGGGCATAATTTTAAGTTGAAAGGCAGGAGGTTTAGAGAGGATTTGAGGAAATATCCTCTTCACTCAGACAGTGGTGGGAATGTGGAACACAGCTAGGATGGTAATTGAGATGGGAAACCTCAGAACCTTTTATAAAATTTTTGAATGAGCATTTGAATGTCATTACATTAAAGGCTACAGGTCACGTTCTGGAAAGTGATTGACTACTGTAGATTTATAGAAGGTTTTTATCAATGCAGGCTCGATTGACAGAGGCCTTTTCTCTACTGTGTGATTGTATTAAATGGTAATGAAGTAAGAAAGTAAATAAAGAGATAAAAAATGTACCTAGGGAAACAGATGGGCTATTGCCTGATAGCAAAAAAAAGCACAACCAAAATGTGCAAGGAAAATAAACAAAATGGGAAAACAAGGTTTATGTTCTGAAATTGTTGAACTCGCCTTTTGAGTCCTAAAGTGACCAGAAGTATAAGGTAGTGTTCCTTGAGCTTGTGTTTGAACCTAAGTGAAACCATGCAATGAGCCAAAAACTAATGTCAGAGCAAGGTGGAGAATGAAAACGGCAGACCTCTGGAAGATTGCTGTCAACCTTGCATACTGAATGGAGATGTTTCACAGTCAGTCACTCATTCTGCACTTGGTTTAGAGGGTCCAGTACTTATGCCCGAAACAGCGATTCTCATGCTCCTTGAATGCTGCCTGACCTGCTGTGCTTTCCCAACGCCACATTTTTCGACTCCAAATTGTGAAGCAAGTACTACATAGAGGACTGAAAATATATATAAATTGCTGCTTCACCAGAAGAGGTTTGAGGCCTTGAACAGTAAGGAGAGGGGATGTATTACATTGTGTGCAAAGATGCTATGGGAGGAGAACATGGATGGGGTGATTTGGGGAGGGTATACTTAAAAAGAGTAGGAAGGGGAAGATCTGTTTGATGGTATCATGCTGGAGGGGGCATAAATGATCTATTTTATACAGATAGAGTTGTACAGCACAGAAACAGACTCTTCGGTCCAACTCATCCATGCCGATCAAATATTCTAAATTAATCTAGTCCCATTTACCAGCATTTAGCCCATATCCCTCAATCCTTCCTTTTCATGTACCCATCCAGACGCTTTTTAAATATTGTAATTGTATACATCTCCACCACTTCCTCTGGCAGTTCATTCTGTACACACACCAACCTCTGCAAGAAAAGTTGCCCCTTGCCTCCCTTTTAAATCCTCCCCATAAACCTATGTTCTCTAGTTCTGTACCCTCCTACTCTTGGGGGAAAGACCTTGACTCTTCACCCTATCCAGGCTCCTCGTGATTTTATAAACTTCTGTAAGGTCACCCCTCAGCCTCTGACAGTTCAGGGAAAATAACCCCAGCCTAATCCTCTAACCCTGGCACCAACATCCTTGTAAAGCTTTTCTGAACCCTTTCTGGTACTAGATAAGGACAAAGGGGAGTCCTATCATCACTTTATGAGGGGAGGACGGGTGTCAGAGATTTGACAGAAATGTGGATACTATTGAGGGCAACTATGATGGTTGCTTGGAATTGATTAAAGTTATGGAGGGTGGGAAATGGGAGGCCAGAGAGGAAAATATTTAAGAAGTAATCATGCTTGTCAGTAGTGAAGATAAATTACATGTTCTAGCAGCGGAAGGTTATGTCTGAGTACGTGATCTGGGAATGTGGCAGAGTTTGTGATCAATGCAAGAGATGGTTACATCACTCTCTTGTTGGTGTTGAGCAGGAGGAAGCTTTGTTTCATTTAGGATTTGATATCAGACAAGTGGTCTGGCAGGAGGGATAGATTTGAGAGAAATAATGGAATACTGGAGCTGTATATCAAGTGTATACAACTCTTTCTGTATCAAGAGAAAAGCTACAACCAAGACCTGCTTTAAATTCAGAAATGATGGCAATGAGATGAGGAACAGAGCTGTGTTTGCACATAGTTTAAAAGAAATAGAAATGTGCAAGGACATTTTCATAGAATGGGATAATAAATGAATAGCATTAGTGGGACAGAGAAGGGGTTCAGTCAATAAACTTTTATATAACTAAGTTGGGATAAATGCATTTTCATTCTCTGTACTGGTCACAACATAAAATAATATACGTCAGTTCTGATGTGGCTAATTCTTTGCTTTCTGTATGTTAGATTAAGTAACACAGTTATCAATTTCTGTTAAAACAAAACCCACTCAATGAGGATGCAGAATTTGTTAACATAATTTGCATTATGAAAATATAAACATTACCATTACACCACTATATATTTATGGTTATGGACATGGGTTTGAATGCCACCCTGGCACATTGTGAAATTTGAATTTAAAAAGACTGGGACAAGAAGTTAGTGTAATGGCAACAAATCTGGTTCCCTGATGCCTTTTAGAGACATCATCTGCCATCCTTGCCTTATTTGGCCTACTGTGACTTTGGACCAGCAGCAACATGGTTGGCTCTTAGCTGCCTTCTGGGAGCTATTAGAGTTGGGCAGTAAATTCTGGCTGAGCCAGTAATGCCCACATCCCATGAATAAAGAAGGGGTAGTTGCAGAGGATAGATAAGTTCAGTTTTCCTTTTGATATTAATTTTGAAAAGCAAAAAGAGAATGTTGGCACATGTGTTTTTGTAATTATAAAGGCAGAGAATTCAGAATTAGTTTTAACAAATTATTTAATAGTCTTATCGCATTACATTCATTTCTGATCAGAGAGTTTGACAGTGGAATTTAGGATTATTGCAAAGTATATTTGCATGCTTTATATATTTTTATTTATGTTTTTTCACTTTTTCTTTTGAATACAGGAGAGGCATACAATGAAACAGAAACTGAAGGATGGGTGGTTTCTTCTGAATCGTGCAGTTTCCAGTCAATTGGAGCCAGGTGAGGTTAATGGTATTAAAAATCTCACAACACCAGGTTATAGTCCAACTGGTTTATTTGGAAGCACTAACTTTCAGAGCACTGCTCCTTCATCAGGTAACGCATGATGAACTCGTGCTTCCAAATAAATCTGACGTTCTATGACCTGGTGGTGTGATTTTTAACTTTGCCCAACCCAGTCCAACACCAACTCTTCTACATTTACGAATGGTGGCAGTGTCCCCTTCAAACTGCATTTTTAAGTTATCTCCAGCACCATCTCCCTCAGCTTTTGATGGTTTGCATTGCCCTTGTCGAGTTGACATGTAAATAAATCACTTAGGAAAACACTAGTGATTTACTGGTAATAGTTAATAGAACAGAACAGCACAGAAACAATTTCTCTCTGCTGCCCATGATTCAATACTAAATTAATCCTGTTTTAGCTGCAAATGGTCTGTATCTATCTATTCTCTGCCTGCTCATTTTTCTGTCTAAATGCTGCTGAACTTTGCTAACATATCTGCTTCTATCAAAACAATCCTCCCCTGGTAGTGCATTCCAGGCACCTACCACTGTCTGTTTCAATAAAAAACTTAGCTCGCACATCTCCCTTAAATGTTTTCCCTCTCATCTTAAATCCTTGGTCAAAGCATTGAGTATAGGAGTTAGGATGTCATGTTATGGCTGTACAGGAAATTGGTGAGCCCTGTTTTGGAGTACTGCACACAATTCTGGCCACCCTTCGCAAGGAGGAATCTTATTAAATTGGAAAAAGTACAGAAATGATTTACAAGGACCTTTATGGGGACTGGAGGGTTTGAGTTATAAATAGAGGCTGGATAGGCTGAGATTTGTTTTCCAGGAGCATAGGAGGTGATGGGATGACCTTGTGGAGATTTGAGGGGTATTGGTCTAAGATGAGAGGGGAAGATTTAAAAGGGACCAGAAGGGTAACTTGTTCCACACAGAGTAGTACGTATGTGGAATGAACTGCCAAAGGAAATGGTAGGTGCAGGTGCAATTACAACATTTAGATTAGATTTTTAGATTAGACTCCCTACAGTGTGGAAACAGGCCCTTCGGCCCAACAAGTCCACACCGACCCGCCGAAGCACAACCCACCCATACCCCTTGCCTAACACTACGGGCAATTTAGCATGGCCAATTCACCTGACCCGCACATCTTTGGACTGTGGGAGGAAACCGGAGCACCCGGAGGAAACCCACGCAGACACGGGGAGAACGTGCAAACTCCACACAGTCAGTCGCCTGAGGCGGGAATTGAACCCAGGTCTCTGGTGCTGTGAGGCAGCAGTGCTAACCACTGTGCCACCGTGCCACCCTGACATTTGGACAGGTATATGGACAAGAAAGATTTAGAGGGAATAAATTACTCCTGATGCTGGAATTTGTACTGAAAACAACAAATGCTCGAGATCACACCAAGTCAGGCAGCATCCATGGAGAGACAGCAAGCTGGCATTTTGAATCTAGATCATAAGAGCTGAAGTAAAATGTGGAGGGGGCAGCAATTATTCTATTGTTCGGGTGGTGGTAGGAGTGGTGGATGTAGAGTGCTGGTGAGAAAAGGTATTAGTAGTTTACCCAAGTGATTGGAATCTGAGAATGGCATAAAAATGGTATATCACATGCCAGACTTGAAAAGACAGGTGGGTTGGGGGCAGGAGGGAGGCGGGAGGAGTGGAGGGGAGACACGATAACAACCTAAAAGACAGTAAAGAAATGGTTCACAATTTAAAGGTGTTGAAGGGCTTTTGCCCAAAACGTTGATTTTACTGCTCCTCAGATGGTGCCTGAACTGCTGTGCTTTTCCAGCACCACTCTAATCTAAACTCCAATATTAAGTCCAGAAGGTCGTAAAGTGCCTAGTCTGAAGATATGTTGTTTCTCCAGTTTGTGCTATGTTTCATTGGAACACTGCAGTATGCCAAGGATAGACATGTGGTCATGCAAGCAAGATGCTGTGTTAAAATGACCAGCTATGGGAAGGTCAGAGTCCTGCTTGCACACAGACTGAAGGTGTTCTGCAAAGCAGTCACCCAGTTTGGTTTCTCTTATGTAGAGTAGGCCACATTGGGTGCAGCGGATATATTAAAAAAATTAGTGGGGTTACAGGTGAAATGCCTCACCTGGAAAGACTGTTTACGCTTTTGGAGGGTGAGCAGGTAGGAGGTGAAGGGGCTGATGTTGTACTTTCTGCAGGTATATGGCAAGGTGCCATGGAAAGGGGGTTAGTGTTGGTGGTTATGGAATGGACTCTGGGGTGCCGGAGGGAACAATCCCTCCGAAATGCAGACTGGGGATATATGGGGAAATGTTTGGTGGTGGCATTCTGCTGGAGTTATCTGAAACAGTGGAGAATAATCCTTTGACTGCGGAGACTAGTGGGATGAAAAGTGAGGACAAGGGGAACCCAATCATGCTATTGAGTGACGGGCAAGGGCGGAAGCGTGGGTGATGAGTCAGATGTGGTTGAGGGCTCTGTCAACCACTGGGTGGAAAACTACAGTCGTGGAAGGTTGAGAGGGATATGGTTTGGGAAAACTGATTGGCGTTGATGAGTTGGATCTGTTTCCATGCTGTATGACTTGTGACTCTGTGCCTCTTAATATTTGATATTTCCACCCTAGGAAGAAGATTCTGACTATCTATATCTCTCCTAATTTTATGTACTTGTCTCAGGTCACCTCTTAGCCTCCGACACTAACAACAACAATCCATGTTTGTCCAGCCTCCTTTTAAAGCTTATACACTCCAATCCTGGCAATCCTGTTTTGCACCCTCTCCAAAGCCTCTACATCCTTTTATATAGTGTGGGAACACAACTGTAAATGTGGCCTAACCAAAGTTTTAAACAAGGACAACATGAGTTGCCACCGTTTTTACTTAGTGCCACGAACAATGAAAGCAAGCATCCTATATTACCTTTACCATCTTATTTACTGGTGTTGCCACTTACAGGGAGCTATGAACTTATATTCCAAGAACCTCTGTATGTAATTGCTGCTAAGAATCCTGCCACTAACTGTATCCTTTTCTCTTCCATTTGACCTCCCAAAATGCATCACTTCATACTTTGCTGACGTACATTTTTCCATACAGCTTTCCAACATATCTATGTCCTACTGTACCCTTTTCATAGCTTCACTATCCACAGCTCCACCAATACTTGTGCCATCTGTCAACTTACTAATCAAATCATCTACATTTTCAACTAAGTCATTTCTGTATATATTACAAATAACAGAAGTCCATGCACTGATCCTTGTAAGAACAAGACCTCCAGTCAGTAAAACACTCCTCCACAGAAATAGATGATGGGGAAATAAAAATGTAGAGTTGTGTGTAAGAGTACTTAGAACAGTACAGTACAAGAAAGGTTGAAAATTTGTATCAACTGTGATGCTGTCTTAAGCTCATCATATTTGCCTGCATGTGATCCAATCCCTCTGGATATAAATGAAAATGGTGCTAGTGTGTAAACATATACTGATAAAAAATACTTTGAAATGTTAGATTTGCTGACAGTGTACACAAATATCACCGTGCATGAAAATCTTAACACGTTTCAGTATAAATTGTATAGAGCTCCTTTATTTGTCCTACTCTGCACCCCAATTGAAGTAATTAATTTAATAAATGAGGGAACTAGAAAAGACAAAATACTGATTTTGCATTTCCAAAGTATGTCTCTCAACTTCATGATGTCCACGCGTGCTTTTCAAAATAAATAACTGTGCGGTAATTGTTATTCTGCAGGAATCAAATTGCAAACAGCAGTGTTGAATGAATGATTCTATGGAATGCACGATGGAATTCACAGAAAGCTGTGGAGGCCAGGTCATTGAGTTTATTTAAGAATGAGATAGGTTCTTGAGTATCATGGGTTATGGTGAAAAAGCAAGAGAATGGGGTAGAAAACTTATCATCCATGATTGAATAGCAGAGCAGACTTGATGGGCTAAATGGCCTAATTTATGCTCATATGTCCTATGGTCCGATTTATCTTTTGGTCTATAACCCAAGATAGCTTGAAGGAAGAACGTTCAGTCATCTTTGAATATTATCATGAAATGGTTTATGTTCACCTCAGTTGTTGAGCTCTTAGTTTAATACCTCATCCTTAAGTAGTACTTATAACAACATGGCATTCATTCAGTATTATATTGGCCTAGATAATGGTTGTAGCACAGAGGGGATTGTTTGTCTCCAGATGTGTGTTGGTTATCTTTGACTGTGACTCACCCACTGGCCTACCCTTCTCTTCCCCTCACCCCCATTCCAAGATACTAATACTCTTTTTGGTCTTCAGCTATTTTGTAAGCAATTGTGCGATGTCAATATTCAACAATGACTGGAATCTGAGCTGCAGACATTGCACCACATCAGGGAAGGACACATTACTCCAAAAGGTGGTCACATCCCTCAGATTAAGGAGTTCAAAATTAATCTTTGATCAGAAACAGGAAGGTGTGATTACAGGTAAGGCAGATGTGATGACACAGTGTCAAAATTGAGGTGCCTTAGCTCCTGCAATTATCCAGTAGTAACCAGGTTCTTGCAAGCTGTGTGGATGAGAATGGGGACTGCAGGAGGATGAGTAAACCGAACATGACACCTTGATACAAGGTGCCATTCAAGTGGGGGAAGGAAGAAAATAGGATCATAGCTGTGATGGGGATAGTAAAATTAGGATTCTGTTTGCTGCAGCCATGAGCAGGAATCCTGAAGGTGGTGTTGCCTCCACAACACCAGGGTTGAAGACATGTCATTGGAGCTAGAAAAGAACTTAGAGGAAGGGGTGAGATTGAGTGATCATCATTAACATTCGTACCAATGACATTGGTAGGACTAGAAAGGAGGTTTTGCTGAAAGACTTCAAACAGTCAAAAGCTAGGTTAGAAAGCAGAACTTCCAATGATCTATGAATTTTAAAAAATTCACTTGTGGGACATTAGTACTGCTGGCTGGCCAGCATTTATTGCCCCTCCTTTGTTGTCCTTGAGAAGATGGTGGTGAGCTGCTGCCTTGAAACTTTGCAGTACACGTGCTGTAGATTGCTTCACAATAGCATTAGGGAGGAAATCGCAGGATTTTGGCCCAGTAAAAGTGAAGCATCAGCGATTATATTTCCAAATCAGGATGGCTAGTGATTTAGAGGGAAACTTGCAGGTGTTGGTATTCCTGTGTCTAAAAGGACAAGGGCAGTAGGTACAAGTTGTCATTGGTTTGGAAGGTACTGTTTAAGGATCTGTGACTTTCTGCAGTGCATTTTGCTGATGGGACACACAGCTGCTACGGAGTGTCTGTGGTGAAGGGAATGGATGTGGTGCCAATCATGTGAGCTATTTTGTCTTGGATGGTGTAAAGTTTCTTCAGTGTTGTTGGAGGTGCACTCCTGACTTGTGCCTAGTAGATGATGAATAGGCTTTGAGGAGTCAGGCTATGAGTTACTCAGTACTGTATTCCGAGCCTCTGACCTGTTGTTGAAGCCAGAGTGTTTATTAGGTGAGTGCAGTTGAGTTTCTGGTCAATGGTAACCGCTTTCTTTCTTCCCCCCCACCCCACCCCCCCAAAGAATGTTGATAGTGGGATTCAATGAAAGTAACACTATTGAATATCAAGGGACAGTAGTGGAATTGTGTCTTCTTGGAAATGGTCAGTATCTTGCATTTGTGTGGTATGCATGTTACTTGCTAATTGTCAGCCCAAGCCTGGATATTGTCCAGATCTTTCTGCATTTGAATGAGGATTCCTTCAGTATTTGGGGACTCCTGAAATGGTGCTGAACGTTGCGCAATCATTAGCGAACATCCCCATTTCTCATCTTAATTTAGAGGGAAGGTCATTGATGAAGCAGGTGAACATGGTTGGGCCTAGGACACTGCCCTCAGGAACTCCTGCAGAGATGTCCTGTAACTAAGATGACTGGCCTCCAACAGCCACAATATCGTCCTGTGTATCAGTTACGACTCCAACCAGTGGAAAGTTTGTCCCTTATACCCATTGATTCCAGTTTTGCGAGGGCTCCTTGATGCCACACTTGTTTGAATGTGACTTTGACATCAAGGGCTATCACTTCCACTTCTCTCCCAGAAATCAACTTTTTTTTTTGTCTGTGTTTGGGCTAAGGCTGTAATTAGGTTTAAGGACTGAATGGCTTTGGGGTGACATAAACTGGGCGTCACTGAGCAGGAGCAGCTTGATAGCATTGTTAATGACACCTTCCATCATTTTACTGATGATTCATAGTGATGGGGGTTAATTGGCTTGGTTGTATTTGTCCTGTTCTGTGTACAGGAAACACCTAGGCAATTTTCCACATTGACCAGCAGATTAGAGTTGTAACTGTGATGGCTAAGACAGTGGCAAGTTCTGGAGCACAGGTTTTCGGAACTATTATCGGAATGTTGTCAGATCCCAAAACCTTTGGACTATCCAATGCCTTAAACCATTTCTTGGTATCGTGTGGAGTGATTCATATTGGCTGAAGACTGGCATCTGTATTGCTGGGGACCACTGGAGGATGTCGAGATTATACACTCAGCAATTTTCAGCTAGACATGCTACGAATGCTTCAGCCTTATCATTTTGGACTGATGTGTTGGGCTGTTCCATCAGTGATTTGGGGATGTTTGTGGAGTTGCCTCCTCAAGTCAGTTGTTTAATTGCCCATTCATCACAACTGGATGTGGCAGAACTGCAGAGCAAGACATGATCTGTTATTTGTGGAATTGCTTAATTCTCTGTCACTTGCTGCTTATGCTGTTTGGCAAGTTTGGTAGCTTCACTCTGTTGACATCTCATTTTTAGGTATGCCCGGTGCTACTCCTGGCATGCCCTCCTGCAGTTTCCATTGAACTAGGGTTGATCCATTGGCTTGATGGTAATAGTTGAGTGGGGAGTATACTGGGCCATAGGATTATATATTATGCTGGAGTACATTTCTGCTGCTGATGGCCCACAGCACCTCACGAATGCCCAGCTTTGAGTTGCTAAATCTGTTTGAAGCCTGTTCCATTTAACACTGACAGTGTCACAAGGTAGAGTATTCTTAATACGAATGCAGGATTTTGTCTCTACGATGGCTGTGCAGTGGTCACTATTACTGGTACTGATTACAATCTTGACCAGATTCATCTACAACCAAGTAAAGTATGTTTTCCTTCACCTGCCACAGGCCCTATCCATCAACTGTGCCCTTTCAGGGCCCAAGCAGTAATGTTGCTGCATACTTACTCTTGTTAGTGGACGTTCCACCCTCCATGCTTTCTGCAAGTGTTGTTCGACATGGAGAAGTACTGATTCATCAACCTAGGGAGGGCGGCAGATGGTAATTGGCAGGAAGTTTCCTTGCCCATGTTTAACCTGAAGCCATGAGACTTCATGGGGACAAGTAAGTGTTGAGGATTCCCAGAGCAACTCTTTTCCAACTGTATAACACTGTGCCAATAGGATAGGACATATCCAGCAATGTAATGTCTGGGTTATTGTCAGTCAGGTGTGATTCTGAGAGTATGACTGTGTTGTTGTTTGACTAGTCTGAGACAGCTCTCCCAATTTTGTCACTAGCTATTGTCTGGGGACCACTGGAGGATATCAAGATGGATTATACACTCAGCAATTTTCAGCCAGACATGCTACGAATGCTTCAGCCTTATCATTTTGGACTGGTGTGTTGGTATTAGTAAGGACATTAGTAAGGAAGACATTGCAAGATCAACTGGGCTGTTTCTGCTTTTGTCTTTTTAAATGTCTAGGTCAATGCCAGATGATCCATTCAGTCTTATTTCTTTGCTGCCTTTTTTACTAAAGGAGCTGAGCCATAGACAAATTGACATAGGGTAAATAAAGTCAGGTTAAATGCATGGCTTAGAGATTGGTGGTGGTGGAATCGGTTTCAGTTCATGGAGCACTGGCATCTGTACTGGGATAGAAGGAAGCTGTTTTTGGTAGAAGGGGCTTCACTTGAACTCTGCTGGGATCAATGTCCAGGCAAATCAAACAACTAACGCTATAGAGAGAGCTTCAAAGTAATTGCGGGTAGAGAGTTGTCGGGGAGCGGTGATGGTGGGAATGTTAGGATGGGGAAATATAAGCTTAATAAGCAATAAGGTATGCCAGCAATACAGGATAGCTATTTAGAAAATGATTCCCAATGTGAAATAGGAAAGTGCAGCATGGTCGAATAACCTAATTCTGTTGTTATATCACATGGTCTCTGGACTGACAAGAAGGAAAGACTGGTAGGGTAGCATTGTTCATGTAGAATGGACGAAATACGATAGCAAGATTATCTTGAACCGGAAGATGTACAATCCGTATTGGTGGAGCTAGGAACCAAAAAGGTAGTGGTTTATAGGTCCCCCAACTAGCTATCCAATGAGATAAGAGAATATCCAGAGATATTGAGGGCATGTAACAATTGCAATACATTAATTATGGGCGACTTTAAGACTTGTGTAGATTAGATAGTCATAGTGGCAAAGAAAACCATGAGGAGTAATTCCTTCGGTGCACATTGGATAGCTTCCTAGAATAGCATGTGGATTCAAGCAGGGATCAGGCTGTTTTGGATCTGGTGATGTATGATGAGAGAAGTTTAATAATTTATGTCAGAATGAAAGGTTCCATAGGGAACAGTGACCATAACATGGTAGAATTTAGTATTCAGTTTTAGAGGGAAGAACTTGGTTTGATAACAACTGTTCTAAGCTTACGTAGGGGTATGAGGAATGAGGGGTGAGCTGCCTTGGGTGGACTGAGAAAGGAGTTTTATCAACTAAGATGGTTTAGGAACAGTGGTAGATGTTTGAGAAAGTAGTTAATGGCTCACAGCAAAGATGTATCCTAGTATGGAAGAAGGATCCTATGAAGGGGATAAACCAAGTATGGTTAGCCAGGGACATTAAGTAAATCATCACATTGAAAGACAAAACATACACTGTAGCAAAGATTACTGATAAGTCAGAGGATTTGGAAAGTTTTAAAAATCAGCAAATGGTGACCAAAGAAGTAATAAAGGGAGAAAATAAACTATTGAGTGTAAATAGTCATATCAACATGGACAGAAAGAAATTTTTAAAAAGGAAGAGATGGACCAAAGTGAATTATAGGCCCCTTGGAGGCTGGGAAAAGAATAATGAGGAACCAGGAAATGTAGAAGACTTGAATAAGTACTTGCATTAGTTTCTATAGAAGAAGACACTATTGGCATTTCAACATTACTAAATAATCTAGGGGCACAAAGAGGAGTGGAAATAAATAACTGTCACTAGAGAAAAACTTGGGCTAAAGATCAATAAGTCTCCTGGACCTGATCGGATGCATTCTCTGATATTAAGGAAAGTAGCTATAGAGATTGTGATGCACTGGTAGTAATTTTCCAGGGGTCCCAGAGAATTGGAAACACCCTTATTCAAAAGAAAAAGGAAACAAATAACAGGGGAGTATAGCAAAAATATAAATTGTTGGAGAAACTAAGCATGTTTTGTAGCATCTGTAGGAAAAAAGCAGAGTTAGCATCATCAGAGCTGTACAGTCACCAAAGTTAACATTAACTCTGCTTTCTTCCCTGATGCTGAGTTTCTTCAGCAATTTCTATTTTTGTTTCAGATCTCCAGCATCCACAGTTCTTTGTTGTATAATAAATGACTACAGGTTAGTTAGCTTAATATGTTATGTGTACAATATTAATCTGCAATAAAGGATGTAACAGCAGAATATTTTGAAATACATAGTTGACAAGGATTCATGAAGAGGATGTTATGCCTGACAAATTTAATGAGAATTCTTTTGAGTTAACAAGCAGGATAAAGGGGATGTAATATATTTGAATTTTCATAGTGTTTGATAAGAAATCACACAACTATTTAATAAAATAAGAGCTCATGGTATTGGCAGCATGGATAAAGGATTGGCTAACCAATAAAAGGAGGGAGAAAGTGAGCACTGCAGATCAGAGTCGAAAGTTGTGATGCTGGAAAAGAACAGCCGGTCAGGCAGCATCTGAGGAGCAGAAGAATTGATGTTTTGAGCTTAAGCTCCCCTTCAGGAATGATGAAGGGCATGAAACGTTGATTTTCCTGCTTCTCGGATGCTGTCTGACCAGCTGTGCTTTTCCAGCATTACACTCTTCGGCCCGAACAAATTAACACAGTTAGAATAAGGAAGGCATTTTCAGGATGGTAACCTTTTACTAGTGGTAAGTCACAGGGACTATTGCTATGGTCACAATTATTTACAAAATGTATGTTACTGATTTGGATGAGGAAAGTGAATGTACTATAGCCAAGTTTGCAGATGACTCCAAATGAGTGGCAAGGCAGTAGTGAGGGTGATGAGAGTGGTACTGGAAATGCACAGCAGGTCAGATATCATCCGAGGAGCAAGAAAATCGATGTTTCGGACAGGCGCCCTTCATCAGGAATCCCCTGATGAAGGGCTCTTGTTTGAAACGTTGATTTTCCTGCTCATCTGATGCTGCCTGACCTGCTGTGCATTTCCAGTACCACACTCTAATCTTGACTCTAATGTCCAGCATCTGCAGTCCTCACTTTTGCCCAGTAGTGAGGATGATCGAGTCTCTAGAGGATTTAAACAGATGAAGTGGGTAGGCAAAAGCTTGGCAAATGAAATACATTGTCAATAATATGAGGTTACGTACTTAGGCAGGAAGAATAAAGGAACTGAATATTATTTAACTGGAGAAAGACTGCAGAGAGCTACAGAACAGAGGAATTTGAGAATCCTTGTCCATGAATCACAAAAGCTACCATCCAAATTCAGCAGGCAATAGGAAAGACAAATAGAACAAGGCACTAGTCAGATCACAGCTGGGATTCTGTGAACCATTTTGGGCCCCTTATTTGAGGAATGATATACTGGCATTGGCAATCCAGAGAAGGTTCACCCAGGTATGTTTTTCTTTTGAGAAGAGTGGGCAGCGTGGCGGTAGTAGTTTTCATTGCAGACTCTCGGCACCAGGGGCCTAGTTTCAAATCCAGCCTTGGGCAACTATCTGTAAGACGTTTGCATGTTCTTCCCATCTCTATGTGGGTTTCTTCTGAGTGTTCCAGATTCCTCCCACAATCCAAAGATCTGCAGGTTGGGTGGATAAACATTGCCCCATCGTTATTCGGGGATGTGCAGGTTATGTGGGTTAACTATAGTAAAACTCCATACAGAATTATGGAGTGTGGGTGGGATACTGTTCGGAGGGTCAGTGCTAACCCAATGGGCCGAATACTTCTTTCTACACTTGGGTATTCTGTAATTGTGAGAGGTTCAGTAGGTTGGGCCTATGCTCATTGGAATGTAGAAGAATATGAGCAACTTGACAGATAGATGTAGAAAGGGTTTTTTTCCCCTTATGGGAAAGTTTAGGACCAGGTTTCATCAAGGAGTTACATATTTAAAGTAGAAATGAAGAGGAATTTCTTCTAGGGTAATGAATTTGTGTAATCAGTTACCAGAGGGGTGTCAAGGCTGGACAGTTACGTATATTGAAAGCTGAGATACACATTTTCAAAATAGTAATGGAATCAAAAGGTTAAGAGGAAAAGACAATTAAGTGGAGTTGAGGATTATCAGATCAGCCATGATCTCAATGGTGGAGCAGGCTGAATAGCATAACTTCTGCATTTTATGGTCTTATGAACTAGTGGTCTAAGTTAGAATCAGGAAATTGCATGTCTCTTTGCTTAACTTAATTATAGTTAATTATGTGCGGCACGGTGGCACAGTGGTTAGCACTGCTGCCTCACAGCGCCTGTAGACCCGGGTTCAATTCCCGACTCAGGCGACTGACTGTGTGGAGTTTGCATGTTCTCCCCGTGTCTGCGTGGGTTTCCTCCGGGTGCTCCGGTTTCCTCCCACAGTCACAAAGATGTGCGGGTCAGGTGAATTGGCCATGCTAAATTGCCCGTAGTGTTAGGCAAGGGGTAAATGTAGGGTAATGGGTGGGTTGCGCTTCGGCGGGTCGGTGTGGACTTGTTGGGCCGAAGGGCCTGTTTCCACACTGTAAGTCTAATCTAATCTAAAAAAAAAATGTTGGAAAAGATTATTGTAGGTACTTTGTCTTGCAACCCTCAGATGAAGATGCATTGAAGTGGTTTCTTGGGGATTTAAAAAAAAGCTACTCAGCCTCACTAATAACTTTTGACTTCTCCAGAATTTTTAATGACAGCAATTCTGATTGGGGAACCAATCAGTTGAGAACCACAAAGATCAATTCTCTTCTTTTTTTTAATCTGCAAACTACATGAATGTGAGAAAACGGTACGCAATTATTTGGCGACATCACCTTTTATAAATGAAAAAAGATGGTAAGTAGATTCATTTTAGTGGGGAATGTGCCTGTGATGAGCTGTCATGTAGCAACTAGTATTAATGCTGTTGAGTCATAAGGTTTGGTTCAAGTCCCATTCCAGGGCTTGAGCACAAAAATCAAGCCTGGTACTACAGTACATATTGAGAGAGCGCAGCAGGTCAGGCAGCATCCAAGGAGCAGGAGAATCGACGTTTCAGGCATGAGCCCTCCTTCAGGATTCCTGAAGAAGGGCTCATGCCGAAACGTCGATTCTCCTGCTCCTTGGATGCTGCCTGACCTGCGCTTTTCCAGCAACACATTTTCAGCTCTGATCTCCAGCATCTGCAGTCCTCACTTTCTCCTACATATTGAGAGAGCACTGCACTGTTGGACATTTAGTTTGCAGATGTAAAATTGAGCCCCTGTCTCCAGCTTGGATAGATATCAAAGATCTTATGACTCTGCTTCAAAGAAGAGCAAGGGGAGTTATCCCATTTGTATTGGCCTCAACATCAGAAAAGAGCAGATTGTCTGTATATTATTTCATTGCAGTTCATGGGAGCATGTTGTATATAAATTGCTGCCTTTCCTACTTTACATCAGTAACTGTGCTTCAAAATTACTTAATTGGCTACAGTGCTTTGTTTCACCCAGTCATGAAAAGTATGATATAAATGCAAGTCTTTCTTTGTGTCATGCCCTGTACTTGAGTAGGAGTGGCATGAAACATATGTACACCATACAGGGTTGCATGCTCAAAGTTGCTGAGTTGAACAGTCATTTTGAGACTGAATTTCAGAAAAAAAATTACTGTTGTTATTTTCCATTCCAACATCTGTTAGAAAGTGTTTAATTTCTTTCTTGGTGTAATTTTGAGTGGCTAACTTGGAAGTCAGTAATTCTTGTATAGAACTTCTTCTTAGTGTTCTCCCTCTTCCATTTTTGTAGATATTATCGTGAAATATTACCAGGAGAAATTGTACAGATCTCCAAGAATGGTGTCCAGACACTTGACGTTGTCCCAAGGGCTGGAGGAGATCCACCTGCTTTCTGTATCTTTGAATATGTTTATTTTGCTAGACCTGACTCTATATTTGAAGGTAATTCTAAAATTTGGGGGGGGATGTTCCTGCAATCATTTTTAATTTTCTGGATCCTGTTATAAATTATAAATTGTTCTTCCCTACTAAATACTCAGCTGAAAGCCTAACATAATTGTAAAACAAATGGTTTTTAAACTTTTTGTGAGGTAGAATGTACTTTAATTTTAAAGGCTATCCGGTGAAAGATCCAAAAATAAATTAGGTCTATTGGCAATACTGATTTTGTTGGGCCATGTACGTAGTATGTTCTACATAGAACAATACAGCACAGAACAGGCCCTTCAGCCCACGATATTGTGCCGACCACCATCCTCATGTATGCACCCTCAAATTTCTGTGACCATATGCATGTCCAGGAGTCTCTTAAATGTCCCCAATGACTCTGCCTCCTCAACTGCTGCTGGCAACACATTCCATGGTCTCTCAACTCTCTCTGTATAAAGAACCTGCCTCTGACATCCCCTCTATACTTTCCTCCAACCAGCTTAAAACTATGACCCCTCGTGTTAGTAATTTCTGCCCTGGGAAATAGTCTCTGGCTATTGACTCTATCTGTGCCTCTCATTATCTTGAATACCTCAGTTAGGTCCCCTCTTCTCCTCCTTTTCTCCAATGAAAAAAGTCCGAGCTCAGTCAACCTCTCCTCCATAAGATAAGCCCTCCAGTCCAGGCAGCATCCTGGTAAACCTCCTCTGAACCCGTTAGAAAGCATCCACATCTTTGTTATAATAGGGCGACCAGAACTGGACACAGTATTCCAAGTGTGGTCTAACCAAAGTTTATAGAGCTGCAACAAGATCTCACAACTCTTAAACTCAATACCCCTGTTAATGAAAGCCAAAACACCATATGCTTTCTTATCAACCCTGTCCACTTGGGTGGCCATTTTAAGGGATTGATGTACCTGCACCCCAAGATCCCCCTGTTCCTCTACACTGCCAAGAATCCTATCCTTAATCCTGTACTCAGCTTTCAAATTCGACCTTCCAAAATGCATCACCTCGCATTTATCCAGGTTGAACTCCATCTGCCACCTCTTAGCCCATCTCTGCATCGTGTCAATGTCCCACTGCAGCCTACAACAGCCCTCTATACTGTCAATGACACCTCCAACCTTTGTGTCATCTGCAAACTTGCTGACCCATCCTTCAATCCCCTCATCCAAGTCATTAATAAAAATTACAAACAATAGAGGCCCAAGAAGAGAGCCCTGTGGAACACCACTCACCATAGACTTCCAGGCAGAATATTTTCCTTCTACTATCACTCGCTGTCTTCTGTTGGCCAGCCAATTCTGTATCCAAACAGCTATGTTCCCCTGAATCCCATTCCTCCTGACTTTCTGAAATGAGCCTACCATGAGGAACCTTATCAAATGCCTTGCTGAAGTCCATATACACCACATCCACAGCTCAACCCTCATCAACTTTTCTTGCCACATCCTCAAAGAACTCGATAAGGTTTGTGAGGCATGACCTGCCCCTCACAAAGCCGTGTTGACTGCATTTAATCAAGCCATGCTCCTCCAGATGGTCATAAATCCTATCCTTCAGAATCCTTTCTAACACCTTGCAGACGACAGACATGAGACTTACGGGTCTGTAGTTGCCGAGGATTTCCCTATTTCCTTTCTTGAAGAGAGGAATTACATTTGCCTCTCTCCAGTCCTCAGGTACGACTCCAGTGGAGAGCGAGGATGAAAAGAGCTTCGCAAATGGCGAAGCAATTGCTTTTCTCATTTCCCAAAGCAGCCGAGGACAAATCTGGTCCGGCCTGGCGACTTGTCAATCTTAATGTTTGACAAAAATTTCAGCACATCAGCTTCCTCTATCTCTATCCATTTCAGCATACACACCTGCTCTTCAAAGGTTTCATTCACTACAAAGTTTGTTTCTTTCATAAAGACAGAAGTAAAAAACTCATTTAGGGCTTCCCCTACCTCCTCAGACTCCACACACATTCCCTATGCTATCCCTGATCGGCCCTACTCTTTCTTTGACCATTCTTTTATTCCTCACAAAAGTGTAAAATGCCTTTGTGTTCTCCCTAATGCATTCTTCCAAGCCTTTCTCGTGCCCCCTCCTGGCTCTCCTCAAACCATTTTTAAGCTCCTTCCTCGCCTGCATGTAATCCTGTAGGGCTGAGCTTGCACTTTATGTAAGCTATCTTCTTCCTTTTGACGAGAAGCTCCACTGCTCTCGTCATTCAGGGTTCCTTTATCTTACCACTTCTTGCCTGTCTCAGAGGGACATATTTATTCATCACTTGCAACAACTGTTCCTTAAACAGTCTCCACATGTCTATAGTGCCTTTATCATGGAACAATTGCTCCCAATCCATACTTCCTAACTCCTGTCTAATCGCATCATAGTTTCCTCTTCCCCAATTAAATATCCTCCCATTTTTGCCTAATCCTCTCCTTCTCCATAGCTATGTGGAGTGTGAGGCAGTTGTGGTCACCGTCACCAAAATGCTCTCCCACCACAAGATCTGATACCTTCCCCGACTCGTTTCTGAGCACTAAGTCTAGAATGGCCTGTCCCCTCGTCGGCCTGTCAACGTACTGAGTTAGGAAACCCTCCTGAACACACCTTACAAAAACAGTTCCATTCAAATCTTCTGCTCGAAGGAGGTTCCAGTCAATATTGGGAAAGTTAAAGTCGCCCATTACAACAGCTCTACTACGTCCACACTTTTCCAAAATCTGCCAACCTATGCTTGCTTCCATCTCCCTGCTGCTACTGGGGGATCTGTAGTGAACCCCTAAAAAGGTGACTGCTCCGTTGCTGTTCCTAATTTCTACCCATACTGACTCGGTAGGCAGATCTTCCTCAACAATGGAAGCCTCTGTAGCTGTGATACCCTCTCGGATTAGTAGTGCTACACCCCCTCTTCTTTTTCTCCCCTCCCTATTCTTTTTAAATGCTCTAAACCCTGGAACATCCAGCAACCATTTCTGCCCCTGAGAAACCCATGTCTCTGTTATGGCCAGAACATGACAGCACCAGGTACTGATCCATGCTCTAAGTTCGTCACTTTTTATTCCTGATACTCCTTGCGTTAAAGCAAACACACTTTAACTGATACGTTGGTTCCTTGCCAGGAAAATCCTTCCCACTAGCTGGTCTACCTCTTGCTATTGCCTCATCTGCATCAACTCTCACCTCCAGTATACAGCTCAGGTTCCCACCCCCCTGCCATACTAGTTTAAACCCTCTCGAACTACTCAAGCAAACCTTCTACCCAGGACATTGGTCCCCCTCCAGTTCAGATGCAACGTGTCCTTCTTGTACAGGTCCCACCTTCCCCAGAAGGCATCCCAATTATCTACATATCTGAAGCCCTCCCTCCTACACCAGCTACGCAGCCATGTCTTAAGCTGCGACCGCTCTCTGTTCCTCGCCTTGCTATCTCGTGGCATCGGTAGTAAACTAGAGAACACTACTCTGTTTGTCCTGATTTGCAGCTTCAATCCTAACTCCCTGAAATCACTTTTTATATCTTTGATCCTTTTCCTGGCTATATCATTAGTGCCAATATGTAACAAGATTTCTGGCTGTTCGCTCTCCCCTTTTAGAACCTTATACACCCGATCGGAGACATTCCGGACCCTGGCACCAGGGAGGCAACATACCTTCCGGGAATCCTGATCCTGACCACAAAATCTCCTGTCGATTCCCTTAACTATTGAGTCTCCTACCACAAGTATTTTTCTATTCTGCCGCCTTCCCTTCTTTGCCACAGTGTCAGGTTCAGTGCCAAATAACTGACTGCTATGGTTTTCCTCTGGTAGGTCATTTCCCTCCACCCCAGCAGTATACAAAACGGTATACTTATTGCTGAGGGGAATGTCCACAGGGGATCGCTGCACTGTCTGACTGTCCCCTTTCCTCCCCCTAACTCAAACCCATTTATCCTTGTCCTGATCCTTAGGAGTGGCCAACTCCCGGTAACTCCTCTCAATTACCCCCTCAGCCTCCCGAATGATCCGTAGTTCATCCAGCTCCAGCTCCAATTCCCTAACAGTTTTCAAGGAGCTGAAATTGGGTGCACTTCCCACAGATGTAGCTAGTGGAGACGTGTGCCATGTCTTCCACCTGCCACATTCTGCAGGAGGAGTAAGCAACTGCCCGAGCATCCATACCCAACTTATCTGAACATGCACTCAGTACGAAAGTAGAAAGCTTAGTTCAAGTTGCTATAAAATCAATAACAAACTTATATTCAATAGAGGAAGTTTAGAATGAACCTTACCTTATAAAACTAGGTTAGAGGAGGAGGGCGGGTGGGAGACTCTACCGCCTTGCTGATATATATGGTCACTGCTTTCCTTCCCGGATGCCCCTCTGGTCCTTGTCACTTGCCCCGCTGCTCCCGCTCCTTCTGTGAAAGGGAAAACACCGCTGTCCGCTACCGGTAAGTAATTTTTTTAAAAAACTGCCTTACCTTAGCTGCAGTCTTCCGGGTTCGTCTTACCTCCGCTGCTACTTGTACTCAAAATGGCACTTGGCGTCGAAGGGTGAGTATTTATACTCACTGCATTTATACTCAAAATGTAGCTATAGAGTTTGGATGTCAAAATGTAGCTTTGAATAAAATCTCTGACTCTGCATAGAAATTAAGTAGGAACAGGAATAGGCCATTCAACTCTTCGAGCTGCCTTGTTGTTCAATCTAATTGTTGCTAATCATCCAACACAGTACCCTGTCCCTGCTTTCTCCTCATACCATTCAATCCCTTTAGCCCTAAGAACTATATCTAACTTATTCTTGAAAAACATGTGTTTTGGGCTCAACTGCATTTTGTAGCAGAGAATTCCACTGGGTGAAGAAATCTTTTTTCTTCTTGGTTTTAAGTAGCTTACCAGTTCTCCTTACTTTGTGACCTCTGGTTCTGCATTCCCCATTCATCAGGATCATCCTTCCTGTGTTTACTTTATTCAGTGCTCTTAGAATTTTATAGGTTTCTGTGACATCCCTCTTCATTCTTCTTGGCTCCAGTGAATATAGCCCTAACTGATCAGTCTTTCTTCACGTGTCAGTCCTGTTATGCCAGGAAACAGTCTGGTAAACTTTCATTGCCCTTCCTTCATAGGCAGAACAACCTCCCCCAGATAAGAGGACTAAAATTGCATACATGTGCTCTCTCAAACTCCACAAGACATCCCTACTCCTGTACCTGCATCCACTCACTGTGAAGGCCTGTACAGCACTTACCTTCTCCACTGCTTGCTGCACCTGCATGCTTACATTTAGCAATTAGTGTACAAGAACACCTATGACTTGTTGCACCTCCCCCTTTTTCAATCTATCACCATTGAGGTAATTATCTGCCTTCAGGTTTTACTACCAGAGTGGATAATCTCACATTTATCCACATTACATTTAATTTGCCGTTCATTTTCCATTCATTCACCTTGTCCAAAACACACTAAAGTATCTCTGATTCCTCCTGAAAGTTGACCCTCTCACACAAACTTATGTTGTCTGCAAAATTGGAGATGTTACATTCTGTCCCTTCATCTAAATCATTGATATATCGTCCAAGCAGGCTTGTGGCAACCCATTAGTCACTGGCTGCCGTTCAGAAAATGACTTTTTTTTAATATTCCTACACTGTTTTCTGTCTGCCACCTAGCTCCCTGTCCATATCAATACACTATTCCCAAAGTCTAAGTAATATTTTACCTCTGAGCCGGAGGCCTAGGTTCCAGTCCCAATGCTCCAGAAATGTATAATGACCTCTTTGAACAGTTTGCTCAGAAAATATCAACCACATATACTGGCTCTGACTTAACAACTTTCCTGGTTACATCCTTGAAAAATTCCAGTAGATTTGTCAAATGTGATTTCCCTTTTGTAAATACATGCTGACTCTGCCAAATCCTGTCACTGTCTCCTTCAAACATTTGTTCCGGTCCTGCCCAGGAACAACCCGTTCTCCATGTATTGAAACCATCTTGCCTAGAATCAGTCTCACACCTCAAAGCTGAAACCTTCTCCTTGCACCTTCTCTCCAGCCATGTTTTCATCTGATGTATCCTGCCATTTCTACCTGAACTAGTACGTTATACTGATAGCAATCCTGAGGTCACAACTTTTGAGGTCCTACTTTTTTTTTATTTGCTTCCCAGCTCCTGATATTCTGCTTTTAGGACTTCATTTTTTAAAAAAAAAAGTCCTGTGTCCTTGGTACAGATATATACCATGACACTGGCTATTCATCCTCCCATTCTAGAATGTCCTGCAGCCACTGAGATTTCCTTGACCTTAATAGCTGGGAGCATGTACAATCCTAGAGCCTTGTTTGCAGCCACTGAAATGTCTCTACTCTTCCATTTGAATACCGTATTGCAATTGGTGTTTCACACATTCCTCTTCCTCTGTACAGCAGAGCCAACCGTGATGCAGTGAATCTGGCTGTTGTTACCCCCCTCCATCCCCCAAGAGGCCATTCCCCTTACCTCCCCAACAGTATCTAAAGTCGATTATTTGATTTGAAATGGAATGGCCACAGGATTTTTGCACTGTTTCTCTGCTTAATGGTCATTCGTTCCATCCCTGCCTGTGGAAAGACCATCTCTGAATGTGTGATCCATGGTACTGTCACCCTCACAGTTACCTCAACCACTGGTGATATTCCAAAACTCAGGGTCCCAGGATCTGCAGCTGGAGCAATTTCTTGTACACATTTGGTCCTGGGCACTGGAACTGTGCTCTACTTCATTTAGAGAGCAAGAACATAGCCCAGTCTTGAGCACTCCTTTCACAGCTTAAATTAAGCTCTTACGTTTTGTTTAAAATCAAATAGTACTAACTACTCTGGGGCCCTTCTTTGGGTTTCTGCACTATCGCCCTTCCAAACTATAAACCCAAAATAAAGACCTTGCAAACTGCATAAATGGTTTTTAAAAAAGTATAAATACTCATCAAATCTTACTCATCTAATTATTTGCTTCTTGCCACATAAATTTTTGACATTGTCCCCAGAGTGCTTTGCTATAATGCTGACTGTGGGCACGCTTTCTAGCATACTTCGCTGTGCTGACTGGGGACACTTGTTATGGTACTTTGATTATACATGCAATCTTATTAAATTTTATTTCAAAATGAAATTGCCTCTGAGAAAAAAAAGGTGCCCCTATAATTAAGCAAAAAAGACACGATTCCATATTTGCATTTCATGTAATCGCTTGAATCTCTACTTTTTAATGTAGCAGGACTATATTCACTCCTATCTTATTTTCCTTCAATTTATAAGGACAGATGGTATATACAGTCAGGCAGCGTTGTGGGCGGCAGCTTGCTATTGAAGCACCTGTTGATGCAGACTTGGTTAGTACGGTTCCTGAATCTGCTACTCCAGCAGCACTTGGTTATGCACAAGAGGTACGTAATAAACTCATAAAACGTAATAATGCAATGCAATAATGTAGTATCATAAAACAGTACAGAATAGGAGGCTCTTTGGCATATTTTGCTTGTGCTGGCTCTTTGGTAGAATTGCCCACTGCCTTGCTCACTTCCCATATTCCTATAATTTTTCTTCTTTTTAGCATTTGTGTTTTTTTGAAATTATTATTGCGTCTCCTTCCACCACTACCTTAGCCAACGTATTCAAGATCGCAACAACCTAAGTTCTTTTTAACAGAAAGTAGATTTTTAGTATGTTTTCTGGTTGTTGACTTTTGTGTAATTTAATACAGTTTTTCCTTATTTTACTGTGTTAAGCCATAGTATTGAACACCTGTCTTTTTAAACTTTTCAGGAGGAAAAAAACTTCTCCAGTCTCTCAACAAGATTAAAGTTTCTCACTGTTGGTACCATTCATCTAAATCCTTTTTGTCTGCCTATCTCAAGGCCTTGATAACCGATGAAAGTATGGTGTCTGGAATTAACATTATTCAATTAAGCTGAGATTTAACTAGTATTTTAACTTAATATAAATTTCTTGCTATTAATAAGATCAAGAATCCTATTCTTTTTGAAGTCTTCCCAACTTTTCTTTTCACCTTCAAACAATTAGTGTACACACAGCCCAGATTGCTGCACCCTTTTACAACTGTTTAGTTGAAGTTGTCTGTCTTCATCCTTCCTCCAAACTACCACTTCTGTGTAAAAGTTACTTTACTTCCCATTTCATAATTTGATAGATCCCTGAAGTCTGTTAAAATCCTGATCATTGTTTACTATGTTTAGGCTTTGTGTCATTTGCAAACTTTGAAATTCCATCTTTATACCCAAATCTAGGTTGTAAATATATATCAAAAAGAACAATGGACCAATATAGTTTTTTAAAAAAGCATAAATTAGCAAAAAATATGAAACAGATTGTCAGAGCTTCTACAGCTATGTAAAAAGGAAGAGAGTAGCAAAAGCAAGTGCTTTCCAGAGGAGAAATTATAATGGGGAATAAGGAATTGGTTAAAAACCATCAAATTTTTTTGTTCTTCACAGCAGAAAAGACTTTTTAAAAAAAAAAGAACTAAATAGCTAATAAAAGTGAGAACTTTTTTTAGGTACTCTAATGGCTGTAGAGGAGAAGAAATAAAGAAACAAAAAGATGCACTGTTTGTTTTCTTCTAAAATCATCTCAATTAATTAATTGGCAGGTTTTTTTTGTAACACTGTTTTAAGAAATGAAGAGAGAACATAGGCAACCTGCAGGCTGGTTAGCTTGATATCAGTTCTTAGGATACTGTTGGAAGCTATTGTTAAGGAACTGGCAACAAACCATTTAGAAGCATCAGCATGCTTTTATGAAAGGAAAATCATGACTGACAATCTTATTAGCTTTTTGAGGATGTAACTGTAGGTAGATAAACAGTAAAATAGTAAATGTGTTGTGTTGTGTTTGAATTTTCAAAATTAACAAGCTGTCACTTAAAAGGTTACTACATAAAATTAGGCCTTGTTGGTTTGGTGTGATGGACCAAATTTTTCAGATAATAGGAGAGAGAACAGAAATTTGGAGATGCACATCAGGATCCCACAGAATCTGTAACAGACCAACATACACTGAAATTGCCTGAGAATTTTAACTTTCAAATTGGCTGATTCCCTGTAGTCTGAGACCCTTAGTGAAAATCTCTGATCAGATACACAGGACTTATCCCTCGACCAGCCATGTAACTATTACTCAGTTTAATACTTGGTCTAACTGCTGATTACTATCCCCAAACATTTACTCATTGACTCAACTATTCACTAGCCCAGAGTTATTCATTACAAAAATGTGAGACATTTATTAACTGTTTTGTGCTATTTTGTAAACTGGGTGTATTTGTAACCTGAGGACTGCCTGTATTTTCAAGTTGGTATGTTATGACAAGTGGGTTCTCTGATATTTGCCAACACCGTTAGTTATTTAGTTTAAGATACTTGGAGTGATCTAGCCGAGTTTATTGATAATACAAAGTTGGATGGGTCTGTAAGGTATGAGGAGGATAGAGGCTGCAAATACAGCGCTACAGATCATTGAGTGGTCATGTGGCAGATGGAATGTAATGTGGATAAATGAGACATTATTCATTTTGGTAGGAAGACCGAAAAAGTTTTTTTATATATATATAAAATGTGCAAAGTTTTAAAATGCTGATATTCAGAGATGTGGGTATCGTTGTCCAAAAAAATTAACAAGCAGGTTTAACAAGCAGTTAGGAAGGTATCTGGCATTTTTTGTATTGCAAGGGAGTTGTAGTACAGTAGAAAGGCTATCATGATACAATTGTATATCTCTTTGCTGAGACTATATTTCTATCAGGAGTACTGCATACAGTTCCTTATATAAGAAAGGATATAATTCCTTCGAAGTTCAATACATGTTCACAAGAATGATTCCTTGGATTAGAAGTTTGACCTATGAGAGGCTGGGAAATTTGGATTTATATTCCCTGATGATTTGAAGAACAAGTGTTATTGCAAGATTCTAAGCAAACTTGACAGGATAGATACAGAGAAATTGATTTTTCTGGCTAGAGTCTAGAAGAAGGGTGTTTAGTTTTCAGAATCAGAGTTTCTCAATTTTTGCAATTCTCCACTTCAGAGAACAAAGGATGCTCCACTGAATCGTTTACAGTTTCTATATTTGTAAGGGATAGAAAGTAGTGTTGCCAAATTTGTTGATACATAACTTACCTTCCTATGTATATAAGGAGGCTACAAATAGAGATAGATGAGTGGACATACATCTGGCAAATGATGTATAATATTGGAAAATGTGAAATTGTCAACTTTGGCAGAAGAAGAAAAAAAGTATCTAAATGGTGAGAGATTTCAGAGCATTGGAGAGTCTGCATCCAGAGTACTGTTTTCAGTTTTGAACACCTTATTGAAGGAAGGATGTAAATAGAACCAGCTCAGCAAAGCTTTACTGAACTAATTCTTGAAATGGACAGGTTGTCCTTATGAGGAAAGATAGAATGTGCGCAGCTTGTATCCACTGGCATTGAGAAGATTTATAGAATCATAGAATCAACTTAATAGAAACCTGAGGAGTCTTAACCAGTTGGATATGGAGAGGATGTTTCCACAGATTCATAACCATCTGAGAGAAGAAATTCCTCCTCCTCTGTCTTAAATGTACAACCCCTTATTCGAGAAGAATAGTGTAGATGGGAATGTAGATTTGAAGTATATCAGGTCAGCCATGATCTCATCGAATACCAAGTGGGTTCAACAGGCTGAATAGCTCACCACTTCTACTTGTCCCTATTTCTAGTAGCCTCTGGGGAACACTACATTGTTTCTGTTGAGTCTTAATAAAAGGCTCAACACCCCTCTTTCTGTCCTGTGGCCAATTTTGATATCCTGAGTGCAGCTGTCCCTTTTTAAATGCATAGACTTTAATTTTTTGAGTATATTCTTTGTGGTACTTTGTCGAATGTGTCTGGCAAGCTGAGATGTACATGGTCAACCTCACTACCTCAGTAGCACCTCATTACTCATCAAGAGAGTTAAATCATTTGAATTTCTAAACATCAACTAAGTAGCAATGCAGTGTTATGAATGTTGTACCAGTAATATATGTTAGTGGTGCCTAACCTACGGCTCACAGACCACACATGATACACTACAGCATTACTTTACAGCCCAACATTCGGGCAGCATGGTGGCTCTGTGATTAGCACTGCTGCCTCACAATAGGTTCATTTCTAACCTTGGGTGACTGTGTGCGTGTGTAGAGTTTGCACCTTCTGTGTGGGTTTCCGCTGGTTACTCTGGTTTGTCCATAGTGATTAGCGATGTGCAGGCTAGGTGGATTAGCTGTGATAAAGCAGGGTTATGGAGATACGGTAGGTGGCTGGGTCTGGGTGAAGAGCTCTTTGAAGGATCAGTACGGACGCAATGGGCCAAATGGTCTCTTCCTGCACTGTAGGGATTCTGTGATTCTATAACATCTGTTTTAAATTACAGCTCATTCATAAATTTGGCAAGGAGCTGCTCCTCCAACCAGAGGCCCTTTCTCTCTTCATTGTGCTGTTGCACGTTTGCTGGTGAGTGCATCAGTTGCATTTGTGGAAGGAGCAGTGAACAGCCTGGAGATTTGGTCATGAAACTGCAAGACAAATTCTGGGAATAGGAGGCTTTCTGCTTCAATTCCAGAACTCCAAAAACCACAGTATTTCACAGAAGGAAAGGAATAGGATCTGCTGTGGAGAGAACTCTCATCTGGATCCTCCTCAACCCAGGATACCACCTTGAAATAGTCATTCAGCTGCTGCTAAAAAGCAAGGGGAGGGGAGTAGGAATTGCTGTCTGCTATAGGAAGGCAGCACGTAAAGGCCTGGGTTCTGGATATGTAGGTAAAGTGTGTGCAAGTCCACCAACACCAGCCCTGTTGAGTCATCAGTAAGGGCTGGTGGCTCCTGGGAACTTTTTGGGTTTACGCTAATGTTTTTGTAGTAGACTGTTAAGACTGAGACTTGCAACACTGCCTTGGTACAGAGCTGTGTTAACTTCATTTTCAACAACTTTTGAGAAGCAGTTTTGTTGTTTAATGGCTGTTTATTTCACTGGTAAGATTTGCTTTTTATAAAAGTGCCATGGATTATTTTCTTGAAGCTGAAGATGTAGAGTGCGAAGGGCATGAGAGAGCATGGAAGAGATACTGGAGAAGGAAGAAGAAAAGTGGGCTGAGAGAAGAGGAAACCTATACTGAAAATTAACCCACTTCTGATGCTGAAATTCTAATAAGATTTAGAAAGGCCAGCTGGAAGTGTACCCCACACAATGTAAAGTCAGCATTAGTAACTCCTTCGATTGATCCCAGTTATCACCACCTTTTCCCCTCTCCCATTATCGATTTCATAGTTTTAAGCATTTTTTATGATTGAGTTCAGTTTTACTATCATGGCCTGCCAAGGGTGAGAACAATTTAAAATAAGTCGCCCTCCACCAATATATAAGTATTGGCTACCACTGATGTAAAAGGCAAGCTGGTTCAGAATCAGAAGCAATTGAAAATCAAAGGGAAAGAATTTTAAACCCTATCCTAACAGTTTAGGTGCTTTAAAGCAGGTAATGACCATGAGTCTCATTCTAAAATCGTTCAAGGTTAACTTTTGTTTGGCAATTTACAAATTGTGCCTGTTCTGTTACAGGCAGGACTTCCATATGTAGAAGTGCTCTGCAAAAACCGTTATGTAGGTCGAACATTCATTGCTCCAAATACAAGACTGCGGCAACTTGGAGTAGCACAAAAATTTGGAGCCTTGAGTGACAACTTTGCTGGAAAGCGGATTGTGTTAATAGATGATTCAATTGTACGTGGGAATACAATTTCTCCAATTATTAAAGTCCTGAAAGAAGCAGGTGCAAAAGAGGTATGAAACAACATTGTGTGTTAGCATGAAATTGAATGTATAGATAAATTTAATTAACTATGTTCTAAGAAAAATCTTAATGTGTTCTTGAACATGCCATTTCTCTGTACTTATTTCTTCAAATGATGTAGTATGTTAAGTAATCATTCAAAATATGTTTTAATTAGATGATTTTCTTCAACTGAGGGGCTTGGACTATATGAGATTTCTTATCTTTAGAAAATTGTTTTCATAGGTACACATCCGTGTGGCTTCACCTCCAATAAGATTTCCTTGTTACATGGGAATTAACATTCCAACGAAAGAAGAATTGATTGCCAACAAACCAGAATTTGAAGATCTTGCAGGCTATATAGGTTTGTTAAGATTACTATTTTATTGTACAATCTGATATTAGTGATGGTAAAATTTGATTTGATTAATTATTGTCACAATCTGAAATACAGTGAAAGGTTTTGTGTGCTAACCAGACAAATCATGCCTTGATGGACCTCTTTTGGTTTCACTGCAGCTTTTTAATTGCAAATGGTTAAATTGTACCAGAATACTTCCCTTTATTTGATTATTTTAATTGTAGACAAATACTTATTAGCATACTATCTGAATGTATAACATTTCATGTTTTGAAGCATTTTTGCAGAGCAACCATACAGACCACTGCAGCATAAATGTGAAGCCTATCAATTTGTTAAAAATTACCAAATAGTATCATTCCTAACTTAAAAGTTGTGGTTCTATGTAGATTCCCACAAAAATCAATTGTATGTCAGAATTAGGTTCCTTTTGAATGTTTTCTTGCCTGGAAAACCAAAGTGCAAGCTGAAATGCTGTATTATATGTATTCAGTATTGCCCATTTCTAGCTGTAATAACCAAAGGAATCAATCATTAAATGTAAAAGTAATACTCTTGGTATTTAAGGACCTTTTCAGTAGGGGGGAAAAAAAACTTTGAAAAGTTATAAAACAAATTTAAAAAAAACTGAAGATGCTTGAATCAGTAATAAAACAGAAATTGCTGGAAAACTCGCCAGGTCTGGGAGCATCTATGGAAAGAAAGCAGAGTTAACATTTCAGGTCGAGTGACGGATGCTGCCAGACGCCCTGAGTTTTCCCAAGTTTCTAGTTTTGTTTGAAAAACTAAGTTGAAACGCTGAATTCTAACACATTCATAAATGAAATAACCTTCAAAACAAAATACATTGAAAAATATAATGTGAATATTGTAAATGTAAAGACAATTAAACTCCTCAGATGCCTATTTTACATTAAGCAAGCTCCATCTGGTGGCAAAAGTTGTTTAGTGCAGACAGTAGCTGAAGAGGTCCCAGGACTTGGGACTCGAGGCTGAGAGAGCCAGGAGCAGGTCAGAGAAGTCACTTGAAGCAGTGCGCAAAGATGGCAACTGACACTGGGAACTTTGAAAGTGAGACGGAGGGTGAGAATGGGAAATTGGAGGGAAGAGTGAATTCAGAGTGAAGAGCAAAAGTAAAGGCAAACTGATCTCATCAGCACTAAAGAAAACATTGTGTACTACATGGTATATTTCAGTCATAGAACCAGGAAGTCTATAAAACGATGTGCAGCCCATCTTGGAAAGTTAAATGGATATGTATAACCTCTATTTTATGGATTATGTCAAAACAAAACAAATGGGAACATAGGTAGTTCATATTTCTTGATTTGAATTTCTTAAAGTGACCAGTTGTGTGGATGAGGACAGTGTTTTTGCTTGGACTTCAACCAGGCTTTTTCAAAAGTTCTATATGGGAGACTGATAGCAAAGGTAAGAACTCATGAGATCCATAACTAGTTGAGTGGCAGAAAGCAGTGATGTTTGAAGGGTGCTTTCTCGATGGGAAGGCTGTGTCCATTTGGAGTCTCACAGGGGTCAGTATTGGGGCCCTTGCTGTTTGTGATTTATATATAAATGATTTTAGACTTGAATGTAGGAGGGTTGATTTAGTAAATTCATAATTCAAAATGGGTATGGTGGCAAATAGTGAGGAATATAGCCTTAGATTTACAAGTATGTAGACATGCTGGTCATTTAGTTGATCAGTGGCAAATGGAATTTAATTTTATGCACTTGGGTAGGATAAACAAGATGAGAATATGTGAACAGTAGGACCCTCAAACACAGACAGAAACTCTAGACATGCACTTGCGATGTCAAGACATTCAAAGCTGTGGGCAAGTGCTGGAAAATGGGATTCATATAAGTACTTGCTTTTGACTGGCACAGACTTGATAGGGCCTTTTTCTGTGCTGTAGATCTGTGATTCCATCTCAACTTGATTTGTTTTCACTAGAGCAATGATAGCTGAGGGGCGATGTGATAGAAGTATATAAAATTGAGGCTTGAATAGGGTAGATAGTTAGTCTTTTTCCCAGGATGGAAATGTCAAATGCTCGGGGACATAGGTTTAGTTGAGAGTAGAAACATTTCAAGGTGATGTGCGAGCAAAGTTCCTTTTTTAAACCAATGCCTGGAATGCATTGCCAGGAGAGATGGTAGAAGCAGGGACAATAGCAGTTAGCGAGTTTTGAGAAGATTTGTAGCTCAGGTTATGGTTCTGAATGTAGAAGGTTCGTTTTCAGGTGTTTCGTCACCATACAAGGTAACATCATCAGTGAGCCTCCAAATGAAGCACTGGTGGCATGGTCCACTCTCCATCAATGTGTTTAGTTTTCCTTGGGTTGGTGATATCATTTCCTGTGGTGATGTTATTTCCTGCTCCTTTTATCAGGGGGTGATAAATGGGATCCAAGTCAATCTGAAGGGCCTGTTCCTGTGCTGTAATATATCCAATATTCTCTTACAAAATTATCATAAATTGAGTTGAAAGGGAGGGAGGAACTTGAAGCAGTTAGTCATCAGGGAAAGTGTACTGAGAAAACCATTAGAACTAAAGGCACGGTGGCTGAGCGGTTAGTACTGCTGCCTCAGAACCAGGATCCCAGGTTCAACTCCAGCCTTGAGCGACTGCCTGTGTGGAGTTTGCACGTTCTCCCCGTGTCTACATGGGTTTCCTCCGGGTGCTCCAGTTTCCTCCCACTGTCCAAAGATGTGCAGGTCAGGTGAATTGGCCATGCTAAATTGCCCGTAGTGTTAGGTGCATTAGTCAGAGGGAGTTGAGTCTGGGTGGGTTACTCTTCAGAGAGTCGGTGTGAACTGGTTGGGCGAAGGGCCTGTTTCCACACTGTAGGGAATCTAATCTAATCTAAAGGTTAACAAGTTACCAGGGTGGCATGGTGGCTTAGTGGTTAGCACAGCAGCCTCGCAGCACCAGGGATATGGGTTCAATTCTTGGACAATTATGCCAACCCCATACAGACATTCTCTCCCTGCATCTGCATGGGTTTCCTTCCGTAGTCCAAAGATATGCTGGTTCCATGGATTGGCTGCGCAAAATTGCACCCGAGGAGCAGGAGAATTGACATTTTGAGCATAAGCCCTTCATCAAGAATGAGGCTTGTAGGCCAAGGGTCTGAGAGATTATTTGGGGGGGGGTTGCAGGGAAGGTAGCTGAGAATGCAATAGGTAAATGAAGGTGGGCAAGAAGGTGATAGGTCGGAGAGGAGGGTGGAGTGGATAGATGGGAAAGGTGATGGACAGGTCAAGAGGCGCCCTGTCTCCTCTACATTGGGGAGACAGGATGCCAACTTGTGGATCGTTTCAGAAAACATCTCTGAGACATCTGCACCAATTAATCCCCACCGCCCTGTAGCTGAACACTTCAACTCCCCCTCCCACTCCGCTAAGGACATGCCAGTCCTGGGTCTCATCCATCGCCAAACCCATACCACCCGACGCCTGGAGGAAGAACACCTCATGTTCTGCCTTGGGACCCTGCATCCACACTGGATCAATGTGGATTTCACCAGTTTCCTCATTTCTCCATCTCCCACATTATCCCAGTCACAAGCCTCCATCTCTGTCCAGCCCTCTTGATCTGTCCATCACCTTTCCCATCTATCCGTTCCACCATCCTCTGGCTGATCACCTACTCCCCCATCTTCATCTACCTATCACATCCTCGGCTACCTTGACCCTGACCCCAACCCCTCCCATTTATCTCTGTCTCTGGGCCCGGGCCCATAAGCCTCATCCCTGATGAAGGCCATTGCCCGAAACGTCGATTCTCCTGCTTCTCGGATGTTGCCTGAGCTGCTTTTTCAGCATCACACGTTCGACTCTGATCTCTAGCATCTGCATTGTTCATTTTCTCCATGCTAAATTGCGTTTGGTGTCCAGGGATGTGTGTGGTACGGTGAGCTAGCTATGGGAAATGCGGGGTTACGGAGATAGGGGAGGGGAGTGGGTAGGATGCTATTCAGAGGGTCATTATGGACGGGGTTTGTGTATTTTACCTCACTCTCCAGATGCTCCGGGGTGATAAGTGTAGGGCTTGGGAAATGGCATCTGCTGTGACCTGTAGTGACTGTTGGCAAATTGCAGAGGATCAACGCAGTCTAGTACGCTGGAGTTTATTTGAGCCATGACTAACTTCTCCAAACACTTCATAATTATGGAGGTCATAGCCACTGGGTCGTAGTCACTGAGGCATGCTACATGAGTTTTCTTTGACACTGGGATTGTAATGGTCTTCTTTAACGTTTCCTTATCAAGATCTGAAGTCCGCAGTTGTTTCAAGATGTTAGCGAATACTCCCACTAGATGATCCACACATGATCGCGTACACAGCCAGGGACTCCATCTGTGATTCAGTTGCTCTCCATGTGTTCACTCTTAAGAACTCCAATCTGAGGTCTGTGATAGTGACTGTGGGTACAGATGCAGCTGAGGCTGTTCGAACAGGTGCTAGATTAGAGTGGTGCTGGAAAAGCACAGCAGTTCAGGCAGCATCCGAGGAGCAGGAAAATCGACGTTTCGGATAAAAGCTCTTCATCTGGAATAGAGTCAGAGTGCCTGGAGGGTAGAGAGATAAATGAGAGCCTCTGATTTATCTCTCCAACCTATGGCACTCTGCCTCTATTCCTGATGAAGGGGTTTTGCCCGAAACGTCGATTTTCCTGCTCCTCTGTTGCCTGAACTGCTGTGCTTTTCCAGCACCACTCTAATCTAGAATCTGGTTTCTAGCATCTGCTCTCATTGTTTTTTACCCTGTTGGAACAGGTGACATTGTTTCACTGGCTTTCTGTTCAAAATGAGTGTAGAATGCATTGAGTTCAAGGGGTTGGGATGAATTGTTGCCTGCTTTACATGTTTTAAGACACATATGAGGAGAATGTTTTCTGCCAGGGTCATTAGTCTCTAGAATTCCCTTCCCCAGAGACTAGTGTCAGTACAGCCTTTGGTCATTTTAAAGACTAAGTTAGATTCATCCTTGATTGCCAAGGAAAGTCAAGGGGTATAGAGGGTATACAAGAAATTAAAGTTGAGGCCTCAATCATCACGAGATCAGTGGCCTGGAGCATGTTAATGACATTGAATAGTCATCTCCTGCTCCTAACTTGTAAATTATATTTAATTTAGCTTTTGCAGTATATAATATTGTTTTTCTGAAAATATTGTTGTATATATGCTTTGGTTAACACTGAAGGCTAAATGACCTAACTACTAAATATTTTAAAATTTCTTGGTTTTATTTTAAATATAGGAGCAAATAGCGTGGTTTATCTCTCTGTCGATGGATTGGTATCTGCTGTACAAGAGGGAATTAACAGCCAGCAAACAAATTCCATCCTAAATAATAGTGAAATTGAGAAAAAAGTATCTTCTAGGCAAACAGGTCACTGTACAGCTTGTCTTACAGGAAAATACCCTGTGGAGCTTGAATGGTAAAATTACTTTGTATAGTTTTGAGTGCTTTTATCTAAAGGTTTTTTTTGTTATGATTTGATTACAGTATGTAAGGACATCATGGTGCTATTTTCTAGTCAGCACCCATGACTTTTTTTTTAATCAATTGAGTATTTTTTTGTATCTGCTTGGTGTTCCCATGGATGCATTCTTGTGCCACCATTATGTACACTATATATTGACTAATCACCATCTCCATGCATGATGTTTGCTTTTCATGGTACATTGCGATAAGAATGTGTCAACTATAGAGTTTATTGAGAACTGTCAAATGAATTATTGTTGATGGAAACTATTTTAACTGCAAAGGGCAAACACACTTGCAACTATTGTCAAAAATATATTGGAAATAATTTGAATTAAAAATAACTGATGAGGTACCTTTTTAATGTGAGCGTACTAAGCAATGCACTGTCTTTTGATGATTGATTTATAATTTACATGTACATAGTTTTAAGCATAGTCCAGCTTTTAGCTCCTGGATTGGGATTGAAGTGTTTGGACTGTTCCTTGCTCTAAAACCTAACCTGTAACAAGTTCACATTAAAACATTAGGTCACAGTGGACAACTACTGAAAGTTTTTGATTGCTCTTAAGTCTGGGGTTAACGAAAGATCAGCATCTGTGCACTCTGTTGAAGATGTTACAGAACTGAGTAAAACAATAAATATCCTTTTCAGCCCTCACTCCAGCATTCCTGCCATGCCAACTCATTTGCTCCACCTGCCTCCATGGACCATACTTTTCAATCCTGTGCCACAGTGCCTAAACCTCATGGCCTATGTACTTCATGCCTCCTATCCACCTCAATTTACCACTACACTTACAAATGAACTCACCCAGTATCTGTCTTGCAGACCTCCAGACTCATGCTAAGATGAAATTAAATTAAAGTTGTTTAACTTTGATTAACTCATTTCACAAAGGAAACTCTTAACTGATGAAACCCCATCACTATTTTTGTATTCCTTTGAATTTAAATGCTTGTTTTTTATAAGAGTTCCCCTTGAAAAGGTTTATGACCATTTGGCTGTCAGTAAAACTATGAACTGACCAGCAACCTACTACGATAAGTTGTGAAACAAATCATGTGCCACTAATCTTGCTATGGTAGCTCTCAGGCTTCTGTCATAGAAATAGTATGTGTACTGAAATAGTAAGCACTGATATTTTGTGCCACTGATTTTTCATTTGACACTACAGCTTGTTTTTTTTTTTCAAATATTTAAAGAATATGGATTTTGCATGCCTTAACATTCCTTTGACTTCACCTGAAACCCTTTTGTGCGTATTTATGTCAACTTGAACCTGTCCCAAAAGGCACCTGACAGCTTCTAAGAGTGCCCCAGGACCATATTCAAAAGGTACCTTACTTCTCCGAACAACTTACTTAACTCTGTGAGGAAGACTGGTAGAGAAAGACCTTCCCAAACTGGTCCAAAGTGCATAACTTGTTTTTTAGATATTCAACTAGCAAAACTCAGATCAACCTAAGGCAGCTGTTTTTTTTTAATGCATGCAATTGTCTGCATAAGCTACCATCAGTGTAAGAGATTTTAAAAAAAACTTTCTTGGGTTTTTCCTAAATTTTGTGTTTAGCTATCTTTAACTGCTTTTTTTTAGCTGAAGGGCATGATGGTTTCTAGTATTGTATTAGAAGTTTGATGATCTGCCATCAGCTGACAGGACCTTGGAACTAAATTATATAATTTTTGTTTAATACATACAATACTTGAAGCTATTGAGTTATAAATACTTGCATTTAGAGTTTTTGAATGTCTGAATCTTGGACTGACTGTCTAACTTCATGACTTTAGTCTGCAAAGGTTTAAATTGAACAGCATTTCAAGATTGGAAATGTCCTTTAATTTTAATCTGCTACTGAATGTTTATACCCATTGTTATGTTATCATATCTTTAATTCTCAAATGAAAAGAATTTTCCTTTCATTGTGGAAGCTACATTTTAAATGTCTGTACTTCTGATTTTAGAATATTAACGAATAAAATTATGTTCAGCATGGAAAGGAATTCTGCCAGTTTTACAACAGAAGTTGAGATCTGTTTCAGAGCCAAATGGATTCCTTTTAATTCCCTTCTGGTCATAATCAAGCTTCAAAAAGACATGAAGTGAAATTTTTCTTTCTTTGATCACTAGAAACTCTCAAGATGGATTAATATGATAAATAACTTGTACTTCTGAACTTCTACTAGTGTACTATTTTGTTTTAATGCTTTGTAGCTTAACGATTTATTTGACATTTCCTATTGCTGACTTTTGAAACATTGACCATTTTGTAACAAAATGGTCAAACTCCAGGATCTTTGAACAAATTAATGAAATTAGCTCTTTTTTTAAATCTTCTATTCATACAATAACTGGATGGCAGTAGCAACCAAATTGTCTCTGACCCAAAATGACACACATTTTGCCAGTGTATTTTTTTCCTTTTGTTTTAAATGAGTTTGTAACTAATCCACTTGTGTTTATAAAGTTGTGACCTTTGGAATCTGAGTAGTAATCTTCAGTTTCATCTAAGAATTAGCATTAAAAAAATTAAAGCCCAGCCTGTGTCATAATTAGCAAAGAAACAGTGTCCATCTATAACTGACATACTGCCAACAAAGATTTTTGGTTGCTTTCAGTTTTGCCTTTCCTGACATTAGCTTGAATCTGAAACCAAATCAAACGAGATCTACAGGCATCCAGCAACAATGATGTAATCAACTCCCAGCAAGTCCAGAAGTTAAAAGCAGTGATTATCTTTTTCTTTTTCAATTTAATTTACAGAATGCAAATAAAGATTGGGATATCCAGTTTCCAGCGTAATTGCATATGTATTATTGTAATATCTATGTATCAGTATTTGTTTAAAAATGAGAAAATAGCTTAATGGTGAAATTTGACATTCCAAAATAAAATGATTTCCAGTGAAAATGTTCAGCAATAATTATGAATGTAATAAGCTGACTCAAAAATCAAGTTACACTTAATGCAACAAAGTGCAACTATTGAGGAGGTTTAATGCAAGTTTGGAAATTCTTGTCTGTTCATTTACAGTTGGTTTGCAGTTTGGGAGATTTAAACACATTTTTGAAGGATGAAATGACTGATTTCTAGATTCTTCTATTTTAACTATGCATGGGTGTGACTTGAAATTGCTGTTTTTGTGAGAAGTAATGCTATTGACTTTATTCCAGATTTTACAATAATGATTAATGTTAAATTGTCACTCCCTCATTGACTAATATTAATGTCTCATGTAACACTTTTACTTTTGTATCAATTGTAATTTTCTTTACTAAAAAGAGACATTACTGAAGTTTTACATTTTGCAGTCTTTGGAACAAAATGCAAAAAATTATATACTACAGGAGAAAAGGGTGCTGATTGGCTGGCAAGCTGACTTTGACCAAGGTGAGATGTGGAGAAAACAATGAGGACCTCTTGCCCCTTATACTCTGAGAGAATGCTTTTTTAAAAAAAAGCAAGGCAGACTGTGCTTGCTATGCACAAACAAAAAAAGTGACTTATTGTGTGATTCTTTGATGGGATGGCACTTGCTAAGCAATCCTGAGTGCACTAACAGCTGTATTAGCAACCAATTTAAGATAAGTCAAACCTTGATGCTTACATTAAGCTTGCTAGAAGTGACACATTCGTATACAGAGACCTGTAGTCCAAAAACCAAAGAAACCTCGTCTCTTTTTGAATTACCTGGGAGTTTGAGAAGCCCTTATTTCTCTCCTGTAAAACTGAACGTGATAGTCAAATTTCTGATACTCCTGCGTTTGTCTTCATGAGTTCAAAACAAAATGCTTCAGCATTTCTCTTTGACATTGTTACAGATTTTTAAAATTTAAATTAGTCCCATTTTATTTAATTTCATCTTCATTTATGGAACCTTGCTGTGAGTAAATTAGCTACCACATTTGCTTACGTGAGAAAGATGTGACACTTCAGATTCCATCATTGCTTGTGCAGTGCTTTGAGATGAGCAAAAGGACTTGTATAAAGGCAAGTTTATTTGTATCCAGAATATAATCCAAAATATTAGAGATTAAATTCAGCTCAATGCCAGATTCTGGAGCTACTGCTCTAATTCGTAGTAACAGATTATGTTTTATAAAATATGACCATAAAGGTACCAGGTTTCAATACTTTTTCTCTAGCCATTTATTTTAAATGCAGTCTAATTGTATATGACATTCGTGCATAATTTATAATAAAAACATGCCGGTTAATACAAAACTTTGCTGTTTCAATAGGTGGATGTTCTGTAGTGGGACCATAAAATTTGAAAAACTACTTGGGTTTCCAAATTATATTTCAATATAATAATTGATTTTTAATATCCTATATATAGGTGTATCGATGTATTTCTTTAATATAAAATTTCAAGAATCACCACCATTTATTATAAAAATCTTTTTTGTTTATTCTCAATGTACAGTATTGATCCTAAACATTTTCATGACATGCCACCAGAAAATCATTGTCATTAGCCTGACCATCATTTCATTGTGCTCCGAAGTCATTGGACTCGAGGTGAATTGTTTTTCTCTCCACAGATGCAACCAAACCTGATCAATTTCTTAAGAGTTTTCTTTAGTCATTCCTTTAAATCTTAATTTCAACTTCAGAAAACATCATCTTCAGAACTTCCACAGATGACGATGTGGAAGTAGTCATCTGCTATTTGGTTGAAAGAAACTCAAAGTTGCAACTTTGGTATTCCTTGTCCTTGCAAATATCAAACTGGCAGCTACAATTTTTAATAACGACCCATTGTTGGCCTTCAGAAGGTGTTGAGATATCTTTTTGAATCACTGTCCTCAATGATGTTATGATGCTTCCACAACAAGGTTGGATAAGGGTTTAAGGGTATTGATCAAATAACAAAGAATGGTGATTATACATTCAAGATAGTGGGGCTTGGTAGTGATCTTTTTTCTGTGCATCTTCCCTTGTTCCTGTATGGAGGGGTAGCTGCAACTTTGGAAGTACTGCTGATAGATAATACTCAGCAAATAACCAGTTCAGTAATGCCATAAGACATGGAACAGGAACAGTCTGTTCAACCCTTCAAATTTGTTTCGTCATTGAAGATGATTGCAACTGATGTCATTGAAGATGATTGCAACAAGGATTCTCACAAGGTTTATTGCCTTTCTCTCCATAACCCTCAATTTCTGTATTGATCAAGAATCTACCTCAAGTCTGAAAAATGAACAAGCAAGGCAGGTGACAGAGGTGTCAGTGGGGGAGCACTTTGGGACCAGCGACCATAATTCTACTAGATTTAAAATAGTGTTGGAAAAGAATAGACCGGATCTAAAAGTTGAAGTTCTGAATTGGAGGAAAGCCAATTTTGACAGTATTAGGCAAGGACTTCCAAAACATGATTGGGGCAGATATTTGCAGATAAAAGGTCAACTAGAAAATGGGAAGCCTTCAAAAATGAATTAATAAGAGTTCAGAGACACTATGTTCCTATTAGGGTTAAAGGCAAGGTTGGTGGGTGTAGGGAATGCTGGATAACCAAAGAAATTGAGGTTACGGTCAAGAAAAAGAAGGAAGCATATGTCATGTATAGACAGTAGAGATCGAGTGAATCCTTAGAGTATAAAGGCAGTAGAAATATATTTAAGAAGGAAATCAGAAGGGCAAAAAGGAAACATAGCTTTGGCAAATATGGTTAAGGAGAATCCAAAGCGGTTTTATAAATACATTTAAGGACAAAAAGGTAAGTAGGGATAGAATAGGACTCCTCAAAGATCAGCAAGGCAGCCTATGTGTGGAGTTACAGGAGATGGGGGAGATTCTAAATGAGTATTTTGAATCAGTGTTTACTGTGAAGGAGGATATGGGAGATTTAGAATGTGAGAAAATAGATGGTGACATGTTGAAAACTGTCCATACTACAGAGGAGGAAATGCTGGATGTCCTGAAATGCATAAAGATGGATAAATCCCCAGACCTGATCAGGTATATTCCAGAATTCTGGGAAGCTAGGGAAATGATTTCTGAGCCATTTGCTGAGGTTTTGGAAGACTGAAAGTTGGCTAATGTGCCACTAAGGAAAAGCCAGGAACTATTGACCAGTGAGGAACTCCTGAGGGACATTGGTGTGGGGTAGGTTGTTGGAGGAAATCCTAAGGGACATGATTTACACGTATTTGGAAAGGCAAGGACTGGTTAGGGAGCTGTGTGCATGGGAAATCATCTCTCATGAACTTGAATGAGTTTTTTTTGAAGAATTAACAGGATTGATGAGGGCAGAGAGGTGGACATGATCTATATGGACTTCAGTAAGGCATTCAACAAGGTTCCTCATAGTAAAATGGTTAGCAAGGTTAGATATCGTGTAATACAAGGAGAACGAGCCATTTGGATACAGAACTGGCTTGAAGGTAGAAGACAGAGGGCAGTGGAAGGTTGCTTTTCAGACTGAAGGCCTGTGAACAGTGGCATGCCACAAGGGTTGGTGCTGAGTCCACTGATTTTTGTCATTTTATATAAATGATTTAGGTGCGATCAAAGGAGGTATAGTTAGTAAGTTTGATGATTCCAAAGTTGGAGCTGTAGTGGACAGTGAAGAAGGTTACCTCAGAGTACAATGGGATCTTGATTAGATGGGCCATTGGGCTAAGAAATGGCTGAGAAGATAAATGAGAGGTGCTGCATTTTGGAAAAGAGCATGACTTTATACATTTAATGGTAAGGTCCTCTGAAGTGTTGCTGAACAAAGAAACCTTAGAGTGCAGGTTCGTAGCTCCTTGAAAGTGGGGTCGCAGGAGCATAGTATAGTGAAGGTGTTTGGTATGCTTTCCTTTATTGGTCAGAATATTGAGTATACCAGTTGGGAGGTCATGTTGTGGCTATACAAGACATTGGTTAGGCCACTTTTGGAATATTGCGTGCAGTTCTGGTCTCATTCCTTTCGGAAAGATGTTGTGAAACTTGACAGGGTTCAGAAAAGATTTACAAGGATGTTGCCAGGGTTGGAGGATTTAAGCTATATGGAGATGTTGAATAGGCTAGGGCTGGTTTCCCTAGAGCATCAGAGGCTGAGTGGTGACCTTATAGAAGTTTATAAAATCATGAGGAGCATGAATAGGGTGAATAGTTAAAGTCTTTTCCCCAGGGTAGGGAGGTCCAAAATTATAGGGCGTAGGTTTAAGGTGTGAGGGAAAAGATTTAAAATGGACCTAAGGGACAACCTTTTCACGCTGAGGGTGGTGCATGTATTAAATGAGCTGCTAGAGGAGATGATGGAGGCTGGTACAATTACAACATTTAAAAGACATCTGGATGAGTAGATGAATAAGAAGGGTTTAGAAGGATATGGGTCAAATACTGGCAAATGGGACTAGATTAATTTAGGATATCTGGTCAGCATGGACAAGTTGGCCTGAGTGTCTGTTTCCATGCTGTACACCTGTGACTAAATAATGCTCTCTTTGGTTGTCAACTCAACTGAACTAACTTCACATTTTCCCCACATAATACTCCATTTGCCAACTTTTTGTCCACTTACTTAACCTATCAATATCTCCCTGTAAACTGTATATCACCTCCATCCCCTCCCCCTCTCACCAATGTCGCACAGTTTGCTTTTCCACCACTTTTGTCTGCAAATTTGGCTATAGTACATTCACTTACTTCCTCCAAGTCATTAATATATATTGTAAACAGTTATGGTCCTGGTACTGATCCCTATGGAATTCTACTGGTCACTGGTTGTGAACCTGAGAAAATGCCCCTTCCTTTCCTGCCAAAGGAAACTATTGGCTCCATGTCCATCACCTTAAGCAGTCAAGCGCATTGTTTTGTCCTAGATATTATCAAACTTGATTGTAAAAACATCCAACAAAACAAATGGTGAATTTTTATTAAGTTAAACCAGATTATAGTCCAACAGGTTTAATTGGAAGCACATTAGCTTTCGGAGTGACGCTCCTTCATCAGGTGATTGTGGAGGGCTTGATCATAACGCAGAATTTATAGCAAAAATGTGCTGCAACTGACAGGGTAGCCTTCGTTGTTCAGTACTTCCCAGGGGCTGAAAAATTACGCCATGTTCTTCGTGACCTGCAACACATTATCAATGAGGTTGAGCACCTCACCCAGACCTTCCCCACACCTCCACTACCTTAAACAACCGCCAAACCTCAAACAGATCATTGTTCGTAGCAAACTGTCCGGCTCTCAGGACAACTCCATACAACCCTGTCACGGTGGTCGCTGCAAGACGTGTCAGATTGTGGACATAGATACCACTATTACGTGTGGTACATGGCAGGTACTCATGTGACTCAGCCAACGTCATCTATCTTACATGTTGCAGGCAAGGTTGCCCGGAGGCAGGGTACATTGGAGAAACCGAGCAAAGGCCACAACAGATGAATGGGCACCGCACAACAATCAACAGACAGGAGGGTTCCCTCCCAGTTAGGGATCACTTCAGTGGTCCAGGACATTCAGCCTCGGACCTTCGGGTGACCATCCTCCAAGGTAGACTACGGGACAGGCAGCAGAGGAAAGTGGCCGAGCAGAGGCTGATAGCTAAGTTCGGTACCCATAGGGAGGGCCTTAACCGGGACCTTGGGTTCATGTCATATTACAGGTGATCACCATTGCACTACCCACACACACTCACATACACACGGACACAGGTACACACAGACACCCACACACACTCTCACATGCACCCCCTCCCAGACTTAAGACACTCTGCACTCACTACACACACACACACACACACACACACACTTTCTCACACTCACAACCCCCACCCCAGACAGACACACACACAGACAGACAAAGACCCACCTGCACACATATTTTGTGTGGTGAATTTGTACTTGCAGAGTTACATTGCACTTTGCTCAAAAACTGCATACATTCATGTAGAACTCTGAGCTCAAAAACTGCATGAATTTATGTAAAACTCTGATTCTAATCTAAAAAGTGAGATAACAATCTAAACATCAGGTCATAGACAGAGAACACAGGGGGCTAACTCCTTCAACATATTGTCTAGCTATCACCATTGTTAACAGCTCACTGAAGAATGCAACTTAAAAAAAACGGTTTTGTGATTTACACATGAAAGAAGTGAAACTATCACTATATTCTAACAGATGAAAGGCTTAACAATCAATTCTTCAATGTATAATTTCAGTTACATCACACTACAAATTTTTGCTATAAATTCTGTGTTACGATTGAGCCCTCCACAATCACCTGTTGAAGGAGCGTTGCTCCGAAAGCTAGTGTGCTTCCAATTAAACCTGTTGGACTATAACCTGGTGTTGTGTGATTTTTAACTTTGTACATCCCAGTCCAACACCGACATCTCCAAATCATGAATTTTTATAGCCATTTTCACAACCAGAAGCTCTAAAAGTGCATTAGAGCAGAGTATTTTTGAATTTTTGCCATTCTAACAGGCTGATAAGGAGTAAGTAACATTTGTGCCACTGAATTGTCAGGCAATAATTATCTCAAATAAAAAGAGACAGAAATAGTTCAACAACATTACAATTACTGAATCTTACGCTATGAACATTCTAGGGTTACTAGTGACCAGAAACTGAACTGAACCAGCCATGTAAACACCCTGTTAGCAAAACTGGGTCAGGCTGGGAATTCTGTGCAGAGTATCTCATCTATTCGCAGCATGCCTGTCGACAATTTCAAGATGAAACCAGCATAATGGGATACTCTCCACGTACCTGGACCAGTGCAGCTTCAACAGTTCAGAAGCTAGATGTCATCCAGGATAAAATAGCCTGTTTGATTGATATCATGCACCATCTTCAACCATCACTCCATCCATCAACGCACAGTGGTGTGTGTCATCTAAAATATGCATTGCAACAAATCACCAAGGCTCCTTCACAGCATGTTCTAAATCAGATCTGTCTGATTTAGAAGCACAAGGACAATGGATACATGTGAAGACTACTACCTGCTGTTGCTAGATCAAGCTCCTGGAACACCCCTCCCAACAGCACTGTGGGTGCACCGACTTCCCAAGAACTACAGTGTTTTAAGACAGCTAACCACCATTTTCTTATGGGCAATTAATGCTGGCCTGACCAGTGCAATGTGTATCCAACGAATAAAAAAATAAACTTGAAATCATTGAATAATTCTTAAAGCAAAATAAATCATAGGGTTATTACCTCATGCACGGGTAAATTTATGTTGAAAAGTGTGGTGCTGGAAAAGTGCAGCATCCGAGGAGCATGAGAACTGATGTTTCGGGCATAAGCCCTTCTTCAGGAATGCTCATGCCCGAAACGTTGATTCTCCTGCTCCTTGGATGCTGCCTGGCCTGCTGTGCTTTTCCAGCACCACACTTTTCAACTCTGGTCTCCAGCATGTGCAGTCCTCATTTTCTCCATGGGTAAACTGGTGTAGAGAAATGAAGTTGTGGATGTTCATTCATGGAATATTGTACCAGTCCTGGAAAAGGATTGGTACAATATTCCAATGCTGGAGATCAGAATGAAGAGTGTGATGCTGGAAAAGCACAGCAGGTCAGGCAGCATCCAAGGAGCAGGAGACTTGACATTTCAGGCATTAGCCCTTCTTCAGCCCTTCCACACCAAGCCCCCTCCCCCAACATTCCTGATAAAGGACTTATGCCTGAAATGTCGATTCTCCTGCTCCTCAGGTGCTACCTGACCTGCTGTGCTATTCCAACGCTATACTTTTTTCACTTTGGAGGAGAAGCCTTGTTGCCAGCGTTTCCTCTAATCATGACCATGCAGGCCCTCGTGCAGACTTCCAGAAACAGAAGTCAACATCATGATAGCCGTGCTGACACCGATCGCTGTGTGATAACAGTGGAGCAGCTGCTTGTGCGTACAGTTTCAAGTGAATTTTGGTTGGTGGTGTACAAGCTGCCTAATAATCACACAGTAGGATGAAGTATACAAGAAGAAATAATGAGCTTGCCATAAAGGTTTCAAAAGAATCATGAGGAATTTTAATCCAATTGTAAACTGGAAAATTCAGATGGGCCAAAATAGTCTAGATGAGGAGTTTGTGGAATGTTTACAGGATACTTTCTTCGAACAGCATGTTGTAGAGCCAACCACAGAGTAGGCAATACTTGACCTGGTGGAGAAAGTGAGGACTGCAGATACTGGAGATCAGAGCTGAAAATGTGTTGCTGGAAAAGCGCAGCAGGTCAGGGCTTCTTCAGGGCTCATGCCCGAAACATCGATTCTCTTGCTCCTTGGATGCTGCCTGACCTGCTGCTCTTTTCCAGCAACACATTTTCAATACTTGACCTGGTATTGTGCAATGAAATAAAATTAATAATTTTGTAAGAGAACATGCTCATAGTTATCAGTGATCATAATATGATTGAATTTTACATTTGAGGGAGAGGAGGATGAGTACATAAAGTAATAGTTGAAACTTCAATGATGGCAATTATGAGGGCATGACAACAGAGCTAGATAAAGTGAGCTTGGCAAATTAGGTTATATGTGAATAAAAATTCAGTGGTGGACAAGTAATGGAATTTTTCCGAATACAGCAGATAAATATGTTTCAACAGGAAAGACAACACTGCAAGCAGTAGATCCACAATTAATGTTTGAGAAGGAAAAAAAGCACAAACGTGGGTGACAGGTTAGAAAATTGATTAGAATAATTTAAAAATCAAAAGAATGACTAAAAGATTAACAAGGAAAAAACATAAAAAAGTAGTGAGAAATATTAAATGTGTATGTAGATATTTAAAGGAGAGGGCAGTTAGCCAAGTGAACATTAGTCCTATAAAAAGTGAGTCCATTAAATTGACTTTGAAAAATAAGCATATAGCAGAATGAATTGAAAAAGTATTGTGCATTGATTGTCACTTTAGAAGATATGGGTAACACCCCAAAAGTTGCTGTAAGTCAGGAATAGAGAAACTCAAGAGAATTAATATCATCTGGGAAGTAGTTTCCAGCAAATTGCTAGAGCTGTTGGCTGATAAATCCTTGGGTTTAATGGACTTTAGTCTATGGTCTTGAGTGGCTTCAGAGATAATTGATGCATTTGTCTTTATTTTTCCAAAATTCTCAAGATTTGAGGAACATTTCATTAGATGAAAGTAGCAAATACAATTCATTTATTCAAAAAGGGTGACAGACAGCCAGACACCACAAGTTGGTTAGCTTAACATCTGTCACGGGGAAAAGGTTAGAAGCTATTATTGAAGCATTACAACAGGTCACTAGCAAATTCAGCATAGTTTTTAAAAAGGAAAATCATATTAAACAATTTACTGGGGTTCTTTGAGTAAGTCATATGTTGAGGATAAAGCATTCTTGAAATTGTCTATTTCAACAGAAAAGGTTTTTAAAAATCATCTAAATGATGAGATATTGCAAAGCCCTGAAATGCAAAGGAATCTGAGCGGGTTATTGTCTGGATGACAGAATGTTAGAGTATAGGTACAACAAGGAAAGCAAATAGATTTTTTTTTAATTGGAAAGGAAACTGAATGTTAGATTAGATTTTATTGTCACATGTACTTTAGTACAGGAGTACAGTGAAAATTTTACAAAGTCAACATCTTCTGGCTCCACCTTGGTATACAAGAGATAGGATTAAAAACAGAAGCAGAAATAAAAAGAAACAGCCAAAAGGAAACATCCAGATCACTCCGCCCCCACCTCCCACTCCCCTTACCGCTGCCATCAGCCCTCGCTGCCAAAAAAAAGCCACAAAATCCTTTCCTCAGTCTGTGAACATTCAGCTGCCCTGGGTTCCCATACGCTTCGGCATCAGGATAAGTATAACCTCCGCCATCAGGTACCCAGTATCCATGTCCCGCAGCCGTGCCACCACAGATGGAACAATGTTGCCATTCTTCTGCTCAATCTTGCCTTCACTGACTTTTCCATCATGGATCTGTTGATCCTGCCTCAAACCCAACACTGAGCCCTCCCTTCCCATCTCCATCAATGATGACCAACTTGACACTGACATTTTTTACAAACCCACTGACTCCCACAGCTACCTGGATTACACCTCTTTCCACCCTACCTCCTGCAAAAATGCTATCCTATATTGACAATTCCTCCGCCTTATCTGCTCCCAGGAGGACCAGTTCCACCACAGAACACACCAGATGGCCTCCTTCTTTAAAGACCACAAATTCTCTTCCCACGTGGTTAAAGTTGCCCTCCAATGCATCTCATCCACATCCCGCACTTCTGCCCTCAAACCCCACCCCTCCAACTATAACAAGGACAGAACACCCCCTGGTCCTCCCTACCAACCTTTGCATAAACTGCATCATCCACCGACATTGCCGCCACCTCCAGACGGACCCCACCACCAGGGGTATATTTCCCTCCCCATCCCTTTCCGTTTTCGCAAAGACCGTTAGCTCCGTGACTACCTGGTCAGGTCCACATCCCCCAACAACCCACCCTCCCATCCTGACACCTTGCCAGGCCACTGCAGGATTTGCAAAACCTGCGCCCACACCACCCCCCTCACCTCCAACCAAAGCCCCAAAGGAGCCTTCCACATCCATCAATGTTTCACCTGTACATCCAATGCCATTTATTGTATCCGTTGCTCATGATGCAGTCTTCTCTACATTGGGGAGACTGGACACCTTCTCGCAGAGCGCTTTAGGGAACATCTCTGGGACACCCGCACCAATCAACCCCACCGCCCCGTGGTCCAACATTTCAACTCCCCCTCCCACTCTGCCGAGGACATGCAGGTCCTGGGCCTCCTCCACCACCACTCCCTCACAACCCGACACCTGGAGGACGAATGTCTCATCTTCCGCCTCCGAACACTTCAAACCCAGGGCATCAATGTGGATTTCACCAGATTCCTCATTTCCCCAATCCCCATCTCACCCCAGTTCCAACCTTCCAGCTCAGCACCATCCTCATGACCTGTCTTACCTGCTAATCTTCTTTTCCTTTCCGCTCCAACCTCCTCTCTGACCTATCATCTTCATCCCCACCCCCATCCACCCATTGTACTCTTGGCTCGCTTCTCCCCAGCTCCACACCCCTCTCATTTATCTCTCTACCCTGGGGGCTCCCTGCCTTCATTCCTGAAGGGCTTTTGCCTGAAATGTCGATTTTCCTGCTCTTCGGATGCTGCCTGACCTGCTGTGCTTTTTCAGCACCACTCTAATCTAAAACAACAAAAAATGGCCAAGCAGAAGCTGATAGCAAAGTTCAGTACCTATGGGGATGGCCTCAACCGAGATCTTGGATTCATGTCACACTACAGGTGTTCCCATTGCACTATACACTCACAGACAGACGCACACGCATCAGACAGACATAGACACAGACGCTCCTACACACACTCTTCCTAGAGAGCCATACACTCATATAACCCTTTTACATATGCTCACACATAGACTCCCACACTCTCACATGCACCCTCACAGATTTATACCCCTTTACACTCACACACATACACACACTCTCTTACAGACACTCATAACCCCTCCCAACACCCCCCCCCACCCCCACCCCCACCCCCACCACACACATACTCCACATGCACACATACACATAAATTTGTGGGGTGAATTTGTACTTGCAGAATTACATTTTACTTTGC